>NC_133220.1:6326435-7526435 GCF_040436345.1 Pagrus major
GTTGATCGTTACTCTTTCCTATACCTGTCCTCTTCCATGTCACCATGGTGAAGAGGAGGTCGTGTGGCTCGGGCACTGCTTGGCGAAACTTCAGCCTGCTCAGTCGTCATCCTGGCTCCACACTCTTCACGTACACTTTCTAATCTACTTGTATCAGATACTTTATCAGTGTAATCTGTATATTCTGTGATCTTATTGATCTGTTCTGTACATCTATCGGATGTCCATCCTAGGAGAGGGATCTCTCCTCAGTAGCTCTTCCTGAGGTGTCTTCGATTGTTTCTGCCCTGCTACAAGGGTTTTTTGGGGCGAAATAAATAAAATTGACAAGTCTATTTTAACTGCAGTCTAGCAGGTATGCTAGTCAGGTCACTTATTTCAGTCCAGCAAGTTAGTTGCCAACCAAAATAATAGACCAGCAAAGACGATTTTGAGCACATTTTGTGTCATTATTTATTCATTTAGCTTCTCTGCAGGTTTCACCTGAGGCCATGCTGGGGAGTAAAGGTGACACGGGTCCAGTCAGTTCCGAGCAGCTGAGCCTGACCCGGGGCCGAAGTCAGACTTTATTTAAATTTCATTTCACAGATATTAAATTGGTTAGAAAGGAAGTGAAACGAGGAAAAACATGTGACTCATAAAGACTCCTTTTTTAAAAATTATTACTTCACCATGCTACTGAATTAGCACCTTTCTGTAAAGGCACTATCATATATCTTGTCGATATTAATATGAATCTTGAGTATTTTCTAACAAAATCAATTGTCAGTCTTTGCAACGGCACGGTGTTTATACTCAAACCTTCACGACCCTCTCACTAAATGCCCTCCGTAAAGGTGTGTGAATACTTTTTGAATGAGTGGAAGCAGCGAGAGTCGAGATAACTGCGACAGTAACCGGTGTCATTTTTAATTTTTATGGATCATTTATTTGAAGAGCTTAATGAACGACCCAGAGTTGTCAACATCCATTTGAGATAATTGCTTCTTTAATGCACTCAAAAATGAGTATTTTTAATGACGGGTTTTTACGGATTCCTGTAATTACCACAGACAGGTGTGTTTCTGAGGAAATTAAGCAATTTTACTCAAAAGATGCCCGTTTAACAAACTGTCTTTTACTTCTCTCTTTAACTCTGTATTTCTGACTCCATCGAGGATTGTTTTATTCCTCTTTCCTCCCTTTTTAAATCTTTATTTTTACCTTTGTAGTTCTTTCGTTGTCCTCGCTGTTACCTTCATGTCTCCCACTGCTCATTTATTTCCGTTTTACGTCACCTCTCTCTCTCTGTCTCCCTCTCCCTCTCTGTCTCTCACCATGTCTTGCAGGCTTGTCATGATTCTGTCGATCTGTCAACCAGTCGCACTTCTGTGTGACAACAAATCATCCAATCAGACCGCTGGGTGACAGCTCCCAGCACAGTGCAGCGCCTTACCAGACGGGGTGACTGTTAGGTGTGCGCCTGTGTGTGTTTATTTGTGTGATTGTGCAACAAAAAGAGGGGGAGTGCGAGAATTAGTGTGAAAATGTTCTGCGTGCGTTTCTCAAATGTCCACAGGTAACACATACAATAAAGTGGGTCACAGGCTCAGGTTTATTTCAGGTATTATCTCATATGACAGCAGTACTGGCATGTTTTAATGAGCCCGGCTCCACAGAGAGACTAAATCTGGAAACTGCACTGGAAACTTAAAGTGGTAATCCTCAGGTTTTTTTTTTTTCCTGAGGGGGCGGGGATGTGTTTCCACATGTGCTGCTAAGTGCTCATTACTGTTTTGTTGTGGTTTTTCTTGCACTACAGTTACCAGAGATCAGCTGTCAATCATGCGAGTGTAGGTGGTTCACGGTTACATATTTCTCCCTGGACTTTCTCTCACTTCGGCTCCAGTTATCGGGCGTGTTCATCTCCCTTTCTGTCTATAAATCTGTCATGACTGCTACATTTTCATTATTATTACCTCCGCCAACGAGGTGATGTTTTCACCCGTGTCCGTTTGTGTGTTAGTTGTTAGTTTGTCAGCAGGATTACAGGATTACTTTTTCTCACTTTCTTTGACAGAGGCCGTTTGTCCATATATAACTTTACCTGTATTTAGGTGGCTGGTATCTATGAGTGAGTACATTTTGTTGCAGGTTCTAGATCTGGTGAGCTTAAATTATGGTTGAGCAATTATGGTTGGATTAAAATTTAGAGTGACGCGGCTATCTAATTTGATGGGGGATTAGGATTGACTGAAACAAAAGGTCAACTGTTGGGTCTTGGTGGAGGTATGCGTTCTACTGTACTCAAGGCCCTCAACATCAAAACACAACATTGTGATTTGTTTTGTGAAATGTGTGTTTGTGTTGTGTTTTGACCCTCAGAGCCACCATAAAAGTTCTCACTTGTAAATGAGATCTCCATCTCAGTAAGGCTTCCTTATTAAAAGAGCATATACTACACTTGTTATTGCTGACAAACCAAAGCATAAAATGTGTAATATTCTGATGCACTGTGATGCAAATTTCATGTTTTTTTGTCTTTGAAGTTGTGAAAAAATGAAGATCTAAAAAACAGACGCCAGGGGAAACTACAGTGGATTTCTTTACCGGCTACCTTGAATTATCATATAAAAGCTGGTATTCAATAACGGCCCTGGGGCCAGCACAAACAAATAAAGTCACACAAACAGTCTGGGTAAAACAAACATTAAATTAAAAACGTACCGGAGGAAACAGATTGAATGAAAATGTCTGTCATATCAGTGGCGGATCAAAGGACTGGCGGACTCGCTGTTGCCTCGTGATGTAAATATATATTTTAAGTACTTCACGATCGCACCGCTGCTTGAAAATGATCAAACATTCATTTTTTTTAGGACTGCATACATTTTGAGTGCTTAATTGTCATTGTAAAAGCAGCACAAACAAACGAGAAGGGTACCAGGATAAAATAACAAAACCAGAATCTACATAAATCTACATGCATCACATCCTGATACCTCTGCAACAGAATCACACGGCTGTGAAAGGTTCTCTAATTTGAAATGAGTGAACTGTGGTGGGATTAAAGGGCCAGCACATTCAGCACATTAAGTGTGATCAAGGCGGGAGCTAATCTGCACAGACCTGAGGAAACATTCTGAAATGTTTCAAATATTCACTTTGGAGCCGAAAGAAAAAATCACCGTCATTCAATGTTTCCAGGTCGTCGAGGATCAAGTCTGTAAAAGGCGTCATTTCATCCCCACCAAAATGCACATCAGTCATTACGATTTGCATAAAAGCATTAAAATAGATGAAGTAGTTCATGCGTTTTCTTTGACTGATCAACCTTGAGTATTTTTTTTTCTTTCCATACAAAGTAATGTTGTTGTTTTATTCCATATTTAAAGAACTGTGATTAGATTATTTAATTACTGTATTTCTTTGTTTTTATTGTGCAGTAACTGTGCAAATATTGTGACATCGCTACTTAACTGGCAAGAAGCTAGTTTTCTGCTTTGACATATTCTGAAGTAAAAACTGATTGCACAGTGTCATGGCTGTGGAAAAGTGACACCGTCTGCAAAGAGGTCGGTTAATTATAAGCCTCGCTTTCGCTCTGCTGTTTGGTCGGCTGGATCGGGCTGGATTTCTCCAGGAAATAAGAAGGTCGACACAAAGGAAACACGTCACTAATCCCACGCCATCGAGGCGGCGAAGAGGACGAAGAGGGAGAGTGATAGAAACCGGTGTAAAACAGCAGTGGACGGACTGACATTCACTCAATGGAGAGAGCTCCGGTGTTGTGTCAAAGTCTGTTCCCGTGTTGATATGCGTTTCCTCTTACCACCGAGACTTGAGACGGTTTGAAAACGGCGTTCTTTCTACAAAAACAATAAGTGACAAAACCTGCCTACTTATCAATACAACCGGCTGTTTTACTCTGCCTTTTTAAAAACCTGAGATCAGGGTTTTTAAGGTCAAATTGGGATTCTTACGGTTGTTTTTTTAGCCATTTTGCTAACGCCAGCACCAACAGCAACACCACTGGGAAACACTAGGAGGCGGGAGAGTTCAAAAGTTTTTGACACCCAAGTACTTTAATATCAGATACTTTAAGACTTCTTCTATACTTTTTTTCCAAGTCTGACTTGCAACACTGAGTGCATGTCAAAAAGTCAAAGAGTTGTATTATGTCTCAGATCTTTCTATCCCCCAAACCCTTTCCCATCTCCTGGTCTCCTCCCCCTCTCTCATCACAGGCACAGCAGGGGGGAAGATGAAGGAACAACATCTTTAATGAAACTTTCTTCCAACCTGTGTAACACCTTGTGGCTTCTTAAGACGAAACCGCTCAGCCTCCGCCCATTCATAATTGACCTTTCAATCACTGCTTCGTCCCTCCACCTCATTTGCATACGGACGTGGTGGTCTTTAAGCTCCTACTTTTAATTTAGTGCCTCCACTTCAATATATCTCACTTTTTTTTCCAGAATAAAATTCCTCTGTCAGCACTCACCCTGACCTCTCTCTCACTCCCTCTTCAATAATATTGAATCTTGCCCCTCTGTCCTCCTCCCCCTCTCTTCCTCATGCTATATTACTACACCCTATTATTAGTGTGTGGATACAGTGGGAGAAATCTGGGTGACCGGGCTGACATCCGTCTGGTTTCCCCTACAGGACAACAGCTTTTGCTGACCGCTGGCTGATGGAGGGATGGAGGAGAGATGGAGAGAGATAGATAGAGACCCGCAGACGGGGTGAGTCTTTCATACGAATTATTAAAAAATATTGTGGATAGGTGGACGAAAAGACAAAGGTCAGAGAAGTACAGGACAGAGGAAAAGGCGCTGGAGTTTGGACGAGACATACAAAAATAAGAAAAGACGGGGAGCAGAAAAGATGGACGGACAGAAGGGCAAAAGAGATGAAAAAAGCAGGAAACAGTGGGACGACAACTCAGATGAAGGAGGAAAGAGATGTGAAATAAAAGAAAGACTGAAAAACACAGGCAGTAAAGGAGACGAATGGATGAAGAAGAGCAGATGCAGGTGAAGGTAAAATTAGAGATCTAAAAAAAGAGAGATGCCAGAGAGATAATTGGAAAAGTGTTTTGAAGGGAATGAAAGAGGATGAAAGTGGATAAGAGGAAGAGAGAGATATTGTGGAAAGTAAGGGGTGAAGGAGAGAAACACGGCAAAAGGGTTAACAGAGAGGCAGGGGCAGAAAGAGAGAAAGAAAAACATGCAGAGGAGAGACAGAGGGATGAAAGAAAAGAGCAGATGCAGAGTGAAGGCATAAATAAAGGAAGAAAATTAGAACAGTAGAAAAGTAAAAGGTGAAAAGAGAGGGAGAAAGAGAGAGAAAGATGCAGAAAAGGGATGGAGAGTTGGAGGAAAAACAGAAGGAAAACGGTAAGCTTTCCTCATTCCTCCATCTCCCTCTCTGTGCATCCAACCCTCCGTCCTGATGAAGGGAACGTGGCGAGCCGTCCCCTGTAAGCAGGCGCTGATAACTTGCTGCAATCTGTCATGGCACTCATTACTGTCTACCTCCAACGCTCGGGGACAGAGGGAGAGGGATGGAGGGATGAGAAACGGAGGAAAGGAAAACAGGGAGAGGAGAAGGAGTGAAGAGAAGGGGAGGATGTAATGAAATGTGAGGAAAGAGGAGGAAAGGGAAGAGGGAAGTGAGGAAAGAACAAGTTGTGACCCTGTCATCTTCATCCCTCCTGATCTTTCCTTTTCCCTTATTCGTTCCTTCCTCCATGTGTTTGCCTTTCTTTATTTGTTCTCTTCATTCTTTCTGCATCCCTGTTTCTACTTTATCTAACTCTGCATCACTCCCTCTTTGCAACCACCCATCCCTCTTCTTCCCACCATCCACGCTCTCCTCCCCTCCCTCGCTGTCACTTTTTATCCCCCCACCCCTCACTTTTTCCCCACCATCTTCTCATCCATCTCTTTTTCCTCCTTTTTCTCCACACTTCCTCTCCATCCAGTTAAAACCAGTCTGTGTGTAAACGGACTGGACCGGGCCTTGTGTTTTTTTTCCCCTTATCAGTCTGAGCTGCAGCTGACAGAGTGCCATCCAGCAGCTCTGTGCTGGCTTTCAATGCTCAGCAGATGCCAGTGGAGGAAAAATCACAGCTTAGTGTGACAATGCCGCCCCCTATTGGTCGCTGTAAATACAGCAACCCACAACGTGTGTGCAGAGGAGATGAGACATGAAGATCAAGTGACGTTTCAACATGTTGATTGGAGGATTTGTTTAACTGATAATTATTCAAGACCACATTTGGTGTTTTGAATGTTTTATTGTATTTATTTATTTCATTAATGTTTATTTGACTTCTCATGCATGTATTTGTTTTAATGTTTGTTTTTTGCACATGCTTGATGTACTGTACGTGTTGTTAACTCACATGATCACACCAAACCAATCTACTTCATCAAGCTTTTCAACTGATGCACACTAAGGAACATTTATATTTATAGCATTAAAATAAAAATCCAGACATATTTCTATAGTTTCGGACGCTGTTTGCGGTCATGATGAATATGTTTATAACATTAACATGCATCTCGTGTGATCCGATAACTTGTGGACAGTCCGTTACATCACACCTGGCGTTAGAACGTGTCTTGACTTGTGTCTTGAGTGACCACCTGTGATTGGACATCTCTGCGCCTACTCTACTTGCAATAAACACGTACATCACTTGGACATATGAACACGACACAAGACGGCTTGTTTCACAAAGTTTATTATGTTTCTCCTAACTCAACACACACCCACTGGATATCTTTAAGTGTTTGTGGCAACCAAAGCAGGTATTTTAAGCCAAAACATAATCATTTCTTAACCCTAACCAAGCAGGTTTTGTGCCTAAACCGACCAGACGATAAGCACAGCGTTGTTACAACATAAAATGAAAACTGAACCTAATGGATTGTAAAGTTCACATCATGAATTGTAACGTTTCAACATATTCTCAGTTTGCAGAAACAAACTTTCTGTCGATTGGGTTGTACTGAGAGAAGAGCAAGAGACTCTATAATGTGATGGCGGCACACGGTTCTGTTCGAAAATATGAAGACATTTAAAATCAATCTAGACGCAGAGACAGACTAAAAACAATTAGCAAAGACAAAATTGCACAGAGAGCGAGAGATTCCCAGCACAGAGGGGATTAATATGAGTTTCACTTCTACAGTAGTTTCTTCTCAAATTCTCCGTCTGCTTTTATCTTCATCGAAGCAGCTTCACAAACATCAACAACAACAACAACAACACCACAGATACAACCAAAACCAGACAGCATCCAGCCCGAGGTGTTACTTTTTGGTTATGAAAAAGAAAAGAAGACCCAGAATTAAAGATCAAAATCTAGTGCAAGAGATTGCAAGATTACGCTTTTGATTACTTTGGTACCCCCCGTCTGCACACCTCCACTCCATACTTTGAAACCCTGAGCTCCTCCTCCTCCTCCTCCTCCTCCTCCTCCCATTCTCACTTTGGTGTTCATTGTTGTGAAGCCCTTACACATCAGTTCCAACTGGGTCAGATATGGGGGGGTGGAGTGAGGAGAGGGAGTATCTCTCTTTCAGCAACTCTTGTTGCCTTTGTGTCATATCAACTTGTTTATGTCAGCTGTCAGCGCTCTCATCCGACACGACAGCCCGGTGTAACGTGTTACCACACACAAGAAAAATAACAAACACAGCTGATAAAGGAGAGAGAGAGTTTGTGTGTGTGTTGTGTGTGTGTGTGTGTGTGTGTGTGTGTGTGTGTGTGTGTGTGTGTGTGTGTGTGTGTGAATCCAGAGTGGGATGGAAAGCGCAGTTTAATGTAATCTTCTGAGGCACCAGGCAGATACTGTATGTTACGAGTACGACAGTCATGGAACATCTGATCTACTGATCCACTTCGAAACCCGGGCTGTTTCCCATCATTTACGTAGAGGCAGATGAAAAAAGGTGGAGATAGATGAAGAGATGACAGAGAGGTGGAGATGAATATTACAGGAAACAGTGGAAATGAAGGCTGTTAGCAGAGGGAGAGAAGATTGGAGGGATCATAAGTCAACTGAGATGGAGAGAGGGATGGAAACGAGTTGAGGTGCAAGAAGAATGATGAATAAACTTGAGAGTGTATTATGGTCTGTTTTGCATTACCTTTGGATGAGCGCCATGAGTTGTTTTAGTAACTTGACAGCAGCAGCGATCCCATTGGTGAAGTTGGAAGGTGGTCCCGTGTCCACTTGTACTTCAGTTAAAAGGCTCAAGGCTGTGTGTTTGCTAACAAACAGCAGATAGGAAATAAGAAAGTAGTAACCCGATAATTCAACACTGCACTTTATATAGATCAGGTTACATCAGGTCAATATTAAGAGAGTCTGTTTTTTTCAGAGGTTTTTTTACTATTACTGTGATTCTACCTATGTCTGTGACCTTTAGCAGGCTTACCCAAGCAAGAACTGTAATGACAGGGGAGAAAAATATATAAATAAAACATTGAAAGGGACGTCTTTACAATACCTGGTACTATCAGCCAAGAACTGCTGGGTAGGATGAGCGTCCTCTGGATGTCAGCAGCTGTGGCAGACGGCTGGAAAATATGAGTTAAAGCCCAAATTCATAATGTTTTACATCGAGCCCCATTTCTTACTGATTTCTTTCTTACTCGCTGATTATGTGTTTGATAAGTAGAGTCCTCTCTCAGCTTAGTCATTCATATTCAATCTGTACACTGAAACTGAGCAACAGTTTGAAGTCTCAGTGCCTCAGAAAGACATTTTTTCTTTTTGTATTTCCAGCAGATTAGATGCTTTGAAGTACATCGAAGCCGATACATGTTATAAAACTTCAAGGCAATAATCTTGACCTTTCTTTTTTAAAGTCAAACTATTTAATGAACTTAAATAATCGTGACAGGCCTGGTGGGGAGCAGAGAAATCAAACTTTGCTTTGAAAATGTATAGAAAGGCTCTACAAAAAAATGGCCTCAGCCTTATTTGAAGCCAGATGCTGTAAAAAAAAAAACTGGATTTCTACAAAGAAGCCACACAGATGTACAATATTTTGTGTGTCTGAATCACATTAAACCAAGTGAGCCAGATGTTGTTTTCTCAGGGAATTACTCTTTAAATTGTGATTCCATCTGGTGTGATACATTACAAACATTTTCACACTGGAAACAATGGAAAAGCGATATCATGATATCAAGATTTTGTTTCAGGAGGACAGGGAAATTTTGGTGAATACTGAAACTACTGAAGAGATGATGCAGTTATCTAGTCATCGAACAAGGCATGTACAATCTACTCAATATTTCACAAGTACAACCTAACAAGGAAACTTCTCAAACTTAGCCAGACAGGTACCAAGAACTGTGTTTCTATCTCTGCCCAACTTATTTCAACACACTGGATCACAATGAAACACCGAACAGATGAATGTTCGGAACACAAAGTAACTCCACACAAAACAATAAAAAAAACACCAACCACAAATATGCAAAAATGTATTTAGTTAACGAGACAACTACATTTCAGGATCAGGTGCCTTCTGAAGCCTGACTCCGTGTGCTTTCAGTCAAACTGATGTAGAGATGAAATCTCAGTCCCGAGAATTTAAAATACAAGTTTGCAAACAACCACAGCCAACTACCAAACCATATGGTAGTTATATGTGATGTTAGATGAATACTATAGATGGAAATCTTAAATCTGTGGTATTTAATGTCTGCTGCTCCCATTGGTCAAGCAGGGAATGAGCCAAGAACACACTATTTTTGTTTGTTTTTTATCCATCCTTTGCCTCTTATCCTTCTTTTTCTCTTCCCTTGTCATTCTCTTTTCTCCTAAAACATTTCCTCTTCCCATTTCCGTTTTTTTACTTTTAACACACTCCCTTCCCGTCTCCCTTCCTCTATTCTCTCCTTCCCTTCCCCCTTTCACTAATCTGTTCTCTGCTCTGCTCTTCTCCTCCTTTCAGTTGCCTCTTCCTTTCCTTGACTTATCTCCTGTGTCCTCTAACTGCTTCCTTCACTCTCCTCTCTCGTCCTCTTCGTTTCCTCTCATCCCACTCCATCCCTTTTTTCTCCTCAGAGATTTTCTCCCACGGGAGGCGGCAGCAGCTAATCCCAAAAAGCTGTTTTGAAAAGGCGGCAGAGAGGCAGTGGCGGCGGCGGCCCTCCCCTTCAAAACAGACGAACACAAACTGAACACCATCTCTCCTCTTCTTCCGCGTTTCTTACATTCCTGTTTGATTGCAGACTTTTATCATCTATTTATCATCATCATCATCATCCTCACCTCGGAGTCATCGCAGAGCTCTGCATGCGTGTATTGTTTGCTGGGGTGGCACTTCGGGGATCGCCGCTATGAGAAGCTGGACATATAGCACTGAGTGGGCAGAAGAAGCTCACTCAAGCCTGGAGCTATAATGAGGCCTTGTAATAAACAGATAACACTGCTTGATTCTTCACTGCTCCTCCGTCTCCACCAGCTAATTCTCCCTCTTTTTTTCTAATTTCTCTCGCACTATCCAACTTGGCAAAACTGCTCATTTTCTTCTAAAAAAAGAAAAGCAAACGTCTCCCAAGGCGGCAGAGAACAAAGCAGAAACAGGCCCCCGGCTTGCCTCGCGTTTCATGTTTTAATAAACTCATAAAAAGAAATATTTTGAATCCAACAACAGGGAGACATATTGCCTAACAGTGTATGAGAATCTGCTCGGCATGAAATTGTTAAATGTGCTCTAAATAAGGCTGCAATGAAACGTAAAAATGACTGGCTGGTATCGGCGGCGACGTGTTGGAAGACGGAGGGAATGGCTCAGACGGATTCTGGAGGAGATGATAAGGGGAATTGGTTGGGAGACGAAGATAGGGGGGACGAGGAAGGAGGCAGAAGGGGGAGAAAGTGTAGAGGGAGAAAGATGGGAAGACAGCAAGGGTTGGAAAAGTGAAGGAGATTGGAGAGTGGAAGATATGGGGAGAGCAAGAGAAGAAAAGGGAGAGCATTAAGGCAGGTGTCGAGGCAAGGATGAGGAAAAACAGAGAATATTGGAGAAAAGGTGAAAAAGTGTTACAGAGAAGAGGAGGGGAAAAGAAATGGCAAAATGACAAAAAAAAAACAGGCTAGGAGAACACAGAAGCTGGGGGAGATGTGATCAGGTAAGAGAGGAACAATGGGGGAGAGTGGGAGGATGGTACAAACAGGATTAGACGGGAGAAAATAAGCAGAGACGAGATCCGGGGAGGAGACGAGACGAGACGGGAGGAGGGAAAAGTGAGGAGAAGGTGAGGAGGAGAGGAGATATAGGAGGATTGGAGGAGAGTATATAAGCGAACACAATGGATTTGGATGGCAGAGTTAGAGACCTCCAAATCCCCTGAAGAAAACAACACAGTGAGGCAGAGAAAGACAGAGCCCTGCATGAGGGGAGATAGAGGTAAAGCACAGTGGCTCCTCACTCGCAGCCAGAACCAGCCTACATTCTCTGCACTCTCCCTGGCCCCCGAAACCGACAGTGTTACCCGGCGTTGCTTCCAAAAAGCGCACACCATGCAGCCGCTGCGTAATCCAAATTTCAAAGGCATGTAATTAGAAGAGTTAAATTGGGAGCGGGAACCGTTGTGTGACATGCGAGGCGGGCGCTTATTTGGAAAATGCCAAATCGCCTCATGTTGTAAAGTCGCAAAACCAGATTTTGCAGAGCACAACATTTTCTATTACTGCTCTGACTGTGAAATCCAGGAAGACAGACATGTTAACTATATTTCTACATATAATTCGATGTTTTCTATCAGCGTTCGTTTGTAGAATTACGATATGAAATTAATCTCTGGATTCCAACTGTGCGAACAGCCTCCATGAGGAGAAATTACCTCTCAACTCTGCTGGTTTTCTGACTTTAAAGTGTGCCTTTGTGATGTACCAAACTCATAAGAGGAGGTGGTAGAGTGCACCGCTGACAGATGACGTGCGTCGCAACTGTTATTTTGGGCATTGAGAGTTCCTGAAGTGTACTTTGGGTCCGATTCATTTCATTCGAACTCATTCACCAGAATGAACGTTGGAAATTCATGTTTCTGCAAACCACAGATAAGTTGAAACTTTACATTTTTTATGCTTCAATTTTATGTTAACCCTGTGCTTATGGTCCAGTTAGGTCTAGGCACAAAAAACACTTGGTTACGGCTAGGGAAAGATCGCGTTTTAGTTTTAAACACCTGGTACTTAACTACCTTGGACTTTTCGTCAAAAACATCCAATGGCGACCATTGGTTTGGCGGCCTTCTCACGTCGCTGTACACCATCGTACCCTCCACCTCCTGGTATGAAAGTCAGCTCATAAACATGTGATGTGAGTGTGATATGAAACATATTGTAGAAATGGTAACATGGTGGCACAATCTAAGCATCATTTCATAACATAAACTACTAATAACTTCATCTGCTGATTGTGAAATGTATCGGGAAGCGATCTTATGTATTCATGCATATCATTCGCTCAGCTGTGACACAGTCAGTGCAAGTATTTTTCTTAATAGGTCAAAAGCTGCGTAACTTTTAAGTTCACTAATTACTTGTATTACCATAAAAAACACCTACTTTTTCATCATGTCTCTATCTATAAGTCCTGAACACAACTAAACACATCAGAGGCATTAAAGTGCTGCACGGTGCAGGATGACGATCGCCCAAACTGTCCAGTCAACAAGTTATCAGTCTGAATATCTTCCATGTTTTCTCCTCTTGTTCCGTTTGTAAGTCAGCACTGAACTGAACTACAGGTGTTAACACACCCTGAGAATATCCTTGAAACAAAACTTTGAATAAACCAGTCACACAAAAGTGGCACATTTGATCCTGTGCTTTACTTTAAGCCTTCTTTAGCAGTGGAAACCGAGCTGCTTTCATGATAAATCTCAAGAAATCCTTTGATTATTTAATGAGAAACCGCGGGGAGAGCCGCTACAACTGAGTTAAGAAGAAATACATATAAAGAGAGAAATTCGGTTTAAAATCTAGACAATAAGATCGGTCACAGGAATAAATTATGCATGAGTGTTCATGAAGGAAGTAATGAACAGATTCGAGTGGAGGTGATGTTATTTTTGCTGTGTGAGAAGCTTACAGTCACAGTGTTCTGGGTCACTTTCACATCACTTCACATTTCCAGTGAATACATATGCATGAGTGAGCCATCTCACTGTTTCTCTAACAGTCAGGAATAATCTGTTTATTGATTTACAGTTTAAACACATTTAGAGGCCATCAGGCTGTTAGAGCAACATTCTTCAATGTGCTTTGTAGCGACAGGAGCACAGGGTACTAAAGTGAAGCAAATGCGTATTCTCATGTAGTTAAAGTAAAAGCTGGTACAGAGATTAATACATGTTCATAACTTGGATTCAACCCACAGGTTTCACTCTATTTATACGTGCACCCTCTGTATAATTCAGGTTCACCTATGACCAGTCTGTAATAGCTTTGATATTTACAGGAAGTGATGAATCATTTCACTTCAAATAGCTTTAAAATTCATGAAGAAATATTTAAGGTAAAGTGACCTCCAGCAGGCACTGGGTCGCTTTGCAGCCGAGTGTGAAGAGGCAAGGATGAGAGTCAGCAGTGAGGCCATGGCTCAGTGGAAAACAGTGGACCGCCCCCGCTGTTTGGCGTATGAGCTCCTGCCCCAACCGGAGGAGTTTAAGTATCTCTGGGTCTTGTCCACGAGTGAACAGAAAATGGAGCATGAGGTGGACAGGTGCTCGGTGCCACGTCGGCAGTACTGCAGGTGTTGTGCTGGACTGTCATGGAGCAGAGAGAGCTCAACCGGAGGGCAGAGCTTTGTCACGTCTCGTCAGCTCAGGCCATGTTTTCATGTGTTTATGTGTTTCTAGTTGAGTTTTCTGTTTCCTGTTTTATTGTGGTGTCTAACTCTCCTCTCATTTCAGATCTCCTTCCTGTCCTTGTGTGTTTCCCGCCGCTGTGATCATCTGCCCCGCCCTGATGTGTTTACGGCACAGGTGCTCGTTATCCTCTCCATCTTGTGTATATAGTCTCTACCTTAGCCTAGCCCTTGTGAATAGTTAAGTAAACTTTGACTTAAAGAAAAGCCCTGAACTGTCCATAGTTGTGCTTTTGGGTTCAAACCTGTGTAGTCAGTTCCTCTCAAGCTTTCGATTTTCTGGTGGATCTACGTTCTAACCCTCACCTATGGTCATGAGCTTTGGGTTGTGACCAAAATAATGAGATCACGAATACAAGCAGCCAAAATGAGTTTTATAAGTAGGATGAGACAAGGTGAGGAGCTCGGACATCCGAAGGAAGCTCGGAGAAGAGCCGCTGCGTTAAAAAAAGGAGCCAGCTGAGGTGGTTCGGGCATCTGATTGGTGTCACCACCTTCCTTTGGAGGTTTTCTGGGCACAACCAACTGGGAGGAGACCTCGGGGTAGCCCCAGAACTTGCTGGAGGGATTGTTTGTATCACATCTGGCCTGGGAACGCTTTGGGATTCCCCGGTAGGAGCTGGAAAGCATTGCTAGGTAGAGGGGCATCCTGAATACACTGCTGCCACCGCGATCCGACCCTGGATAAGTGGATGGATAGATGGATAGTCAGCAAACAAACCTGTCAGCAGAGGGGGCGTGTCTCCGGTAAGCTGTGTTGAGAGGTTTGAAGCTGCTCAAGCTCACAGAATTAGCATTTTTAATGTAATATCTCATTTAAGACAGGACGACGAGGAGCTCCAGCACATGTCTGCAACTAACATGACTCCTCCATAACTCTGACATTGTATTTGGAGCACACAGCCTCGGGGTCTGGAACACACAGCTTTCAATCTGGCTCCACGAACACACACACACACTTACCTGCTCACACACTGAGAGGTATACATACACACAAATGACAAACAAGTGAATAATGCAAGGCACACATACAGTATAAGCGTGTATTTTCTCGACACGCACAAACACACAAAAATTCTGTATGCATACTTTTACACATAACCAAGTGACACACACACACACACAAACCCTTGTATATAAACACCACATGTTTTTTAAGAGAAATATCTATTCATTCTCCAGTAGTGCACAGATATAGAGGTAGAAACGCGTGACGAAACACACACATGCGCACACACTCACTAACACACACTTGGCTTACGGCAAATCTCATGCATATGAAGGAGTGTTGGCATGAGCAGCCCTGCGGGGGAATGTTAGCTCCTTATGCCCATGTCTCATTCTGATCCCCCAAGGAGCACAGAGGACTGCCCAACACACACACACACACACACACACACACAGTGAGAGAGAGAGAGAGAGAGAGAGAGAGAGAGAGAGAGAGAGAGAGAGAGAGAGAGAGAGAGAGAGAGAGAGGGCAGAGAGGAGAACACACAATCCTCAAGCTGCCCAGATGCCAAATGTGTTGATGGATTTATCTAGGAGTGAGGTACACACACGTTCATGTTTACACACACACACACAAGCGAGAGGCCATCGCTGTCGAGTCATGGGACTAAAGCCCTGGCACCATTACCCAGAAGTCTGGGTCTGCCAGTACCCATCATCCCTTGCTTAAATCTTGAGCCCAGAAGGTGGGAAAAAAAGATGGTGGGATGGAGGAGAGAGGAAAACAGAATGATAAAGCTAGAGGTGGACAGAGAGGGAAAAAATGAAAAGTTGTGCCTGAGGTTTAAAAAAGTAACAGCAAAAGAAAAAGAAGGAAGAAATGTACAGTGTGGCATGGAGTATTTACATAATTTTAGATTGCACATAAATATTGCTCTTTCTTTTTCGACAGGGAGCGCCATGGTATTCTCACTGTGTTGTTGTTTTGCACAGTAACAGAATGTCAATGTCATCTATATGTCCAAATCCATGCTGCAGCTGAAGATGTTAAAGTTTTCTTGCAAGCCAACACAGCAAGTTAATCTTTTTTAGCACCTTTCATCAAGGAAGTAATTCAAAGTGCGTCAGATAAGACATAAAAGGAATTAAATTAATTCTATCATCAGCTATCATTGGCTGTAGCTAGCTACCATTAGGTAAATAGCTCATGGCTCATTAAGCCGTGGAGCCAGGGACCCTAGACTTCGCCTCAACCGTGACCTTGGATCCCAGGGGGTGTGACCACGGGCGATGGGGCCCAGCTTAACTGGATTTGGCCGCTTGACGTGAGAGTGAACACGACTGGACAACCAAATGAAGACTGAACACAGTCTCGAAGACCAACAGAGGTCAGTTTGAGTACAGGGTGTACAGTACAGAGGCGATTTACAGCAGCTCTGACCAGGACTATGACTTCTGGAATGACAAGACACAGCAGACGGGGACCAGAAGAAAAACAAAGACTGTTTTGGTGAGTTTATTTAGTTTATGTCGAATCTGAATCAAGTGTGTTTTACGATAGCATGCTAACTTCAGTAGACATCTCCGCAACACAGAGAATAGACGTTGACACAGACACTTGTTTTTTTCACACATTTTTCGATATTTTAAACTAAAGTTCTGGCCATATCTTAAAACTAGCTACTGACTAAGCCGCCGTGTTTGCCATGTTGGGAATGAGAAGGTGTTGGTATTTGCGTTAAACCCTCCTCTTCCATGCTCAACGTGTCAGAGCAACAACATGAGTGGCTGATATGCCAGCCAGCACAGCAAACATCCAGTGTTCTCCCAGGTATCATGGTTCTTCTCAAAGTCTGCCCTGTGTTGCTGTGAGAATATCTCAGGCCCTCGCTGCTTCTTGGCACCGTTCTTAATCTCGGTGAGCAGACGTGCCAGCCAGAAGCATCTAATTCAAGGCCATTGCCACTGGTTCATCTGCTGCCTTGCAGGAAAACAGCCTGCTGGTCCACTTGCAGCCTTTTTTCTGCCTCATCATGAGCGTTTGTTCATGTTTTCATTTACCCGTTTTCTTATAGACTGCACTTCAGACAATCTAGTGTCCTAGATCTTATCAGAGGTTTTTTTTCATGTTGTTTACCAGCCTGTCACATCAAACTGTCTTGCCTGGCTATAGAAGTTCGCTTTCAGTGTTATGTGTTGAACAGATGTCAGAAAAGACCTCCACAGAAATCTTAAAGTGGATGCTTCATAGATCAGAGCCTAACTTCAAATTGTGACTTTGGTTTTCTCAACTCTGTCCTTGCTGCTTTGGTAAGACACAGTTTGAGAACCGTTAGTACTGTAGCAGTGTGGCAGTCGTGTGTTTAAGGGGTCAACTAATAGTTCCAGTCAAATTAAACCCTGCAACGTGTGAAATATAAGACAAAGAGGGCAACTAATGATTGAGCCTGGAGGGGATCATGTGATTGGTCCAACACATCCTCAAACCTGCATTTCCAGCAATTTCCCAGGCTAAAATCAAGCCTTACCTGGTCTGTTGAAGGCCGCATTTAGCCTGTCATTGCTCAAAAACTGACATCCATAGAAAACTTTGGTCTCATCTTGAACCATCTGCAGATTAATTTCGTACCTGATCTGTCATGATCCATTACACTGAGGCACAATAAAAGATGAATAAACCCTTGCTTTTATTATCTTCACTAACATCTACACTGTTAGCCTGGAGGAGATCTGCACTCTCTTCTATTTAGAAATAAATCTGCAACAAAATCACTGCAGAACGATAAATGGGACAGGGTTTGCCTATATTCATTTATTTGTCACAATATCAACATCGGCTGCCACATATTGATTTTAAATTTTTGCAGCTGCTCCCATTCCCTCTCCCTCACTTAGGCCTGCACATGACAACACATAGACTTTACTCTGGCAGCCGCTGCTGTTTTGTAAAATCTTGTGAGTGAACCTGGTTTGGTATCGAGTTTGGTTTGGATCGTATTAACAGGCTGCATCTTTAACAATAAACCGTCTGCACACGTGGCTCGAAAACAGAATCACAGGTGTTTTTTGGGCCGATCGTAATGCTGCTGACGAAGAAAGTCCACAGAGCAGATGCATAAAGGGAGGGAGAAACAGAAAGACAAGGGTTGGTGCAATGCTGATGTGCAATAAAAAGACCAGAAGTGAAAGAGAAGTGCAGAGAAGAGCAAGATGAGCAGAGAGTGAACACAAAAATAAGAAAGAATTAAGTAGAATTAAAGTAAATTACCCACCAGAGATAAGGTGACGTAGTCCTTTCCTCTAAAGCTTTGAATATCAATGTTAATTACGAGCGCAGCCCAAAAGAATAGTATTTGGGACAGCCTTCAAATCTCTATCCTTTGGTTCTGAACAACCCAACATAGCATATAATATATAAAGCAATAAAATAATCATTTCCTCCTTCTGAACTACACAGGGGCTCCATTAACACACACAGGCTAACTTTCCCGACTGTTCCCTGTGATAATACTGCTGCCATCAACTGTTTGCCAAACACCATTTAAATCAACATGTGCAAGGATCACGAGGCAGTTAACTTAATGGTGTCGAGTATACACCTGCAAGCACGAGCAAAAACTGTAGGACGGTGCCGAGTGTGTCTACACAAACACACGCACAAACACGGGCACGCACACACACACGGCCCGTGTGCACTGATCTGTGCACAGACTCCGGCAGTTAGCTTTCATTAAAAACAGATTTAATTACTTGGTATCTTAATTGAAATGACACAGAGCGACCCAGAGAAAGAAATACGGGCTGGAGAAGAGGAGCGAGAGTGACAAGACAAAAGCAGCAGAGAGCAACAGGGGAGAGGAGGCAAAGGAAAAGACAGCGACTGTTTTAATTTGAAAGTAATATCTGTCTCATTAAATGCCCTCCTGATATTTCTGCTTGGGTTCGTCTGAAGACTCTCTGAAACCTGACTGGGATCATTACTGTGACAGCAGGCAGACACCATGCACCGATTATGAGCATGTTATCCTTGAATCATGAGCTCTTGTAGTTGCTTAGGTCACCGTTTGAAACAGTCTCAGACAGGTGGAGACGCCTGGACAGCCAAGAGAAACTCAAGACATCATTGAAAGTTTTCTCTTTTCATTAATAAAACTTTGATCAGTACTTTGTTATCCTGCAAAAGTAGGGTTTATCTGATACTGACCTGGTGGTGTAATAACTAATGTTGTTCCAAGAACATCGTTTCAACTCATGAAAAGAGCGACAAAGTCCGTTTCAGAACAAGCTGATGTGGTAAAATGGACTACAGGGCTCTCAGATAAGAGACCAGGGTTTGTTTTTTCAACATGTTATCATAATGTTCACTTTTCTCAGTAAATTTCAGAGCCTAACTCACAGTCACTTGAGACAAGTGCTCATCTCTTACACATGATTATTTTAGGTTTATTAATTATTTGATTAAAATGTGAAGAGTTCGCACAGGATTGCAGCAGAAAGGACTCCTGGTAAATATGTGTTGATACAACCACAGGGAATGTGACAGCTGGGGCTCAGTCTGGATAAACCTGAACACAAAGTCAAGTATGACACTAATTTCAGCTTTTTTTCTTTAGTTTTTTAGCTTTCTGTCACGATTTATTTAATTACAATATAATTTATTTTATTTGTACTGGGACCATGTACAATACTAAACATAAATGTTGTCATTTGATGCATCGTACCAGCGTTAGCTTAGCGCTCATTTACACCAGTGGCAGGTCATAATTAAAAGTTCACATAGTTATAAAACATCACTGGAAAAAAAAAAAAAAACTATAACAAACATAGCACAGAAACACAGAGCAGTACATCACAAACACAAAAAACACACACATAGAATATATTATTCAAGTTAAACGCAGTGATGTAAGATCAGCGGTTTCAAAACTTTGTCTTTCACCAGATTTGTTTTTAAAGGTGCTGACAGATTTACAGTTCTTCATGTGGTCCGGCAGAGCGTTCACAGAGAAAGCTGAATGCCCAATGGCAGTGCGACGGAAGGGTACAGAACTATCTCTTGTCGAAGATATTCCTGTGGATTTTATGGACTCCTACGAGCGAGGGTTGGGTTAGGCGACAAAAATGCTTGGTAAAATTTAGAAAAACATAGTTTGGGTTAAAATATAACCTTTCACAATGTAAACCAGGTCTGTTTTCCCGAGTTGCAAAGCTTTGACATTACAAAAACGCTCTTGTTCATGATGGTCCTGGAGCAACATTCACTATGATGTCTCAGGACCAGATCACAGGCACAACTAGTTACATTCACACCAGGTCCAGCTGCACATTTTGTTTAGTGCTAATTAGAAAATGCTAAAGTAAGATGGTGACCGTGTTAAACATTGCAGCTACCACAAAATGTAATGTCAAAAATAAACTTCTGTGAAGAAAACAAACTAATCACTGCACAACTCCGCCTGGGAAAATGTTAACATCCCCGTCTGTGTTTCAAAGGGAATCTGACCCAGTGACAGGCATTAAGAATAACTAGAAATAAATACCCAGTCTTCTCACCAATGGTCTTGTTTGCTAATGTAGGTCATAGAGGAGCCACTGTTTGCCAAAAGGAAGGTTCTGATCATTGAGAATTGTTTAAAAATGTAGAAAGTTCATAAACAAGTCACTGAGAAGTTTGACTGACACCCATTCTGCTCTTGGCTGTGATTGTATTTTCAGAAGTCTGTCATTTACAGTTATGTCAACTCTAGAGAACGATATGATATTCAGCGCTGAGGATTTAGATGCTCTGTCTGACTCTGAAAAGCGAAAAATAAAAAAAAACAAAAAAAAACAAATGGCCTCCTGGTTAGTGACCCCTACTGTCATCAAGGAAAGAGCAGAGAAATGAAGAGCAGATTAGCATTTAAATGAGCGAGGGAGTCCAATCGCACACTCCTATCTCATTATCTTCTCCAGCAGGTGTGTGGAGCGTTTTCAGAGGGAGCCCGTCTCTTCAAAAAGGAAGCAGGAAGCTGAACAAAACAAGCGCTCCTCTTGCCAAGGAGGGCCACACAGCCAGAGAGAATGCAGCTACCAAGCACCACCTGGCTTCAGCTCAACATTCCTGAAGTGTTTATAATGGAATTAAAATGACGAACAAAGAGTTGAAATAACGGTAAATCAACCAACTGCACGTGTATATGTTTACATATGTGGGAGAGTGCACAGTAGAAAAATGGGATATTTGGTCTTATTCTAGCAAGGTAAACAAAATAATGTAGAAATGTCACAGTGGTGTGTGTATGCGTATTTTTCAAAGTGTTTTTGGCTCTCAGAGGAAAGTTCGGAGCTCTCAGTAACGTGCATTTTTTCGGAGCCAAAATTCTCATCTCAGATCTAAATTGGATGTTTGAAGATGTACTGTTGTGTTGCCATGGGACAGTCAGGATTTGCTTGAAATAGTAGACGGTGCTGGACATTAAAAGTTGTGCTTTTTGGGGCTCAAAACTATCTTTACTGAGACTTTACAGAGTCGCATCACAGTCGTGTGTATGTGATCCGTTTCTGGCCAGAAACTTAAGAAGAAGTTTTTGTTGCGTTTCCAAAAAAAATATCTGTTTTACTCTGTAATGTTGCCAAAAAATGTTTGCGAACTGCAGAGTCTTCTTGTCACAACATCATTCAAGTTTTAAGGTGATTTTAGCTCTACTGATTATAACACATGAAGACATACACACCTCCTGGTAAATATGTGTTGTTGAAACTAAATGGAACGTGATGATTGGGGTTCAGTCTGAATGGACTTGAACACACTTTTTTTTTTTTTTCACAGGGATTCACACATGAAAAAAGACAAAAAGAAGTTTCACACATGACTTTTTTTTTCTTCCCCTGAAATGATTTCCTCCCCGAGATGTTTCACACATGAATAAAATAATAATTAAGGAACTTAAAAAGATTATCCTGGCAAAACTTTTCTCCCCCACCAGTTCTCAAGTCACAAACACAGGAGAGAAAACAATTTAAATCAGACTAAGAAAGTGGATCACCAGAAGAAAAAAACATTTCTTCACTTGCCCCTCAGGGCTTCCGTACTATTGAGAACATAATAATGAATATTATATTCAATTTCTGCTAAAAGACCCCTCTAAACTCTACACACTGCACCTTCAACACATCATTAGTAGATATGTTGACACAAATAATGTGGCTTGTTTGTAGAAAGTTAATCTTTAATGAAAGAAGGATTCAGTTTTGATCTTGGTCGATATGTGAGCCCTGTGCACAGAGTAAATGTAATTGTCTGATTCCAATAAGGCATGTCATATGTGTGTGTGAGAGGGAGGACTGAGCTCTTGTAAGGCTTCTTCATTATGTCAGACTTTTGAGAAGGTGAAAAGTCTCGACCTTTGCCCTCTCTTCTGCCTTTCCACCAGACTGAGCGTGTGCACGGAACAAATATCCCTGCACAGAAAACTCTCCGTCTGCCCTGCATCAGTCTCCAGGGTTACAGAAAAAACACTGGTGGAGGAAAAGTTATTCATTATTTATCGGTCTACCGATAATCTGCTGAGCTAGGACACACACACACACACAATCCATGTCTCTATCTTTACCTCTGAGAGTCTTGGTTACAGTGACCTATGACCTCTCTGTCTCTGAGAAAGTTATCAGATCTCCCAATCACTACACACACAAACACACACAGAGGCAGGGACAGTATGACCAAGTGTAGCCTTTGACATCTCCTGTTGTCTCCATCACCAACTCTATCAGCTGACCCCATTCATTATGTAGTGACCCGCACAAATTATACATTTCCACACGAAGACGTGTAATTATACACACATCCTCAGTTCTTCTAAGTTGATCCTCGTCTCTACATTTAAATTCTCTTGTTTTCTCTCTGTTTTCATCTTTACATTCTTAATTACATCAAATTATGACACATTTGTGGTAGATTTGTCATTTGTAATTGAGAACATGATTGAAAATATACTCCGATACAGCCTCCACAAAAACTAAACAAGATATCACTTATATTGATGTTTATCTGATTCCATCTTTGTGTGTGAGGACGCCTCAGGGTCAGGCCTTTGCCATGGTAACAGATCTTTGTCATCCAGCCAACTGCCTGAAGGACCCCTTCATCTGCGCCAGGAACTATCATTCCAGTCAGGCATCGCAACAGGCACCATGGGGGCTCTTCAGTCATGTAGCCTGGAGTAATGGGCCTCCTCCAAAGTTGACGCACGCATGCACATACACACACACACACACACACGCACACACCCACAAACACTCATTTTGCAGGATCCCAAAGTGTTTCATGACCAGGTATAATATGCAGAACCTTCGATGTGTTCTGGGTCTGTTCAAGGGGCTCCCCCGACTTTTTGGTTGTGCAGGAGTGTCCTGATCAGATCCTCAAACTGCTTCAGTTGACTCCCTTTAACTACTCGGATCTCCTTCCACCCATCCCTAAAAGGATGAACCGACTGATCCACAAAGGCTGCCATATCCACTGCCCTGTACACCCATGACTGCACTCCCAGACATCAGGAGAACTCTATTGTGAAGTATGCGAATGACGCCACATCATCGGCTGTATTATAAATACGGTGAGAGTTCATATGAGGAGGAAATCAAAAATCTTGCAGAGTGGTGCACAGAGAACAATCTGCTGCTCGACGTCAGCAAAACCAAGGAGCTGATTGTTGATTTTTAGTAATAAGGAGGCAAAGACTGCTGCCCTCTGGAAAAAGATACAGAAGCATTCACTGCCGTACCACCAGACTACAGAGCAGCTTCGTTCCTCAGGCTGTGAGACTCCTGAACTCATCCTCAACACTCCAATGTCTAAAATAGATGTAGCAGGACTCAAAGACTCAGTCATTATTTTGTTCTTTAAACCCTTGTTTAATCAATCCACGTGTAGCCGTACATTTCCTCAATGAAATCTCTTACTCATCACTCTGTCACACTAAAAATGATCTCTGGCTGTGTTCTCTCCACATACTTCCCTCTCAGCTGTCCCCTCCTTCTGCCTTCCCTTCCCTTCCCTCCCCCATCCGAGTCAGTCACAACTCTCCACTTCCCCTTCATGCCGTTTTTCCTCCGCAGCCAATCTCTCCATTCACTGTTCTAATTAGTGCGTTCAGTCCCAGAGACTCTGCCCCATACCTCCACGCTGCTCGATGGGAGTTCTCCGTGTTAAATAATGGATGAGTGCTAGTGAAGGACCTGTTTGTGTGCGTGTGTGTGTGTCTGTGTGTGTGTGCGTAAACAAGATCAACACAGAGAGAAAGACTGTTTTCTATGTGTGTGTGTGTGGACCTCAGGGACAGGCCTTTGCCACTGTAATAGATCATTGTCATCGAGCTCATCGCCTGAAGGACCCCTTCATCCGAGCCAGGAACCCATCATTCTAGCCAGGCATCTCAACGGGCACCATGGGGGCCCTTTAGTCATTTAGCCCGGAGTAATGGGCCACACGCACGCACCAAAACACACAAGGGTGCGCCAAAAAAGCACACAAATCCATGAAACACACATCTGTAGTGTACTCACACACAAATGATACCTGATCATTTTTTCCAGTTTAATATCCCTGCAGTGTTTTTTTTTTTTAACCAGAAAGCTGATGTGTTTTTTGTTAGACAAAACGTCTGAGCTCGAGAGGCAGGAGAGGAAAATGGAGCGCAGGCAAACAGGAGGTGAAAGCTTCATTAGGATGATCATTAAATATGGATAAACTCATTCCACAGATCAAAATAGAGACAGAGGAGCCGCGGCCGTAAACTGCGCTGGAGACGGCGGGGGAGAGGAGGAGGAGGAGGAAGGCAGGGGGAGAGTATTTTCGCAGCAAATCACTTGAGAACTCACACGGAGGAATTTACGCTCACAGAAAATTCTTCCTGCATCCTGCTCCGTCTACATTTAAAGTCCCAGAAAAGATTTGTGCGAGTCAATATTTGAGGGGATGCCGCAGCAGCTGCAAACTGGTCTATAATGTTTGCTTTCGTTTTCTCTTTTCTTGATGATGTTTTCTAGTTTAACTCTGAATGCAGCTTCCTGCATTTCCTGTCGCAACCCCAGAGATGCTCGTGCATCATCGTAATGAGACGGTTTAATACACGTGCACTCACAAACACACACAGAGGCTGTCTGAAAGCTGTTTGTCATGAGGAGGTGACTTTGGTCAGACTGTGTCCTGTCTGGATCTGGAAGGACACACTGTTATACCCAATGACATACATGCACACACACGCACACGCACGCACACACACACACACACACACACACACACACCTCTGTCTCTTAGTGTGTCTGGGCCAGCAGGACTGTCACCCCTGAATGACAATGACAAAAATGTGTCCTTCTGTCCAGCTCTATGTCTGCTATGCTTTCACTTTCTCGCTTTTAAATTTTAAAATGCAGGATTTAGTCCTAATATTACATGACCAGAATTATATACGATTATTTGGTATTTTTAAACTTAGTTCAGGCTGGGGTAAGACTGTAGAATCCAGCAAGAGTAGGCCGATATATGAAAGGATCGACCCTTCGCAGCTACTTGAAAAAGGTCATGAACGCTGCTCTCGCTGGCCAGCTGGAAGCCCAAATATTGAAATCGCCATTACTGAGATCTGGCCCACACCAGACACATTCATCTGGGCCACATACCACATGTAATGATGGCACTTGGGCAGTCTGCTCCTGTTTGCCAGGTCTGAGCCACAAGCAGGACATGGCAAGGGCAGATGTCAGCCAAGAATTAAGCTAATAAACCAGAACTGGCCCAAATCTGGGCCACATCGGCCTCCTCTGGTGGGCTGGATCTGTCTCTGACTCGAACCAGTTGCCTCTTTGCTTTAACTATGGCACGTCTTTGCTAACACTAGCTACTGAACGAGGCTGCTGCTGCCACAGCGGCACTGTTCGAGTGCTTTGTGCTACTCAGTGGCTGAGTGACAGAACAGAACAGGAAAAATCAGAAGTATCAGTGTACAGAATATCTCATACAACACAAGATACTCACAAGAAATCTATTTTTTCAGATTATCATAATGAACATAAACAACGGGCATGGACATTGTTAGTACTCGCTGCAGTTAGCAGTGGGACATTTTGACTGTACATCCTTCTCCTCTGTCTCAACAAACATCAGGACACATTAGCTCTGGGCGTGAACTCGTAAAACAGAGGGGTGGGCTACGTGGTTGGGCCATAATCGCAAAGTTGTGTGACCAAAGACAAACCCAAGGTTGCTTCCTGAATGCAGAGGTGAATTCTGGGATAAATCTGAGAATCAGGGTGAAGGGAAAAAGAGTTCTGCCCTGCTTCTTTGGGCTCTGTGATGTAAACAAAGCTGACTTCACCTGCAGCTCTGTGTCCTCTGTCGGTCTCCCTTTAGGTATTCCCTCTCCTCCATCCATCCCTTTATCCCAGAGTGCTTTACAGTTTTCTCCTTCCCTACAACCTCCTTCCTTCTGTCACCTCTGACTCTCCTTCTTCCCTTGTGTACCTCCCTGACTTGATCCCTCCCTTCCTCTTCTTCCCCTCTTTCCCATTAATCATCCCTCCTTCCTTTCATGTTCGGCTTCCCTCCCTCCTTTATTTTCATCTTTTTATTACTGTCCTTCACGTTTGCCCCTCCATCCTTTTTCTGAGTGATTCTCCTTCCCTCTCTTTTTTAAGTTTCCCTTTAATTTCTCTCTCCATCCATCCATCCATCCTGTTTTAATCTTCATCACTGTACTGTTGTGATGCCTGTCAACCACCATGTGTCCTTCTTTAAGTGCTTTATAAATAAACTTGACTCCTCGTGTCTTTCTCCTCTCCTCTTCCCTTCATCCCTCTATCATCCCTCCTCCTCCTCCTCTCTGACCTCTTGTCAGTCAGCTCTGTCCTCAGCCAGCTGGCTCGTCAGCACTAATGAAAATCCTTTACACTTTATTAACCAGGACTAATGAAGCACCCCACCACTCACAGTGTGTGTCTATCTCTGTGTGTGTGTGTGTGTGTGTGTGTGTGTGTGTGTGTGTGTGTGTGCATGTAATAGTGTCTATATCTCAGCTGAATGTGGAATTATTGTATTCTGTCTTGTAATTGTGTGTGTATGTTGAACAATAGTGTTATGTTTGTTTTTCAGAGTGAATGTGTTGTGATGTTTCTGTGTGTTTTTGTGTATTGGTCTATTTTTGTCTGACACTGACTGCTCTGTTGGGGTGCCACCCTCTTGGGATCTGACTACATTCATACACACAAACAGTTATAAAACACAAATACAATTATAAAATAATCACACCTTTCACATCTCAAGGCTTTATCAAGATGTATGGTGCTGCAATAAAACTAGAAAACAAATACAAATATTCCATCTGCTTGGGACCTTTTGTACAAGAATATGGTTTGTTGGTAACAACTTGAGAGGAATTTTTAATAGAATTTTTGAATGGGATGTGGTTATTATTTTAACATCTAATTATTAAAAGTGCTGTAGTGAAAGAACAGGATAGTTATTACAGATGGGAACTTCATGTATTTCAACTAAGGAAAATAAGAAAAAAAATTCAACTTTACCATTTTAAACGACCTTCTTGGGCTTGTGAGTATAGATTTCTGAGTTTATGAGGTGCACTTTAACGCACCATGACTTCCCCGTTGATGCACCTTTGTTGTACAAAGCGCTGTAGATTTCAAAGTTTAAGATGTGCATCTAAATGCATCATGAAGTCCCTACGAGTGTGTCAAACTCCAACAGCAAAGGAGAGATGGACTGATACATTTACTGAGATAAATTACACCAAAACGCAGCAGTTCATAATGCATCACAACCTTCAAAACCAGCGGTGTGTAGGTCTGAGACCCATCGTCCTGTGGAAATCAGTAGTTCTTGTTTAATCCTGCTGACAAACCAACAAACAAACGAACACGGGCGAGGATAACGTTATCAGACCTGTTTTCAGTACAGTTCAATAGAAAATGGTAAACTGTCCCATTTGAAAGTCTGTTTTTCTTCTTTTTCAACAAATGGAACAACTGTCTCATACAGTGCAAGACTTCATTACCTTATTTTCTACAACATGTGATTAATATGATAAAATCTCTGTCTCAGTTGTAGTCGGAGGCTCTTCTAACCCACTGTAGCAGAGCCTCTAGGAGGTTGGAGGGGGCAGAGAGATGAGGAGAGCAGGTTACAAAGAATAAAATAATTAGAAGGAGGTCGATTTAGACAAAAAGTGGATGACAAGATCATTAAAGCGAATAGGAGGTGGATTTATTTGCAGGTAGAAAATGAGAAGATATTCTTCGTAATGCTCCAGTAATGGGCTTGTCAAACAAGTTTCCACTGAGCTCTATAGTGTCGAGTGAAGTCTGTGTGTAACTATTCTGTGACTAGTTTTTGAATTGGCAATTTTCTGAACCCTTCAGACCCGTGCTTCATTCTAAACAACAGCACGGAAAACTCAAACGACAAGCAATTACAGAGAACAAGCAATTACTTGTGCAGAGTTCTCCTGTACACAAACAGCTTTATGAGATGTACACAGCATCAGTAATGAACACACATGATATTATACATGTACACTGCTGACAGACACACACACACACCGGTTCAGAGGGTGTTTGTGGAACAATGAGGATCTGGCAGCTTCTTAAAGGTTATCAACATGATACCACTGAGGCCGTGTGTGTGTGTGTGTGTGTGTGTGTGTGTGTGTGTGTGTGTGTGTGTGTGTGTGTGTGTGTGTGTGTGTGTGTGTGTGTGTGTGTGTGTGTGGTTCAGATTGATGAGCAGTGTCAGGTCCCTGTCAGAGGTCTGCCTGTCAGTCTCTCTCTGGCATGGTCATACAAACACACACAAACACACACACGCGGTCTGACAGAATCTTGGCCGCTATTAAACCGTCACCCGGCGCTGAGCCAGGTGGACGGAAACATGAAAACCTCGCCAGCCACCAGACAAGAGGGTTTGACAAGGAGAGGGAGGAGTGGAAGGAAAAGCAGGATGGACAGAATGATTAAGTGTGATTGCACAGTGCCGTTGGTTTTCTTTGGTCCAGAATTGGGATGGAAACGTTTGAGTGTTTTTTGGTTCAAACGACTCAATTACAAGAATGACTCCAGGTGGTTTTGGTGAAGCAGAGGTCGACAGGATGACCTCTGATTTGGGGCTTGGATCTCCAATCTCTGGTGTGACAAGATGAACAAATGAAGGTAATAAACCAGGAGAGAGGACCTAATCTCTATCACCGGTTGCAGGGTTTAAAAAGTCTTCACACTTAGCCCTAGGCCTCCACTTAGCGTGTTCACGCTGAGGGGTAATTCTTGTTGGGACAGACTGGTGCAGTTACATGTTCGAGCTACATGGCCCTCTAAACGGAGGTTTTTGACAGGCACACTTCAAAACCGAATGTAACAGATAATCACTTTTTTACGAGCATGGGCATCATACAAGTAAAATGTGACAATGTCTGTACACAGTCTCACCGGCATCACAGGCAGCCTCTCTATCCTGTATCCGACGGGATTAACAACAGTGTGACGCTCTTCTCTTCTTTGCTTCCACGCCGGGTTGTGTTCTTCCATCGGCGCTCCTTTCCCAGATTGTTAAAGTATTTTCAACCAAGTTACTCTAGTCTTACTGGGCGCAGTGCAGTGGCGAGTTACAGCTCATGACTCTTTCTACTTCTACTGGTTAGATATCAACTCCGGTTTGTGAAACATCTTCACTCGGCCGGGTGCTTTTCACTAGAATACAGTCACAAGGCTGAATTCATATGAGTCTGTTTGCATAAATCACCAACTTCACACCATCATTTCATTTTCATTACAATGGATAAAACCAGATCAAAGATCTTAAACTCCCCCTCCTGAAACTAGGAGGATGCACACATGCCATGCACAGATATTATAAGCCAGTTTCTGTAAAAAGTCAATTCTTCTGAACATGATGTGACTCGAGGTTTCTGGCTCTTCCACTAAGTGACTGCAGGTGGGTGACACGGGGCGCCTCTGTCAGCAGGTGCAAGAAAACTACCATCGAGCTCAACAGTCCACGTACAGGGTGGCACGGTGGCTGCAGTTACATGGGCGGAGATGGTGCTCATTATAACTCTGTGAAGCCTGTTGACACAGAGGCACACACACACACACACACATTTACTTCATGTTGGCCTTTTTTCTATGATCAACACATACTCACACTGTCTGTGTCCAGAGATGATGACAAAGACCTCAAATTAGCACAAGACAGTGCCCTTTTGTAGAAATGAGTGTATGTGGTTTTTATGCGTGTGTCCCCACGCACCAATGGAGTTAAATCTGTGCTTTTGTGTGTGTGTGTGTGTGTGTGCGTGTGTTTGTAAGGACTTCAGACACAAGCAGAGCTCCAAATGGCCGAGCAGACGGGCAACTGAACAAACTGATCAAGGCCACTCGTGTGGACTGCAGGAGCCATTTTGGACATGAGTGGACAGTGTGAGGGTGTCTGGAATGTGTGTGTACATGCGTGTGTGTGTGTGTGTGTGTGTGTGCCTGTGCCTGTGCACGTACTTGTGTGTGTTTGCCTGCTTGTACATCATCTGTGCATGTAGGCCTGGAGGGCAGCAGACATTATGGAAGGTTAACAGCGTCCATTACTGCTGCATTATGCCTGTTGTCGCAAGGGAAGGAACACATACTGGTGTTATTGGGCTATTTATTTGATTAAGATGCACAATCTCCCACACAAACACATCCACACACACATAAAGAGGCATGAAAAACATTATCTCTGATTGTTTTCTGCTGCTCATGAACAGCTAAAGAGAATCTGTGACTTCTGGGTTCTAATCCAGAGGTAAAAATGTTTATAATTTATATTCCTGGTTCCACCAAATCGCCAGAATAAATGTTAGCTACGTATGTTTTTTCAAAACCACAGATAAGTTAAAAAGGAATATTTCTTTAAGTTGCAACTTGTTTAGGTTGAATTTTCTATTTCTCTCTTGTCACAAAACTGTGCTTATGCTCTGGTTAGGTTAAGGAACAAAAATCATTTGGTTAGGGTCAGGAAAACATCATGGTTTGGCTTTAAATACCTGATTTGGATACTACGATCATGGTATTAATGTCAATGTTGGACGTATCTGTGGTTTGCAGAAATGTTCGCAGCTAACATGATATCCTGGAGACTGGGCTGCCTGGTTTTTAATATGTTTCATACAAGCCCTGGACTGTCACATGTAAAACTGCAACAGCAAGAAAGAAAAGGTCAGTTGGCGAGAAATGAGATTAGACAGAGAGCAAACAGTGTAGATATTCTTCAGACAGCCAGAGATCACAGCTGAAAAATAAATAGACAGATGACTTTAAAGAAGGGCTTTGGTGGATATGATGGATAAGGGGGGAAAAAAAGTTCCCAGAAGAAGAAGCAGGAGAAGAAAGATAAAAAGGAGGAGGAGAAGAAAAAGAAGGAGGAGGAGGAAGAGACAGCGCAGAAAGAGAAGAAGAAAAAGAAGGAGGAGGAGGAGGAGGAGGAATAGAAGGAGGAGGAGAAGAAAGAGACAGAGATAGAGAAGAAGAAGGAGGAGAAGGAACAGAAGGAGACGGTGAAGGAGAAGGAGAAGAAGGAAAGATAATTTTCATGTTCCATTAACGTTACTGAATAAATCCTTTTTAACAAGAAACTCGACTTGTTATAACAACATATAACTTCATCATATTTCATGAAACTTAAACTTATTAGACTAAACCAATACTTGTTAAACCAAGAAAATAAACTTCTTATTCATACAGACTTGGAAAAGTACATATGTTATCATGACTCTTCATAACATGAAAAGGATCTAATAATCTGAAAAAATATGAAAAAGGATCTGATAATATGAAAAGATCTCTGACTGAAATGATGTTATTTACACCCTCGACTCAAGGGAGCTCATGCACCACTGAGGTGGGTGCTCATGTACGCTTTTCACTTAGCAGCTACAGTGAAGTCTTCATTTTAGAAAACGCTGTAAATAACATCTTTTCGGATCAATTTTGGATCTCGGTCCCCAGCTACTCCAGAAATATTTTGTGGAGAATGAAACATCATCTGACTTCTCATTCGCGTGAGAAGGTAATAACTGAATTTTCATTTTGAGGTAACCTATTGCTTTAAATGTGATTCTAGGTTGCATTAAAACAACTTAAATATGAAATGTGGAGATACAATCAGTCTTTTCCTCCCACAGTACCCCGAAAGGCACGCACACACACACATACACACATGCACACACAACCTGTTTCTGCGATCTCTCCGGGCCTTATCTCCCTCCCTCTTTCAGCCTTTTATAGGCTGATTTAAATTAACATCTGCTGCTACTCCATAAAAAATGGAGCCTGGAGGATTCATTTCAATTAGAATAGGGGAAAAAAAGGATGGCTTAATTCATTTAGAGGGAGATGAACTCTGAAAACTAGGTTGCCCTGGCCACCTGTGAGGAAGTGGAGACAGAAAAACAACTCTATTTAATAACAGAAGTGATTTGTTCAAGCACTCAGCCTTAAGTCTTTTTTCTTTTCTTTTTTCAACAATGGCGGGAGATAATTTTACTCATTTCTGGTGCAGTTAAGTTTGGTTATCTTGAGAATTAAACCTCTCAAAAATGATTCAGTACATAAAATACTTCCAGAAGAATCCAATAAGTAGAACCAATTATAAGACAAAAAAGAAAGGATTTATCAGTCTGCTGGAATACATTTTGTTTCTGATGATAAACCAGATGAAGATTCAGTGCAGACTGACAATGCTGTTACTGGTCTCCTGCCGGTCTGGTTACCAAACCTGCACCCTTTTGGACCTGTAGCCTCCATTTTGAGAATCAAAACCTGTTGGTTACAAGCAGCTACACGGTTCTTTGTTGTACTTTCGAGTGCTGTCGTACCAAAGATGTTTCTTTTTGAGACTGTGTGGTCGTTTGTGGGGATTAATAAAACCCCCGGATCCTACATTATATATGAACGCTCAGATGCATTAGAGAGATCGGGGCTATCATGGTCCTATTAACATACTGTACATCCTGTCCTCTAATCTCTACATAGGTGGGCGTCTACAAGCTCCATAAAGCCCTCAGGAAGGGTTCAGCTCATCTTTAAAGACTTGATATGATATGCATTGCCTCTTCAATAACTGTACGCACGTCAGCGTAATCTGGACCCCTCGTGCGTTTTTCCTTCTCTGGCTCGGCCATTTCTAAGCCCCGTAAGCCCACATCACACACTCACACAGCATACACACTCGCAATTAGCCACCCACTCCGTGCATTCCCCATTTATGTGGAAGTCATCACAGCTGTGTGTATTTACACATTTGGTGAAATATTAATCCTTTTGGTACTCCTACGCTGCGCTCTTTGGGGCGATTATTAAAGTGTCACATATCATTTGGCTCCAGCATTCAGGAGTGACGAGGCTTTGAAGGATTACAAACGGGAGCTGAAGTACGACACAAGCAAACAAGATGTCAACGTGGGCACCAGTTCAGATAGATGAATACACACAACAACATGCTGCACATACAAGTTGTATGGAATAAAGAAAGTGACACATTTTTATTGTATTAGTTATGACCTGCTGCACATTGGACATGTAACTGAAGCAATACAAGTTTAAACTAATGACTTTCAGCTTTTTACTTTATTGTACTTCACGGAAGGTTCTACACTGTAGCTATTCTTCAGGAGAAAATAACTTTGTAATTTTTGCTTCTACTGTAGATCAAGAAACCAGGAGCATTTGATGTTTGACAATAGTTAGCATAACACTATCTAGCCTGAGTCCTATATTGGAATAAAAAACCTTTGGGGTCAAATGTATTGTATATTTCTTCTTTCTTTACCTTTCCTATATATGGAGCTTTTTGGTATATTTCTGTCTATTTATCCAGAATCTGTATCCTCAAAAAAATTTGTGTTGATGTAAATATGTAAAATGATGATTGTAACAATTGCTACTCCTTTATTAGCCCTTTTCACACAGAGATTCTGCAATATCGCCGCACCGAAGGCTCTCCTCAACACCGCCTTTGTTTGTTCTCACCGAACCAAGCGTTGCGGAACCAAAAGAGGCGTGACGTTACGCATCATAACGTTGAGATCTGTGGGGTTTTTTGCGCGTTTCCAGCCAGTTTCCGCCTGTAAATCTAAAGATGTCTCAGCCGACTTTTCCACGTATAATTTTTTTTTTTTCCTCATATAAGTTGCCAAAGACACTACCTGCTACCTGTGTTGCGCAACAGAGGTGAGACGACCTCTGTGTCTAAGGGTAAGACAGCAGTGCAGGACAGCGGTGTGATGGATCTGATGTTGTTCACAGTCTGACAACTAAACAGATCCTTCACTGGATATCACTCAAAATATAAGAGAAATGTCCCACACTTCAACCAAAAAAGCAACTTTACAAGCCCAAACAACAGTCATGTGGTAGCAGGTAGTGTCCTCGGCATCTTGTATGAGCAAAAGAAAATGTTGAATTTATATGTTGAAAAGTCGGCTGAGACATTTTTAAAATTAAAGGTGGAAACGCGCAAAAAAAACCCCACAGATCTCAATGAACTAAACTGTCCCCCCATTCTACCTCCGTAACTTTCACACAGACACCTTGAAAAGGCATTGTGAAAGCGGCTATTGACATCCATCTGCACCTGATACACGGTGTTGGGAGCTTTAAGACGGCAACACAAGCGGTTTGAGGAAGAGCTTAGGGTTTGAAAAACATCATGGAAAAAATAAACGTCCTTCAAACAGGAGCGTTTCTGTGTGTGGATCTTTCTTTTTCAACAGTTTTCCAGCAAATTGTCCCACTAAGTTTTGGAATGTGTGTTATTTCTGCTACATTTTTCTAAATTTGACATTACCTTGTATAAAAGGACTACAGGTCCTAACATACCTTTAACCTCAGTGTCATTGTTTAGTTGCAAATCACAATAAAGCAGGTGGAACATTTCCACATATTTTAAATCGTACACATAAAATCGCATAGATACCAAGAGACAGACCAGCTGCCTGTACAGCCTTGAAGCCTCGCAAAGAAAATAAAAGCATTCCTGTGAAGTCTGTCACCTTTTTTTCTCTTTGTCCTTTACACAATGAGAGAGTGTATAGGACTAGACTCTCTGAAATCTGTTTCACACACACACATCGTAACACATATGACACACACAAAGACAGCAGCTGCCTGGAATCCTTACATGGCCTTGAATTATCTGAGCAGGTTTCAGGGTGTTTGTGTGAAAGCTGCTACGATCTGTCCTTCTCACCCAACGCCTCTGGCAGGAACACCTGCCGCACTATGTTCAGGTCCATCTGGAGGGCTCACACACACACACAATACTTACAGAGACATATACTTCCCTTCAGACACAGCCACAACAGTGATGTGAGTGTGAGTCACTCCTTTACCTTGAAGATTTTTTTTTTTTTCTTTTGCTGTTTCAAAGTGTCTGAGCACATAGGAGTTCAAAAAGTAGGCTTTAGGATCAAACCGGGCTGAATCATTTATTTTTTTTAAAGCGATAACAAGGTAACATTTTTTCAAATCGGAACAGCTGTGATTTTAATTACAACTTACATCATCAAGTCTGTTTAGCTGTTGGAGGTGAACATCGCAGATTGTGACAAATGTTTCTGTTTAGTCTGTCAGTTGGCCAAGCAACAAAAAAAGATCCTCTCAGCTGACCCCAGAGGAACATTACGCTGGTCACAATTGTCTTATGTCTCATCAGAAATAAATCATCTTCTTATTAGAAGATTATTAAATTCTGACTGATATCTCCTGACGGCCCCCTTCAGAGAATTATGGAGCAAGAGACTGAATTAATCTAAGACAAATGTCCTGTCCAGTTTGAGAGTAACGGTAGGAACACAAGAGAAGCAGGAGTTCTTATGCTGTGCTCATCGGCTTCTCACAGATTTCAAATTCCCTATCTACTTAACGACCTTATGGAGCTATAAATAGACAAATAACATAATAAGACTTAAGATTTAAGATTTAGTTGCTATGACAACAGCAGTGCATGATCCAGCGGTGAGTAGCATCTCCAAATTATGCTACATTTTTGATTTTTTATCATTTTTTTTCAGCTTCATTGCTGAAACATCACTGCTTAAGGCAGAAATACTGTCATCATCATTGGATAAGAAAGCAGGTGTTTTGGATTAAGAGCAGTGGACTACGAGAACATCACGGCCTGCGGCGTCTTTTGACCATCCAACCCCGACCGGCTGGACCGGCTGGAACGCCCCAGGGAGGAAGAGAGCGGGATAAGAGCCATGCTAATCCAGCTGGGTTTAAGGCTGCTCCTGGCTAGTGTCTGGTAACAGGAAAAGGAAATGGACAAAATGGGACTCAGGCTGGCAAATCAACGTGAAATCAGACACCTGTCTCCACCACAACATCTCAGATCAAGCTGTTGCACTCGACGGGTGGACTGTGTTCTGAGCCGACAGGGTGCAGGACTACAGCAGGACGAGGAGAGGTGGACTCTGTGTTTATAACATCGATGCTTGGTGCTCACACACAGTCAAAGTTAATGGACAGTGTTTACCAGATGTCAAACTTATCATCACCATCATGTTGCTGCTGCTTACATTCACCCTGACATAGATTCAAAAGATGCACCAGGTGTTTATGTATATTTGTATATTAATAACTGTATATATGTTCTGTAATTTGTGTAGCATGAAGGAATTTATGAACTTTCATTTCGTTATGCAATCCTGTGTTGTGTAATGACAAATACATTACTTTGTAAGTTGATTCAAATCTCAATATTGTCGGACTTTGTTATCAAGTTCATCTTATGTTTGTCTGATAAAAGACTTGCGGGCAGTAACATACAATAATATACGCATGATCAACACATCCTCATACCAGAATGACGCTGAAGGCGACAGTGAACAAATGATCACTGTTCCCTAAAGAACTTAACCGTTGCAGCGTAACAACGACAAGCGAACTGGGCCTTTGTTGTACTGTTTTGTAGGTTTAGGTGCTAAAACTAGTTGGTTAGGTTCACTAAAACATTGTAATCTGGGTTCAAATAAGTTATTTACTTATGTAACAGAACCACTTACCCACAGGAGGAGGGCTCAGAGATTACTTTTGATTCAATTTAAAACTTTTTTTTTTTTTTAATTTTAGATTATCTTCACTCCTGTTTATCAACCTGACTGCAGCAGAGATTTTTGGAGGTGACCTCCATTGCTGGATCTTTATGGGAGCTGGAGGGGAAATGTACTTTACCTTCATGAATGTATCGTTACAGAGAGGACAGGGGAAAAACGAAGGGGGGGAACCAGAGTCTTGTCCAAAATGATAAACCCAGACACAAACACTACTTCTATTATGTCGAAAACATTATTTAACTCAGCTTCTGTGTGGACTAATTGCTCAATAATAACTTCAGACAAATATGAAACAAGTTACCTACTGCTGTGTGCGTCTGCGTTCATTAGATTTTAGACCGGGTGCAGCGGCACTCTGCAGTTCAGAGAGGAAACGTAACAAATACAAGCAACAACAGGAGGCCTGTTGGTAATTGCATGTTTATGTTTTATACAAAAGCACAGCATGATGCAAATGTGTGGGAATGTGTGTGTCTGAGCAAGTGGAACCGGCTGTGTTCGAGAGAAAATGACTCTTTTAGTGTGTGTGTGTGTGTGTGTGTGTATGTGTGTGTTTGTGTGTGTTTGTGTGTATGTGTGTAAAGTCATATAATAGCCCGACATGAAGCCAGCATGGGTCCCTTCCCATGTGTCAAAAGGTTTCATACAGCAATAATGGACGCTGTTTGCCTTGTATTATCACTGCTGCCCTTAAGGCCTGAACACACACAAACACATACACACACACACACACAGTGAGACTTGGTGAATATAGTAATATGTTGCCACCCTGCAGGTCGACTGGTTGCCTACATGGTGATTTCCTCTTAGAACAAAGAGTCACAGAGAGGCCTGTGAGGAGACCGTTAGGGAGGGGAAGAGATAAGGTGAAGAAACGAGAGTGTAGGAGGATTTGAACAAAATGCAATGGAAACAGAGGAACACAAAGAAGGCAGGAAACACTGGTATTCAAAATTATTCAATTAACGGCCAAAAAGATAAAGACCCAATAAAAACTGAGTAAGATCACGTTCTCTGGTCTGATTTCTGTATATTCTGTATATACAGAAATACTGTTTCCATTCTCTCATCAATTCCATTGGTGTGTACTTCGCTGTTCTTTCAGTGTTAAGATATCGTCAGTTAATCTCAATACTTCCTCCATGTGTTTCACATTAAAAGCCTTACAGGAATAGATAGCGTAGGGATGACTTATTTTTGTAGGCTGACCCTGAAGGTGGCATCGCCCTGGTTCCCTCAACAAAAAGCCTATGAGATTTTTGAATTGGATTTTGGATCACTGCAGTAAATAATCTCTGTGGCAAACACAAGCTTATGATAATATTTTGTTCAGCAGTCGTAGAAAAAAAAAACTTGAAAATCTAAGCCTGTGGAAACCACAGATCTTATTTCAGGCAATTATCCAAAAAACCCATCCAAAAATCCTGAAGTGAGAAAATACTAACCGATCTCGAGGTTTTAGGACTCAATCCTGCAGAACTCTACGGGAAAAATCATGTTCTCTGAGCTGCTGTTGGTTTTTACTTTAAAATATTAGAGTAGGACATTTTTGGTTTCCCTGACAGCAGCTGCATTGAAAAAATGGGAGATTATAACCAGTTGTGAGAAGGACATGACTGCACTGACTTCACTGTAACAACAGGCAGTTGCTGACTGTGCTGACAGCAAAAAGCATCAAGAGCAAAGTAAACAACTGTTCATCAGACAACAGGGAGGCTTTTTACTAAAATATGATACACAAAGACAAGGGCCTGACTGATATAAGCCCTTCTCAAATGAAGGCCTGGTTCTCTTTTCAATTGTGGTAAATAAAAGTGACTATATGAGATTTTACAGTTAGAGGAAAGAATAGAAGAAGACAGGAGAGGAATAAGAGACACATTTTTATCTTATTCCACAGACAGACATTTTAGTCTGTATCAACTCCATCTCATCACTATTCATACAAATATCATTAGAATTAGCATCAAGCAGAGTCTAATATAAGAGTTAAGACAGCTTAACTCATCTCAGCGTGTGATGACACTCAGCTCCTGACAGGATGAGTGTATGTTGTGGTCAGATTGTCAGATACACACCTGCCAGTCACAGCAGAAACACCTGAATGAGACGGTCGTTAAATAAATTGAAACCCGCAACACCAATTCGTAGAGATACGTCCTGAAGTAGCATTTTTCTGAATACAGTGCTGGAGCGTTGCTCTTTGGTTATCAGGAAGTGGACTTCAGAAGACTTTGCAGATAAAGATGCCATTTACTGAGACAGCCTTCGTTTATCAGGAGAGCATTTGGCATGTGTGAGCTGTTATTGAAATAGATATTAAAAGGTTGTTTTTTTCATTATGAGATATAAACAACTGGGGAATAAAATCTCCATTATAATGACTCCTATAATGACAGGACAGGAAATGCACTGCAGTGCTTTGTAAAAGGCCAGCTTTTAATTGACAACAATTTTACTGGTGAGAGGATTCAAATGGAAAATGATGGTCAGAGATTCATATGGGTCCCAGGTCACTGAAAAATCCAGACTTTCAGACTTTTGGACTTTTTTCTCAAGTACGATTAGTACGAGTGACTTTCACTTTTAGCAGAGTAATATTATAACACGCCATCCTTATTTTTACTCAAGTATTACTTTGGGGTTTGTAACTACAGGTTCGCCTACAACGCTGCTGCGAAACAACGCTGGAGGAGTATGTTAAAGCTGTAGCTTGAGGTGTGCTGCTGAAGTGGATGGTAGAGCATCAAACATTTGAAAATGAAATGCAAGTAGTCATACAAACTAACTGCATTTAAGAAATAAAGGCATAGTTTGCTTTGCTAGCTAGTTGGCTAGTAACAACTAAAGTTTGCAGCTATCCCTCATCTGTTTGTTTAGCCTTCAGGCTCACTGGTCATATTTGTGATAGCTGGTCACTGCAGTCGGGGCAGAGAGGACGCAGAAGTGAACTTGGATTGAGTTAAGGATTCCTTTTGGAGTCTTGCAGACAGACTGCATTCATTATTTATTTTTTCTGACCCTCCAGTGCCCCCCAGCTCTAACTGTGCTCTAACTTGGCTTGCGTGACATGTCTGCACAGAAGGTCAGTGCAGAGGCAGAACTGGTTCAAGTTTGTGTTCAGTTTTCTTTATGTTCGGACTTTGGCAGCAGTCTGAATCACCTCTCCATGCCCGAGAGGTTTTTTATTCTATGAAGAGATCGAGAAGAAACTAACATAATTTGTTGGATAAGGATGGACATGCTTGGACACGAATCATCAGATTATTGATTATGTTTTTAAGATATATAATAAGATATATAAATATAATAAGACATAGCAAATGCATGTGCACAGAAAATACACATCCTCATATGACACGCACGCACACACACACACACACACACACACACACACACACAAAGATAAAGGTTCCACCTGCTGTATCGGAGACAAGATACGTTGGAGGAGGAGGCGTGTTCACTGGTGTGTGTTTCTGTTTGTCTTTCCCCATCCCTCCACCTCTACATCCATCCATCTATCCGTTCTTCCATCCATCCCCCTTCCCTTTAATGATCTGTGAAGAAGAGGAGTGTCAGGAGGAGGGGAAGAGGGAGGCGGAAAGAAAGCCCCACAGGACAATAAGGAAGGGATCTGGATTCTGGGGTTGAATAAAGGAACACTGTTGTATAAACATATTTAAACTGACTTTAACATTTAATACAAAAAGTTATGAATGTTCATGTCAGATGATCAGGCAAAAGAGAAAATGGACATTCGTTTGAGAATCCATTATCTTATAATTCTTTTTCATTTATTTATTGATTTTTGTAGTGTAAAAGTTCAATTTTTACCATTTCATTTCTTGTGAAATTTGAAAATCAAAGTAAAAGCTGGTCAGTTCAGGGCCGACAGCCTTTTACCTGTGGTAGTTTGGGCTCAGAAATGATGGTTGAAAATAGAAACAGAAAGAACAATGAGACACAGACTCACACTGGGATCGTTAACAGACAGGCATAGGTCATTACCTGCAGTGCTCGAGAGCGATATGGACAGACAGGCTCAGTGAAAAGGTTGATGGATGACATTAACGCGGCGCGGCTCTCACATCAAGCGTTTGTGAATGCAAATGTTGTGATCTCTGTCCTGGCAATATATCAATAAAATGTCTGCAGCGGGTTTCCATCGGAAACATTTAACACTTCAAAATTTTGTTCAGCCACTCCAGAAAGAAATGAACGCCTCATTTCCATTTCATCATACGGCTCAACTCAAATCACTTTTGGTACCAGGTACTTTTTCCCGATTTCATTTGCCATTGCAGATCGTTCCCCCGCAGCGTAGGCGGGATTCTTCCATGTGACACAGAAATAATTAAAGATATGTCAGTGTGTGGCTATTTGACACAACAGGGAGACAAACTTTGTTTCAGAAAAAGCTGAAGGCAGCAAGATAAAGATTGCTGAAAAAACAGGAAAGTGTGGGAAATCCCCGTCTCAAATTGCCAGACCCATCACCACAGGGCTGTGCCAGCGCTGTGGAGGTCTCGCTGCACCAATTATCATTCTGCTTTCTGGGAAAATGTTCTGACTTGTGGTCAATGGTGTCATTTGTGCTGCGGACACATGGGGACAAATAAACAATATCTCACACAAACAAATGCAACCTAACAACTAGGAACACTTTGCCCTCCATCAGCACCTACAGCTGAAACTGGCTGCTGCCGATTCTGTTGAGAAATTATGACAACAGCACCAACAACATGTGCAGGAAACCCAAATTTACACAAAAGTATCCCTCTCTGTAAATGCGACTGTAGTACAGACCTGTAGACAGAAGTAAAGTATGTTCTCATTTCGTGTTGATTCGACATGACTCGTTCATCCCACACAAACCAGCTGAAGAACCAGTTTTGTTTCTTGCTTCCTAGGAGGAAAAAAACACCTTGGGTAACCCAGGATTTCTTTTTGGTTAGCACAAAACATGGAGGTCTATACAAGTCATTAGCCATGCCTCTAACAATCAGACAGCTTGGCAGAGTGTCCCCTGTGTATAATTCGCAGTTCTGTCCGTCTCTATTTCCTGCCAGCGAAGGCCGAGTATCACGGCTGTTGCACGGCTGACAAATAACAGGGCAGAGGAGTCAGCTCAGACAGCAGGAACCATGAAGAGCGTCAGTGAAAGTGATCACTGCTGATCAAGAAGGAAGTTATGCAATTTTTTACGTGCAAATGTTGTTTGTGTTTCTCTCAGTGTAACTAGTCTGTTTTTCTCTCTGCTCTCGGCTTCTTTTCATTCACTTTTTTTTTTTGCTTTCTAACTCCCATTTACCTTTTTTTCTGGATACTGGCATGAAACTTGAGGCAGAGAAGAGAGAAGAAAGTTTCTGCACGTTCACTATATCAACTTCATTCAGTGATATATCAGCGCTGTGTTTACAACATATTCTGCCACTCACAAGGCCAAAGAAAATCCATCAATACTGCTTTAACATTTACAGCTTTTATTTTGTGACTGACTTAATTAAAATGTGAGACGTGTAGGCAGTTTGGCACTTGCATGACGACATGAGTGGCTGAACATTTCTTCTCCGCATACTTTCAAAGAAGTTACCACAAAAACACCTGCGCCGAGCTAACTTAACTTTTTGACACAGTTTGATTACATCATTTAACAAGTTAGGGACACTTTGCTATTCATGAAAACACACATAAATGTCTCTTACAAGCAGACAGAAGACACCTGAATCCTGTGGAAATTGATAATGGGACGAAAAAATGGACAGAACTGAAGGGAAATGTTCTGGATGAATGCTCCGCTGATTCCTTTAGTTTGTCACTTCTCGCTCACTTCTTTTAAAGTCTTTTCTAAGACCTCCTTCCTGCGTGTCCTCTATGTTCCCTCCACCTTTCTCCTGCCTTTAGCTTTGATTTCCACTCAATCTCCCCATTTCCATTTCCCTTTCTTCTCTCCTCTCTGCCTTGTTTTTTCCTCCACATCCTGACTTATCCACGCGGTTGGCTCCATTTCCTCTCCTCCATCTTCTTCCTATTTCAGCACCTTCCTCCCTCCTCTCTCTTTCTTCTTAACCACAATCCCAGTCCTCTGAAATGAATGAGTAACCCGGTTCCAATTCTCATCCTCGAGCCTCTCTCTGGGATGTCATTTAACCGGCAGGGGAGGGAGCGCACACACACACGCTTACACCTGCTGAGTATGCAGACAGCAACTTTTTGATTTTGCACAGTTATTACATAGAATATCACACACAGAGAGAGCGGTGCCACACATGCACAAAACAAAGAAGATTCCTTTAGCACATTTTCTCCGAGCTATCCAACTGTGAAGTAAGAGGGAGAGAGAGAAAGTACTGCAACAGATCATTCTCCCTGCAGAGGAGGGGGATGGAACAAGAGCAAAGGAACTTTTCCATCACATCATTTCATCAAAGGCTTACTAAAATTACATTAAAGATAGATTATATAAAGAGGGATTGCGGAGTTTACGTACAAGCCAGAAAACAAATGGAATCAACTAGAGACTGTCTCGCTCACTCACACCAGCCGTCGACATGTTCACGTTCTGATCCATGACTCCTCAATATATTTCATTGTGAGACCATGCCCATCTTCAAACTCTGTCTTCATTTCTCAACCAGACACCCTTTGTGACTGCATTTTGCACGGTGGTGAAAATGTCGGGTGACGTTGTACAGCTGTACAGTATTAGACCCTGTTCACACAGGAAAAGCACAGGTCTGACCAAAAACATTAACGATGGCTCCCTTCTATTAAGTGTCCTAATACGTCAAGTCACTGAGTGAGCATGCAAATTACCAGAGCCCAGGAAGTAGCTCTCCTAAATGGAATGCAGCCATCATGTATGTTATAAAGTGCCATTTTCAAGCCAAAAAAGCTCGACTTCCCAGCTATGAAATTACCCAGATCTTCTGCTGACCGAGCCAGCTAACTTCCTGTTTAGCGCCCAGTGAACTTTTTTTTTTTTCTAGACTTTCCAAATTTTTTTGGACCAAATGGCTCAAGTTATGACAGTGAAACGTATCATTTCGCAGGGGTTGTGACGCTCAAAAAAAAGTATCCACCATCTTACTGAAGCTTCTTTCATAATGTTAGTGTATGGGAAAAAGTATTTTTTGGCCTCAGTGCATCACGTGACGATGTAATTACACAGTTTGGCCACTACTGAAGTTGGCTTCAAAGCCTGGCACTCTTCCTGGGGGCTTGGACTAATGCCCCCTTTCCTACCTCCTACCTCCAGCACCCTTGCACAGACAACATCCATTTTCGCACTCATGCTGATCTTAACTACACACCTGTAAAGTTTTGTGACTGAATCCTGCACAGGTGTGACAGTCTATCGGGCTGACAGAAATCTGTCCACAGACAGACACAAAAACATCTGGCAAAACAGTCAAAATCGCCTTGTTTTAGTCCTCTCACTTTCTTTAACATTGTGAGATAGGGTTTTTTTCAAATTTTTTGTTCATTTCTCAGAGAATATGGATCTTGAAGTAAAAATATCAGGCGTATTAAGGTGGCTGGTATCTATGAGTGAGAACATTTTGATGCAGATCCAGTGAGCTTGATTTAAAGTTAAGCACTCATGGGTGGCTTAACAGTGAAACAGTGCTGTTGAGTTTGATGTTGGATTAGGCTTGATTGAATTGAAGTGGACTGAGGTATGCACTCTGCTTAGTCTCATTCTGGCTGTTTAATAAAAAAAAACACTTGGACCTTACCATCACACTGTATTGGCTTGGCCAGTATCTACATTTTTTCTCTGTGATTTGTTTTTATTTTTGCAAAAGCTTTAGTCACGTAAATTCCTTTCAATTTTCAGTTGTATTTCCACATTTTGAGATTTTTCTTTAAAATTCATCAGCAGCAGCCTGACATCACTCTCACCAGGACCATGGTTTGCAAAATATATCATTCAGATATAAACTCTGCTGGAAATCCAACAAACACTATTTGTCTTCTGTAGGTTTCTTGAAGAGAGATACTGTATGAAGAGAATAAAAGAACTAGAGGACCAGGGGAGCAAGACAAGAGGAGAAAAATTGAGAACAATTCCTTTACGGCATTTTTCTTTTGCCAGCCTACAGTGAAGACAAATGGAGAAGGACAGAGAGACGAATCATTCTCCCAATGTGAACCTGCAGCGAAGCGTATTGGAGAGACCTAGCAGCAGTGAGAGTGACACGATGAGCGAATATTCCTCACAGTGTTTCTGCCGTACGAACCCACAGAGAGAGGAATTGGAAAGCAGGAGGAGGCAGCCGTGGTCGGACAATCTCATTCCTCCTCCTTTCATCAGCTTGGCAGTGCCGTTTTGGCAGTTAGGAAGACTGTCCTGCAGCTGGAAGGTCACAGGTTAAATCCCTTCAAATGGCCAGCGTCTGTGTGGGTGCATTAGTGTGCCAAACACTGACAGACGAGCTTGTTGTTGTATCTGGGTGACAGTAAAAGTGTTATTTTAGGGCAAACTAGGGATAAAAGGCAAAGAGAAATGGTGAAGGCTGTTGCTTGTGATTCACCTTTGATTTAAGGTGAAATAACGATTATAATCAAACATGGACAGAGCGATGTTAGCAGCTATCGTCGGTATGCTTTCACCAACAGAACAGCAGGCTGCTGAGCTGAGGCAATCCAAAGTGAAAAGAGCTGAGAGCAGGAGGAGGATTTGTATCTCTGGCTCTATACGTTACCTTATGAAGTTTACCTATAGCAACTGAACTGAAATGATGGTAAATAAGCGCGACAGCTGACAGAAATGTTGCTTAAGTCGTCCACTGCGGTCTGTGTAACCAGGGGAAAGAGGGTCAGTAAGCCGACCAGCAAGTCAGTTAGCTGGCCTGCTAGCTATTTACCTTCGCTGGCACTTGTGGAGCAACTCAACTCCAAAAATGTCGGAGCATATATATTCAATTCACCATCGAGTTTTGTAAAACTGCCCATCCTTAAATTCTACTCAGTTGATTTATTCTCAGAAGTGAAGTTAGAGACATAATAAATATGAAAATTGCAAATAAAACTCTGCTGTGGTGCTTGAACTGTCTGCCATCTGACAGTCTGAAGAGACGCAATGCATTCTGGGGAGCCTGAGAATTTGTCACTTTCTTCTGTAACTAATTGTTTTAAATGGGCATCATGATATCGTCTCATATCGATTGCAGACCTCTGAAATAAACTTAATTGAAATTATAGATTTTTTTGTGATATCGGCAAATAAAGTATAATTGTCCAAAGAAGACAATATATCGTATCATGATGAAACTGGTGATTACACCCCTAATCAGCACTAAACACAACTAGAAAGTAGGCCTACAGATGGACAAATTAACATCTTTTTTTGATGAAGGCGCTTGATGAACAGTCAGAGGATCACCATACAATTCATCATGAAGAAAAACTTTTTCAGCCTGGACCAAAGTGCTGGACCCGCAGTTGACATTTTGAGGGCTCGAGATGCTCCCCCAGTGCTGTTTCTCTATCACATCTGCCAACCCGGCTCTATTCGGTCTGACTCACCGCGGCAGGGATTTGCATTTCCACCACAACTGGGCTACCTGCTCAAAGGTGTGTCTTAAACTAATGATGTGCTCTGCTAATTCAGTGGCAAACACATTTTATTTTAAGTAATTTAACCCCTAGTATTTGGTGTTAATTGGCTTGTAGTTTAATTACATTAACTACACTGAAAAAGTGTTTTCTTGAAATGAGTTTTTTAAGAATTCTTGTAGCTGGTCACCCTGACTTATTTTAAGTCTTAACTCATTTGCAAAATGTTTTATTTTTAATTGTTTTTTTGGATGACAAGTTCCAGGCATGAACTATTATGGGCTTCCGCTAAGAAAGAAAACCGTAGTCAAAGTAAGTCAGAGAGCAGTGAGTACTACAGGTCAGTGTTAAGGCAATATAGTTAGTAAAAATGATCTTTGTACATTTTAAATCAGAAAAGAAATAAATGTTAATTTTTCCACTTCCTCTTGATGCTCGTCTTTTGTGTGTGCTACACTAAACAATGCCACAATGCTGATTGTAGCAAAGAAAGACACTTTTTATTTTTCCTCAGGATGAAAGTGGGATGTATGCTTTATCAAATATTCAGAACCCAGGCGGCAGTGCTGTTTAAGTGCTGCGCTTTTAGGCAAAATTTACATACAACGAAGAGGGAGAAAATTGAGAGGGATTACAGAGAGAGGGGAAGAAGAAGAAGAGAGAGGAGAGCATGAGTGCAAAATGCATCAATGGAGAGAAAGAAGAAAGCAATATAAGTAATAAATGGAGGGCAAAAAAAAAAGAGGAAGTATGCAGGAACAGGCGTGAGGGAGTGAAGTAGAGCAAGAGCAGGGCATGAAATATCAAAATTAAAAGATGGACACAAAGCAACAATAAGAACCACATGTAAAGAGAGAGTGGGAAAGGGAGAAAGAAGTGAAAGAGAGGAAAAAGAGGGATAAATAGATGGAGAGTAGAAGAGAGAGCGAGAGGCAGCAGAGCAGCTTGTCGCTGAGCTCCACATTGACTTGACAGTTCTATTATGAAGAAAGATGAGTGGTAGAAAAGTGGAATTTGAGCAGATCACTCTTTTCTCTCCCCCTCCATCGTTGTCTCTCGCACTTTTCTCCCTTTTCCTCCTCGTTCTCTTACTCCATTTCCCTCAGTCCTTCCCTCCACTTAGCTCTCTTTTCCTCTCCGTCTCCATAGCTCCCATGTGCCTGCCCACCTAAATGAAAAAGGAGCGCTCTAATCTTTCGCCCCCTTCTGGATGATTACCATTTTATCTTTCAATTACCAATAATCCCTCTTCTTTCTCTCTGTATCTCACCCTTTAGTTTCTCTCTCCGCTTTTCTTCCATACTCTCTCCATCTTCATCGCATTCGGCCAGTACAGTTGTGATCCTCGCAATTAAACAATAATATTATTTTGTTATATTTTAATTATCTGAGATCCACCTTCCTTTAGAGGGAACGGGGCTGAGGTGACAAATATTTAAAGAGGTTTCGAAACATCTAGTTGGAGCCTTAATTAGATTTTTAACACCTTTAATCGAAGGCTGGATTTGAAGTTTAAGATTGGCTTAAGCTTCTTTTACACAGAAATTAAAGATCAGGATACCAGTGGGTGTATTATATCCCGACTGATATGTTTGATGATTGGTGGAATATTCTGAGAATTACCTCAAGAACTGAACTCACACAAACCACAAAACCAGACAGTAAGCCAGACACAGTTATTAAGTTGTTAGAGTTTGTCCTTTGCTTTAAACTGCGAAAAAGTATGAATCAGGGCGCAGAGAGAGAGAGCAGGTATAATGATAGAGTCACAGGGATAATTGCTTGGGACGTATGATATGTATCTATATTAGGACATTCAAATTGTCGGTGACTTAACGGTATCCTGAAATGCTAGCCTGTATAAAGAGCAAAAGAGAAAACTGTAGGAAGAGAATAAAAAGAGAAGAATATGAGGCTGAATTGCTCTCTTTGACTTAACAAGCACAACATCTCCACACTCCGATCCAGTAGGTGCCTGTATGCTCCTTGAAAGTTGGTTTGCGATCCGCCATAGAAACACAGGCAAGAAGAAGAAGTGCAGTCTGTTGTGCTCATGACGTCACTGGTGTGGACGTTTTTTACAGGGTCAGAGGACGACGACTCAACACACGTTCCACAAGGGATCAGAGTGGAAGGAAAAAGTCTAGAAGAGTTTTTACCCAGCTAGGGTTGGGCCGATGAACGATGCTATCATCCATCGCCAATGGCTGACAGCCATCAACTAGTAATCCCTGACCATCATAACGTTGTGATTCAAAAGGCTCCCCACAAGAGAGCACAATTAAGTTGCGTGTCCCCTCAGGGTGGCCGTAGGGCAGGAGTTGTTGTTGTTTGTGATATGTGGGGAGAGGAAATGAAAAGAAGCATGTTGCTGCTCAGTGCACTAACATTACGTCTCCATGTCCCGTTGGTGAGCTAATACGTAACTGCTGTGGGGAGACGCTGCCTCAAATTCATAAACACCGATGTCACCGTCCATCACGATGTCTCACTGTAGACATCATCATATGGCAATTCGGAAGACATCACCGGACCCTATACCCAGCAAATCTTAGTACAGCTGTGTATTATTAAATCATCCACCTTTCTTACACTCAGGTGTACACAAACTGCAGCAAAGGGACGTCTTTTTAAAATACAAAAATCTGAATTTATCGGTTACTTTTTCAGCCATGAGAATAAGGTGATTATTGGTATCGGCTCCTTCAATATCCATATCACGCATCCTGAAATAATTGTAAAAGAAATCTCATTTTAACTCTGTAAATCAACTCAAAGCAACATTGTGTAACTGTTACCTTAAAATAACAGGTTTAAATCATGTTGATGGTATGGTGTCTTGTAACAGGGTGAACGGTGTCTCTGTCTTGTTTCTGCTTTGTGTAACTTCTGTGGGAGGGCAGGATCACAGCGTTACATACATGTTTACTTCAACATACCAGTTCTCAACACATGACATTGTTATGACGTAATGAGTTTTGCTTGCAGCTAGCATCTAGATTACATCTGACATATTGTTACGGACCTGGGATTTTCTATTTACTTATTGCACTCAGAAACTGTGGGGGGGCGCCAAATCACACAAATTTCCAAGTACAGGTCTAGTTCTGTTGTTACGTTACCCAAAAATCTGCCTCCTCCTCGATGTGTCTCTGACTTTACTTCTTGACCGCAAAAAACAGTTTTTTACATAAACCACTTGCAAACCATCCAGTTTTATAACCTGACTCTTTATTCAGCAGTTTTGGTTTTTGGGGCACCTGTTCTTCCCAGAAGCCCTGATTGCTTAGCGGTCTGCCGTGACAACATTATAAACCTGCAAATTATGTTGGGTTTTTTTTCACCTCTTTGGCAATGCTTTTGAAAATAAAAAACCCAAGAAATATGACTTCAGACAGCAGCATCAACACCAGTGGTGCCTGCAACCATTCTCCGAGCATCAATTTGGGATGTTTATTCCTGCAGCTTTTTAAATTAGACTTCCGATAACTGGGAAGCCTTGAATGGGTGTAATCAAATAAAAGATGCACAGGTGCGGCACCACTCACCAAACCAGTGGACAGCACGCTCATTTTTTCTTTCGACTTCTCCCATCAATTCATGCTGAGCTACTGTATGTGGTCCGCTGCACTTCAGAGTTAGATGAACTGTGGCATTTACAGCGTTTGGCAGATGTTCTTATTCAGAGCAACCTGCAATTTTTGCTCAGTGTTTGTGATAAAGACGGATCAAGTGGAAAACAGACATTTCATCAAATCATTGATTTTGGGCACAAGTGAAGAGGAGCAACATGGTTAGGGAACGCACTGATAACCTATTCTTATAAGCTGTACGAGTGAAGATAGCACACCTTGATTTTTCAAGGTTCACATCAAAAGTCTCACTAACTTAGCTTCAGAGAAGCTCAACACATGATGATGATTGCTTCTATTTCTAGGGAATACACGCTATTGTGTTACAGCTCACCCTCCGGTGTTACCTCTACAACTTGGCTAAAATGAAGGTTGATCGGTCAGCTTCAGTGTGGCAAACTAAAAAGTGACTAGAGACAAATGTGGCGACCTATTCCTCCCATCAGGGAAAAGCCCAGAAATATATTCAAGTGTATAATAAAGCATTCATTCCATACATGCTGCTCAGAGTAAGCAGAAAGAGAACATGGTCTCTCCTTCTCTGTCTGAGGCAGGAGGACACCCATCGCTTCGAGCTCGAGTTGTCGTGACTTTCTTGCTCTTAAACTTTCTGTGCAGATGTTGTCCCTGTCGTGAGTTTGTGATTATTTGCCTAAAGATTTCTCTATCTACCCTTTTATATGGCTTAAAGTGATCCCTGCACGATGACGTCATCAACATGTAAATGAGCATGTGATGTCATCTGGTGACTTTTAAGATAGAAGATAAGATAAAATATAAGATATGACGTCATTGATCCCTCACTGGGGAAATTCAGCAGCTACAGCAGTGGTTGAGTGATGGATTAAGAAATTAAAACAGGATAAAAACAAGACAAAATAGAGAAATGCACAATACAATTAATAGAAATACAGAATGAGAATAATACTGCTAATTAATAATTACATAGGGTAACTGCACCCAAAAATGTAATACACACGTGTAATATGCCACGTACTAAAAAAGTATATAAGAATAAATATAATTGCACAGACAGATTGCACTGGAAGCAAACAAGAAATCACACAGGACAGCTTCAGAGTGCCAATTTGAGGGAAGTACTGGATGCATATACATTTAGCAACTTTTAGAGCTAATGCTAGCTACTTTCATTGGAAAACAGTTGTCAAAACTGTCCCCGAGAAGTGAATGAATGACCCAACACAGTGGGCACACATTGCTTCTCCTGATGAACACATCTGATTGTATCTCCAGGTAGCAGAGCCTTAGGATAACGCTGCACTTCAGAGATGGATTCAGGCGAATGGTAGACGACAGATGGACAACACGTTCTGAACACGCGGGAAAATAATTCAGTCTGACAGAATGGCGGCCAAATGAAACATGTGTGACATTATGTTAAGGTCATGTCATACTGTTTACAAAGAATGAAATAAAAAAAATGTAAAAACTCCTCCTGACATCTTTCCTTCTCTAAAACAGGAAACAAAGACAAGAAGAAAATTACTCTGCTATAAGCTCAGAGCCATTCATTGGATGTGGAAAGACCCGAGGACTTTCTCTCACTATACATGTGCCACTTAACAATATGCTTGACTGTAAGAGGAACACAAAGTGACAACAGGATGATTTCATGTTTAGAAGGAGCACAAACCTGATGCAAGGAGGGTGTTTATGACTTGTTCAGGAGTGCGGGAACAAGTCACCTGCTGGTTCTATTTGTTAAAAAGTGCATACTGTTGCACACATTTAGTAAACTAAACTAAAGACACATGTAAGCAGTGAGCAGCAGCAGCTGAAGACAAACCAAGTTCCTAGAGAAATATGCAGACAACAGTGCCATCTGCTGGACACATTTATCTTCAATAAACTAAATAACCAACAGGATTACAGAACTGTCTGAGACAGGACAGGTCAGGGCTAGCTGGTTAGCATGCTAATTTCACTTGACATCTCTGCAACACAGTAAATAGACGTCTTTGAAATAAAGTCAGCACTGTTTCAGTTCATTCTTTGCATGTTTTAAACTAACATACTGACCATTTCTTACAATTTGCCCCTGTGAGCTGAACAATCAGAGCTATGAATGAATTATCTCAACACAGGTCTTCACAATTAGAACCAGAAAGTTTAATTTTATGAAAAAAGGAAATGTTTTGACTTATGTCTTATTATGACTTATTGACTTGTGTGACGAATGAAAAAGCTGGATCTTGGTCATACGTCTTCATCAGGGCATAATGACGCTGAATGAATGATGAAATGAAGCCCATTTATTAAAGGGTTTTGGTAATGACTTATTGATCACAGGTCTAATTTCGCTGTTTCTTGGTCTTGTGAAATGTCCTTTGATCCAGAGAGCACCTGTTTTCATGAAGCAGCTCTCTTGAGCCAATCTGGCTTTTACTCTTTTAAAGCTGCACCTCTCGTTATTGAGCAGCAGAGGGCGGCATCCTTCAGTGAATACTTCAGCACTCGCTTGACATGAGTTATTCCATCAATTGGAAAAAAGTGCACCTGCTTTTGAAGATGACTGTACAATGAATCATAGTACAATCATTATGGGTTGGCATTATCAGTCATATATTAGGACATGTGTGTCTGGTTAGAGAACCATCAATATTTGAAGTGGTTGTGAAATCCTGGCAGCATTTTACCCGAACAGAAGTTTAGCATTTTGGAGCGTGACCCGTTGAATAATCTTGATGAGCAATGTAGTGAATCAACATGGACAAGAGCAAAAACAAATCAATGTCACTGTCATTTTATTAAACAGACAGAAGTAACTACTATTAAACACACACTATTAAATGTGTCATCTTTTGAAAATCTTTTGTGTTTCCAAAAGATGACACATTTAATGGATGTGTTTTTGACCGAAGAAAATCAATGATTAGTGATTCATTGGAGGCGGCTTCCTGTTATGACTGCATTCATGTCATGCCGACTCTATGGTTCATCTGTGACTCCACCAGTGTCCTCATCTCGTCAGAATAACTCAAGGCGCTACCAGATATACTGTGTACATTTCTTTTTTTGATTTGCATTGCATTCATGTTTGAGTGCAGCTCTAGGGGTCTTTTAGCTACTTAAATATAAATGACATGGCAGAGATGATAAAATTAGTTAAAATTAGCACACAGATTATTGTATCACTTTGTTTTTACTGGACATAGAAACTAACTCACAAACACACAGGTCTTCATTGAAGGCCTCTCTGACCTGCCCTGACATCTGGATCCTCTTTATACACACACACACACAGTCACTGAGGGTGGGTGGGTTGAATGCATGCCTGCTGCATGTGTGTTATCATGGATATGATGTAAACGTGTGTGTGTGCGTGTGTGTGTTTGTGTGTGAGTGTGATAACACCACTTGTTGCCCAGTAGTTGGTTCTACAGCTGTCTCTCTTCTGTTTTTACGTTGATCCTGGTTTTAATCTGCTGTTTTTATGGGAGGCCTTTTAAACCTGCACCATTGTGTGTGTGTGTGTGTGTGTGTGTGTGTGTGTGTGTGTGTGTGTGTGTGTGTGTGTGTGTGTGTGTGTGTGTGTGTGTGTGTGTTATTATTGAATCTGAATAAAGAATGTGATATCAAAGGGTCAAACCTGAAAATATTTCATATCAATGAAATCCGTGTTGCTTCTGTCTGTTCTCTCTAATCATTCTGTGTTCTCAGTATTAAAGCTGACATGCTGAAGCATCACTGGTGTTCAGAGGCCGGTTTTAATCACACACTAGTTTAACCCGATAATCTAAACAATTTATCCAGTGACTCATTATTCTCCTAACTGCTTGTTGTAAACATGTTATTTCAGAGCCTCTTGGACAACAACAAACTACTTAATCTGAGCTCGTAACTTCAATAACCTGATTAAAACACATCAGTGAAGTCGGCAAAATGCTTAAGTGATTAGTAAAGTAGATGGGATTTTTGTTTAAAAAGGCTAATTTTTTTTCTATTCGGGTTTTAGCACTCTGCTCTGATTTGCAGATGTTCTTATGTTTGTTTACAATAACTTCTGGGTAGAAAACCCCTTGCATCGTGCACTAGTTTACATACAATTTAATGGTCTTTTCCTCATGTTGTTATTAGAAGTTCCATTCCAGTTTTCTAACCTGAAGTGACTGCTGTTGTTAGTGTGACGTCATGGTCACAAGAAACCAAGCCCAGTCATCCGGACATAATGTTAGCAGTTTCTGCAAACCAAAGATACGTCCAAGGTTGACATGTGTACCAAACGTGGCCTATCATGTTGACATTATATGCTTATTAGTCGACTTTCACAACAGGAAGTGGAGGGGATGGTGGTGGCATTATTACAAGCCACAAGGCCTCCAAACCGCGGACTGCAATTTGGCTCTGTGGGAAGATTTCCAGCAGTTTTTTTTTGGCGACCAAAGCCGGCTATTTGTTACGGGAAGGCAGACCTTCTCCAGCTGTTTTTGTTGCGACAAAACAGGTATTTTAAGCCAAACCATGATGTTTACCTAACCCTAAACAAGTGATTTTTTCGCCTAAACCTAACCAGAGCATAAGCAATTTTTATGTGGTTTTGCAGAAATGTACTAAGCTAACATTTATTCTGGCAATTGGCTTGAGAAAACTTGAATAAATCCCAAACTCACTAAGCTCAAACATTCAGCAAAAACTGATAGGTCTGTCTTTTGGGGTTTCTGAAAAGAAATCAAATTAATGTGACGGTATCCTTTTATGTTTTACTTGATACAGAGATATAAATATTACTGACTACAAATGTGAAGGGCTCTCTTAAAGTAGAAACCATATACTTGTTTTCATCATCAGCATCTCTAAAATATGACTTGTCATTTCAACTAACAATTACTACAAGAAAATACAAAATGCAAACCAAGAATGTAAAAACAAATGGTCAGGCGATGTTGATGATGAAGATTCGAGATAAGTTCTTTTGACAATGCACGTTGTGGGTTGGGAGAGTGCGGGACCAGTAATCGGTTGGCTAATCAGCGGTCATGTTGTAATAAACCACAGATTGTTTTCGTACACAGTGTACCACTTTGTTATTAGAATAAAAGTCATCAAGATAAGTTTCTGGCTGTACTAGCAGAAAAATCCAGCTCTGACTAAATGCAGTAATGCGCCCAATGCAAGATTCACATCATAAGTCCAAAGTGAAAATGACAAGAACGAATACCAGAACATCCAAGAAAAACATGTCAAAATACAGCAATTACCCTTAAACTTCAACTCAGAGCCAATAATGAGAAGGGAGGGAGGAACGTCATCGTTTGGGAAAATGGCCAAAGTGAAAGACAGAACTGACGGAGGAAAACGGTGAGATGTGCCATAACGCAACAGACAGTAATAGAGAAAAGAAGAAAAGAGGCATAAAGAGATAAGACCGCGGCCAGATGGCAGAGAGAGACGGAGAGAAGGCAGTGACCCATGCTGAAGAATGCCTGCTTCTAATCTGTGTGTAGTTAGGGTAGTTGAGTCAAGTAGATTTACACTGCAACTATTCAAAGCAGCAACATATGGTGCACCTGCGATCATGTGGTGTGTGTGTGTGTGTGTGTGTGTGTGTGTGTGTGTGTGTGTGTGTGTGTGTGTGTGTGTGTGTGTGTGTGTGTGTGTGTGTGCACTCAACAGGTTTGCAACAGGCCCAGCTCCAGCATTAACATTCAATGATTGAATAAGGAATAAAGCAACTTTTGTGCTCAGAATTTGAGGCGTGACTGAGTATTATTTTATTTTAGAAATGCTACATGATGTCTGTAACTCCCAAGCGCTCTTCCTCTGCAGCCCCTTAAGTCCAAACACATAACTGCTGTAACTCTTATCTCCCAGCAGGACGTCAAGACCGTTTTTGGGGGTGTTATGGAATTTATACCACACATGGGCACCAGCTGATCATTTCTCTCTAAAGCAGTATGGGTTTGGAAGTCTTTCACCATAAATGCATCACAACTTGTTGTACTCTCCGGCCTCATGCAACCTAATCTACAGAATAAATGTTGGCATTGTACGTATCTGCAAACCAGGTTGGAACGTTACGTTTCAATTTTTTTATTTCATGCTGTGACTACGCTTACGGTCTGGGCAGGTTTAGGGACTTCTCAGTTAGGGTTAAAAAACAGGAAGCGGACAGTGGTCTTAAACATTGGCAGCCATCTTGCCTCACTGTCACACCACCACCACCACCACCACCACCACCACCACCATCCCCTTAGACAGTCTGACTCTAACCCTGAGTGGATAATCCCTAACTCCACTGAGAAAATCAAAGACACAGCTATTTATACGTTCAGTTATATACTAAATCACACAATAAATATTTTAAAATGACTGACAAAAAAACAACCTTCACTGGATCCTAATTTCATAAAAAAAATAATCGATATATTCGATATACATCATTGAGGGTGGCGTCACTGTTGCAGCCATAGACACAATAAAAAGCCCATTCATTTTTTATCCTATTATGTGCAACGATGCAAACTAATTAGTCTAATCATTTCACTTTATAAAATCTTATACATTTCATGCTGGGGTGCTTGTTGCTGTATTAATACATGCTGGTTGAATGTCTACAGTGGCTGCGAGTATTGAGTCAGTACCCCCTTAAGCAAAGGAAAAATCTGCACGCAACAGTGCTCCCGCTGCTAAAATGATTACATCAAGCTTGTTTGTTTCTTCCGACCTCAGAGCAGCGTGCAACATCTTTTGTTCCTCTCTTTGCTCTTGACATGAAACCTGTGTGGAGAATGTTGCGTGATGCCCCTTTATTTCCCACTGAGATGATTGAGTCAAGCTTGTTTTGTCGACACAAGAGGAGTCTGGACTGGGAGACTCCATGGGAGCTCCGCTTTTCATCCAGCACGAACTGAGTCACCGCACCCAAGAGCTGGCTCATCGTCATACATCTTTAACCAGAAAATAACATGGTTTTATTGGTCCATTTGGTTAATGAATAGATGGCTGGTACACTTGTTTGTAGTTTGGCAGGCAGGTACTAAACATGGCCTTTAGTGGATGCTGTTATTCAAAGCACCCTTCAGTGCCGTGACAGCATGACTTTTATAGAAAATTCCATATTTTTACAACTGTTTAAGTTTTGGTTACCATTACTGTAATGATGTCCTGTTACTTTTACTGCTTTACCAAGTTAATGACTAAGATCTGGGTATTTGGCAGCATTGTTACAAGACAGCATCCAACAGTGTTCCACAGGAACATAAGCAGTCACACAGTCAAACAGATTTTAAACAAATAACGGTACAACCACAGTAGGGTTTGACCGATATGGCTTTTCCAGGGCCGATAGCAATTATTAGAAATCAAGGAGACTAAAAATTAATATTTGGGACCGATATTCATTTGCAGTAAAAAGTAAACTTTGTGTCAAAATAAAAAAAAAAAACAGTGATAAAATCAACCTAAGTACAATTTCACTGTTCTTAAGTACAACTTGAGTATTTCCTTTTTTCTGTTGCTTTACACGTCCTCTCCACTACATTTATTTGATTGTTTTAGTTCCTAGTTACTTTGTAGATTAATTTTATTTTATTGTTTATAGGCTACTTATTGTGATGTGTAACCAATCAAATAGTGATGTGGGCTGGACATTGTGTGAGAGGATGTTGCACAGCCAAAGTAACACATTTTTTAAATTTGCTTATTTTATGGACAATCTGACCGAGTGAAAAATCACTGATACCGAAAATCAGAAAAATGCAGACTATCTGCCTGATAATCGGCCAGGCCGGTCCGTCCCTACACCAGAGTATCTAAACCACCTATTGAGAGGTGAAAAACCTTTAGTCAGTCACCATCCCTCATGACATAGAAAACCCGTGTGCGCATATCATGGTTTCAGTTAATTAGGTTTCACCAGGAAATCAGTCTGCAGACATGTTGGTTAATGACTTCCAAATGAGTAATAAAACTACAGCTTTCTTTAAACTTCTGTGATTGTCTGATTGTTTTTGTACCTGCACTGTTGACCTCTGTGTATGCTAACGTCGCTCAGCGATGAAGTTTGAGAGTTTAATGTTATCAGAGCTGATAGAACTGATGGCCAGAACAACAGAAAATAAAACCCAGGTTTAAATAAAGGTGTACATACATACAACATAGTTAGTCCCAGAGACGGGGCCAGTATAAATCTGTGTGCTGTGTGTGTGTGTGTGTGTGTGTGTGTGTGTGTGTGTGTGTGTGTGTGTGTGTGTGTGTGTGTGTGTGCGCCTCTGAGAGTAAGACATAAAAAAGCATACTTTATATCAGCCTATATAATCTGCCTCAGGGGGTCCCCATTCTCTTTCATAGCCTGCCATTACTCTTCAGAGCACATTAGGAAGAATTGAGCACCTGTCAATTTCTGCTCTTTTGCATTCGTCTTTTATCTTCGGACATCAAGGCGGGAAATAAACACAGCCGACGGTTCTCCAGGGTGTATCTGTTTCAAAGGTTCCAGTGATGGATGAGTTTTTCTAAGACACAGTGTCTCTTTCAGTCCGAGGTAAGCGCGAGTGTGAGTGCATATGTGTGTGTCCGCGTATTTATATTTGGATCTTGTCTTTATATACCAATTTGGTCATTCTCTTTATGTTTCTTTAATCGTCTGAGGTTAGTTTTTGCAGCTGTGATGTCTCTTTTGGATCTTTTAAGACTGTAGTTTTTGACCGAACAGATACAATTCAAACAAATCCTGATCGAGCCAACTTTCAGTACTTTTCAAAGCTTGTTGCTACGGTAACGTTTGAGTCAATGGGTTTTAATATGTCTTACATTAAATACCAGTGTATTTGTCTTGTCCTCCGTTGGATTTTGTTTGAGTTTAAAGGTGCAATTCGTAAGAAAAGGATAGAATTCAACGGTCGCTCCACAAACTGTAGCTGCTGTTAGCAAGTAGCTCAATTACCCGTGGAGCAAAGTGGCCCCGTTAGTTAATATTGCGCATCGCAACCTTGATTGACAAGGGAGTCAGTGCAGGGGAGTCAGACTGAACAAAGTCTCAGAGACCAACAGATGCCAGATTGAAGTCAGGGAGCACAGTATGGAGGTGATCTACAGCAGTTCTGACCAGGACTATGACACCGGGGACGAGAGGACACAGCAAGCAGGGACAGGAGAGGCATAAAGCAGCAGAAAAGGGATGGAGAGTTATTATCTTTACATCTTACTCATTGAATTTAGAATTTATTTCGACTAAACCCGACAAATTAAGACTGTAACCACGAGGGCCGCAAAGTGGTTTTACAAGACAGCACGGGCCGGGGCTTGCTGGTTAGCATGCTAGCTTCGATAGACAACTCTTCTTTGACATAACATCAACACCGTTGTTTCTCTCTCTGTTGATAATGTTGGCTCACTTTTTAAATATTCTAAACTAAATTTAAAGCCATATCCTACAAATGTTCCCCTCTGATGATTTAATGCCAAGAAAAATCAAAGATTTAAAAATGCTAGATTAGTTACATTAATTTATTAGTCATGGACTTAACAATAGCATTAGTGCTGCAACATACAACCAAGCTCAACTACCAGCAGATGCCCTGTACTTGTGTGTCGCCAGACACTAATTTACAACACTTGTCCACAGGAGGCTTTTTTTAAAGGTTTAGTTAAAAAGAGGAAGAAAACTTTTAAAAGTATTGTTTTGTTCAGAGCAGTTAAAGTGTCCCAGCCTGCGACCGATTGACCTGAGTTTACCTCTTAATGCCCACAGGTAGGAAACAGTGCAGAGCAGCGGAGAGATTCTTCCATGTGCAGGCTTTAATCACTGCTGCGTGCCTCTCGTATCTTGACAGAAAATGACCTTCGTGTTTAAAATTCTCTTGAAGCTCCTGATAGGAGGAACTGGGGGGGTGGGGCATACTCTGGACCAGATATCACACACTTCCAGGTGCTTATCTGACACGGGAGGTAAAAACTATTAACTTTAATAATTACAATTTGTCCACGCCTCATGATAAGTTCAGCATTTTAAATATCCAATAGAATAATTAGAATAGTACGGACAGTATGTGTATGTAAAACACTGTGCATGTGTTATTTGTGCATGTACGCCTCTCTGCGCAGGTTTTTTGTGTTTGAACAGAGATGTCGGTCTTTGGGGAAAGCAGTCAGGAGTCGAGGTGTCAGGGATACGATGTGCAGATAAACTTTTGTTGCCGTGGGGTGCCACTAAACAGCCTATAACTCACACACACACACACACACCCTGAGCATCTGTTGCACATTTACCCTGCGGTCATGGCCTTGTGGAGCCCCCTACTTCTCTTCTCTTTCTTTTACAGGATGACTTTTCTGATCACTCTCGACCCCCCACCCCCACCCCCGTTTTCCACGGAGCAGCCTTCATCGTCTTCTCATTTTATCTTTCTCTTCATCAGCTGTCATCTGTTTCCTCTCTCTCTATTGTTCCCATGTCTCCTCTCCTTCATGCCTCAAATCATCCTCAGGAAGAGCAGATTAGTGGAGCCTTATTTTCTGTATTTCTAAGCGTCTTTTTACAAATCAATCAGAGTCTGACTCTTTTTCATGGTTTGTGCCGTTAAGGGAAATCTTAATGCTACATATTTTAGACAATAGTGTGCCTTCAACTTTGTGGCCAAGGCCCTTTCCTGTTTCAACACCACAATGTCCCTTTGCACAAAAAATAAACAGATGTTTTGATTGATCCCAGAGAAGTGTTTCGAGTATTTTGTCCACCACATTTATGCCAATAAGGGCGGAGTAAATATTAGAAACACTTCATCAGCACCACACGCCTCAACATTTCAAAAAGACAAAAAAGAAGTGATCAGCACCTCTCTAAAATCGTTTCAACAAAAAAAGAATGCGTACCTAATAAACTGGCAACTGACTAGGCCTACAGGTATGGCTATAAAAAATCCTAAAATGATTGGAAACAGATAAATCTGAACCCACAAAAGTCCAACACTGCGAGATGAGTCAGTAATGATTATCATGTGTATCTCAGTCTGGTATTTGTGGTATTGGTCCAGAGTCGATCAAGGCTTATTCAAAATACACTGACTTAAGCAAACATCATACAATACTATTTCATTGCGTACACTACTGAGATTTGTCTATCTCAGCCTGCCAGTGGTGCTAAGCTGCTGTCCTTTACAAAAACATTTTTGCTCGGTGGGCAGTGGGTGCACCAGTGGAAGTGACCCTGAGTTCTGACACCCGGCAATACATTTGCCAATTCTCTCTTTCTTGGCAAAGAGCAGTTGTCAAAACATTCACAGATGACCGTTGCAGCAGGTCATATAAGCTGGAGTCGATTAATTTTAATTTAGTGAGTAACTTGGTGACAGGCCAACAATTAAATGCGTCTGTTGTCACATGTGTGTGCCCTCTGTGAGCTGGTGTCTGCATTTGGCCACAGATCACTTTCCAATGAGACTGTATATGACTAAATGATATATGAATATATTAAAGCTTATAGCCTTAATTGTTTTGAATCTGGACCTTTAAGTGGGCTCACCTGGGGAACAGACTCAGCAGATACTTAATGTTGAAGGATTTCAATCAAGATCAGGCCATCCCTCATCTGTGGCCAGAATGGGAACCAGAACTGGCAACAGAACTGGGCTAAGCACCCTCTACAGATGTTACACCAGAACTGAAGAGACGGAAGTGGAAGAGGCGAAGGAGAGACAGTGACCCTGCGAGAGGCAAGAGTAAATCTCTGACTCGCTCTCAGTCGCTGGCCACAGCTTTGCTAAATAAAAATCTGCAGACAGAATGCCGAGCTGGACTTGTTGCTGTCGAATAGTAAGTAATATTAGCTTGCTTGCTGAGTTATATACTTGAGGGGTTGCACTTTCTTGATGTTGCTGTGTTAGCATAGTTGTTAACCCACTAGCTTCTGATCATAAGCCAAGTCAATCTATTTCGACAGAGATTTAGCCGGGAGCACGTTACACCCAGGTGTTATTATCTCTGGTTACATTAGCTTTAGCATAACGTTAGCATTTTACGATTATTGGTATCGCTGATTTTTCTGTTAGATTGCCGATAAAATAAACTAATTTAAAATGTGCTACCTCAACAGCCTTAAGCACCTTAAAATTGTACTTAAGAACAGTACCTGAGTAAATTGTAATTTCATCACGCCTTGTTCCAAATTTTGAGACAAATGGTTTTATTTTTTACTGCAAATGAATATCAGTCAGGGGGGTTGGGGGGTCAAGTCGCACAAAATACAAATCTCTACAGAATGTTGGTTTAAAGTGAAAACAAAATTAAGATGGCCATCCTAACAATGCATTGCCTTAGAACAGATATATTTAGTTTCCACATACTTTCAATAAACAACACAAACTCCATCAAAGAACATCCAAATCATCTCAATGACACATTCCCAACCTCCACAGCAGCTCTTTATCGGATCGAGGATGCCACGAAGCCACAAAAACATGGACTCAATTGACTTCACATATATGCTCACACACACACACACACACACACACACACGCAAGCAAACTCTACATGACCTTGCCTTTGAATTCTCCTTCCATTGCTGGTTTCATTCATCTACCCACTACAGTCACACAGAAGGGGTTCAGAGGTTGCTTTTTTCCCCTGACTGTTCATTCACACATAAGAAGCCTTTTCTTTTTTTGCTGTAGTGCTGTCAAAGCATGAAGACCCACCAGTGTTTGTGTGAAGGCAAGTTTGTAAGATAAGATAAAGATATGATAAAGATATGATAAAGATAAGATAAGATAAGATAAGATAAGATAAGATAAGATAAGATAAGATAAGACTTTATCGTTCCCTCACTTGGGAAATTCGCTTGTTACAGTAGCTCAAGAGTCAGGAACAGCAGGAAAAAGTGATTGAATGATGATAAAAAAAAAAGAGCACACAAGACAAGACAATAATAAGAAGATAGAACAAAAGAAGATAGTAATAATAAATATTAAAGACTTTTTCCGCTCTATTCACCGATCACATATAAAGATGTGACCAAGATGATAATTTTGATATACACGTTATATACTTCAAAAAAGTATAAATATATATAAATATAAATGCTCGGGGGCTTCGATTGAACAGTCTACACAGACTGATATATATAACATGATTGAAGTATAGTGATAAATAAATATATAATAATATGCATGCATGTTAAGTAATTGAAAGTATTGAAATGTCACGTGACTAAAGTTACGACATTACCTTATTTATTTAACATAACTTAAAATCAGTCTTGGTCACAAACATGATGCAAACTCCAATCTCCATATACTACTGCACAAGAGGGGTGCTTCAAAAAATGACCTTCTTTAGGGGTACCTAAAGAATGTGGTATTTGACGTATTTGGATTGAAAACAGGCTGGATTTGACTCAGAATCACATAATTTATCATATATTAATGTGTAAATAAATGTGCAAAGGATTAGCTTTGTTCCGTTTTCAAAGTACAAACTGACATATGTGGAGCAGGAATGCACATATACAAGCAAAAATGTGATTGTCATTAAATGAAATGATGGAGGAGCTACAGACCCATGCAGCCAATACTGGTGGTTGACTGCTGGCAAAATACAACCACAGTGAGGGAAATGCTTCACCCTACAGCCCTCATCACCCAATCAGCCACCAACTGTGTGTATCTGGGAAGTTAAGTGTGTGCTAACAATGTGTTTAGTGGCTGTCTGTCAACAGCTGGCTAAAGTGTGTCTGTGGGCTAAATGAAGGTTTGTCAGTCAGCGAAGAAACAGCAGTTTGGCATTTTAATAACCTGCTTCAGTTACAATGAGTGAGGAGTCTGTGCGCTCTGTTTTGGTGAACCAGCGGTTATCACAGGATGATAAATCCATGTTAGACTAACAAGAGACTGACTTGTGTGCTCCTGTGAGGAGCTTCAAAGTTTCCACTCTATTTTCGTCGTGATGGCCTTTCTTTTAAAAGGACAGATTTGCAGCATTCTTTAGCTTCGAGATTCAGGAACTGCGTGCAATGAAGCATTACTGTTACTCACATCAAAATAGCATTTTTCTCTTTCTGAGAGCATGCAGACCCTTTTATGGTTGTTCACGTAATTGTTTTTTGGACTATCCCCGAACTACATACTTTAGAGAGTTGTTTATACGGTTTTTGAGTTCACTCTTCAATAAAACATATTTTTCCCATTATCAAATGGCATCCCTGTTTTTAAAGATGCTGGTGAGATACACAGCAGTGGCCACTGCTGTAATGTGCAACCTGATAAAATCCAGAGAGCTTGTCTGGCTCTCTAAGCTGGTTTTATCTTTTCAGATTTTATTCACTTCAAGAGAGATCTGCGAACATGGATCTGTCAATATATCCCTCCCTGGTCTTGTGTTGCTGTAACAATTCAATTTAGCCTTGAGGATGAATAAAGTTTCGTTTTATGGTGGGGGGGTTTATTAGTGCCTGTCGAATTTAATAGCACTCAGTCGTTTCATAACTACGGATCTTAGCATAAAAATTGAACTGAACTAAACATGCAATTGGCTACAATATGTAAAACGTGTCAAATTACATTTTAAAACAGAAGGTACAACACCAGGTTGTTTTTAAGCTGCGACTTACACTTTAAAGTTACTGAAAGTTAGTCAAACCACAATAAATATATTTTTGCTTATACTAGCAACTGGTCAAACGACAACTTCTACAACCTAGTCTCATCAGTCGCTGTACAAATAAGCACGAGTCCCCTACCATTAACTTCTGTGGAGAGCACAGCCATAATCAGGTGAACTTCGTTGTCATTGTAACAAAAATAAGGACATAAATGTTGCAGTTTGGTAAGGTTTTCAAAAAGATCACATTATATACATCACTTACAAGTTAAATGTGTTACGTTGATTAACTTATAAACATAACAGGGGTGACAGAAGGGCATTTTTCTTGCCAGGCGCCTGGATATTTCATTAGGAAAACACGTGTTAAGTGTCCATTTTAACTGATACTGTTATAAAATGTGAAGTTGGACCATGCACGCCTATATGATGTGGACCCATAGTGTTTTCCAGCTAATAGGGGCTGTGACAGGTCATCTGCAGGCTTATTTAACCTGCTATCCTTTTTTGATTTGATTGATTGACTATGATTTCTGTATGTTTGAAAGGTGGCTGTAAAAACCCAGCAGGTTCCTTTTTGACAGAGAAAGTTGAGTCATTGCTGTTCTGCGTCCGAAACACGGTGCAGATCATCTTCAAAGTCACATCATCAGAGCATCATCATGCTGTGTGTGCCAGAAGGAAGGTAAGATTTCCCCCCAAACTTGTTGGCAAGATGAAGACGACTTCTTTTACTTTCAAGCTCAGAACTGAAAGGAATGAGCTGCCCTTCAACATTCTGCATTACTGAACCACCACCATCTGTTTAAAGCATATGATCACACAATGGGTACATTCCCAGTCGTTTGTGTTCGTACATATAGAAGAACATGCGCTCAATCTTCCTTTCACCACGTTCAGAACAGCCAAAATCTCAAAGCCGGACTGAGCTTCTCATTAGAAGTGCCAACAGACGGAGGCAGCGTCCTCCAGATGCCATTAAGAGCTCTCCGTCCTTAATGTCTCTCTCCAAATTTCACCACAGGCCACAGTTTACTCTGTCCAACCCTGTAGAAAGGCTGCGGCTGCAAAACATCTAAATAAAAAATACGACCAGGCTCAATCTGGAAGCCTGAGAGTCACTGCAGGGATTCCATTATTGCTAAATATGTGGGGGAGGGAAACTAATTAAAACCTTGTATCTCGGTAGAGTCATTGCTGTTGCTCCACAAGAAACACAAGAGCTATTTTTTCAGACTGACAACTGGCTTGACATTGAGCGACAGGAGAGAAATAGCCGACATGAAAACATAGAGGTAATCAATATTAAGTTGAATAGTCTTCACATAAACACCATGCAGGACAATCTCTCCTGTAACTTTCAATCAGTAAAGCTGAAAAGCATACGTAAGTTAACCAAGGTTATAGGTTAAGACAAGACAACTTTTCAACTCCCTATTGTCCTTACTCGCAAAGAACGCGTTGGCAACACGGCTACCGCTAGCAGCCTGGCTACTGTCAAATGCAAAAAAACAACTGCAAGAACCTCAATTTGACTTAGAAACCCTGATCTCGGTGCTATGAAAAAAGTAAAGTAATTGAAAATAAGTAAAACAGCTGGTTGTATTAATAGGAAGGCAGGTTTTGTTACTTAGTGATCTAGTAGAAAGAGTGTCAGTTTTGAAGCATCTCGAGTCCTGGTGGCAAGAGTGAACACACCAACAGGGGAACAGGATTGGACACCAGAGCGCTCTCCATTGAGTGAACGCCTCCTGTTCACCCTTGTGTTACCTCGGTTTCTACCACTCTTCCTCTTCACCTTTTCAGACTTGTGCTTTTCTTTTGCAATGTAGAGTTTCCACAATTATTCTAGTTGTTCCACCGTTACCTGGGGATAGCGACCGGGGAAAACAACGCCTCTTCCTGTCTTGGTTACACAATGGCAGACATGCTTCCTTTGTGCCATAATTCAACCATTATAATTCCAGGAAAAATCTAGCCCGCTGGCAGACTGAATAGTGTAGCGAACGCGAGGTTTATAGGGAACCAAACTATACGTAGATGGGTTACGTAAATTAACTTATGTAACTCACTTGCTGATTTGAACCCAAACCTTGATCTTTTCCTGAACCAAATGACCATGTTTGTCCTGTATGTTTGTCCTGTACACAAGCCTAATCAGGTTTTCTCCAACAGTTAAGTATGCTGTCTCTGAGAACGGTCATTGCTGAGGCCACAACAAAAACAAACATTTGGTTCAACTTTCTGACCAGAAGGAAACAAAGAGGAAGGAGGAGGATTAGTGTAAAAGCAAAAGGGATTTTATTTACATAAATAAATTGCCATCAGTTAACCAAAACTATGGGAGCCTGGAGGCCTGGATAAACAGAATAAAAAGGACAGGGAACGTCTGGGCCAGCAGCTTAATGGGCCGTTGGATCCAAAACGACCCCCCTAAACTATCAAAACAAGACAGTATATAAACTCAATGAACAAACAAAGCCGCAAAAACACAAAATAAGGAGCAAAACAAACAACACACTAAAATGGCCAGAAGGCTGCTTCGTCTGGGAGAGAGCAAGGAGCAAGGCCACCCTCTACTCACCCGTTCATTTTTTTTCAGTCATAGAATAAAGACGTACAAGACAAATATTAATAAATCTGGATTCTTACATCTAATTTAGCTGAAAAATATAGTTTTTACCTGAATGTTTTTCTGAAAATAAAAAGGATTTTAAAGTTATTCCTGAATCACTTTTTTATACCACTGATGCACAATTTCCAATGCAGTGGATATTTACATACCTCCCTCGATATAACTTATTGAAAAAAAAGTTATTTGCATATTTTTGTGCTTGTTTTACAGTAAAACCAAATCAAAAATATTACTTTTGTGATTTAATAATTCATGTAAGAAAGGGATGTTTTACTCTTCTGGCTGCAGGCTAACAACTTTTAGGCTTATAGCTGCTGCTCTTACCCTGATCAACTTACAAAGAGCTGCAGGATTTAGTGTCTTGCTCAAAGGCACTTCAGAGATGGCTCCATTAACGGTTGCATAGATCAAACCTGTGACCTTTCTTTTATGGGTTCTCTCTAACCGTTAGGCCACCCTGACTGCTGGAAAAAAAAAAAAAAACACTCCTGTTTCAGAGACATGAGGTTGTCGTTCAGCAGCAGTGTGCATGTAATACCTTCGGCATGTGGGCATGTACTAAAGCTTGTAGTTCATCAGCGGATACTCTCAGTTCAATATGGCCACAAATATCCTAAAATGATTTATTGGAAAATATTAAAAACATCCACTGATTTGTCAAAGTCACGTGAAGGGTTCTTCGGCTGCTGTCACCCACAAGGTTCCTCAGAGCTTTTTAACTTTTCAGAGTGTACAAAAACACTTTTTTCTCGTACGCAAAGCTGCATCTTTGATCTGGTAATGAAGGCTCTAGTGAGTCAGTCAGTAAATGAGTTTTAGCTCAGAAGGAAATTAGTCTAAATAGAGACATGACAACGAACATTAAAGTTGCTATGAATAAAGGGGATGTAGAGACAGGACAAACACGAGAGGATAACATGCAACAAAAGGTTGTGAGTCAAAGTCAAAGCCACAACACTGCGACCACATGGTATGCACGTCTGGCCTACCCAGCTAATAAACTTATATATACAGTACATATGTATTTATACGGAAGGAGCATTTTATTTATGTTTTAATGCAACTTGTCCACATCTGAGGGAAGCAAATGATCCTTTTTCATTGTTTTTACTGTGTTGTTAGTTGAAAGAACAGACTATTAGAATGCACATGAGGGTATTTATAGATTTCACTGTAGTAGATGTTTCACCCTCGACTTCACGCTCACTCGACTCTCAGGAGAATTTGCTTGTTACAGAAAATAAGCAGTTCATTTTCATAATGAGAATGTTTGCTTTCAAGTGAGATCATTTACCAAACGATTAATCCCAGAAAATTAGGTTCACATACCACTAACTTGCAACAGAAAAATACATTTTGAAAGACAAATAATGCGGGCCAGTTCTAATGAGGAAATGAGGTTCATATTAGCTAAAGTTTCTATAACAACTTCATTTCATTTGCAATATCCGCTCTTGGAATACACTCCGCTCGTAACAACTTAATAATGATAAAACCCCTTTTTATGGTCATGTTTAGACACTCTGCTCTTTGTTCACGGAAAGTAACTTCAATGACCAAAACAATAATCCTTCCCAGGGTTTAACCTACGTGGTTTTGTTGCCAAAACCTAAGAACATATAAGATTCAAGATGCAAACCCCAGACATTGGTTTGTTCATCCCCCATCCACCCTGACTCATGTGCAATACTTCAAACACTACAAAAATTGTTGCCACTGAACTCAATCCAGGCAGCAATTATGTTTCTTTACAAAATGTATCTGTAAATAAATTAGTAGTATATAAACATGGGTTGAATTTACCATAGCTTAGTGTATTTTTTATTGCCCACATTAGCGTTCCTAAACTTATTTATATAAACTCAATCTCATTAACCCCAACCCCAAAGGGCAGTGGTTGAAATCTCCCCCTACGAAACAGGGCAACCCTTCAAGATTCTCATACGTCATCTGTAGTCATCGACGGTGTTTATGTAAACAGATGTAACTGAACATTTCCAAGATGATCTCCTCAGCTGTGGTGATTTTTCCTGCATTACTGTGCCAATCCTGATATCATCACAATGCCATTTCACATTTAGCTAATGGAGCTAGAAAAGCACGGACGCTCGCAATTCGTTCACAACTTCACGCTATCAATCAAGTCATAAAAAGTGCTTCATTACCTGGCATTAGCAATCATACTCCTACCCTGACAGCATGCACTGATATTAGAGGAGCGGTACCAAGTGCAGCAGGTTACCTGCTGGTCTCAAGTTACATTTTGGGTGTCAAATGCCATCAAAGGGGAGAATGCAACATTAAAATACATATAAAATGCAGGACTGTCATGCACAAATCAGCAAAAACAAAGTAACATTAGCTAGCTAATTCGCTACCAGAATATCAGCAAACTAGTAGTAGCATTTATTGCCTTTCATAAAGAGAAGGACCATAATACATCGTCATGTATTCCCAACACTTTGCCCTACCCAAACAGGTGTAACAGTGGAAAACAAAGGGGTAGGGCAAGGGGCAAGAGGGGTTTCGGGATTAGACTTTAGGATCTGCAAGTGTACAATGGGTTTGAAGTATGAATCATATATTTTACAGTATATTATGACAATATATTTTATGATATTCTAAATTTTTCAGGGTTTTTTTTATTTAAGAAATCATTCATGATAGAAATAATTATATATGATAAGTATTATATAAAATAAAGAAGTGGGAATTCATATTTTGCATTGCTTATTGATTATTAAATGTATTACAATTTTGTATAAATATGATCAAACTATCACTTCATGAAATATATATATAATATATATACTGTGCTAAGCAACAAACATAACCAATTAATGGGCCACTTAGCCTCCTAACAAAATTATCAAAGGGCCGGAATGAGGTTGTTAAAGGGCCGTATTCAGACCACTAGCCGGCAGTTGAATAGCTCTGCTGTACACATTAGTTGTATCACCCAACGCCTAAAGACGACCACTCTTTATGCAGGATAGGCTCGAAATAAGGGCATTAATCCATTTATTCCTTTATGTTCTTGTAGAAATATAAGTTCTACTTTTGCTCTTTTACAGGCCTACACGTGGCTGCGAGATGAACCTTGCAAAATCTCCTCAATACCTAAGAAGAAGATGAACTGTAGATAATGAGAACCACATTTTGGGGATTATCAGACAGAATTATATAATATTTAAGCATCCTGTAAATATATTTTGACTGAGTCAATCTGGAAAAATTCAGAAAGCTTGAAGAAAAATGTCTGTACATTTGACGAAAGGTAGAGATGATTAACAGTAATCTGCAGAACAGGATATGATCAACCAAAGAGGTTTTATACTTATACTAAACTACACAATCCATATCTATAACCACACAACTGTGTCCATCTTTACAAAACTGCTTCATCTCAGACTTGTAAATCGCAGACATCCTGCGTACCTGACTACTTACCTAAGCAGGCACAACAAATCAATTACAAGAACATGGTACACTGTAATCAAATTTAAAACTCTCAGCTATGCTGTTCTCCAGCTGTTTTTCCTCCTCACAGGGTGGTCAAATTAAGTTTACCGACTGCCCACATTTAATAGGATTGCCACAGAAAACAATGCTGCCCAGTACAAGCAAAATAAATAAATAAATAAATAAAAGACGGATAATAAAAAAAAGAAGAGGCTGAACAACAATAGATAGAGCCAGGAGGAGGGGGCTAAAGATCAAGCTGGAAATATGGAACCACTTAGGCCCCGAGAGTGCACCCTATAAAGGGTTAAAGATGGCTACGGGATAAGTGGAGCTCGTTTATCGCAAATTTGACAGTGGTAGTTAAATGGTGAGTTTTCCCTCCAACTGCCAGTCTGGAGAGGCAGGCAAGGCACTCTTCTCTCCTCACATCACGTCTTTCCGGGTCTCCTGTGCTTGCCTTTGGTTTTTTATGGCCGCCTGTCTCCTCATCTTAGCCCTAAATCTTCTGCGTGAAATAGGACAAAGGAGAAGAGGATTTTCTCTTCTGTCTCTCCTCTCTTCTCTCACCTTCACACTCATCGTTTTCATCGCCGCTTTGGGCCTACGCGATTATCCTCTCCACTTCATCTCCATCCATCCCATCATCTTTTAAACCCCCATCATCTCTGTCCCTTTTTCCCTTCCTGCCTCTTTCTGTCCCTCGCTGTGGAACTAAATCTTCAACCTGCCACCCCTGGAGTCCCCGCAGATGACCGCAGCCTGGCGCTGAAGTGGGCGCTTGCCAGCAGCCCAGATGCATTTGCGACTCTTTGCCATTGTGATGTCCTTGCTATGTGAGGTGATCAGGATGGGGTCTGGTGTCGTGCAGAAGCAAAACGGTGAGTGCGCCGAGAAAACAACCGAAATGTGGATTTTTGGGGGTCGTAGCTTTAAAATGAGACTTTCTGCAGCCACTTGCTGTAAAGTCTCTTCAATTTCTCACATGATAGCAACTGGCTGTATTTTGTACATTATACTCAAAGCTCCCATGCGGATATTTTCATTTTAAACTGGATATATTCAAATTACACAGTGAAGTATTTACAAATAACTTCAAATACATCAAATTACACGACAATACCTAAACTTTTAACATCGAGGAAACGGTACAACATTTTAAAAACGCTGTTTTTATATTTTTTATCAAATAATAATAATAGAATTGCAAAATGTATAAAATCTATCATTATCATTTACCACATGGTTCCAATAGACAGTGAGGTAGCATGGTAAATAGAGCTGAAACTGACGTCTGTTGTTATTTTCATGTCATTTTTGATAATAAACATGACAAAAAAAAGGTTTTTCATTCCGGGATGTCTCTCAATTATAAACCATTTTGTTAATACATTTCCAATGAAATAAAACAATATAATTCATCCAATCTAATCCACGATCAATGACAGAAAATGAAGAGGAAGAGATTCGGTGCTTTGCTCAATGGCCATTTAACAAGAAAATCATTTACAGAACAAGTAATATTTGCCAAAGCTTTTCCATCCATTGCTCCAAAACCAGAAACTGTTTCAAATCACTCTCCAGGATTCGTTGACTCTGGATCACCATTAAAATCTTTTATTTTGTTCTGCATGTCTAAGTGGCTGAATTGTCATGTCGATCCTTGTTAAGATCTGCACCAGCAGACACTCCACAGTGGTCGGATAGTCTCCTCAAATCCAGATTTGTAGCTAATGAGTCCCAATAAAATCCCCTGAAAACAGTCCTGACCACAGACACGCAGGTATGTGGTGACCCTCGCCAGCGTCTGGCATTTCCTCAGGAATTTGGGACTAATGGAGGCGGATTCGGTCTCAATTACGCCATCATTTTGGCTTCCGACGTTTCCACACAGCCCCCGTCAGCCGACCAGAGGTGAGGCGTTAGATAATGATTAGAGGGGCTGCGTGGAGCCATTAGGTACCGCTGAGTCTCATTCAGGATAACAGCTTGTGACAGCAAGATTATACTGTTTCAAATAGAGCAGCAGGTTTAACAAAGTCAGACTGATTACCAAAGTATATATGTAATACCAATGTGATATTTCTAATCAAATAATGAACAAAAATAGTTATTTAACCCTCAAGACCTGGAACATATTACAGGGCAAATTACTTTTCTGTGTGCTGTATGTCTTTCCTCCCCTGTTCTAGCAGTAAGCATCAAGTGCCATACATCCTTTGATTCAGGGGAACCTTCAGTTTCAGTCTGGCTCATTTATAGCGCCAATTTTACATTTGCTTTTTCTGAGAATGGGTGAATTAACCAGAATCAAAGTCAGTCAAAATTAGGTGTTTCTTTTTCTTTTTCTTTTTTTACTGTGAACTCATACATAGGGAAGCCCTGAACAGTCATGGGAAAAATATATTATTTCCCCCGTTGTCCCGTGATAACAAATAAAATTTTGTTTGTGATCTCAAGACCACAAGTTATTTATGTCATTATCACGGAATAACAAATGTGTTTTCCCGAGATCTTGAGATGATTTTCTCAAGGAACTCAAGAAAATAAACTCTACAAATAACTTGCGATCTTGAGACAACAAATAAAATTTAGCTTATTATCACGGGACAACGGACGAATATATGTTTGATTCATGATCGTTTAGGGCTTCCGTACATACAAAACCTCAGGAAGTTTAGTTTGTTTTATTTAAAAAAGATGTACTTGGGTGTTTTAGACTTCTATATACATTTTTTTCTACATCTGACCTTTCCGAAGCAAGTTATAGCCATTTATTATAATATTATACAATGAAACCTATATTTCAATCACTGATGTAGATGTCTCGGAGGACATTGAAGCAAAAAGCAACTTTTTCCAGAGAAATATATGGGTTTCCTCGATGAATCAATGCTGCAAAACTTGATGGCATAACCACGTATACTACTGAGCCCCTAAATGCCCAAACAGGACTTGTCTGATACCACTGAAAGAAACTTTGCTTTACATGAGTTTTTAAAGAATATGGATAGGATGAGTGGTTCAAACATTTTAGAATAATAGCTGTGTTTATCCACTGTTGTCCTATAAAATGACTGTTGGTTCAAAAGTACATAACTTTATGGAAATCCTAGAATAAAGCCTTCAGTTTGTAAGGTGTGAAACACAATGTATTGTACAAAATGTCAGCAATGTAGGATGTTAAAATATAAACAAAATATACACCTGTTTATAAAAGCGTGCAAAGTTGGAATTATCATTTTTGGCGAAAATTATGCAAATTTACACGTCTTGACTGAAGATATTTGAATCTAATAGATGAGAACAGCTTGAAGTTAGATACCAATTTCAGGTTTAAGGGTCAAACGCTGGTTTTGGGCTCGACAGGTTGACCCGCTGTCAGAATTCATCACGTCACACCAGAGAGGTTTTGATGTTGCCCTCCTCCCCTCTTCAACCACCTTTTTTTCCACACAGAAGGTTTAAAGTTTCCAAGCGAGAAAATTGAACTGTAGATGTCAGGAGGTTGAGGCCATTAATACATCCATCAGTGGTATTTATGTTTTTGTAAGGTTACTGTAGGTGATTGTGAGCACATGTGGCCGGTTTTGCAGGAGATTTCAGATGGAGTGAGAAAACAGTTATCAAAATTTGAGATAAAATGCTTCCCTGGTCTGCTGTTTTACACATATTTCTGTAATATAGTGGTATAATCCGATGGTGTTTAAATGTTGAAAATGAAAAAGCTCATGGAGATCATTTTGCCATTAACAGATATATGTATCTAAAGTTTTAAATCAGCTAACTTCTGCCACCAAGTAAAAACCTCAAAAATGACATTTTTCTGATTGTCATGTTTGAATTCTGAATCTATAACAACACCCTTGGTCAAATCTTTTTCTCGAGGGACGATCCATTTCAGTTTTACAACATTTAAAACTCTATGGGATGTGATTGTGAAAAGAGTTTGTTCACCTCATGTACCTCTGAGCACTGGGTTGGGCATTCATTTTGAGTGTAATCAGGCACAGGTGTTGTAGCTAGTGGAAGCAGAGTTTTCTTCTCGCGTTTGTGCTCGATGTGAAACATTTTAGACAGCAATGTTTGGTGAGCTTAGAAATAATTTAATATTCTTGTGTAAACACACGTTAAAAGTGAATCACTCTGTGTTTTGCAGTCAAACCGAAGAACACGTTGTCCAACTGGGGAATGCTTGTTGCAGAAAAGTTTACAGACCATTTACAGTGCTACAGTTAGTGTTGTCTGTGTAAACACTTATATTTCCCAAAAAGCACATTAATGAAAAAAGGTGCCGCTCAGAGAGATCAAAATAGCAAAAGAGTCATCTCATGTGTTGAGCTTACGGGTGAATTTTATTTAAGATCAATAGGCTGACGAATCTGCTGAATTATTTTGGCATGAAGCCTCCATCAGAACATATGTGACAGCAGCATCATGTCATTAAAAAGCAATAGCACCTGCACACCTGTGAGAAGATCCAGACTAACTATTGTTGGGGGGATGACATGCAGCAGCTACGTATAAATGTTAAAAAATATTATCTTTGCTAACATATGTACTGTTTAATAGCAGCCTATTGGAGAAAACCATCAGTTAAAGTCTGTTGAGTGAATATAAAAATGTAGCACGAGCCCCTTTAACTTCACGCGAGACAAACTTCAGAAGTCACGTGGTGAAAAATGTGTTCTCTAACCCAACTGGCATCAATCGTCTGGACATCCACACGTGTCATTAGGGACAACACATCTTGTGTTATTTTAACACGTCACCCCACCTGGCACATTTTTCTTGTTAATGTACACATTATGGTGCATTGTGGGTACTTTGGCTGCATCTACAGAAGTGCCAGCTGCTGTATGTTACGGGGGAAATTGCACCCTAAAACGGAATTCTTGCTATTTCTACCAGTGACGATAATCCTACATGAACTCACCTTTACCTTTGTGATGTATTCATTTGCAACATGGAACCAACTTCACAGGCTGACTATTATAATACATACATAATATAATATTATTCTGACCTACTGCACACAATATGATGATTGAGTATTGTTAGAAAACGCTAATTGTGTTTGGATTTTTGACCTCTTTGTCAAGAAAGTCTTAAATAAGGGGAAATGTTCAGAAACAAGCAACATTCACACTCTCACTTAAAATTCATATATTTCAAATTTTACACAATCATAAAATAAATATTTAAATAAACATCTTCGATCATAGTTAATGAGGATTAGATTTGTGAAGTTTAGTCATTGGATCAGCATTTTAAAGGTCCGTACACTACTTTCCTTCAGCTCAAGATATCAAGATGAGCTTTTCTGTCATTTATTTTGGAGGAAAAAAACTAACCTACGTATCATACATTTGTTTCAGTTGTTTTAATGTCACAACTTGTCAGCTTGTCCATCAAACCATTAGAAAACATGTATCATAAGACTTCAATGGCTGTTAAACCATCTTTTTTTAACTTTCTAAAATGTGTCTTTACCACATGATGTAAATTCAGTGTTAGGGTGGAATGCCCCTTTAAACGCTAGCATGTTACCCTGGAACCCCAGTGGAGCTTGTTACACCTGGTGCTTGTTAAAAGCCCAGTGCAATCCCATGCAAGGGTCAAAGGTCAGCGTTTTACGCTACCTAAACCTGCCGCGCCTCTAAAAGTCCCTTAAGCCTGCAGATCGATAGCACATGTGTAGAGGACTGTTTTTCAGACAATGGGTCGAGACCTTAGACTGAGGTCCCACCGCTCAGGGAAATGGGTCCCTGGGTTATTCTGAGGAATTCTGCTCTGTTCCTCTCTACACTGGACTCTTCTTTACTTAGTTGTCAACCTCTTATCTCTATTCACCACTATTAATAACTCTGCTGAGGTTACTTAAACATGTTCCCAACATGTGCAAGGTCAGAGGTCACTGTTAAGTGCTACTTGTGTGCTAAACCCACACAAAACAATGACAGACTGACAAGATAATCACTTAACATTTGCACTTGGAGGTCCAGAAAGAGTCCTTAAGTCTGTCAAAATGGGTCACAGAAGTGTAGAACTGCAAACATGAATCAATTAATGGATTAGTTGTCAGCTATTAAATTAATCGCAAACTATTTTGATAATCGATTCATCAGTTTGAGAAATTTCTTTAAGAGATAAAGGATATAATTCTCTGATTCCAGCTTGTTAAATGTGAATATTTTCTGGTTTCCTTCCTCCTCTTTGACAGTAAACTGAATATGTTTGGGTTGTGCACAGAACAAGATATTTGAGGACGTCATCTTGGGCATTGGGAAACACCTCTCAACATTTTCACAATTTTCTAACATTTTAAAAGCCAAACGGCAAATTAACTAACTGAGAAAATATTCAACGGATTATTGGACAATGAAAGTAATTGTTAGTTGCAGCCCTAAAATCTCCTTGACTTCTTTATACATTGTATGTTTTGTCTCCATCTTTTGTCATTTCGTTTTGCACCATCTATCTCACCTGTCATTCTAATAGTGTAGTTGAATATACAGTGATGACCTTTTCTATGTGTATATGCTGTTGATAACATTTCTGAAGTTTCAGAAGGTGTGTCTCAAACGCTCATCGACTCCTTCATAGTTCACATTTCTGGACTGAATATATCACAACTGGCCGACAATACCTGTCCAAGTTCAAAGGCTCCTCTGAATGTAGCGAGAGGTGCAGCTGTTGCCTTCAGTTTCCCATAATTCACACTAGTCAGTGTTTAAGCCGTTTTAAGGTGATTCTCGGTTTAAAACACAGCTGCCTGGTAGCTGAAACAGATTTCTGACAAAAAGCTGAACTGCAGCTAAACTCAGCAGTGACTTGTAAATTACTAGCAAACGGTCACATGTAGCCTACTTCTTGCATAACTGGTTGTGTTTGTCAGTCAGTAACCAGTTCTCCCATGATTAAAAACAATTTTGTTATCTTGATATGAAATATTTAGTTTGAGTAGGACTTATTATTTCACAGTATTTCTGAATATTTGCGGTAACATTCTTTGATTGACAGGAAGACTTCACAGTACAGTACGAAGATGGTTTTCTTACTGGGTTGGCTCCTGGCACCCTGCAGCTGAGTCAGCTCTAGGGAGTGTTAGATGGCTAACCGAGCTAACTGGCAATCAGAGGCTAGCAACAGTAGCTACGGTACAGCAGTTAGCGATTAGTTTAATTTACCAAAACTCCCTTAATTACCATGGTACTTATTCCCTGTCGTCAAACTGTCTTGAAAGCATTTAATGACATTTTAACAAGTCCAAATTGCAGCAATTTACCGAAGTTCAAGAACATTTTTCCCGACATTGTTACAAAAGAGTTTGACTGTGTAATAACACTTGATGACATTTAATGACAATTTACATTTTATTGACCAGTCCAAATCATGGCGCAATTATAATGGCAAGTCATTTAAAGCCAAGCACACATGACAGTTTAATGTAATGTTAATGCATGAAAGTAATTTGTTTCTTTAAGTTTAATAATTACGCCTGCTGTGACGTGTATATGACAGGTTATGTTGTCTTTTTCAATGTTTTCATAGTACATTTTCAATAAGATGTATATAAATACTAATTGCACCCCCATTCATTGTTAATACATATAGGTTATTTAGCTCATGCCAGAGGTACATATATTTGATTTTATACTGTAGTATCATTCAGGAAAATTCTACAGTATTCAACCCTTGATGGATAAATTGGCTGTGGAAGATTTATATCTTTAGGTCACCTGTTACTTGACAGTCTCTGCAACGTCTGACTCATTGACCTTCAGAAGGAAAACCAGTTTTCTTAAATGAAGGAAAATTCCCGCCCTTTGGTCACGTATTGGGCTGTAATATTTATCAAACACAGTTGTGTTGTGTTACTACCAGCCAGCTTGTCTTATGATAACCAAAAAGGCAGTCGAGGAGAGCGGCAGTAAAATAATAAATTGATCTACTGAGGCGTCTGTTGAGGGACAAAAAAGTATTTATGCTTCTTCTGTGATGGATTTCTTTTGTATGAAAGTTCATGTCGGTTCTACAGAAGTCACATACATTTTTTTTTTCATTTGATGAATTACATTCACACCCAGGAGCTGACACAAAAAAACCCTCTCAGCCAAAGAGCTTCTTAACTGAAGTCACTGAGGTTAAGTGTTTGGTTGAAGGGCTCTTCAGCACCTTTTTTCTACATTTTCATTCATATTTACAAACTGTTTGAATTTGTGAGAGGCAAAAGAAAGATTTGTTCTGCCAAGTCAAAGTCATTTCAGGTTATAAGAACACTTTTTGGTTTTGATTGTCGATCAAGTATGCCTTACTTTTCACCATGACTTGCTATCACTTTTTTTAATATGGTAATTTTAGACAGGTACATGTTAATGTTGCCCATATTCATATTTTTATTCTGAATATTTATCCTTATGTTCAGTTTTCCTAATTCTCATAAGTCACTTGCAGGCTGCATATCATTTCGATACATTTATTATTTGTTTATGTGACAAATTAAGCTTCAAATCCTTGAATCTTCTTTTTTTATTACTGCAGTCTACTTAATGAACCAAATAGTTTCCCTCCTTTTGAATAATTGTCAGCCTCAGTTCCCCTGAATGAGAAGTATCTGGCAGATTATGTCTATCTGTGGATGTTGGGATGGATCATAATGAAAAGGAATCATTGGTCAGTGAGTCTGTAAATAAACAAAGCTTTAAAGAGGGGTATAAATATAAAAATTTGGCTTCCAAGATGAAAACAGGCTCATTTTCTCTTCACATGAGGCTGTGTGGTTATATGAACTGTGATCTTTAATGACCTCTATCAGTCACTTGATTAAACGCATTGCATTTTTTAAGTCTAAACCTTTTTAGTTGCTCATGCACAAAGGCCTACAGACACACTCGCTAAGACGGCGGCAGTTGGCCGCAGGTATCTTGTGAGGATCAGACTCTGCGATTCCTCAGACACACGCTCACCGCCTGCCCTTCATCTCATCAGGAGATTCAGTCGATCTTTCCAACCCTCTTTACTTCATTCCAATCCGTCTTTCCATCCCACCTTGCCCGTCTTTCCATATCCCTGCTTATCCTCGTCGGATTGGAAGCATTCCTACTTTGTCTGTCGAGTCTTGTGCGCATCGGGGAGCAGACATCGCCGCTCGCTGTTATAATATAATAAGACTTAACTTTGGCTTACACTAAGCCGAACTGTCAAGCTACCACGACATGTGAAATCTATCATCAGTGAGCACAAATGTTGTCAGGACTGAACTCACTTTGTGGGCCAGAGGAAAAATGTGAACATTGTTTTTTTTAATTGCCGCAGTATGTTTAAGGGGTTTATATAACACAAATTCATACTACTCTATGTATATACTTTATGCTTTGTATTCTGTTGGCATCTACATTTAATAAGGACACAGTCAATTTAGCAGCATTATGAGAAAGCCACACTAAAAGAAAACACTGGCATTCATGTAATCAGATCCTTAATTTCTCAACAATTTGGAAAACAAAACTGCCAACTAAAATTTGTCAGTTTGACATCTAAAAATGTTATTTATTATGACAGTATTTTTTTATTTATTTTTTATAATGAGAGACGTTTTGTTTTGGCTGACAGTCCACAATTAAATACATGTGCTCAGATACAGAACAGAAGAACAGTGCTGGAAATGAACAGCAGATTTAACAACAGGAAAGGTGACAATGAAATTAAAATGTGTGTGCACAGCTTTTATTTTGCTTGAATAGAAAATTAACTTTCAAAACGTTAATAATAAATAAATTGATCTTAGTCATTTAAAGTTACTAGTTTTTAAGTCTTTTAAAACTTGAATGACAAATAAATGGCAGTGCCTCCACTTAGCAAGAAAATATGAGTAACTGATTCGAATCCAATGAAGAATTATGTTTTCTAACTTAATATTCCCTTTAAAACTCAAAACACTCCTTAATGAAATGTAAATATGACACACACACACACACACACACAATACCGTAACTGTATATGATTAATTTAGTTAAATGGAAATGATTTTAAACTAGTAAAAACATAAAACAGACCTAAAACATGTACCAAAACACTCAAAAGTGGTACCCTTTTTAGCAGAAACGTCTAAAAAGTAACAACTCCTTTTCCCTCATTAATGTTTACAGGTTCTGGGACTATTGATTTTTTAAAAAGTAAAATGATGGTGGGAGCGGTGGGCAAGTAATGTGATCCGTGTAAGCCCGACCACGGCTAGTGCGAGGCTTACAGAAATAATTTATAAGGAAAGAAATCTACAGATGTATATTTCTGTTTGCATTTTTTATGTTAGATATGAAGAAAATGTGAGTAGAAGTGCTGCCAAGTGTGTGGCAAGAAAGTACAAATGCATTTCATTTGTTAGTGGCAAGGTTAGAGTAGGGGAAAAAAGACTTATCTACTAATCATATGAAATGTATACAAACTGAGGTTTGCATTTTTGCATTGATATGTCAATAATGGAAATCAACAACTACATTCTCAGAAAGATTGAGATTATCTGACCACTGAAGCGGTCCCTTCTGAGAGATGACAGTAACAGCAGTGGCACCAAGATAATTTGAGTTTGACACCCCTGAGCTAAAACAATTTGCCGTTTCACTTGCTACTGCAGGCTAAGAACCTAAACAGCATGTGTACTGGTTAGTTTTCACCCACCAATCTCTTAGTTTGCCATCTGCAACATGGTTGAAGGATGAGGAGCTGGGCGATGGTTGACACAGGGATCGATGAGTGAGGCTACAGGCTGACTGGCGGCAACAGTCCAGTCAAGGTCAGGTGCGCTCCCGAGTCCACTGCATACATGACAAGTTATCTCAGTGTTTTCACTCAGCTGCCTATCATTTACTTCTCATACAGAGTTCATGTGCGCTTTAAGCTAGCTGATAACATGAGCACACACTAACGACAGACGGTGACATTAGCTGCGACTGCATTGACAGAAGGGCTAATCCTGCTAGCGTGCTAATGCGCTAATCGCTCAGTTTCAACACACCACATCCTGACAAAGCAATATAAAATATACACACACAAAAGTATTCACCTCATGGATGAATCCTTATGTCCGTTACTTGTCGGTAAACTCTGCACCCACTGAAGTATTAGACATAAAAACTCTCCAACAGTTTTACACTTGCTCGGCTGTGTACTGTCCCGTTAGCCGGTGGCCGCCATGACACCCCGCCCCTCTACCGTCCGACGGGGCTGACGAGTTGACCAATAAAGTTAACATAATCAAAAGATTGACGACTTAACACCCTCCCAGGCCTAGTCCAAACTAACACGGGTATTTCTGTAAACAGCAACTTGAAAAAAACAGTTTCAGAAATACTCCGTGGTCCATACAACACACCTGAGTAGGTATATTACATGCTTATCTACGTACACTGCGCATGCGCCTGCCGTTGTAAACAGGAAGCAGATAGAGAGCCGAAGCCACGCCCCTTCCGGTTTCCCTCACAGGACCTTTTTTCAGAATAACTTTGTATGGTAGTGAATGGAGAACAACAAATAATTGTTTGATCACGAATTACACATATGTTTGTCAATTTAAGAGATATTTTTTCAACTTGAGGAATTCCCAGTTTGTGATAAAACTATCCGGAAACCGGAAGGGGCGTGACTTCGGTTGCTCATTGGTTGCTCAGCAACAGAAATTACTGTGAAAGAGGCAGGGAAACACTTCTTTGAGCGGCCATTTTTTTTCTCTCTCTCTCTTCTCCATCAGTGTTTTATGAATGTAAATGTGTGTCTTTATAAACATAACTTTAAACAATATAATATAAACCAAAACACATAGAAATTACTAGCTAACCAAGCTACTCTTCAATGCACAGTAAACACACAATTTGAATTTCAGTCAACTTTATTAACAAAATGACAAAGACCTTTTTTAATACACTTAAAAGCTGATTTTAACGCAATAGGTATTCTCTACTTATGAACACATTTATCTTATTTATTTCTAAACATTTATTTGCCTGTACTGATATATTTTAGACTGGGCTACACAAGTCTTTGTGCATTAAAAATCAGAATCAGAAATACTTTATTATCCCTAGAGGAAATTGTTTGTGTTACAGCTGCTCCCATTCAAAGTTCAGAATATGCAATAATAATAATAATAATAATAATAATAATAAAAATATCAACAAAAACAAAACAAAAATGCAAGAAATGTACATTTATACAGTGCAATAATTCGATTTGGTTTTACTTTCTTTCATAGCTGCACAGCTTATTTTGATGTAACATTGTGGCTGCATGTGAATGTCTTCCTGCCCGCAGGATCTACAGATCTGTATATCAAGGAGATCAGTGGTGCATTCCAGAGGAGTCCAGAAATTCTCTCTGTATTTTGAGGATTAATGGCATCCCCTTTCCGTCTTCATGCTCTCCTCCCCGCCAGTTCCTCAAAGAGCCTTACCCTTCTCAGCTTTAATTTTTTTTTCTCCTCTATTTAACCGGACTGTCTCCTGTCCTGATCCGCCCTCTGTGGTCTCCTGCAGCTCAGAGAGACGCATCAGAGGACTGTCGAAGCTGTCTGGAGTGTTCCCGTGACAACGGCTGTGTGCGTTGTCCCGAGCGACTCTTCCTGTTCCTGCAGAGGGAGGGGATGTCTCACCATGGAACTTGTCTCCACGCCTGCCCTGCAGGACACTACGGACAGAGAGGGAAGGACATCAACCGCTGCATGAGTATGTCTCAAACCAATCACCAGAAAAAAATGTTGGCAATATACGTTTCCGGAAACTACAGATATCAGAATGATGTCTCACTCCTATGTCCCATCCCAACATGTCTAAACAGGAAATACATCACTTTAAAAGTCATTTTCATGGTGCTCTTTCTGCAGCATTTCCCACAATCTGAAATGTTTGAACTGCTCCATTTGTTCTTTCTATCACCTGCATCTCACTTTCATGACTAAAGTAAAAAGAGACAGTTTCTTCCTGAATTAATTTCTTACTGACTCGATGATGATGGTCTTTCTCCCCTCAGAGTGTCGCTCCCTGGACTGCGAGCACTGTTTCAGCCGTGACTTCTGCACCAAGTGTAAGGCCGGCTTCCAGCTGCACAAAGGCAAGTGTCTGAGCCGCTGCCCAGAGGGAACCTTCGCCCACCAGACAGACTGCCTCGGTGAGTAAAGACATTACAAATACACATTATAATATTTAAAGAACTTACTTCTATTATTTATTCAAATATAAGAAACATTTTACAGAGATGTACTGTTCTTCTGCACGTCACCTGTTACCGCAAATGGGCTGGAGGCTGAGATCTTACTTCTAATGCACTATTGATTTTGGTCTTTTGATTTCTGGACTGTTAGAAAAAGAAAAGAAGAAAAACAGATTATCCTTTTAAATCTGTCCAAGAGTTACTCAGGCACCTGGAGATGGCAGTTTTGATAAACCTGAAAATGCATCAAAAAACTGTGGAACTGCAGCATCTGAACACCTGATGCAGGATTCTGATTACTGTCTGCCATTTGTGCAGATGCATCCTAAACATATGCAGTCGTTTGTATAAAAAACTGATGATGTAAAATGATGTAATTGTGGAGCAAATGCTGAACAAAAAGTGAAAGTCTGACACTGACGTATTCCATTACTGCCGATCAGATGTAGAAGCCACAGCAGAGCAGATGGAAACCAAAGTATGTTCATGTTCGCTTGATGAGGTAACTCGGTCTATACAGACATGTGGAGGAGAAATATGTCTGTTAGAAACCTGGGTAATGTTAGAATTATGCATACAAGCACATGACTCACCAGATCTCTCTGTGTTTCAACTTCAAATCACATGAGCCCTGGGGCAAAACTCAGAGGCAGAATGCTAATGCGAGCGTGCAACATGTTCCCACCCCTCGACTCGTCAAATACGGCAGCTTTGGTCAGTGGCCCAGACTTCAAACTCTGATGCTATAGGTACCTCTCTGGCATCAACAACACAATCAAGTTAGCAAATATAAATATACAACATCTGGTAACATTTTCAAAGTAGAGCTGGCTGAATGACATTTCACATATTGTGTGTTTGGGACTGTTAACATTGTGAAACGGTTGCAGTTTGGTTAGGTTTAGGCAACAAAGTGACTGGGTTGCGTTTAGGGAAAGGCAATGATTTGGGGTTAAATAAGTATGTGAGTTAGAGAAGTTACATATTTGTAGGTTATAATAAAATCATTTTTTTTCCCCTTTTCCCTTTTTTCAATTGCCAATTTCTAATATTCTCCAGCAATATAGAACAACTACCAGACATGTGTTTTAAATAGCCATACAGTCTACATTTGAACAGCAGTGCAGCACAAAACATACACTTTGATCTGCTATGATCCGTCCTACCTGCCCTCTCGTAAATGGTGCAGAACATTTGGTCTATTCTGTCCACCCTTTCATACCCCGATGGTTGACGTTTTGTCTGTGGTCCTGGCTGCTGTAGGCTTGTTGTATCGTCACTTCTTTTTAAAAAATAAAACTGGCCCAGGGATGTCTGCTTTACCTGCGACATTACTGACTTGTGTTAACTACCATCGTAGAGTGGGGCTGTTGCTGGAGTGAGCGGCTTCTGAACTTCTGTCCTTATATTTTTGACTGAACACTCAGTGAATCTCTCCATGTTTTAGAAGCAGAGACAAAACCAAAACATTGCATTATATAAATTTGTTTTAGTTGTCCCGGCAAAATCGTAGTGGTCACTGGTCACATAACATTAGGTTATGTAATATGTCGTTAATTAAAGCACTTTTTTGAAATATTTTCCATTGGACATTTTGGCCGTTGATATTTTCATCTGCTGGACAACTATATGCGTGACACAGGCAAAAAGACGCGTTTGCCAGTTAACATAAACCCTGGTCGGGGGGGAGAAAAGGCTGGAATGTTGCTTAAAGCGCTGTCACACCCGTAAAACTTTTACTGACTGTTTCAAGTAACTGTCTGTTTGGAAATGTGTGAACTTGACCCCAGCCAGCTATAAACTACAGGTCAGCTCTGCGATGGATGCATCAGCGAAGCTAATCTGAGAAGTTTAATCAAACGCAGACGTGTTCCTGCCGGATCCTCTCCTTTTATCTGTGGCCATTTTCCTGCAGATCTTCATGTGTGAATGTTACTGAGTACTTGTGGTTTGTGTGTTTTTTATCTCATGTTGAGCAGATTCTGGTCAGAAATTTGTGATTTTTGATAAATTGCACCTGTTTGCAAGTTAAGTACACTTAGTTTGAACTAAGCAAATCTTGAAATAACTTTAAACACTTTCAGACGAATCTAATCTTTGTTCTCGAGTGAGATTATAAAAGTCAACATACTTTTGATCACATTAAATACTGATGACAGCTTAAATGCACATCCAAGCTACAAATTCTGCCTTTGATTTGGACATCCTGAACTCTTCTGAGACATGAATCCTATCTTCCTCTGGTTCTGATGAACTCTCATCTACTCTTTGTCTCTTCTTTTTGTCTATTTCTCAGCCAGATCTAATGGAGCCAAACTCTCAATACGACACATGATTCACATTAAAAGTCTTCAGAGAAGTCCTAAAATTTATCTTCATATCTCCTTGTGTATCATCCCACCTTTCTGACTAAGTGAGATATATCGTTCACCTCACTCATCATTCGTTGCTGTTCGGGGCTCCAGATTCCTCCTCTGTCGTCCACCTGCACCATCTGCAGCTACTGTCGTTTCTTGGCAGCGGTACCACATCTGGTTCTCATGGCGATGTTGAGGTTTCATGTCTGACTGTTGGTACACACCTCAAGCTACTCCAGAAAAGAGTCAATGGAAATCTATTCATTATAATCTGACGATGATGATTACCAAGAAATGTTGCTCCGTCTTGGCCGATGTTGCTCGATTTTCCGTTGTGGACCGTGCAGAAAAAAATGCAACTGTCACTGCGAGAGGAATCTACCGTGTGTGAATGCTTCAGCTGGCATTCGTCTATCTGAAATGATAGCAATGTGGCTTCCCGGGGGTCTGAAGAAAACATTAGTCTTTATATGTGGTTACCACTGCACGGGTTGTGGATGTAATTCATTGATTTAACTTAATTATCTCAGTCTGTGCATTCATCTAACCTGCGTGTGGACAGCTCGCCAAAATAAAATGTTGGCCTTGAATGTTTCTGCAAACCAGGGATACACAAAATTAACATTTATACAATACCTATCATATTACATTCACATTATACTGTATGTATACCAGCTGACTCTTATGTTAGGGAGGAAAGGGATGGTGGTGGAGTTACTAGGGTTGGGTACTATTGACATTTGAAACGATACCGGTGCCTGGAATTCAGGTGGAAACGTGCTTTATTAAATAAACTTTTCTTACTTACTGACTATAACTTGGTTGGAAATGTCCCAAAGCCTTGTCGCCACTAAAACTGCTGGAGATTGGTTTTGGTGGTTTTGGTCTGTCTTTAAAGGGTTTCTGTGGAACTTCTGTGTTGTGCTGGAAGCCGGTCGTTGGTCAAAACTACATTTCAAAACTAACTTTAGCGACTGTTGCTGTCTGTTAGTGGAGCAGAGAGAGTCAATGAGACAAGGTACTGGAGAACATCCAAAGAAATCCACAGTCCAGCAGCATTAAACAACTTAATTCATCCACAGGCTTGTATAGGCTAAGAAGAGAGACAGGAACATCTTATTCTTCATGTCATATTACAATTCGCTCACGTATAGCCAATGAAAACGTTATCAATACATGTAAATTGCTACAAATTGTTACATAGAGCCGCTTTAATCATTTAATCTCTTCTCTTTCTAATCCTCGTCTCTCTTAGAGGACTGTCTCCTGGCTCCACTGGGAGAGTGGAGCGAGTGGAGCGTCTGTCTCCATGATGGCGTCAACTGTGGCTTCAGGTGGGGCAAGCAGACCAGGACCCGGGGGGGCGGGCAGTCCGGCAGAACGCCTGAGGAGAAAGCAGCGTCACTTTGCCCGTCCAACAGTGAGACACAGAGGTGCAGGATGAAGAAAAAGTGTCCTACAGGTGAGAGGGGGAGGGTGGAGGGAGATGGAGGAAGTGCAAAACAGAAGGTGTGATAAGAAGCTTAAAGATTCAATCCTCATTAGATATAATTTTAAAATCGACCACAAACAAACTGCAGCAGAGCCTGTTTCTTATAAGCACAGCTCCCCTTTAGTTAATTTCTCCTTTATTACGTCGGACTGCCAACATCTGCCAACCCTGTTGTTGGTCTGTTGTTATGTGCTGTGTTGACACACTTGTGCAATTTATAATGCCAAGTGGGAAGGTTGGACCCAATAAAAAAAAAAAAAATTCCAACATGTGCTACTTCTAATTAGCACTTGAAGGCTGACGCTCACAGTTTTCTCCTCTCAGGAGCAGCGGTGCAGGAAAGCTTCCTTAGTACCTGTTGTTTTTGTTAATTGGATGAAAAGGTTCATGGTTCCTTATTGGTTGACGTAATAATAATGAACCTGCAGAGCCTGAATACACTCTTATCTTTAATGACTGACATTTGGACACAACTTGTGGTGCAGCACATCAAGTACAAGCAAACAACATGATATATTTGTTGCCAAGCGTTACATCAGCGTTATTTTAAGAACATTCTCTTTGATAAATTAACTTCAGACTTTACAGTTGTTTCCAATAGAAACTTCAATATCAAGATAGTTTTCAGAGGCAGGCTCTCTCTCAGATAGCTGTCCTTTATTACTGCTGTAACATCTCAACAGCACATGTCAGATTTAGCACAGCATTGAATCTTGTGAACGAGCAGTTCTAAGTTAAGCAACTAAATTTGATCTGACGCCACGATCAGCAGCACGGCATCATTTCCTAAACTGTTGAAAGACCGACCAGTTTTGTAATGTGACAACAGTGTGTTTGGTTTGGTTTAGGCAACATCATGTTTAAATGTGAAGTGTGAAGAAACTACAGCGTGGTGTAGTGTGTTGCAGAGATATCTACTGAAATTAGATATGTTCACTCTTGGGCGGTTGAGCTGGGCCCCATCACACCTGGTGACTCCCGCTGTGATCCAGTGTTTAGCTTATTACTGTCGCAAATGGTGTCCAGCTACATCCAAGGATAGCTCACAAAGAGCAGCATCATAATCATAATTTTGTACGACTCCGTCACTTGAACACATGCAGTACATTTTGGGGTACTTTCTGAAACAATCGATTGTCATTTTTCTTGGGTGGACAGAGGACAGAATCATCCCTTGAGTCATGTTCTGGTGCTGTTTACAGACTCAACGCTGTCGACTCCTTAACCTCAGTGCTGCCGCTGGCAGGGAATATTCAGGAAATGTAGAGTTGACCTGTTTTTGTTGTAAATTCTGTGTTTGAATCACTGAAACACTGTTTATGAGCTTTTGTTTATGGGAAATGAAATATAACACAAACATGGTACGACCCAGGGTTTTGGATGACAGCATTCAGTGGAACAAGTCAAAGGCTGAAGGGAGGAAACCGCTCTCAAAATGTTTATCTGTCGTAATTAAAATGAAAAATAGGAAGAAAATCCTGCATGGGATGATTTCTAGGAAAGAAATGTTTATGACGGAATATGATGGAAAAAGTGAGAATTTTTGAAAAGCTGCATTACGCACAAGAGAGTCAAACTATTTTCTAATTTTAAAAAAAAATTCAAACCAAGTATTGATCTTACTTAAAGTCCTGAGCACTGAAAGTTACAGTTGGAAGCAGAAGCGAAGAGAGAAGGTATGAAGATGAGAAGAGCGATAACACACTCCTGCCCGTCGACCTCATTCGGCTCCCCGTGGCTAAAAAAGGACTTGTATTTCTTTACGTAGGCTGCTCTGCTGCGAGATAACATCTTAAACCATCACACCTCATCAGCTCCATCAGAGCTATATAGCTTTTATGTTACTTCCAGCCAAGGATATCCTGCCTCTCAGATACGTTCAGTGTGTAATGCTCATCATGTGTTCTCCGTCCAAAAGAACCTAAAAATGGACTCCGACTGCTGAAAAAGTACTTAGAAAGCTCTGTGTTGTTTAAACACTGTCAAAACTGGTTAAATGTGTGTTTAAGACACCAAAAATACAGATAATTTATTCCCTCATTCTTTGGCTGTCATCAGCGGTGGAACTATTGTGTTGTCGACAGCGTCTGGCTCTTGTTGTTAAACTCGGCATTGAATTAATGATGAACTTCATACGAATATTTCAAAAAACATTAAAAAAACCAAACTTGGCAGCGGTTTCTGTTTTCCCTCCAAAAACCAAGGAAGTTGTTGTTGTGACCTTTTTGATTGGTCCATATTTTCGTCTTCTTACACAAACAACAAGAAGCTGTGAAACATTTAAACAGTGCGGAGGAATGTTCAGAGCGGTGTCGTTAACCAGATCCAAATTGGTGAGAACGGCAACAGTCATTTTTTCTTAGAAGCTCTGCGGATATCGTCTCGTTTCACTGTGTGTGTGTGTGTGTGTGTGTGCGCATGCCTGTGTGTTTTTCACTTCTTCCACAATGGAAGACAAGTCATTTGAAGTAATTATCATTACCGATGTCAGATCGTATGTCCGGTGGCATTAGCAGAGGAAGAAATCCGATCCAGCAGAGTCTGGCGCGGCGATCGGGCCCGTGGACCTAATCGCGCACATCTGGGATAAAAGGGTGCTGTGGCATCTCCCTGACATTCCTCTGTTGTTCCAGATTAGACGGCTCTAGTCCTTTAATTCCCACTCTCTTGTTATCTTATTGTTTTCAGATGAGGATGAAGGCCGCGGTCACGTCTCTCCATCCGCTCTTCTTTCTCAGCTTTTCTCTCTGTCTCTTCCCCAAACTGACTTAACAGACGAGTTTGGTTGCTTGTTTTCTTGGCAATTTAGCAACATCTGACACAGACAGTGAAGATGTTCTGCTGCCAGGCAACGTCTTGGCTGCACAAACAGATTTCCAGTTGTTTCCACATTGTCTTATCAACAGTAATTTTTAAGATGTAATGGCCCAGCTGACATAATTCTAGTCACAGGTTCAAGTCCAAGTCAGTTCAGAGGTGAACATCTGGTGGTTGCAGGTGCTGTCCGCACTCACTGCAGAGATTTGTTTCAGGTTTCAGTTACTTAAAGGGGCGCAGTGTGATTTTGGAGAAGAAATTCAAACCCAGAATTTTAATATTTACAATATTAATGAGTTAATAATACAAACTCAGACATATTTATTTTCTCCATAAGTGAATAAACAAGCTGTTCTCAGAGGAAAATAAGGTCCCAGAACACTGTTTGAAGCTAGATGTGTGGCAGGGTCCACCACATATAAACAAAGTAAAACAGTATGAAATTGTGTCGACCTTTAAGGTCAGTTTGTTTATTCAGTTTATTCAGTCATGGAAACAAAGAGAGTTTGTTTATTTAGTTTGTTTAGTCATAAAAAAATCATCATCACAGTGAAGATCTTCTTTCTCTTCTGATTTAACTGCTCCTCTAAATTGGCAATCAAGTTCCTGGACCACCAAAATAAATCTGGGGTTTGAGTACCATTTGGCGTCATGCAGAGGTCTCGTTAACTGAATATTCTTGGTCACTGACAGACTTTTTTTTAATACTGATGGATAATTTTGAAGGCGATCTAACGCAACGTTAGTAATTTACACTTAACACCAGGGATCCATTAATATTGCGATTAAAAAAATATGCGATACCGTCGTTTTGTGGTTATTTTACTGGTACAGCTCATGGCTCTAATCTGCTCCTGGAGCAGAAGTAGCACATCTAAAAGTATTTCCTCCTGGTGAAGCAGGTGCTTGCAGGATCAACTTCAAAACTCTGGAGCGGGGGCTGGTTCATACAGGGACAGCACTATTTGAGCTCACTGTCCCTCAAACTGAAGTGGCTGAAGTGGCTATCCCAGTCTCCAGTGTGGGGGCGGGTTCATAACTACATTAAAATGCCCGTAAGAAGTCAACAAGACGCAAAATCCAATGACAATCAATCATGACAAACAAACGTCTCTGAGTGGGATCACTACTCCCCCTCCTCTTGCTTATTTAATGTAAGTCTGTTGTTGAATAGAAGACATCCACTTAGTCCACTGAGCTGCTTGATGTTTGCCAAATCTGGCCAGAACACTGTTGTCCCTGCTTTCTTTCTTTTTCAAGAAAGGAAGAAAAACAATGTTAAAAAATTAAAGCTGTCAGCTGGAGGACTTGATTTTACAGCATTTCAACTGGTTGAATCACCAAAGGCCGGGCGTCAGCTAGATGTTATTTTGTCTGAGGACATCTGACATTACTTGAAGTTGGTCAGGATGACAGTTACACCCATTTCACACTGGAAGCTTGCTGATGACACATCAAATATGTCTGATAACAATCAGCATGATGCAGGCTAGACTCACACAGAGTATGACGCCTCCACCCCTGCTGAGGTGTGGATTCAAACACAACTCCTACTGTAAGACTTCAGAAGTCAAGGAAAGGTATTCTTGTGTCTGACTCTGTAGTTACTGTAGTTTTTCAGCTCATAAACAGTATAATCAAAACAGATGATAAGAGTCTTTTTGTCCACCACAAATAACTTGGCTGTAAATTCAGCCAGCATAACTGGGAGAAAAATAACAAATCACAAACTGTGTAATCATACATAAATCAGCCTTTCTGTCTATTGGAAAAATGTCTTTTGCAGCTGCAGACACATGTTTGGTGTTAGTGTGAAAGCTTATTAGTTGTATTTATGGTGGTGATAATCTCCTGATTTATTCGTCTCTCTGTTTAAAGAAAGAGCGCAGCGGCGCAGCTCTTATTTAGGACATAATGCATTTCCCTCATCTATAAAACTAAAAGGAGCTGCATAGCCAGTGTTTTATGATGCAGAGAAACACAAATGTAAACTGGAGGGAAACAGTGGTTCGAAGTCCAGCAGCTTGCATCTGTCTTGCATCTATATTACAACAAGCTAAAACAACCGTGGCTGAGCTCCCTGTCAAACGTCCATCCTTCATTATTATTCCACCAGAGCTGCAGCGTATTGTTTTTAATTCAGTGAAGTAGAAATGAATGGATGTAAGTCACAATACAAACCTGAAGTCCCTGGTGGCTCGTTGCCTGGTCATTACTTTCTTCTCTTGAAAGCTGAAAAAAGAAAGCTTAATTCGTACAAGCGATTCCTCTCGGGAACAGAGCGCTGCAGCTGTACTTCGGTGTTTTAATGCACTGAATGTAATAAAAAATCAAGCACAGGCTCGGTACAGTCCCACAGCACACGCAGCTCTGCACGCTACAGCTAGTTAGCCAAAAAACAAGCACAGAACACAATGTGAGGCTGAAAATAAAACACAGAACAGGCTGTCCGCTTGGAACGCCCAGGCTTTCAGAGAGTGTACTCAGTTCATACTGACATGTATACTATAATACTCACAGGACGGGACCCAACAGGTCACTTCAAAATGTTTAAAAACGACTACTGCCAGTTCAAGTCATCTGTGGATCAACAGCAAACCTAGTGTGTATGAGTGCATTGACGAGGATGGGATGGCTTGTGGTAATGGCGCGGCTACCGTGTTTCAACAGTATCCTCTACAACAGCGTCAGGGTCTTTTTTACCCCCTGTATAAAGTAATTAGTTACACTACTTGTTACATTACATTGGCGTTAACCCTCAATGTTGCATGCGTTGAATGCATTTTCACGCACATTGCCTGTTAAGAATGAATAAACCTTTCATATGCCAACATATCAGCCCTGTCCTAATAAGCAGGACATACAGTCTTTCTACAAAGCCACAGATAGGTTAAAACTGAGCGTTTCTTTATGTTGCAACTTTAAGTTTGTTTAGGCTGAATTTTCTGATTCTCTCGTCACAACACTTTGTTTATGCTCTGGTTAGGTTTAAGCACAAAACCCACTTTGTTAGGTCAGGAAAACATCATGGTTTGGCTTATAATACCTGTTTTGGTCACCACAATCATGGATGGAGATGGAGTCTGACTTGAAAAATAACCCATTTTGACACCACAAAAACGTCTCCAAGTGTCCTTTAAAATATCCACTGGTATGATTCTAACTGCTGTCTTGTTGGCTGCGATAACACCACCACCCTCCCCTCCACCTCCTGATGTGAAAGGTGGCTAACAAGCCTATAATGTGAAAGTGCCACTACACATGTCAACCTCGGACGTATCTGTGTTTTGCGGAAACGTTAGCTGATAACATCATGTCATGAGAACTGGGCTGTTAAATGTTACATGAAGTTCATTTAACTGGCCAAACACTCAAACTCACTTGAGTTGCTCGCTCAACAAACCATGGCTTTATAGTACTAAATGAGCTTATTTAACAGGGTTTTCACTACAGCAGCGGTTAATGAGACTCATGAGGAGGCTCTCAAATCATCTGTTCCTCCTCAAAGTCAGCACAAGACAGCCCTCGCTGCAGAGCCTCTCGACGGTGTTACAGTCTGGAGTCAGGTCCCTCACCAGGAGTCCCAAAATCAATCCGAGGAGATGATCGATAGGAAAGCGCTAAAAGACATGTTTCATGCACAGAATCCTTTCTTCAGATCTTCCTGTAATCTTTGCCTTTTCTGTGTGTCTTCAGGCCTCTTTGGTTGAACCGGCAATTGATGCTGCAGGGATCATGAGCCCGACTTTGCTTTGTTTTAAGGGGTCACAAGCCAAAAACGTTAGGAAACTCGGCTGTAATTCACCCAAAGTGACTCATCTGCTGCTGCTGCAGCCGCAGAAACTACAGTCCTTCACCTGCCTGTTGATTCTGGAGTGCACTGGACTGAAAGGCGTCCTTCTGAGGATTAACAGCTTCCATTACAGCTGGTAGCTACAAAAGGGTGACCTTCTGGCTACAACAGCATGTTTGGCTGTGTGACAAGACATTAAACATCATGCAGGGAGACAAAACTACACTCTCAAAAAATACCGTAGAGTGGAATTAAGTCCTGAACAGCTTTAAAGATGATTCAGAAAAACATCGTATCCACTAAAGGACAGGGACTATTTTACATTAAATGAGAGGTTCCATTTGTTGTTATGGCCTTCTACAGTGAGCCGTCGCTGTCATCGTGCATACATTTTGTATAATTTGTTTACATGAGTGTTGCCACAGCTGGAAATACAAGAGAAGCATTTTTTTCTCTCTGTGATGTTAACAAGCGACACTCCCTGGAGCGGCTCCATTACAGACGAACACAGACCATGTGTGACTTTATCGGGGGTATTTGTTGGAGAGACACAGTGATAATATCCAGATCATTTTTTTTTTATGAGGATATGAGCTCATTTTCTGGTCTGGCACTCACAGCAACACAACAAAAATCTGCTCATTTAGGTGTAAAAGAACAAACCAAAGCACGGCCCGAGGCGTCCTGGTGGTGCCATATGTGACTTCAACCGCTGTGACCGCTGTGTTGAGTTCAAATCTGACTGAGGACTCATTTAATGTCATTACCCCAACTTTTCTATCTCTATACTGTCAAATAAAGCCAACATGTGATACTAATAAGCTTTAAAAGGCATAATTCTCCTCGTACTTATCGTGCAGTCGAATGTAGGATTAATGCAGAGAGGGGAATGTCTCTGTTCTTTAGTGGATCCTCATTAGCTTCCACAAAGTGGTTTGAATACCTTTCCACATGACAGTTTGCATCAATACCAGAAGACTCGAGGCTCCACTGTTAGCCAGGAGAGTCATTTATGGATCTCACGCACGCTAGTTCAGAACGCTGGCGGCTCTGTTCGTACAATGTGAAGTTTCTTTTGGATATTTTTTTGGCTACACTTGACCAGATGACCGGGCGGATCTCCAGGTGACCTAATCACATCAATCATGACAGAAGATGGAACATAGCAAAGTCCTTACACAGCTGGTCAGACTGAGACAGTAAGATATTTAATTTAACAGCTCAACTGATCCATCTATAGCAAGAGCATTCCTACCACCAAATACATTTAGTTTAACCACAGTCCATCACTGACAACAGATGGGCATCATATTAAACGGGTACTTCTGGCAGCGAGGGAACCGTCCTGATCCCTGAATTCAAACCTGTGCAGCTAAATATTCAACAGTCGGTCCACAGAAGCGTCTGATCACTGAAGTGAGTGAATGTAACTCACAGTGTGCTCTCAGACGGAGACACTTTAAAATATTACGCTGATGTTTCAAAGCTTCTCACCTCTTACTTTTCGAGAGAACTGCTTTACATCCCTGGCACAGTGTTTCACCTCTGGGAAGATTACCCTGCATAAAACTGGGCTGTCTCTGCGGTAGAAAGACACATTTTTTAAAAAAAATTGGCGCTACATGATCAGAGAAAACAGAGATAAAGGCCTGTGGTTGCTCATAGTAGAAAAGCTGCGACAACCGGAATGCACAGCGCCGCACCGGACCAATAAACACACCCGCTGATCCTTCATGCAGGTGCTTTAGATGAATACATGCTTTTATCCAAGTTCTCCAAATGCACTTTCAAACTGCAGGGTTTGGGGAGCGATGAGGCATGTCCATTTACAACTCAATATGTCTGTCATATTCGTAGAGAACTAAGGAGAAAATCATTCTTTATTATGTGAGAGCGGATTACATCACAGAGAACTATCTTTTATCCACCAACCAGTCAGAGAAATCCCGCCTGACAGAGAGGGAGTTACTGCAGATTACATCGCTTCAGACACTTTAATATGCAGTCTGTACGCAGCAGAACTCAGTGGCCTTCTCGTCCATGCAGCTACACATGGATCTGAGCAGAGCTTACACTGTAACACAACACAGGCAGCCAGCTAAAGTACATTTTCCCCAAGTATCATGTGCATTAAGTTAACGCACAGCGATCCCGGTGCAGACGTAGCCTCGGGGCGACTTAAACCCCGGACAACAGGTATTCATTAGAGAACAAGGAGCTCGCTGCTCACATCTCTCTTTTTTTTTTCTCAATTTCACTCCTTGAACGCCCGTAATGTATTTTCGAGGCCAAAGTGAAAGATTGTAATGAGATTTTCCTTCTCGACTCCTCTCGGTGTTGTGTGCAGATGTCTGTTTCTAGGTGGATTCCAGCGCTTTCATGAGGTTTCGTGTTGGTGTGACTGATTCGATTTGGCTGGCTTCGGTCCATTTCAGTGAACTTCTATAAAGTTTTTATCGGATCATCTAGAATGTCGAGATCCAGTGTGCTCCACGGGTCGTGCTCGTATTCACTTTTTTGAAGTAGTAAGTTCCTGAGTGTTCAAAGATGCCCCGCTGTTCTGCTTCGATGCTCATTCTGCAACTCGCAGGCCTCAGAGGATTATTCTGCACAACACCATCTCTAGCTTTTATCTGTGTGCACGAGGCACCATGAAGTCCACACGTACCGGGGATTTCCTAAAACGTAGCTTTTCTATGCATTGCAGTGTTTCCACAGTTTAAGGAATGATGGAAACTCACTTTGCTTGGACATCGATGCACAAACTGAAGCCTGGTAATTTGTGTTTTTCTGCATCCAATCCAGTGGCAGTGATAAACATACCTGAGTAATACCTGTCAGTGCCAAAGGACTCTGATTGAAGTCTTGTCTTGCCCTCACACCACCTGTCTTCTCCTCGTCTTCAGACCGTTGCTGTAAAACATCATCTCAGATGTTTCACAAGGGTTTGTGGTGTTGTCACAGGGCCTCACACACAAACATTTGAGATCTGAAAGTATTGATAGCTCTGTATTAATCCACCCAAATAAAGCTAAGACAAAATGCAAATGTAAACGAGAATGGTAGAAAGCCCGAATCAAACCTAATCCAACAAACTGGAGAGCCCTTTCACATTACATGTTTAAACACCTGTAATTGTTTGACCAGCACCTTGTATGGCAGCTCCATCGGTGTGTGCGTGTGCTGAGTCATGTTATATTCCTCTCATGTTCGTCCTCTACAGAGTCCTTCAGTCTAAATGAATGATAATGACGCAGCTGTGCTTCATCAGGATGTTTTCCAATATTGACAGATTTACGATATCGCAACATCTAAATTATCAAAACGTTATGCTCTTCATATCTATTAAACACAAATTTGAATAAGTAATTTTGTCAGTAATAATTTCGGCCACATGCTCCAGCTTTAGGCTTCCCTCCATAAGAGAACCGCACCGGCTCTGTTTCTGCCGCCGCCTCTATAGATCGGACCACCCAGACCTGAACTCCTCTCCTCCCCTGTGACCTCTCACAGAGGAGCTGATGAGATGTGAAGGAAGGGGAGATATGATCAAACACAGCACGATATGAAATACCTTCATCTGGGGGATCAGCGGCAGGTTAGGTCCAGAGGATTGTCTGATAAAATATCAGGCTTTCAGCTTAAACCGAAGGAACTGTTAGCGTCATGCAACCCAGATATTTCCAGTCTGGAGTCAAACCTGGAAAAGTAGTTAGTGTCATCGTTCAGCTGCTCCGCTGTGTTGTGTATTCGCTTGTGTTTGTGTGTGAACCCACAGTCGGTTTCAATGTTCCCAGGGTGTGTGTGTGTGTGTGTGTGTGTGTGTGTTGGCCCACATGACTCCGTGATGCTTATATCTTCATGCGGATTTACCGTCCGTAATGCTAATGTACTGTGCTGTTCTCCCACCGCAGCATGTGCTTCTGAGTGTACAGTGTTGTGTAAGGAGTCAGTCAAGAGTCAAGAGGATAATACCAGCGAACTACCCCTCGACGCAAACGTAATAATATAAATCTAAATTCGATTACTTGCTTTCACCGGCGCTTTTGAGGGTGTCCATGGCCTTTCTTCTGGAAGTCTCTCGAATGTCAACCCTTTGGAGAACAGTTTTGGAACATGCAAGCATTCATATTCCAGCGTCCTGGTGCCAAACTTCACGTGAAAGTCAATAAATTATTGATCAAAGTTACCTGGTGGCATTTTGTGCTGATTCATCCCTGCAGTTTTCAACCTGAAGTCTTGAATGTGCTTCAGTTCCTTTTTTTGTTGTTCGTGCTCGGCGACCCCTGAATCATCTTTCTGTAGCATAACTGCGTCTCCTGGTTGACCGTCCTGTTTGTTTGACCCGACCTCGTCTGAATGAGGGTTTTGTTGCTCTTTATACTACTTCCACTCACTTCCTCCTTTGCTGCCTTAATAATTACTACAGCTACTAGAGGTCGCACCCTAACAAGAAACATAAATATCTTTTCTATTCACAGTCGACCTGTGTGGTCGTTTTCCTGATGCGGACGGCTTCTGCTTGGGTTCACTTCTTCTTCAGTTTGAAGCTGTAGCTGAACATGTCTTTGTGACACTTCGTCACCTCTTCTCTTCTTTCTTATCTTGAGTATTTCTTTTTTTCTTCCTTCTGTGCAGCCGTATACATTTCAAAGACACCAGGTCTGATTGGCTCTACAGTCCTCCTTCAGGGAAAATCACCCCCTCACGTCAGGAGTTTTTTCAAAGCAAGGTGTTTAAAACACGAGATGCCCAGGTTGATTAAGCAGCGCACGAAACACTTACACCGACAGAAACAACTGGAAATAACGGCTCTCGATGCAAAAACTGCACTCTGATCAGGCCGTACACCTCACTTCTCTCGCATAAAATGTTCTGTGTCATGGAGGAAATGCTGTTCATTGTAAAGCTAAACCAAAACAACTAAAGCTGCCCATAATTTGGAATTTATTTTTTCAGTGTGAAGCTGAGAGTGTTTTCCGTTAGTGCATTCAGGTCTGCAGGACACATGGAGACACATGTATGAGTTCGGCGTCTGTTTTCAGTGTTTAACAGTAAGCTGACCATCAGGACGATCCTTGAATCCATTGAAGAGTTTCTGATGTGGTCGCGCATTTACTGTTCTGGTTTTAGAGGATAAATGGAATTCAATAGGACCGCCACAAGGACGGCATTTATCTCTGTGTGTGTGTGTGTGTGTGTGTACATGCATGATGAGTGAGTATACATTTGTGAGCCTGTGGTTAGGCTGTTATGTGACGAGCACGGCAGTTTTTCCAGCGCACCGCTTGATTCAGTTAAGATGGCTGAGGGATGGTTCACTGTCGTGACACACCAGCTACAACCATCTGGTTCACTGTCTCCACTTCTGTGTGTGATTGTGAGAGTCCATACTGTAGCGGGCGGAGGAGTTAAGAGGTGGAGCACTGCTGCATGGGAAGATCTTGTATCTTTTGGCAAACTTATGGGGAACAGGTTTTGCTTGGACTCTCATGTTCCACTGAATCAGGTTTGTATGATCACCGGAGGTGGGACGTGACCAATGCCGGGGTACAGTGACAGTAATATGTTTCTTTTAGCGGTAACGGAGTCATATATCACTGCAGTTATGCCACGGACCGCGCTACAATCTGCGTTACTGACCGAAATGAAGCGTTTGTTGTTGTTTTTTTAAGAACCCATACGTTATAGAATGTATAGGTCTATTGTGTTTCATATGACAAAGCCTACAATTACAAATATTTATTCCGAGGCAAGGCAAGTTTATTTGTACAGCACAATTCAGACACAACACAACAAGTGCTTTACAGGGGCATGAAAATGACATTAAAGAAATTAAAATACATTAAAAACAGGTAGGAAGACATCAAGAAACAAAACATTAAAACAAGTTAAGAAATAAGAGACAAGACTAGAAAATAACACAGTGCAGTTCAAAGCGGTGGCAACAGAAAGATCTTTAGCCTCGATTTAAAAGAGGTGAGAGTCGAGCGGACCTGCAGTTTTATCTCATCATACATCAGACTGTGATCCTTTGTCTGCCTGCTCATCACTGAGTCCAAGACCACTCCTTTATTTCAAAAGATCTCGGCTATTTAATTATTCTGTATCGGTTATTTGGGCATTTTGCTGAAAGAAACCAAAAAGTAGTGTAATAAGTAATATATTACTCTACACAGATAGTAATATTGTGATGTAATATCTCACTTTAAAATGGAGGTAAATAGTAAATATGTTATATATTGTATTTTTAAAGTAACTTGCCCGACACTGGATGTGACTACATGTGTACTTTTCTTCGCTTGAATTTTGAGCAACTTTGACTGAAAAAATATTCTTATTATTTTTAAAGTTCAGACTTTTCCTCCACAACATTTCCAGAGCAAAATAATGTATTTGCACAACAATTATCTTGATTAATATCAAAGCATAAACGTAAATACGATAAGGATTTTGTAGTTTTTTCTCTCCAACAAGCAGCCTTGTTTCATTACATTAAAATGAGGCTTTAATGTACTTTCATCATCATGAAGAGTTTTCAGAGCCTGTTTGAGCCTCGTGTCTCAGCACATCAGGCTTTACAATCTCGCAGCAACAGCAGAAGCCTCATTCAGCCTTGGCGGTTGCAGAGTAAAACCACCTCAGGTCAGACGACCTCAGACATGAGAGAGCGAGGGAGACTTAAAATGGTTAAAAGATCTGAGATAAACGAAGCAGCGAGCCTCTGAAGAGCTTCAACTAATATACAGTAAGACCATAAAAAGAGGCCGGTGAGGAGGAGAGGCCAGCACAGAGGGGGTGAAGTTTCTATTTGCGGTGTCAGTATGAGACCAGGAGGTGAAGACAGGCTGGAATCTGAAGGAGCTACAGTAGTCGAGGTGTCTGATGATCACGCTGAAGGACTTTTATGTCACGACTCAATGCTGCAGACAACTAACTATCAAGAAATGCTGTGAACAGGGATGTGTGAGCGAGTCAGTTGTGACTCAGACTCAAGTCGACTCAAGTCACCGTTTTTTGACGACTTGCAACTTGACTTGACAGAAAGTGAACGACTGGAGACTCGACTTGGAAGTTAAAGGTCATATAAAGAACATTTTTTATTGAGACAGATCATTTTTAATAAATAATACGTCTGCAGAACTTTAAAAACATTATTATGGTTGTGAATCAATGATTTAAAAATGTTTGTCAGGTCCAAAACTATTGTTTTATGGTTTGTTTATCTCTGTGTGAGAATTTTGACAGTTGGTTCCAGCAACTAACAAGGTTACATTTACATCAACAGTCCTGATAGATACCAGTTTGTGGAAAAAATCAATAACACCTTGAAAGACTGGTGATTTGACTCGATTTGAGACATGATGACTCGTCTGTGTTCATTTTATGTTTAGTTGTTTGTTTTTTGTTTGTTTTCTGTCAGTATTTCACTGTTTAAAAGTGGTGGATGTGGAATAGTTTTTTAAATTAAGAGGAAATGAAGGAATATATAAGCTTTTATAAAAAAATTATTTGCTTTTTGTTTGATCCTATTTATTTAATCGACAATCAAGGTTACAATACAAATTCAGTTCGCTGTAAAACTTGTTGAACAGGTTGGATAAACTAATCAATAATCTCATTAATAGACAGGTACTTATACCTCGTCTTTTTCCTTCATAAAGTCTGGATACTGCAGGTCAGACTGTAGTATCTTGCGGGCGGGGATCGGGACTTGACCTGGGACTTGCGACTGGCTGAGATCCTGACCAAATGACTTGGGTCACATGTCTGTGAATGCGTAGATGTCTCTACTCTCACAGTGCAGACACATTTGGTGAAAGCAAACATACAGACGGAGACAAAAGTGGAGAGGCATTTCAGGACAGCCTGTCTTAATTCTTAATCATCAGCACAGAGGCCAAAATCAGAGCCGTTGTGACAGCATCACTAATGAAGGACAGATTACAGGAATGTAGGGATGGCAGAGGAGAGGAGGGGAGAAGGAGAGCATCGGAGCTGGAAGAGGGGGGAGGAAGAGATTTAAAGAAGAGGATGAGGAGAAGAGACAGGAGGGGATTCAAAAAAAAGCCAATCTGTGAAGACGAGCTCTCTGCTAATGAAGGGCAGATGACAGCGTTATGGGCATTATGGCGTGGCACCGCAGCCTTCCTGTAACTGAGGGGGGAGAGAGGAGAGGGTTGGATGTAAACACAGAGCTGAACCCTCCTGTCATCACTTTGGCCTCTGACACGAGAGATAAACAACCGAATATCATTCAAAGCAACGTGTGAGAAGCGATCTGCGACCAAACCTCCAGTGTGGAGTTAAGTTTTCACTGTCGACGCCGCCGGCTACCATGTCATGAGAGCAGCTGGACTCGCATCAGAGTGTTGTCAGAGAGTTTTGTGTTGGTTCGTGGGTGGTACCCCCCCAAAATAAAGTGGTGTGCCTTTGAGCAGGGCAGTTACTGTATAACAACACCACTGTACCAAGGAGCCGCCCAAGGACGCGAGCTGACGAGCTGCATTTTCTTTATTGAACAGTGTGTGCACGGCGTCCGTCCAAATGTTTTGGATCGAAGGAAAGGGAAAGAAAGCTCAAGAGGAGAGGGCCAGTAGAGAGACGGCAAACTTAAATCTTTGTGAATCATTTGTTTTCCCCAAAGTTACATTAAGAAAATCAGTAAGTCTTCATTTAACACAGAAGGAAACTTCTCATCGTGAGAAACATGTGGGAAAATTCAGCTGAGTAAAGAATGAGGTCACTTTGATGGAAATACTCTGTAGCATTTTGGATTTTTGTTCTAAATTACCGTTGATCTTTTCCTACTTTCAGACTTTTAACCCTGATAGACACAGGACTCTTTAAGAAAGTGACAGCACTGTTGATGATTAGTCCGACCGATGTTGCGTTCACAAGATAAAGAGCTCTTGTGACTGACCGTTTTCTCTCAGAGGCAAAAGCAGAACTAATCACGGCAGACGGTTGGGTGACAAAGAACGAATGGGACATGGGACTATTTGTCAGTCAGGGTTGATCAAGATCTTTCCACGATCTGATCTGGGACTCTGCTGTTTGATGACACTGGATGTTGGAGAAAACAGTGTCTTAATTACAAACTAGAATTACATTACAGGAGCGCTGGAATTGGTAGATTTCCCTGGATCCTGCTCTCCGCGTGTTCAGGAGCAGACGGGACCGCCTCTTTATGGAGTCCTCTGTCCTGATTGGATGAAGTGGGCAGGGATACCAGGAAATGTCTTTACTCTTTTACCACATGAGCAGGAGGAGGGAGCGAGGGTGATTACTGATGTGAAAGAGGCTGAAACGTAGATATATGCACCGATCAGCCACAATATTTAAGGGGGAGGGGACGCATCAGGAGGTGCCGTTGCCATGAGGGCGTGTACTTGACCTACAGCTGTGTTTGGGTGGGTGGTGCATGTCAGAGCGGCATCCACATGAATGTCAGGACCAGAAGGTTCCCCGCAGAGCATGTAATCGTAACGAGGTGATTAATGCATCGCTTCTCCTGTCAGTGGTTTCAGTGTTGTGGCTGATCGGTGTTTATGTTCACACGCTGCAGTCGAACCAGAAAGGGGACTTCTGGACTGTAGTTAGAAGTTTGATGTCGGCCTCTTTTCTTCTTTCTCTCCCGCCTGCGTTTGTCTTTTACTCTCTGATGTCCAACCAACCTCTAAATCAGCCTCAGTGGAGCCAAAAATACTGAAGCCCAACATCAAAACCACATTTTCTATCTAGGTTCAACTCTGCTTTAATAGCACGAGACAGCTATAAGAGATATACGGATAAAAACCTGATATGTCATGACGTTTTCTGAGATATAAGAACATTTACTGACTGAGTTTAAACCCCCTGAAGTTCGGATCCAAAGCGCTCGGGCTTTTCTAACGACATAAATTTTGATGTATCTGCGTGTTCACACACATCAGATCTCTGCTGAAGACACTTTTAAAAGCTTTTTTTCTACACTTGTGGCCAAAATTCCCCTCAAAGCAGCAATACATCACCGTGAATAGTTCACTGACACTCAGATCTGGACAGACCAACAGATCCAGAGCCATCAGTCCATCGCTCCACATAGTACTTCACAGTGATTATCCTGGACCAGAATCTGAGGCTCAGACACCTGAACAACATTTACAGTGCGTGAAGAATGTTTTCAGTCACCGTTTTATGCATTTTTCACAATCTTTTGATGAAAGGTGGACAATCGATGGAGGACGAGCGGACACAGTTTCTTCTTTATGTGTGAAATGTAGGCGAACGTGGAAGGTGCAGACCAGCTGTCTGTGAGCCTCGGGTCCAGTTCTTTTAGACCAAATCAAGACTATTTTACGAGATTTTAGGGCCTTTGGTGAATCAGTATTAGATTCTCTCTCTGCACTGAAACTCTCAATCAGTGAGACGGACTTACATTCAAACTACGTTCAAAATCTTTGCCAAGACATCAGCATTTATCGTGTCCTTTGACTGGGTCAGAACTGTATAATGAGTTCTTTTACTTCGTATATTTTAAGTAGATTTTGCTGATAATACTTACATTATTTTACTTCAAGACAGAAGTGTCACAATATACAGATATTGAAGATAATGAATGAAATATTAAAAATGCACATATGATAATATATTGCAAATAATCAGGTGCCTCTGATAGCCAATTGCCATAAACATAAAAAAAAAAAAAGAAGACGACAACCTGTAACTTGCACCACCCACAGAGGGTTCATATCACGATAATATCTTTATCATGAATTATTTTGGCCACAATAATTGTGTAGTGAAAGTCTGACACTGTGAGCCCCACCTCCAGATATAACACGTAAGAATTCTGCGTTGAAATGACCAAACCTTTGTTTCCAACGATGTTACAATCAGAGAAAGTTTACTGAAGGTTACGGTGAGTTTTGTTTGGTCCCATGTCGCTAAAACTTCCGGGAGAGAGTCGGGAAATGAAACTTTAAAATATTACCTCTGTGAACATTTGAGCCCGAGTGGTGTCAGACACATTTTCATCAGCAGTGGTGGTTTGTAGTTTGTTTGTCACAATGGAGGTCACCTCCGCGGATCACTGCTGCAGTCAGGTTGATAAATAGGAGTGAAGATAAATAACAAAAAAAAGTAATCTCTGAGCTCTCCTCCCGTCTGTAAACGGCTCCGGATCAGAGCAGAATCTGAAGCGTCTCCGGGTGTTTATTCCTCCAGAAGGTCTGGATCTGCATTCTTCGACAAACAACTGTCGTTTGTTTTGATAGTTTCTAATGCAGGAGTTTTCTCGTAAAGGAGGTTTTTTTTTTGCAGTGTATAATTATTTTCATTTAAAGGATCTGAATAAGTTCCACCAGCGATGGAGACACGTTTATATTTCTATTGTGTGTAAAACATCTGCAGCGATTTATTATTAATGAAAGAGAGGAAACAAAAACAGATCCATTGATGGATCAAAGTTTCTCCCTCCGTCAGGCTCATTCATGTGGAAATGAAACTAAAAGAGGGCGACAGCAGCATTTGTGTGATTAGACCGCATGTACACACGAGGTGAGCTTGTTTATAAATGATAGAGCAAAGTATGTAAGTTACGCAGCTGTAACCACGTACAGATGTGTGATGAGCAAAAACCTTAAAAAAATAAACTGCCGACCGAAACACAAATATTTGTACTATTCACTGTTTTCACTTTGTTTTTTATCCGTCAGAAAGAACAAAGATTAAAAAAGGAGGACTTGGAAGGAAGAGGGAGAGAAAACGACAACGGCTGCTCGCCAACGACAACGGCGGCCACTCGCCCAACGGAACGACAGACGCCGCCGCAGAGCACGGGGACCGCTGAGGACGAGGCGGACGCACGCTGAGACGCACAGCTCACCACGACACGCGTTGGATTGTCAGTCAGCTGACGTCAGCCTTGAAATCAGAGACCAAATCTTTTTTTTTATTATGCTTCCAGTCAGCCTGTATGATCTGAAACCACCGTCCAACAGAATGTTGTTTACTGGAAACTCAAAATTAACAATTAAGTTTCTGTTGGACGAGATATTCTTCTGTTGTGACCAGTGAGTCAAGGTTCTCCACGGTACGTTGCCGGTCCGTCCGTGGATGAAGCCAGCTTTTATCTGAACCAGGAATCATTTGTTGGTAGAGCTAAATAAAATTTCAATCAGCGAATGTCTCTCTTTCGTGTGAAGTCTAGAAGTCAGAATCTTGGTCAGCTTCACAAAAGTTATGATGCAGGTGAAATTTGTGCTTTAACGTTTAACAAAGAAATCTAAAACAAGGTGGCCTCAGAAATGATGAGATTAAAGGTGTCCTGTGGAGTTTTCTTGTTAACAAGGTTTCTGTTTACATTCAGTGTTTCACGCTAACACTGTGTGCGTGCTGAAGGTCTGAACAACATGTGGAGTGCAAGTCATTTCTTAAGAAGCTGCAGTTGGTACATCCCACGTCTCTTATTTTTATAGTTCCTCTCCGTCCCCGCTCGAACGGGAAGTTGTTTTCGTCTGCCATCTTGCAGACCATCCCAAAGCTCTTAATTCCTTAGGCCACGATTTATAATGCAAATACACCGTCCTGACATCTGGCGCATTTGAACGAGATGGTGGACATCGCTTCATGTGACACTCCAGAGGAAGAGATCTCACTACTCTTATAACACATTTCCTCGTTTATTCTCTTCTCGCAAGCTTTCCTCGAGTCACTTCCTGCAGGACTAAGACTCAAAGAAACGACGCAAATAGGAAAATGTAAATGCAGTTTAAGAGGCTTGGGATGTACCCCACGGATGAGAGCTAAACCTGAACGTCCTGCGGACCTCTGCTCACCTCTCTGACCTGCTGCTGGTTAAACTGCATCAGTGTTATCGACACAATCACCAGAATAAATGTTGGCACACTTTCTTTACAGTTTTCAATTTGATCTCATCACGACACTGTGCTTACAGTCTGCTTAGGTTTTGGCACAAAAACCACCTGGTTAGGGTTTGTAAAATATCAGGTTTTGGCTTAAAATACCTGGTTTTGTCTCCACAGACGATCAACATTTTTACAATATGAATCATGTTATGTTCGGATTACAAATTTACGAGCTGACTTCCTTATCGAAGGGAAAACTATTTTAACTGAGATGTCTGGACGTCTCAGTTAAAATAGTTTTGTCCGTTGAGATGTGGTCTCAGACAGCGGTCTCTCGCCTGGCAGCTGTCTCCTCCCTCCCTTCGATAAGGAAGTCAGCTCGTAAATTTGTAATCCGACCATAACATGATTCATATTGTAAAAATGTTGAAACGAATTAAACTCTCAAACTTAAATGTACAAATCCAACATTTTATTCTGGTGACTCGTCAATAAATCCTCAACCTGCCTCTCAGAGATGGAGATGAACGGTTCGTGAACGTCTCGCAGGAAAGATCAACATGAAGACGTTTCCTGCGAGTCATTTCTAAATGAGAGAGGTCGCTGGAGAAAAATGAACTTAAATAAGAAAATCATCACCTGAACTTCATCACTCGGTCACTCTAACGTAAAGCTGCCACCTGATTTCCTGCCACAGAGAACATTTTCAATCATCTCATCATCTCATTACAATAATTAATTAAACAATGTAAATACAAAAAAACATGTTGCATATCGAGTTTCACAAGAGTTTGTTGTATCTGTCAGAAATAAAAAAGGAGGAAGTCCCACAAACACACACAGTGAAACTATAACTTCACACTTTGAATATTTAACTTTGGCGGTTTTTCGATGTAAACGTGCCGTACGAAGAAAGAGACGGCGAGACGATGTATGAATGAAATGTATTCAGTAAATCAGCAGCCTTAATTATAATAATAATAACCTGTTGTTGCACAAGTAAAGCTGAAGATGTGGCTTTAAAAAGATCACCTGTCTGTTCATTGGCTAGCTCCTGTCACCTGTTGTATTTATCGATATTTCTATGACTGAATGGATTTTATTCCACAACATGAATGTATGTTTCAGTAAATGTATATTTTGACGCCGCGGCCTCGTAACACGGTTGAATTTACAATCTTTGAATATTTACAGACGTGCGAGTTCTGCCTTCTTAGACATGCTTGAATTGCATCTATGTGACATTAAGATTGTGGTTTGACAGCAGAGGAGTAAAAAGATTTTCTCCCCTCACTGATTTCTGTCTTGGTTGTTTTTTCTTCCCTACCGAGTCACCTCCTGAAAAAGCAGCATAGTGACGGCGTTACTTCTCTAACTGTCTGGACGTCACTGGAGGTTGGAGATATTTATGTTTTTGATTGTTTCTCAGATTTCTCAAAACAGACTCAGAATTAAACTTAAAATGTTACAAAAGACCACGAATTGGCTGAAAACTAAGTCTGGAGATGAAGCTTTAGATAAAATGATTCATATATCGTATTCTGTGTCAGCTGGCTCCACGATAAAAGCAACATTGTGTAACATTTGACTTTAAAATAAATCATGTTGATGGAGCAGTGTTTTGTTTCTGCTCTATGTAACTTCAGTGAGAGGGTAGGACCACAGCGTTACATACATGATGACATCAACGTACAAGTTTATAACACATGATATTGTTGTGACGTGATGAGGCGCAAAACGTACACCGATCAGCCACGGACATGTAAAGTGAATCTTGGGTCCTGACATTCGTGTGGACGCCCCCTCATGTCGACAGCACTCACCGGTGGCAGTGTGACCCTCAGTAGGACAAAAAACTGCTCAGGAACAACCAGAGATACTTGACAAAGACTTCAAGACCTCGTCTCCAATATCACCATATCCCAGTCCGACTGAGCATTGTGGGACGTCCCAAAACAAGTCAGGTCTATGGAGACCCCACTGTGGTTCAGACTTGACTCTGACATGGACACAGGACCTCATGGGGTCGTCCTGGCAGATCCTGGACTCGGAAATTGGTCCAGGACGTCCCACAGATGCTCGAGTAGACTGGGATCTGGGGAAATCAGAGGCGGGGTCGATGCCTCGAGCTCTTTGTCACCTTCCTCGGGTCGTTCCTGAGCAGTTTTTGCAGTGAGGCTGTAACCATTATCCTTCTTGGGGGCACCGCCATCGAGGATGCAAGGTTTCCCAGCAGAACATTACATCATGAACAAGACGATCAGTGCTCAATGTAACGCTGTGATCCGACCCTCTCACTGAAGTCACACAGTCCAGGAACAAGGGACAGAGATATCATTCACCCCGTCACTACACACTGTAACATCAACATGAAGCTGTTGTTTAAGGTAAAAAGATGCTGAAACTGAAACGAGTCATTCAGCATAACAAGTACTTTTACTTAGATAGTTTAAGTACGTTTAGTCTGCTAACATTTATACTTCTACTTGAGTCAAACATTGAAAGCAGAACTTTAACATCTTTCAGGATACTTCTACTTCACTGTATCAGTACTTCTACATCAGAAAAACATCTGAGAACTTCAAACTACTAACTAAAAGTTGACAGATACGGCTTTTCAGAGTCGATACCGATACAGATTATCAGAAATCAAGGTACTTTACTTTAGTATTTCCATTTTCTGCTACTTCATACTTCCTCTCCACTATATTTATTTGATAAGCAGATTCAGATTATTCGGTGTTTATAGGCTTTTAATTGTGACGGGTTACTGATCAGATAGTGTTGTTGGCGGGACATTGTGTGAGAGGACGTTGCATCAGAGCCATTTTTATATTAGTTTACTTTACCGGCAATCTGATAGATAAATCTCAGATGCTGATAATCAAGAAAAATGCTGAATATTGGCAGCAGCGTACTGAGATGAGCTGAACAGCTGCACCAACAATCAATACAAGACCTTACAAGTGTGGTTAGAAAATGGCTCTTTGCTGCACTGCTCCATCCTTTTCAGCATTTCAGGGTCACTGCAGTCTTCAGCGCAGAAACTCACTGAACAGGCAGCCAGAACACTTCAGGGCTCACCGAGGTCAACAAAACATGAAATTCAGCACGAACTTAAGAAGTGACGGCAGCGATTTCATTTAAAAAAAGAGAATGAATTACTCTTCAGAAAGTTGAAAGTCATCTTTTATTGCACAATAAAAGATCACACATACCATGTTTTGACTCATGAGATTGGTCCACATGGGAATACAGAGAGCTATAGTTACAAATAAGAAACAAAAAAGAAAGGAAAAAAGATTAAAAACCCCACCACAGAACTTACTCAGTAATGACCCCGTGTCTGACCTCAGGAGCAGCCACTTATTTTTCTCTTTTCTCCACTTTTTTTTTTAAAGAACATCCTCGTGGATTTACTTTCACTTGGTTCAGTGATTCGAGTACAGAGGCCGTCGACGCTCATCTGCTCTGTTACCGTCCCTCTCTGTGTGATAGTGAGCTGGCTGGTTTCACAGACAGGAAGTCACTTTTACAGTTTATTTATTTTTTAATCAATTGCCATGATTTGAGGCTGAGAGTTAAATGTTAAGTTTCCCTTCAGCGCGCTTCTTGAAAACAAATTGGTAAGAATTAGCTTAAAAGCTAACTCAAGAAAAATGGATGTCAGATTATTGTGAGTGGGAATAAGAAGAAGGCAACAGTAGCAGGGGAGTCTTAAACCGTGTAATATCTGAATGTTGTTTTATTCATTATTATTCATTCACCTCTTCGTATTTCAGTGTCTGTGAAACCAGCCGGAGGTGAATCAAGACAGAAAACCATGTACTGACACGGAGGGTTTTCTCACTTATTGAATCTTTTTCACAAGGCAAAAAAAAAGGTTTTGATTTTTGAATTTTGAAATGAAACGTGAGATTTTAGTTCAGAATCGGAGTGTGTTTGGATACTTTATCAGCTTCACTCTCCATTTCTTTCCACAGATTTTATCCTCAATGATCAAACTGGAGCTGGCCTCCTTTTATAGGAAGGTCAAAGGTCAGCTACAAATCAGCTGACAGGGATTCAGTGTCTTCCTTAAGGACACTTCAAGCAGGGCAGAGCCTGAACATGAACCCTCCAGATGAACGAAGGCCATGAACATGAGTAACGATCTGGAATTTCTGATTTCTGAAAAAGAAATTAAGACATTTTCTTTCAAAATAATGTCCATGCCTGCTCCAGAAACTGACAGTTTTCTGTCATCTTCTCCCAAAATGTGGTCAGAAAATACCCAAACACACATTTTATAGTTTGGATCAACTGTTAACTGCTCCGGGGAAAGAACAGTACAAGTTGTTTCGGCCCACTAATGACAAAGAGGGGTCTCAGATTGGATTATTATTGCATGGCACTTATAACTCACTTTCTCCTAACTATGCTGAGAAAATAAAGAGGAGATATTCTGCAGGATTTTCTTGTAATGACATTAAAAAAAAAAGCAGATCAGCAGATGATGAGGGCGACAAAGAAAAGCAGAGAGAGTTTATCTTCCATGTGAACCAAAATGCTTTTTTTGCTTTTCAGGAGACGTTCGAGAGAAACAAAACGAGCCAATAATCAGTCATGAGACAACGATGTAAAGACAAGAACTATACAATAAATACATTATTTATGATAAGAGATACAACATGTTGAGGTGACCGTTCTGAAGAACATTTAAGTTAACCAAAAAGGACTTCAATGAAACAGAAAGAACACTGTTAAAGAAGGCATGGTGTGACACGAACAGACGATACAGAGCCATCGACCTCCAGCTGTCGTCACATGCTGCACCTACGAGTTTCAAGTTTTTACACGAGAACGAGCCAGTAACAGGAAATGATGTGCATACGTGGGCTGTGGAGTTGAACGTTTGTTTGTTTTTTCTTATATCTTTGAGCTGTAGCACAAATTCAGATTTACTGATGTTTTTTTTTTTTTGTTTTTAGTTGTTTTTTTTTTTAACCAGGTATCTCAACAAACACACAAGAACAATCAGATACTTGAGCTGGATACATACTGTGTGTGCGCATTATCATCCTACGTGTGCTAGATACCAAACAGAAGGCCTCGTACAGGAAGAGAGTGGTGTGGGATTAAAACAGCCGTCTTTAAAGGGAAATTCTGGTGTTTCTTTGTCCCTTCTTTTGAAGAGACTTGAGAAAGTGAACCTCCTACAGATTTCCTCATGTAAAACACTCGTCTTTGTTGCCAACCCCCAGGTAAATGCAGAAAATAAAGTTCTACAGGTATCCAAATTTTGCAGCTGCAAATGGAGGACGTGAGAAGTAGTATAAAGACTGAAAAGTCCACATAGAAAGGAGGTCAGGGACGGACGGTCGGCCTACTAAATAGTTTTCCTACCTTAAGCTAACCTAACAGCAAGTGTATGTCAAAAGGCCCTCAAGCGAACTTTTGGACTTTGCCAGACTCAACTGATTTACCCACAAGTTATCGCAATACAGATTTGATGTTAAATTGTTTCCAATTGCCCGCCGAAAAAACTAAAATAACTTTTTTTATCAGTGTGTTAAACATTGAATCACATTGGCCAGACATGATATTCTACCACATCATGATACAGAAATATGTGGATCTCACGTCTTTAGAGACCTGATGACAGTTTAAATGTCACAGTACGCACAGCTGAAGTCTGCAAGGGCTCAGACGCAAGTCAAGAAGGTAGACATTTACAGGGAAGGCTGGAGTTGGTCGAGAATTGGTTGCACTGTGCTGTGCAGTTCAATACAACAGTTGCACAGATTTACGGTAAAATACTTTGTGTTTACTTTTGGGAAGACTTTCTGATAAAAATGTCAGTTGTTTTTAAAGCTATAGGAGGCCTCGCACTCTTACAACACCATGCAGGAGTTTTCCAAATTTCTACAAAAGGAGTTGGCGTGTAAATTGCATCATGAACAGAATTTCCCTTTAACGAACAGCACGGCATCATCTGTCAATGGTGAGATCCAACAAAGACTCGTCACTTTAGCAACGATGATGTCGACGATGTGCGCAAGTGAAGCCCACAAAAAGAGAAAGTATTAAAGTAATTTTCGAGGCACTGGTAAGAAAAAACAGTCACTTTTTGTTGACTCTCCTTTTGTGCTTTGAGGGATGACTGATTGAATTAACGTAGTGATTTTTGGACAGCGGTACCTTCGCATCACTGCGGGCTTCTAAAAGATAATGCACATCACCAAGGCCGTGTCGCGTACGAGCAAAGGACAAACTGAACACAAGCACGATAACATGTCCCTATATGGAGATGTAACAGAACATCGATACAAAAAAATACTTGCTAAATAAGGCATTTACTTTGAATAATACATAATGAAACTAAGAGAGAAACGAATGTCATATTTGGTGAGAGTTTGGCAAAGCAAAAGAAAAAGTATAATAAATTATATGTAGCCACAAACTGTGACAAGGCAACAACTATGTTTTTATCCCCCCCCCCCCCGACAAGAAATGTGACCTGTGAGGACGAGACAGAAGAGACACCACGACAAAACGTGTGCGCATGCATGCACACACACACACACACTCTCTCTCTCTCACACACACACACACACACACAGATAGTACAGAAACAGGTTAACATTCACAAAAAGACATTGTGCAAAAATAATGTTTTCATGTATGAAAACAAAACAAAAGTGAAGTCCAAACGTCATGAACAGAAACATTTCGACATAAACCCCCAAAATACGGACCCTGTTCTGAAAAGACTGAATAAAACCAGCGACTTGCATCCATTTAATGTACAGTACAGTCTGTTTGATACAGAGAACACTGGGACTAACCTCGATGCAAAACTCCCCCTCGCATTTGTCAAGTATTTTTTTTTTTCCCAACGGAGAAACAAAAAGGTGAAAGAAATAAACGGTGCACTTGAAAACAAAAAAAAACAGCAATATACAGCGATAGATTTACATATTTAGAAACTCTTAGTATGAACTGCAATTAAAACTAATCTGAGGAAAAAGAAAGGAGACGAAGAGCAACGACGAGGCCGCTTTGTATCCCTCCTCCTCCTGTTTGATCTGTTCTTTAAAAACAGATATTCCCTTTCACTGGACAGATGGTTGACGACGCACACAGAAAATCTCTCTGGACACAGACTTAAAAAAAAAAAAGGTAAGGAGAGGAGAGTATGGGCAAAAAAAAAAAGATGCTACAGGTCAGGATTGTAACCTCGTCATGATGAGCCACTGTTTCACTGATTTCCTGCGAGTCAATTTCATTTGGGACTCAGATAAACGCATAAAAACCCACCTCTTCTCCTCTCTTCTCCCTCCACCCTCATGTTGTCAGGACACGATACAATCAAATCTGCCTCATACCGCCCCCTGGTGACCAGACTGAGCTCTTAACTTTTGAGATTCCTGTCTTAATTTCTTCTGAAGGGGAATCTCTCAAAGTGACTTTGTGTCTGAGTTTGTAAAAAAAAAATCTTTACATGGTCTAAAAAATACTAAAAGAAATTAATCTCATGATTGTTCTCTGCTTTTATCAATGAAAGCAAAAGAGACGGAGTTGTTGTTCTGAATATCACTCAACATTTCTTGTTGTTGGGTTCTGAATTATTACTCAACACTCAAATCAATAATTTACATAAAATGCTGACTAAGTATTTTAATCACATGTACATTTCTAGTCCAATTCTTTTACATAAGTTCAATTTAAGTTTCAGTTATTCTGTGAATTTGAGTCAATGTGTAAACCTCACAGGTGCTGCTAGTGGGCATTTGCGCTGTGAAAAAAGTAGGGGTCGACCGATATGGCCTTTTCAGGGCCGATATTGATTATTAGAAATCAAGGAGTCTGAAAACTGATATTTGGAAGCGATGTGCATTCATACCTCTCCTCCACATTCGTTTCATAACTTAAGTTACTTTGCAGATTCAGATTATTCAGTGTTTATAGGCCACAGAGGAGACGCGTAACCGATCACATAGTGATGTGGGCGAGACATTGTGTGAGAGGATGTTGCATCAGAGCCAAAGCAGCACATTTTTAAATTAGTTTATTTTATCTGCAATGTCACAGAAAAATCTTAGATACTGATAATAGGAAGAATTCTGAATATCACCCTGATAATCTGCCAGGTTGATAAAGCGAGTCTGTGATGCTGTCCACAGTACTGAAATGGATCGGAGGCGATCGATCAGACGGACACACGGAAAAAAACATGTCACTTAGTTTGTTTTTTTTAGCATTGCAGCCGTCCACAAACAGAAGAGACGAGTCGACAGGGAGGTGAAGGGACAGTCCAGGAGAGAGTAGTTTGATTTATACACAATAACTCAACATGATAGAAAAACTTTGCATTAAATCTGACACTTAACATTGAACTTGTGTCATAAAATTGAAAATTTACATGTAATTAAAATACTGCTTTAGGCTTTTTTTCTTCTTTTTTGAGTGTAGTGTGAAGAGAAAATGACTTTGTAACTCTGAACTTCTTCTAAAAGAAGTTATAGCAGCAATGGTGTAGCATTAATAATAATAATAATGATAATAATGATAATAACAATAATAATAATAATAAGCATTGACAAGTTAAAGTTGACGTAAATGTGAAAAAGTAAAATGAATGACTGAACATTCAGGCCTGGATCTATTAACCTCACTGGTGTTGTGATGTTTTGGAGCTTCTAGTCAGTTTACAGTCACTGTTTTTCAGATTTGGCAGCTTTTTTTTAAAAGTGCTACATGTACTTTTATTCTTTGAGTCACATTAAATTGATTGAGAGATTTTGAAAAGGGTTCTGAAATGTATCTGAGCTGCTGTGTGTTTACTTCGAATATTATTTCCCTCAGTATCGACGTGGGGTTTTAGTGTCACATGTATCTGGGAACGCTGGTTCAGACTGTCAAGTTAATCTGCGGGTTTTTTTCAACATTGCACAGAGATAATCAAAACAAATATCACTCAGTGAAGTGGAGTGTGCCAGGAGTTTAAAAAACAGGACAGTACTCGGGTGAACGGGCTCGGGTTTGACCTTGAACTTAAGATACACAAGTGCTCCTCTGCTTCTCTAAATTCCCAAACTGTGGTGAGAAATTCTAACGGCTTTAGGGGGAAACACGTCTGACACGACTCTGCGTCATCATCCTGCAAACACACCAAACCAAATTCTGAAACTTTGCAACAGATCGTCTCATAACCGGATCGATTTTTACAGCCGAAGCCGCTCCTGGTTCGCACATCTCGCCTGCAGTGTGTGTGTGTGTGTGTGTGTGTGTGTGTGTTTGTGTGTGTGTGTGTGTTGACAAACGTCCCGCCCGACTCGGTCTTGATGCAGAATGCAGGGGAAGAATACACAGAAGATTTCTTACACTAGTTTTTTTTTTTTTTGTATACAAGGAGGGAGTGGAGAGGGTGGGGTGGGGGGTGGGTGGGGTCTTGGTATATAAACATAACCGAGGTGAATATAATCATCATCGTTATTATTAGTCATCATCATAATAAAAGTCTTTACATGGACATTGACTGACAGACACGGCACAAACTTTACACTGTTGCTCAGTCGAGAAAGAGGAGGCAGGAGGAGAGAGCAGGAGGTGGTCGTCTCTCTGCAGTTTTCTCCTCCTCTACGCCTCCTCTCCTTCCACCTGTCTCTGCTCCTCAGTGTCCTGCTTCTCCTCCTCCGCTGCCTCCCCTCCTGTGTCCTCCTTCTCCTCTGTGGCCGCTCCCTCCAGGTGGTTATGGGAGTCTGGTTCCTGGGGCTCTGCAGGCCCGTCCTCTCCGTCACCCTGCCCAGTCTGGGGCTCTTCAGTCGGAGACAGGCCCGGGTCCGGAGCCGAGGTAGAGGGGATGGAGGGAGATGAGGAGGAGGCTGGCTGGGAGGTGCCAACACGTTTAACTGTACTTTCTTTCTCCTCTACCTTCCCCGTCACCGCCTTCTCCCTCTCCTCCTCTCTCTCACCCTCCTCCCGCCCTCTCTTCCTCCTCCTCTTGGGGCTGCCCGGGGAGCCGTCCACGGCACCGGGAGGCATGGCGGGCAGCGCCATGATGCCGCCGTGCGGTAAGAACATGTGCGGGTACAGCAGACCGTGGGACATGCCCGGGATCAGGAAGGGGTTGAAGGTAAGATGGCTGCCGCTGCCGCCTCCGAGATGCGCAGCGCCAAGATGTGCCCTGCTGGTGGAGGTGATGATGGCTGCCGTCTCAGCTCCTGCTGGTCTTTTGTTGGCCTCCACTGCTCCTTTCTCCTCCCGGCTCCTTTCCTTTTCTCCTCCACCAGAGCCAGAGGAAGCGGCACTCTCTCTCTCAGCAGGCGTCGTCGACGAGGGGCTGCCTGCCTCTGATGTAGATGGTGCGGTTGTCGTGGTGACTTTTGCAGCCGACAATGAAGAAGAAGAGGAGGAGCTGGGGTGAGGAGGTGGCGGCGCATGCGCCATCATTGCACCAACGCTGAACAAGGCGTGTTGAGGGATCCCAGCCCCATGGGGGTGTGGGATGCCATGCAGCATCATGGGTAACATATTCAACCCGTTCTTGGCATCGTCTGCCGACGCTGCGGCTCCACCCGCCTGCACGGCTGCAGAGAAACCATGAGGGAATCCTGCCGCCATAATCCCAGAGATGGGAATTCCAGGAATACCACCGCGGAGGTTCTGCATGGCCACCATGGAGTCCATGCTGCCGATTAATCCGCCGTTCATGAAGAGTGGGGGGCCGAGGGTGGATGAGGTGGAGTCAGAGACCGTCAAAAGGGGCTTCGGCATCTCACTGCGAGGCCGCCGCCCACGGCGCCGAGAACCCGGGTCTCTGTTGACCGGTTCGGTCAGGATCCGCGAGAACTTCCCTTCAGGAAGGAAACCCTGCAGGAGGAGGAGAGGAAGAGGTGAGATTACAGTCACTGCGTGTGGAGGTTTAGCACAGAATCTAGATTTGGATTTTCAAGTTGAATATAAAATATGATTTATGTAAAACATCCTCATTTAATTCTTAAATGCACAATCCTGCATGTACGTTCAGCAGCAGGTGATGAGAGACTGACGGACAGAGTGTTTTTCTACTCACAGAGTGTTTCACCACATCCGCCCAGTCTGGAGCTACATAATACTCTGAGTTTGCATCCAACCACCTGGAAAGCTCCTTTATTGCCGGAGCCATGGCGCCACCAAGCTGCAAGACAGGAAAACCAAAACAACATTACAAAACAATGATATCAACTCATCATCATCATCTTTATGGCAGCCTGTATTACGAGTAAGGATGCACCAATTTATCGGCTGAACAATGGTATCTGCTCATATTCACCTTGTTGACCAACTGTTGTTTATGTACTCTGTGTGTGTATTTGTGTTTTCCCTACCCTGCGTCCGGTGCCTCGGTGCACAACAGGTACCCTCTCCTCCCCCGTCAAAGAGTTGATGTCCAGCTTGGTTGGGTCTTTACAGCGATGCCTCCTCTGCTTTGGACGCTCCACGAAACCGTGTAGCAGACCTGCTCCAGACTGCAGCGTAGGAGAGAATAGACAAGACTGATGAGAGAGAAGAATGAGAGAATTATTAACATGCTCAAAAAAGCAGCTGATGTAGGAAATAGTTAACAGAAAATATATCTAAAAAAAAGCAGAGATTCACACAGTTAAACACGGGAATAACAAAATAAAACGTCAAGACTTGCATGAGTGAACGTGGGGAGGTCCATGCTGTATCCCGGGTTCTGTCTCAGCCACTCGATCAGACCTTTGCTCGCCGCCTCTCTGTCGATGGCGATGATCTCTGGCTGAGGCGGCGTCTGGGTGGGGGTGGGCGTAGAAGAGGAGGACGGCGTGGGGGGGCCGGCGGGTCGCTCTGAAGGAGAGGGGGACGGCGAAGAGGTGGAGGAGGAAACGGAGGAGTGGCTGATTACCTCCACCCGGCCCTGCAGGAGGAAAGACACACACACAGGTGCAGGTGTTTTTAACAGTCTGATATTAGAAAGAATTACCTCTCGAATGCAATCTTCTTTTTTTTTTACCTGATGATTTTTTTCCCACAATGCCCTAGGTGTGATTTCTCTCTTTCACATTGAAGCACATACATGATAATTGCCCTCCTCCCTCCACCCACCTGTGTCTCTGGGAGGTGCAGTCCTCTGCTCTTGGTGAACTCAGAGTACAGAGCTTCCACGTTTCTCCTCCTCCCTCTCCTCCTCCTCAGTGAGTCATCTCCCCTCAGGCTCCCGTTAACTATTTGTCCCGTTACAGGATGGATGAGGCCGGCCTGCAGTATCCCGGCCATGTCGATCCCCACAGAGCCTGTGAGCGGTGCTGTGATGGGCGGCGGTGGAGGCAGCTTATGACTGCTGGCAGCACCGGCACCGTGGTGGCCGATTCCCGGTGCAACCACAGCTTCTCCCGCCCCACTGGTGGTGCTTATTTCTCCGGACGACTTGGTCAGATCAATGGCCGTTTCTTGCCAACCATTAATCAACATGGCCCCTGTACGGTGAGATGGCGGGGCCACCACCGGAGTAACACAACTGGAGCTGGTGGTGGTAGCAGTGTGGCATGATGTTGCTGATTTGCCAGCTAAAACCTTGGCGGCGGCTGCAGCAGCAGCTGCCTCGTAGTCGTAAGACCTCCGCCCTCCCGCTCGTTTGAGCTCAGGGAGGTAGGGAGGAGCCACGAGCCTCTCCTGTAAGAGAGGCAAGGAGGTGAGGCGCCAAGCTCCGCGCCCGCATGCCCCGCCCCGCTGCATGTACTGTCAGAGTGGACAGGGTGGGTGAGGGGTAGACAAGAATGGGAGAGAGATGATGGCTTTGTTAAACATACATATGGACTGAGACACAACACAGTGGCGGCTATCAACCAGACCTGGGTTAAACCATGAGCTCTACACCTCAACAGATGCTTAAAATTTCCCTCTTCGTTTAAGTCATCAGGTGCCTGGAGAAGCTTCTAAAGTTTTCCTGGTTTGTTTAACTCTTGAAATTATGAGATATCAAGTCAAATAAGTCGCTCTGTTCCCTGATCAATGGAGTGTTACATTTTGGAAATGATACCATTGGATAAAACACCCTGTACAGATAATTAGACTATAAATTGGGTGTAAATAAACAGCACCTGTAAATTACTATCCGTAAATTTGATTAAAAAAAATGTATATATGCTAGTTAAAGGAAGACTAGCTGCCCAAGTCTGATATCAACATGTATAATTTCAACAGTACACATTACAGAGACAGGGAACTTTACAAAAAGCAACAAAGCGATGGTATGAACTCGAGGTGCCCAGTTACATTAACAAACCCACTTCAGTAAAGATCTTTTAAAGCTCAGAGGTAAGATATGGCCAGAATTCAAAGGTAGCTCCTGTATAGGCAGAACACTGCTGCTCACTATACTCTTTGCTGTATCTATCTTAAGCTGTAGCTAGCTATCGTTAGCAGGTTAGCTCAGTTAGCCATGAAGCCAGAGGCCCTATTAGCTGACGGAAGTCTACCTGGACCGTGACCTTGGATCACAAGGGAGCTCAACTGAACTGGGACTGAACACAAAAACAGAGGTCAGTTTGAAGACAGGGGATACAGTATGGAGGTGATTTACAGCGGCTCTGATCAGGACCTAAGTGCTATTAGGAGACAGGACAGGTCATATCTTACAAATTGCCCCTTAAATCTAATAAATCTAACAGAGATACATATGCAAAACATATGTTTTCAAATATAAACTACAGGAGTCTACAGTCAGCTTAATATTATTAGCATCATTGAGCATTATTAGCAGTGCAAACTGGACACCACTCGCATGAACCATGGCGTGAGGTAGTGGAGATACATGGGGACAGATGACAGATGCATAGATATGTACATCGAAGGGAGTTCATTCATACATTCAGAGGGTCACCGGTAATCCTCACCTTAGGTAGTCTTGTGAGAGGGGGAGGGACGGGGAACCCCAGTCCAGGGTTCGTCTGCTGAACCCTGGCCTGGCCTGAGACGGAGCTGGAGGCCGTGGTGGGGAGGAAGCCTGTTCGGTGGTGCTGGTGTTGGGCTAAACTGTTGGCCAGGCAGGAGTTGGCAGTCAGGGAGCCGGGCGAGTCGTACTGCTCGCTGGATGAAGGCCACTTGCCCTTCAGGATGGCGTGGCAGATGCTGTCCAGGCGGTTGATGATGACCCGGTCCTACAGGGAGCGACACAACAGAAGAGGACTGAACTAATGATGTGAAGGGTTTTACATTCAAGTCAGAATCTCCAACAAAATCTTATGAACATTTTGTGCAGATTTTTCTCTTTTTGCTGCAGGTGGACTTTCTAAGCTGTGCTCATCAAAAGGGGACACTGCTTCCTGTAAGTGACAGTCGTCATTGTCTTCTTGCAGCAGATATTCTTTTTTTTATGCATCGTGACAACATATTGGGGTTAAAATGAGAGTATTTAGCTCATGATGTAGCACATTTTGTTGCTAGAAAACATTTTGTTGTTTGGATGAGAGGATTACCATTTGGCTGTAACCCTCTGCTGTGCTTTGTGCTGCATGTCATACAGTTCTTGAAATATCATAACAGACATTTTAGGCATAGTTGACACCACAGTACCTTCGGCCACTCAGAAAACGAGTAAAGTGCTTTCTCCTGTAACAGCTGAGCGATGGTCGGCTCCCTGCTGTCATGGAGGCTGTCGGGAATCTCACACATGGAAATTGGAGCTGCAAACCGGGGACTGCTCACGTAACCTTCCACCACAGTCACTACAAAGAGAGGATGACGGGTTAAAGCTCAACATCGTGTCGTGTTTTTAGAAGCAGAGCATTTTTCAAAATAAATTACAATCCCAGTAAAACAGTGAGAACAAGAATACAAACAGGTGGTGGGCGTAATGACCTAAAATTTATATCACAGTATTTGTTTGTGTTTTGCGATGATGATATTATATTAACAACATAAGCAAACAGAAAAGGGGCAAGAGGGGTCTTGGTACCGACCAGCTGGCTTCCCCCACAGACACTTGAGGAACTACTCGACTCCGAAAACAAAGCACATTTTTTGAATCTGAGAATGTGTGATGGGAATTAATCATCACTTTCCATCCTTTTATAAACTAAACAACAGACTGGATCATTAGTCAATAGATAAATTCATAAATAATCATTATTTGCTGCTCTGCTGTGAATGAACCTTGAATAAAAAGGTGTTCTTACCTGGTGTCGTTGGCCTCTCCTCCTTCACTTGTCCTTTCACCACCAGACTTCCCGACGTGTCCACCAGCCCATCCGCCTGCTCCAGCTTCGGGGTCAGGACGGTGCTGTCCGCCTCGAGCAGCTCCTGCTTCGTCTCAGCTTTGATTTCAGGTAACGCTCTAAACTCGAGGCCCTCTGGCTTGGCCTCAGGTTTGATCTCAGAGCTGTCTGGGTACGCTGTGAACTCCAGACCTTCTGGTTTTGTCTCAGTCTTTAGCTTGGCTCCATGAGGATAAGCGGCGAACACGAGACCGTCTGGTTTTGCTTCAGGTTTGACTTCAGCACCATCTGTGAAGGCTGCAAACTGGATGACTTCAGGTTTACTGTCCAGACTCTCAGGCTTCATGGGAAGGTTGAGATGTTCAGATTTGGTCTCCATTGTTTCTGGTTTGACAGGATAGTCTAACCGCTCAGCTTTGGTCACCAGCTCTTCGGACTTAACAGCGTAAGAAAAGAATTTCTCGTGTTTGACTTCAGAGCTGTCAGGATACACATCGTCAACAGTCTCAGTCTTGGGCTCTTCTACCTTGATCGGCAGCTCTAATGGCTGCGGTTTCTTCTCATCACGACTGTCCGGTGAGAGAGAAAATTTAAGGTCTGATGGCTTTGTGTCAATACTGTTTGCAGGAGCCATTTTGATTTCATTTTGTTCAAGCAGATTGTCTTTATTGTCCTGATCAAGGGAGAATATCAAGGCTCTATTCATCGAGTCTCTGCTGCCAGCTGATAAACTCAGATCTTCAGCTGTACCTTCATAGTTTTCGTGATCCATGGTGACTTCAGTTTTGACTCCAGCTCCTCTGCTTTGCTTTGTGGTGGTTTCATCAGACTTTGATGCGACTATAGGAGATGAGACAGAAGCAGCAGGGCAGGAGGGTTGTGCATATTCGGAGTAAATACTCTCCAGCTCCATCTCATTGAGCTTGGTGTCTGGTTGTTTCACAGCCTGTCCTGTGGTTTCATCACATGATTGAACCACAGGAACCTCCATGAGGGAAACATGATCAATCTGCCCCTCTGAGATCTCATCCACCTGATCTGCAAGATCACCTGGACCATCCTCTCTGGAATTTTCTACAAACTCTCCACCTGCGTTCCCTATCAACGTTTCAGCGTCAAGAGAGTTTTCCATTGTCTCTTCCTCCACTGTTTGATACAAAATCAACCCGTCCACTTCCTCCCCAGGCTCTTCAATAGACTCGGGACATGCAAGACTACCCTCCTGTTCCAGCTTTCCAAGATAAGGTAACTCCTCTTTGTGCTCTGCTTGGTCAAAGTTCTCCTGCAGGTCTTGAGACAGTTGGTTTGAGACCTCCATCCTCTCATCCTGTTCTCCAAGGCTCGCCTCTGGCTCTATCCCATCCATCTGTGGTACCTTCATGGGTGGATTCAAGACTCCCAAACTTTGGTCTGCACCTGTGACGACACAGCATCAAGATTAAATAGTGCCTGGCAGTATTTGTTCAGTGAGAACTCGATCATGTGCAAAGGAGCAGAGTTCATTTAAAGATGCTGTCTAGAGGAAGTTGTTCTAATTAAAGTAAAGTTCAGATGGAAAAATGATTCCATGTTTTTTTAAACTTCAACAAGGTCACCAAAGTTCAACATTTTCGGATCCCACACTTTTCATTATGCCAAGTTATGCTTTCTCGCTTGCTCCCTCCTGCTGTGACCTGGAAATAGTTTCCCCTCAGCAATAATAGAGGATCTTCCAATCCCTTAAATGTACCTTGAAGGAGAAGATGGGAGAACAGGCTTCACAAAGAGCACACAGCGAGGAAACACAGGTGTCTCCTCTCCTATCTTACTTGGGAGAAGAGAAGGAATCGAGGGAAGCGTGGAAATGCGTCAGCATAATAAAATACACACAAAGTGGCTTTTAGGATGTTAAGAAGCTTGCTAAAGTTAGATTTATTCAACATTTTATGACCCTGTTCAGGGGATATCCTTCTTCAGACACTGACAATCTGGATTGCTGACAAATTTAGAGTTGTTTAATTTGTTTGGATAGATTATAGAGCTTAGTGACTGCCCACTTTTTGAACGGCTCCAGTTCCAGAAGTGAATTTCCCATCTTTCACTACATTGATGTTGCAGTAAATCCTCCTATAAAGAGTTTTAAGCCTGGAACTAAGCCAACCAATCACAAGATGAATCCTAGAAACTTGATTTGGAGCAACACAAAATTGGGAAAAAGAGAAAAAGTCAAAAGTTATGGTATGTGTAAGGTGAAAACAACTTTTCAATGACACTTTAACAACACAGTCTAGGCCTAACGTCTTTCTTGTGGTCACTTTAGGGATTTAGTTTTTTTAGAACCAGCACTTTGTTACATACTTTGGTCTGCATCACATTCCTCTCTTTCCAGACTTTGATCTCTTCCTTTGCTCTGCTCCGCTGTCGCCCTCGACAAGTCTTCCACTTCATCTTCATCTTTGTCGTCAAACTCAAACCCATTGCCTCCTTCCTGGCCGTCTCCTTCCGCCACAGGACTGGTCAGGCTCTCAGCGACATCAGAGTGTCCCAGCCTATCCTGTGGCTCATGGGCGTTGATGTCAGACAGACAGAGAGGAGGAGGGGGGACGTAAGGAGGAGGGGGACTCGCTGATAGGTCGGTTTGATCGGCGCTGGGTTCCTCAGTCACACCGATATCCTGAATATAAACAACAAAAATATTAACACCAGATTTACTAGAGAATCACATTCTGTTATTGTTTTATTAAATATTGGTACATAATGTTACAGAGAAGTGTGATTAAAAACAAACAAAACAAGCTACTGAAGGTTTTGTTTTAAATGTAAGAAGACTTGAGTGAAGTGGAACATTATCAATTGTACTGATCATGAGTGTACATGAGCCATTTTGTAATATGTAAGCGAAATATTCTTATTAAAATAATACTGACCGGTCCAGCCCTTCACTGTGCTCTTCCTTATTAATCAAAAATGTCCCCTGTTGCATAATTCTAACAGTCATTAGAGGACACGGTGCTCAGTGTTCGGCAGGTCAAGTAGTTCTTCAAAATTGTATTTAAAATGCTAACCCACCCTGACAGAAGTCACAGCTGAAGTGGCTTCTTTGTGCAAACATGACCCGTTCATTGAATATCTGAACTCTATTTCAACGTTTAAAAAACCTTCCTGAAAGCTGTGATACATTAAATACTTTCTCAGTTTATCTTACAGTACCATGACAGTACCTCAACATTTTTCCATTCAGAAAAGATTCATTTTATAGTCAATCTAGCGTATTTGTCCATTTTCTGCCTGAAAACATAATTTTAAAAATAGTTGTCAGATTTGAAATGATCATTGAGTGAGCCTGACGGCACAGGATACAAAAGCAGACCTTGAAGAGCATGTAACTCGAGGACAATGGCTCCACAGAGTCTTCTGCAGAGGGGTGGGAGGGTGACGATGATGGCGGGAGGCCCAAACACTCCTCCAGAGTTCCACCTTCCTCCCCTCCTCTGTCTCCCCCCTGCGCCTCCTCATCTTCCTCCTCCAGAAAGCCAGTCTCCAGAGTGGAAGGACCCAGGATCGGATCAGACTCGTTGAACATGTGGTGAGCAGGACTGGAGTGGTCTGTACCGTCCCAGGGAGCCTGCAGAGACAAAAGGTGATGGCCGATTAAAGGTTTTCACAATTTTCTCACGTTTAAAGGTGTCATTTGTACGAAATGGGCAGAATTCAAAGGTAGCTTTGTGTACAGTGTGTACCTGTAACTGGTCCAACTCCACTGACGGTGCCATCAGCCCGGTCTCCTCTGAGGAGCCCTGCTCCCCAACAAGCACGTCACTCCTCAGTTTTGAATCAAGGTCTGTTCCTCCCACACCGTACGAGTTGAGCATGCTTTGTCCTCCTGTTGCCGAGTTGAATGGGAACCCGTTGAGGGCGTCTTTGGAGGCCTTCCCTCCATGTAAAGCTTCTGCAGACATGGCATCATGGTGCAGTGAGCCCAGCTCCAGACTCTCATCCAGAGGAGGACAGTCGAGGAAATCTCCCCGTGACCCAGGAACTATTCCCAGACTCGGCGAGGCAGAACTGTGGGCATCCAATGGTGGAGGGTGGAGGTGAGGGTGAGAGGAGGAGGAAGAGGAGGAGGAGGGAGAAGGAACTGATGGAGGCACTGGGTGATGCTGGTGGTGATGGTGGTGGTGGTGGTGAGAGGACTGGTGGGGATATTCAGGAGGCTGGGGGGAGTGTCGACCGAGCCCAGAGTCATACAGACAGCAGTGAGGATGAGGCAGCTGCGGGTGAGACGAGGAGGAAGAGGATGAAGATGAGATGCCAGGGTGAGTCGCCAAGCCTGGATGGTGAGGGTGGTGATGACTCTGAGGATGAAGATGAGAGGGGTGTCCCCTGACGTAGTTCCTGTGAGCCTCCAGGAAGCTCAGCTGGGGGTCGTTCAGGATGTAGAAGTCGGTGCGGCTCAGGCCGTGACGCGCCGCCCCAATGAGGAGGTCACGGTCGTGTTTACCAGACTCCCACCAGACCGGGAGGTAGAGGGAAGGGCGGCACAGCTGGAGGCGGGTCGAGATTAACGGGTGACGGAGAACCTGAGGTAATACAAGAAGGTGTTAATATAAAACAGAAGACATGTAAAGAATAAATGCTCCACTGAAAAAAAAAAGTAAGAACAAGAACAGTGGTCATCTTTAATCTGCCAGTCATCAGTACAACACAGCACCAAGAAGACAAAGAGCAGAAGTTCCTTCTGTTTGCTTTTACCCCTTGAACCATGAAGCACTTTTTGCTTGATATCATTCCCTTTATGTATTTATTGAATCCGTCACACTGAGTTCGATGCGTTTATTATTCTATTTGTTGTCAAAATTCACAGTATGAGAAAAGATAAAGTTGTCTTGTGGTTCTCACTTCCTCAGAAAAGGAAAAGACAAAAGCCTACAAGGTTCAATCAATCCTGAAAACAAGACAAGAGCAAGGAGAGTTTCACCTGCTGATAAAAGGAGCTGGGCAATTATCCAGATTACTGCCAGGTGTATATCAGGATATCAGTGGTCCGGTTTGATATGCTGCTAGCTATACTATACTGGGGAGTTTACACTCAACATAATACCTTATTACCTCAATGAAATGTAGTGAAACAAATGCAAAAACAATACTCCTGGCCAGTGGACAAAGTTAATTTCTGACACTTTTTCTGATTTGCTTTTAGGATGAATACGTTTTAAGCACTGGCACTTTGGTTCCCACCATGCTTTGGATGATGCAAATAGGATGCAATAAAGCAGTGAGTTCACTGTGGGCATCCCCTGAGACCCATTACTTAAGCATGAAGTTGTTGTGAGGCATGAAAAAGTCAGGGTACGATAAAATGACTCAACAAGAAACTTCTAGATAGATTTACAGATGTCTGTCACATCTGTCACCACACTTTTATTGATGACAGGAGAAGAAGGGGCTATTTTTGACACAAACACGATGCAATGCAACACATAAAAAGTCAGGAGTGACGCATGAGGTTCATTTGTGTCCTGACATGAACTCAACAAACGTTTGTGGTGTTGGAGGTGATCTTTGAAGTGAACTAGTGTGAATGATGAAGCTTTGCCCACCTGCTCTCTGATCTTGCGCAGCAGCTCGATGCGGTATAAAGTGCGGGCAGCTCTCTCTTCTGTCAGAGGCTCAACAAACACAGCTGGATCCACCAAACCTGTAGGAAACAGGAGAGAGACCGTCAACACCGGTACGGAGGCAGCGAGAGGCATGAAGGAAGTGTGAGAGATGAAGGCAGCGGGTGAGAGGAAGAAGATAAATAAGTTCAAGTGTGTTTGTGAGTCACTGCCGTCTTTGATGTATTTACAATTCATCCCTCATGTACAGCAGCTTAAAATAGCTGTGTGAGTGTGTGTTGTCTTCTGCCGTCAACCTGTCATCAAAGTATAACATGATTCATCATCGAGGTGAACAAATATGCAATTTCTTTTAACAGGCAAGAGCAAATAAACCCTGTTTAAATTAATCTGAGAGGTGACACTCCATGTTTTATATGTTGTAGTATGTCCTTACACTCATTAACAGTTTTATTTTTGATTTAAAATGTATAATTTTCTGATTTGTTCGCCTGTTTTCACTCGGGCTTCTCTCTGCTCAACCATCAACCATCCAAGGACCTTTATCTCTCTCTCCTGGCTGTCGATGCCTCGTTCCGGATGTTTGGATCTGGATCCTCATCCTCCAGGAGTTTCAGCCTCTCTTCTTCTCTTTCTCTTGTGTACATGTCGTCTCTGTCTCTCTCTCCATCTGTGTGTCTGTGTGTTCTTTCCTCCTCTCTGTTTGAATGTGTTTGAGTTTTGCTTCCTGTGCGTTTGAGTAGTTTGTTCTCTTCCAGGTTTCCCTGGTGGACATCACGGCTGTTTGGCGACACCTGAAGTTGTTCAACATCTATCTGCTTCCATATTCTTAATATATATTTAGAAGAGAGTGAGAATTACCCGAGAATATTTGAAGCTTCGACAGGCTTTCCTTTCCTCAAGCACATCCATAACATGACATCAGGGTTAGTAGTGTACAGCTGTCAGTCCTGATTTTCCATACTTTAATTTTACCATGTTGATCTGTTCTGTCCACACAACATCTATTATACTTTCTATTTTTGGAGAGGGATCCCTCCTCTGCTGCTCTGACAGAGGTTTCTTCCATTTTTTCCCCTGTTAACTGAGTTTTTCTTTGTCTGAATCAAGGGTCGAAGGAGAGAGAGAGTACGTATGCTGCACAGATTGTTAAGCCACTTGAGGCAAATTTGTGATTTGTAATATTGGGCTGTATAAATAAAAGTGACAACTGAAATGCAAATAACTTGTCAATTAAGATCAAATGAATCCTCCCACCAGCAGAGGTCAGTAATGTTTCCCAGGAGGGATGTGGCTGCACTCCAATGAGACTTGTAATTAAAACAGCGGTGGACTCACTGCCATGTGAGCTTGTTATTATGTTGTAAAACCAGCCAAGTGTGACAATAAAACAAAGCAAGAAATCCTGAGCAGGTTTCAGTCGATCACTGATGTTTCTGTCAAATCTGAAGTGTCTTAAGGTTTGAATAACACATGTCCGTCTGTGTGTGTGGGATCAATCCCAATCACAATACCTTCTTCCTTCCTTGGAGGCAGTTTGCAGGCCGTCCTACACATGTTGACAAACGAGTTGAAGTATCTCTCCAAACTCTCGTCCGTCTTCCTCTCCAGTCGGGCCAGCGCTCTGAACTGGGACCAGTCGAAAGCTTTCCTCTCCGTGTCGTACACCACCCCATAGGACGACACCGTGCGGTAAAAATCTGCCTGTTCTCGACGAGTCCACCTTAAATATGATGGAGGAGGCAGTTATAATGTTTCAAGTATCATGTTCATGAAGTATGTGGACAATTGGCTTGAGATTTATTTTATGTGACACAACAGATGCATATAAAAGTGGGAATACATGCTTATAATCTAGACAAGATGCTGCAATTTAACAATACAACATTTTGAATTTAGAGGCTAATTTTGACAGTGTCTTGACACGCCACAGACGCAGATCCAAAAGTATCGGCAATAAAAATAAAATTTAAATGAACATATTGATCTTATAGTATGTAGATACACCAGTTTATTGCTTCATTGTTACCTCCTCTGCCACTCAAGAAACAGCGGGTCGGGCTCAGTGGCGACCACAGAACACCGCCTCAGCTCTTCACCCAGCTGCCACGCCAGCGGCCCTCCAGCGTGGTGACTGTGAGCGGCTGCGCCTCCTCCGATCCCCATGCTGACGAGGCCATCGTGAAGCATGAAGTCGTGCCTGAGCATCGGCTCGCGGCGCAGTGTGAAGCGCTGGTAGGCGGTGATCAGGCGCCGTAGACGGGCTGTCAGGGCGGGGCCAGTGGGCCAGAGAGGCCGGGCCTGGACGACATGGAGAGCTGCAACCCCGGTCCCTGTTCCTGTTGTCGTCGTGGTGACCAGTGGTCCATCAGTGGCACACAAGTCACCAGACATCTGGGAGTCTGTGAGGAAAAGAGGCACAATGTTTCTAAGAATCATTAAAAAAAACCCTGTAAAAGTTGTATGATACCAACAGAATTATTTTACGGATATAGACCGGTTTTCCAACAAACTGTTTCTTTTGTTTTTGTTTAGCAAAAAAAGCCAAACTTCTATCTATCAGTGTTAATTTTGTCCTCAAAAGCAGCTATATAAAGACGTTTTTCTACGAGATTTTGCAAATGTACGATATAAATCTGTGTGCTGTCGGCCGCATGTTATATAATCCATCGTGAATTTGAAAAGATTCTTAAATTCTCACTAAAAGGCAAAGAATCTAGGAGCTGGAAATCACCAAAACACAATCTATGAAAACAGTACGTTTTAAAATTTAATTTGCTCATCTTCGAAAATGCAACCTCATACTCCACCTTTCCTTAAATATTCTCCAACTTCACTTAATATAAAATATTAAAATATTACTGTCTCTCAGTGACACCAGAACAATATCAGGGTATTTGCATGCTGGTGTGGAAGTCTTTCCATTTCTTTCTCCAGGGGGCTATTCAACAATTAGATGTCCATTAAACGTACCCTCTGAGACAGAGAGCACCATTAAATCTATCAAAACTCATTTCACACACTGGATCACCCCTGGACTCTGCAGAGCAGTGGTGTAATAAGGACTTCAGCTTAAAGGTGAAATGGGTTCATATGGAGCCAGAAGCATCGAGGGAAGGAACCTCTTGGACTGAATAGAGGGTGAGATGGACCACCTCGTCTGAAGGGATTTCTCACTCATTACAGAAAAATTAAGATTACTAGTGATATGATATCCTAAACTGCCTTTAAGACCTGTAAATGTCACGACATTAAACAGCTGTCTGTCTAGTTGGCATGTATTTATGTGTGTCTGTGGATCTTCAGTGTAAAGATGCTTCCCTGTGTTCGTTCTTCTTTTCAAGGCCACTTATGACGAACATTTCCCTGCAGACGCACGCTGTGTACCGACTTGGCTTTTTTGATATTAACAAACATGTGTATGTGTAACTGTACAGTGTGTCTCGTCTCACCTAGACCTGTGCTGTCAGGCTTGTCTGAGGTGTCTGTGCTGGAGCAGGTTTCCTCTCCCTGTGAGTTAAAGATACACAAATATTAGCAAAAAGAAAACATCCGATTTCCACAAAAGCAATATAAAAAAAAAAACACAAGGATCAGGATTATCAAGTCATAACTCTTACACATACAGTAACTACAAGAAACAAGTCATTCTGTCAAACGGGTGTGTTGTCCAGAGCACGGGAGCTACGGCCAAAATAAGATAAGATGTACTTTTATCGATCCCCGTGGGAGAAATTCAATTTGACACAGCAGCAAAAGGGACAAACAGAGTGCAAACAATAACAAAAAGTAGCAGCATGAGGATAAGAAGAGAACAATAAAATAGAGTAACATAAAAATATACAGTACTCAAATAAATAGATACGTAAAATATAATAAAAATGTTATATACACTAGATGGATCATGTAAATGGGTACAACATTTCCCTGAGATATAAACAGTGTATAAACTCGTATTTTAGGTTATTTTTATTTTTAAGGTTATCCCGATACCAGAGTCTTAAACTTTAACGCCTTACAAGTATAAAAACACGTAATCTGTACCTCACATGGCATAAAGGAAAAGGCATTTTTGCAAAACAGGATAATTCTTATATTTATTACAACCTGCACACAGTGCTGGTACAGGAAAAGTCTCTGAACACATACCAACACATCTGTGATAATGTGTTAATATTTGTGAAGCCTTGAGTGGAAAATCTGATTGTAGATCTACTTTTTAAATACTGTAGTTTTGACACTATTGGAATCAAATGTTGTATCACTTTAAACATGTGGTATATAAAAAATACTGAACTATTCATACTTTTGACAACCTTAATCTGTGTATCCTGTGTTTTTGTTAGTTTCTTCTATACATGTGACATCGTCTGTCCTCCCTGAAAGAGGGATGGCTCTTCTTGAGGTTCCTTTTTACCTATTAAAAGGATTATTTAGGGATTTTCTTTATATGAACAAAGGTCGTCATACACTGTGGAGATTGGAAAGCCCCCTGAGTCATTGTGATTTAAAATGATGGGCTCTGATACAGTAGAACAAACAAAACCTTTTGAAAGGTGTAAAAATGTGTTCTTGACGAACATTTACTTGGAATAGATGAACTGGATCAGAGAATTTTGTAACACAATAATACAATATGATCTGATCATGTCATCGAGAAATGATTCTATAGAAGGACTAAAAACAATCACATTTAATTACCCGACCATTTCCTACACAAGAAAAGTCAGTCCAATGTTATAATTAATGGTCTCAACATGAGAGGAAACTCAACATGAACTTGTTTCCACCTTGTTGGGTTGCTTTTCTCCATGATCTCATCTCTTCAAGTACAAAACATTTGTAATTTGTCATGTTTAGGATTATTTCTGCAGAATTTCTATTGACTAGATGATTTCATTGAGGTGAATGTTGCATCTCAGACTGCAGATTTTTAAAAACAGCAATTACTCCTTTCGTAAGCATTTATTAAATCTAGCAAGAGCAGAACACATCAGTTACCTGAAACTTATTTTGTCACTATGACATTAGGAGCTCTTGCTGTGATAAATGCAGATTGAGAGCAAAGTGCTGCAGAAAAAAAAAAACTTAGTTGCGCTGAAGTTTAAAGCAAAGAAAGATAAAACCTAATAAAATAAGCAATAAAAAGATACCAGAGATTATTTTTTACACATCATCTGTTCAGTTATTAAAAGTGCTCCGTATTAAAATGCGTCATTAACTGAACACAATTGTTTTTACAGCACCTGGAGGCCAAACTCTTCTGTTTCTCATCAACTCTGAAAGATCCAAAATTTTAAATATCCCAGAGGTAGTTTTAACCATCACCACACAAAATTAGACATTTTCTAAAGAGGTTCATGATGATGTGTCCGTATAGGAGTAAACTGAATCTCCAGTTGTTTGTGGAGTGAGTGAGAAAGAGAAGAGAGATCTTTTCAAACATTAATGTCAGAGGAACCTCACCTTGCTGCTCTCGTCTCGATCTTCGCCTCCATCAGCTTTAATTTCAGTGTCGTCCTTCGCCTCCTCAGTTTTGCAAACACTGACAAAAGAAGACAGACAAGAGCAAAACAGCTTTAATGACACATATAATCCCTACTGAGCTCCGAGTGTACGACTGAGGGTGACACATATAAGCATTGAATTCAATGGGAGCTGTAAATAAGGACTCCATGTTTCATTGATGTTTGGCTGAAGAAACAAGAAATGACACAAAAGAAAGAAAATGCTGTTAACAATGCCGGGACACAACAAAGGGCCTGTCAGCTTATGACCTGTCAAAATGTGATCGGATGTAAAGAAAACAGATAAAACATGAGACATCCTGCCGTTGTCTTTATGTGTTTTAAGAAGCATCAACTAAAGACGTCCTGAGGCACACAGAAGAAAGAAAATGCGAAGAGGGAATGTTTTTAAATCAATAACGAAGCAGCTGAACATGACAGCATATCTCCGGGCATTTGGCTGATGGTAATGTATGAATGAAGGAGACGAAAAACACGAAAAGGCTCCACGTCTTATTCACAGAATACAATATTTTCAGAACAGAAAAGAGTTAAAACAATAAACAACAAGAAAATAATGCTACATCCTGTTTCATCAAGTCTTGCAAATACAGTCCATGTTAAAGCCAAATATGAAAATATTAAAACCTTTATAACATAAAATCATATAACGTGTTGTCTCAATGCTACAGTTTGGAAACAGAGTCATTTTAAATGGTCTTTTTTCGGTCATCTATCGCAACACAGAGGCTTCCTGCTCCTCCGAAGGCTTTCAAAACCCTTAAAATAACCAAACTGGTTCTTTAAACATCTATTTAAGTTCACAGCTGAGTGTGTTTTTCACACTTTAAGACACAACAAAACAAAGTTTAACTCACTGGAAGGAAATTTCCGGCCCCGGATCAAAATTCTTCATATGTTAAATTTTGATTTTTGATATCTATTATCACTTCATTTTTACCTCCGCCAAGGAGCTTATGTTTTCACTCGTGTCTGTACGTTTGTTTGTTGGTTGGTTTGTCAGTAGGATTACACAAAAACTACGGAAGGGATTTCCCCTCAACTTGGATGGAGGATGGGTCTCGGCCCAGAATAGATCCCACTGACTTTTGGTGCGGGACAGATCCAGGAATTTTGGATGTCGACGTCGATTAACATGTCAAGTGCAGAAGCTTCCAAGCTTTCGGTCCAGCACTTCTCTGGAGCTGACAGTTCTTTTACAAATATCATCCAACCTCCAAAACTTTTAAGTTTCAAAAACACCATGTTTGTTTTCCACAGAAAGTAAACACTTCTAACGCTGCAGTTTGTGAAAAGTGTAATATTTTTGCGAAAATTGTATGCAGGTTTTGAGGAGCCACATTTACTGTACCACCTGCGTGTGCACATATTCATCCTTGTAATGTTTCCCTTCTGTTCTGTGTACTTATTTATTTTTTCCCTAACCTGTGCAGGAATCCTGCCAAGTTAACATTCTGAGACTAGAAGATCTTCCTGTCACACAGTCGCAGTGCTCAGCTGGGAACAGCTTCAGGTTGAACAGGTAACAAAGCGAATGGCAGCTTCAATTACCTTCAGGAAGAGGATCAAAGCTTCCTGAGCGTCTCATCTTCATAGCTCTGCTGTCAGCCGGAGCAGCAAGCACCCAGAAAATACATTTCCACACCGTGTTTTCACTTTCCTCTTTTTCCCTGTCAATTATTCCAGTCTGGCTCGTACAGGTTCCTCTCATAAGTGCAGTGAAACTACCAGAAAAATGACTTGTGAGGACAGTTTTCACAGTTCTTCATAGGAAAAACCAGAAACCTTTTAAAGTTCAGCTATACGTTATGGTAAGAATTAAATACTTTATGGACATTCAGCTGCAGCTGTGTATGTGTGTCAGCCTGACATCTATACAAACTGGTGGCTGCTGACATTATTAGCACCTCCATGCCACCCTTTGGATGTATATTTCTATTTTCAATGTGTTTATGATCTTGTTTTTCACGCTCAGGATGTAGAGCAGGTGTGTGGGAAGGGAGGTGGCAGTGGCGACGAAAACAAACATGGCAGCAGAGAGGACAGGATGTGTTTTTCACACCAGTGATGGCACCTGCTGTGAACGCTACTACTGAGAATAAAAAGAAGCAACGACTGGTGGAAGGAGGAAGTGACTCCTGCTGAAGAGCTGCAGGGAAGCGAGGAAGCCGATTTGTGGACATGTGTGTCACCTGTCTCTACGATACGAGTACGAGAGCCCCACCGACAGGGCTGGATACACAAATGCGCAAAATCCAGGCAACTAACTGAGGGCCTGAAAGCTCCATGACTACAACTGTATTCTGATTTTAAATATGCACCAACAAAAACACTATCATCAGACGTTATCTGGGTCTTGACATGGGCTAATTGTAAAGGTCCCTGTGTCAAAATCTAGTTTAAGATAAATATAGAGGGTGCACACAGACATTTACATATTAAAATGGGAAGTTATTCGGATAATAAATGACCTGCTCTTTCCTTTGCATTCACACCTGGTATTTTTAATATATTCTCATTATCCTAATTGAGATTGGATCCAGAGCAAAACCTGTGCGAGACCTGCAAGTATTTCGAGGGAAGCTTCAAATCAGCACCAGATTCCCTTGAAAAATCACAAAGTCCTGCGCTTTGTTGAGTAAAAGGAAACTTTATACACTTGGTGAAACACATATTCTATGACAAATTATTAATTATTTTCCTCCTCTTGTATAGAGCGAAGATAAATGATATGCCAGCTGCACAACGTTGCACAAAGGCATTTCTCACTGTATACGATTCATTTTTCACCTGTATCGCTTACATTTTTAAGGCAGGTCTGTTAAAAAAAACATCCTCTGGCACTTTCAAGTGTGTTAAACATCATCCACATATTAAAATGGGATCCTATCAGAATACCATTAAATTATTCTTAATATCAATTAACACAATAGTCTTTCTTAGACCATCATCATCCTCATTGAGATCAGATACTTGCCCTGCAATTTGAGATTGTGGTCAAACAACCCCAGACTCCCTTGAAAAGTCAAGCAGTTTTCTAAGTGGTTGAGTTAGAGGAAACTTTATTAACTTACTGAAACGCTGTAAGCAACAAATTCTTAATTATTTGTCCCTTCTTGTAAATTTGGCAAATATAATACTACAAGTTGTTTCTTTGTATAAAAGATATTGTGTTTGTCCCAATGTGTTGCAGTACAGATATGCAAGTTACTCTATGACTAGATGAATTATATGGCCTTTTAACAGCAGATCAGCTGCACAGACTGTGTCATTTGTTTTCCACCAGTTTTGTTTTCATTTTTTACGGTTCTGTTGAATAACACCACTTTTGGCACTTTGATGGCTCTTTCAGTTTCCAGTTGCTTTCTCGCTCTCTAAATTTTGTTTTATCTGAAAAACAAATCTGAATGTTATGCCGTGTACTGCGTTTACACCTAACTAAGATCTGAACACAATGTGAGCCAGACTACATCCAGATGTGGTCAGTCAGCCAATCACATTCCAATCAAGGCACGACGTGTCCTAATAAAGGTTGCATTTTAATACCAGGTGTAAACAGGATAGGAGTGATGGGAACAGTAGGTTATGGGGGCATGGAAATGTATTTTTTACTGTGCATGTTGAATGTGTTTTTGTATTTTATTGACGTTCTTTATCAACATGTCTAATTTAAAATGTTACTTTATATTTATTTTTGCTGTTATCTTTGTCAGTAGCCTTTACTTTTCCAGTGTAAAATACAAGATAATCACCATGTTTTTATCTCGAATAACCAGCAAATCACTGACAATTGTTTATTATAGCAATTTGTTTGAAAAAGGTATATTGCCTGATATTTACATAGCTGTCAGATCAGGTAATCAGCCTTAAGACAACTTCTGTGATGTTTATAATTACAGAAAATATAAATAAAAGTAGCAGAAACATTACAGATAAATGGAGAAAATATCAAAGAAAATGAAACTGAAAAACAGAAAACACGTGTGTCTATGTGTTTGTTTTTAAATCTCATGTCCACCTTTAGGTTTTTCTACAGTATAAACCTGTGTGCATTTGTGTGCAAGCAGATGTGATCACCTGTCAGTCATGTCAGGGACGCCCTCGACTCCTCCCTGTTCGGCGGTTAGCGCTGTGACATCTGGCATTCCCACTCTCTCCAGGAAGCACAGGTCAGGATCTGCACGCATGGCGTTGTACCGCTCGTAGCCTGAGCAACGACACACATTGATAAACACGCAACCAATTAAAGCACGAAAATACACACACATATAATGAGGACAGAAAATTCAACACATACAATAACAGATGCCATGTTTGTGCAACTTAATTAGCCTTAAATCCCAACATGAAAATTAATTGTTAAAAATATAAATCAACTGTGTTCATGTGACCATCCATCCGTAGATAAACTGAAAAGAAAGATTTAGAAAAACTACAAATTTGTTGCATGTTTACAAATTGTCAAACTGAGCAGACACCCGTCCTCACCGTGTTTGTGGACTCCTATGAGGAGAGACTTGTCAGCGTCTGCGTCCCACCATGTAGCTGGGATCTCGATGTAGTCGATGTCGGGTAACGCCACCTCAAGTTTACTGTCAACACAAACAGACACACATGCAAACAATCGATCAGAGCTGTCAGTGTCGAGTCAGGACGCTCCGGCTCACTGACAACGCGAACATCAGTCAAACTGCATTTTGACAGCGTGTCTCTACCACATCATCAGTTTACTGTAAACAAGCAGGAAGACAAAAATATTCAACAAAACAACAGTCAAACAGTCCAGTAAAGTTTTGTTTGAACATGAACATGGAGCCTTCTTCATACCTGGCAGGTATCCCCTCCAGAGCTTGAGTGGCAGCCTCACCCAAAACCTCCACCTTCAGGTAGTACAACATCCGCACCCTCAGCAGCACCCTGTGGAGAAGAAGAGGGAGACCGAGGTTAAGTTAGATAACTTAGAATAGATTACTTTCTCACTCTGAACAGATTGTATTTCAGTTTGTTCAGACTGGCTGAATAACTCCCAACAGTGTACGACTGTTTTATTGGTTTATTTATGCTTTTTTAATCCTTTCTCTTTTCTCGCAGATGTTTGTAATCTCAGCAGCATCATAAATCTGTTCTTCTGTTATCACGCTTCCTTATAATTAAATAAATTCAAAGTCACTGCTCCCACCTGGCCACACAAGCTGATGACATGTTCATTAAAATAAATGAACAGCTCCAAACATTTTACATTTAACAAGCACAAAGTTCTGTTTTTATCCTCATGCTGTGTTTCATAACACTTTAATAACACTGCTTTCAGCTTAATCAATAACATAAATGATCTTTACGGCTGATTATCGTATTTCTAGCAGCTGTTCTTCTACAGCTCATAAATTACACGACCAAACAAGTTAAGACTGAACACGTAAAAAAGCACAGAGAAAAGGTCCAACTGTTACATCATCAAGCTTGTTCATCCAGTTTATCTAAACTACACACAGTAGTAGACTACTGTTTAATCATACTGTTAATTACAGTTATTTGTAAACTGACTTGTTGCAGTGTTGTTTGAGGTGTTTCTTGTAGCTCTCGTCCTGCAGCACCACCTCAGGGTTACAGTGGACCAGCCAGTCAGCGTTCTTCAACTCAGGAACGTTCAGCTGATTCTTCAGCTTCTTCCCCTTCCGACCCCGAGGAACCGGAGCAGAGAGACCTGAGACACAAAAAGAGGGAGAAGGAGAGGGAAACATTACTATCACATCAGGGCAAATCCTCTTGTTGTGGGAGCTTCGAAAGTAAAATTGGTTCTGAAAGTGAAGTGTAAACTTTTCTGACAATAACATTACAATGAAAGTCAATGGATGAAGTTCAAAGACTAGGAATAAATAAAAGAATAAACAAGTAAAAATAAAGGAATAAATAAATGTCAAAATACAAAGACAAACAACAGAATATAGAAGAAAAATAATAAGCTTTTTAATTTATTTTCACTATAATTTATTCATGTGTTTCTGTTATTTCTAACAAAAAAATGTTAATTGTATATTTATCTATTTTTGTATGAGAAACACTCCTTTTCTGAATAATTCAAACATTTAAAAATGTATTCCTTTTGATATAATGTCATTTATTTCTTTTTTGTTTTTATACCTTTACTTTTCCTTACTCTTTTCAGGTCCTAGGCTAACATTATAGTGCATGTTAATGGTGAAATGCTGACCCGAGTGATTGAGCAGCGCCTCTTCCTGTCCTTCCTTGGTGGGTGTGATCAGATCCCAGATGAAGCTCTTGATCTTGTCATCACCTTTGTAGTGTTTCAGGCAGTAAACCAGCAGAGCCCTGCACAACAAAAAGTAAATACATGTTTAATTTTTACATGTTTTTTTTAATCTAGTCTCATAAAATCATGGCTACAGCTCTGATCCTGGTGACCGGCTGCAGTATGACTTCAATTGTTAGTTTTTTGTATTGTCACTTTCCCTGTAAATCCTCTTCGACGTGTTAGAATTTCAGTAGGATCAAACTTTTTAGACAGACTTGTTTTCCTTACCTACAGATCACCTCCATGTCTCTCTCTGCCAGGTGCCATTTAAACCGACCGTGGTTTAAGATGTCCTTCCACCGACCCCACCTGGAGACAAAGTGAAGAACGGAGAGGGAAGTAAGAATTGTAGATCGGAAACAAGGAGAAAGACAGAGAGACAGGAAATACAGCAGGTCATTAAGAAGGATGGAGAGTAATAAATATATATCAGCTAAAACATAAAACGATAAGAGTGTGATCACAAATAGAATTTATTCTCTTCACTTCAAACATCAGTGCAGGTTGTTCTCCTGTGTTTTTGCGATTTATGTTCCCTCTTGAACTCGCAACAAAACAACCTTGTAAACAAAAGATATGAGCTTTTTATTGGACAGAGTATTAGTAATGTCATCCCACAAGGTTTAAGATTTTGGCTGCTGGGTGTGAAGGATGTTTTGGGATGGGTATCCCAGGACTGGTAATAAATTAGTACCTGATTGGTCAGTAACGAAATATTGCTAAGCTCCTGGACAAATTGTGCCACAATCGGTTTTTATGTCATATTAATGACAGGCTGATGAGCCAAACTAAAAATGCGACCGTCTCAACCTTGTCAAGTCAAGGTAACACCTGTTCATGGAGGGTAATATTCAGCCTTGTAACATCAGTTGGGTGGTTTTATGAGATTTCTGCTGGAAATCCTTCAGGGGATAAAGTATAAAAATTTTAAATTACAAGACTTTTAATGGGATGAAATAAAACTACTTGGTTAGGTTTTAGAAAAGATCATGGACTGGATTGTTAACTTTGGTTCACTTATGGTTTTACACGGGACAGGAGCAACGATGATCATCATTTCTGTTTGATGAGACACCCAATGCGAGCTGACGAGAACACACATCAGGCTCACAGCACTCTGTGTGATGCAGGACGTAACGGGCCAAATACAAAGTTTTTAGGGAGGTCCACCAATAACTATCACTACAATAAGAAGTATCAGTATGGATAAAATGCTAATGATGTCCATTCATAGCGATGTGTGTTCATACTGTTTAGACATAAATCTTTTATATTATATATATTTTTTTTTTGTTATGTTTGGCTATGCAAGTAACGAGTAACTGTCAGATACAGTTTCAGATGTCAGGGAGTGGGCATGTCTGTGCAAACCTGCAGCATAAAACGTTCCAGAAACACTCATCACGGTACTTGAAAAAGAAAATAAACTGAACTGAAGTTGTTTTATGATCTGATGTGTAAGGTACACAAACATAAAACATTTCTGAAACATCTCAGGTCGTACCCGAAGATAAGCAGATTCTTCTCAACCCGGAAGCACTCAGCACGGAGGTACCGCCGGCTGCGTTCGCCCAGGCGACGCGTCCGACATGGCCGCTCCTCCGAGTCGCTGTCCAGCTCTGAGAACTCCATCAGCTCGTCGTCCTCGAAGGAGTTGTAGTGACGGGTCTGTTTCCTCACCCGAGGCGTGTCGATCACCAGAGACTCCTGCATCAGAGAGAAGAATTTAGTCTGAATGAGGGAAACAAGTTTTAAAAGATTGACGTGTAAAAACAATATGAAGCAGGTGAGGAGAGTTTTTTGGCACATTACTACTGTTCATTAACGGAGTCAGTTATTAAGGATTCAAAGTACGAGTCATGGTCAACACGCACGCACGCACGCACACACACACACACACACACACACACACACGGTATGAAGACAGTAGCAGAGCTGTGTGTGCAATCTGCTTCATTCATTAAGGCAGTCCATCTGTTCAGAGAGGGAGAGGAGAGGAGAGGAGAGGAGAGGAGAGGAGAGGAGAGGAGAGGAGAGGAGAGGAGAGGAGAGGAGAGGAGAGGAGAAAAGCATGATCCCTGCTTTATCCTCATTTCCCACCTTGTTTCCTTTCCGTCCTTGTTTACTCTTTTCCCAGTTTGGGAGCTCAGCTTAACTTCCCCTCCCTTCGTCTTCGTGTTCACTTACTTGGATCAGGTCCATTTTTTCTGTCCAAGCCTTATGTTGTTCCCCGTCTCACTCTCTCCATCTAATCCTCCAGTACTTCTCCTTTACTTTTTTTACCTCACATTTGCATGATGGAAGTACATCTCCTGTTCAATTTTCATTTCACTTTCTCCTGTTCATCCTTCAGTTCTGTGCTTTCTTCTCTGTCACTTCTTTTCTGTCGTCATCCTCTCATTTTCTGTTCTTTCTTTCTGAAACTCCTTTATTTCTTTTCCTCCCTCTCTTGCCTTCATTCTGAAATCTCTTCTCTCCATCTCTCTGTACCTTCTCAGACTTGGAGTCGATCTCCACCTCAGCGATCTTGGCCCACTTCTGCCAGAAGTTGGGGTCGTCCAGAGAAATGTCCGTTCTGTTACCGGATGAGATGAAACTGGCCTAAGGAAAGAAAAACAGAAAGACGGAGTCAGAAAAAATAACAGATTCATTCAACCGAAGGTTTTGACTGAAGCTGCCAACTGCTGATGGTTTCCACAAACATTCAGTATCTTCACTTTTGATCTTCACGCCAAAACACTCCAAGTATTCAGTGTTTCCTCCAAAAAGCCTCTGAAACAGCATTTAGACTAAGGAATTAAATCAAACATTGTTTGAAGTCAAGACAACAACTGTCAGTCCAGTTTAAGGCCTTCACTAAGACAATCAGCTCACATTGAACATGACATGAGATATATTTTTACAAAGCTACATCTACTTAGAGCTGCAACTATTCTCTAATCTCTTTTGTCATTTTTCAAGCAAAAATGTCAAACACCATCTGGTTCCAGGTCATTAAATGTGAGGATTTGCTGGAAGTTTTTGACATTTTATAGACAAAAAGACGAATTGATTAATTGTACAAGGACGGAGGATGCTCTGGCGAATACAAAATGGTTAAAGTGTTGGTGTTTGTGAATAGAGAAGTTTTAATTAATGCTTAATTAAAGGATTTCTACCTTGGCGAACGTCGACCCTTTCCCTTCAGTCTGGATTGTGATGGTCTGAGTTCGTCTCTGAAGTATCTGATCGATGTCTTCCTCGCAGAACTTGGAGCCCTCGTCTTCTTCGTCCATCAGCGCGCCGTACGCTCCTTTTTTCAACAAATCCTCCACCTCGAGCTTAGAGAGCTGCTGCACCTGCAGCAACACAGACACACTGTAGTCAGAATGTACTGAATGCATGTTTAATTCCACATCTAGCTGCTGACACATCCCTGAAGAAAACATCCAGATGTATGCAACAATATTAAAATTAAAGGTTATCTCTCACCCCGTTGAGGCTTCCTTTGCGGTTGATGTCCTGGAGGACGGCTTTGTCCAATCCCAGCTTCAGACTGGCCTTGTCAAACATTTCCCTCTCGTACGAGTTCCTGGTGATCAGTCTGTAGACTTTCACTGCTTTGCTCTGGCCAATCCGGTGGCAGCGTGCCTGGGCCTGACAAGGACAAAAAGACATACATCATTGCAGTACTAAACATTATTATCGTATTTGCCAACGGACTGAAGAACGGCCTGTTTTGATATGCTCCAGTGTTACATCAGTGCGTCTACTGCAAGCCAAACTCACTAAGGTTACTACATTTTGATATAACATAATAAAAAGCCAAATCACATTGTCATGGATTTTAGGGCTGGAACAATACAAGCAGATAAAAACCTAAATAGAGTCCATTAATTGGTGTGATAAATGACACATATTTTATTGATAATAATGAAGCGTAAAATCCCTTTTTGATCTTGCCCATAAGGATAACTAATACACTTTAATTTCCCTTGAAAATTGTTAAAGAAATATGACAGGATTTACTTTCATGGTCTGACAGCAAGTTTTCACTATAGATAGATAATAAACTTATCAGGGACGGATAATAAATATTAGGCTGAACTATTGGCACAATGAGTACACTACAATGTACTTTATATTAAACAGTTTAGCAAGAAGGACAAACAATCATTGTCCCTAACTAGAAAATGTAATCAAGTCAAATGGAAACATCCACATCATCAAAACTGTGAGAAATAATCGAACCCACAGACTCACAGGTAACACTGCCTGCTCACTTCATTATTCCAGGCAGAAACATCCTTTGAAGCTCACATTTTGTTACTATTTCAGTCCCAAACGAGATCATGAACGTCACTACAAATTAACGGCTCAGAGAAGCAGCAACACTCAGAGGAGAGCCTAATCTAAAGGGAGACACTACAGGTGGAAACGTAACAACATAACATTTCAGAAAACTTGTCTTAACGTAAATCACCAACTGGAAAAGTTTAAACGGTTATATTTATTAATTTAAACCTTTATCTTTTTATTCTGTATTGTCTCCCCTTAAACAGAAGATCTTTGTTTCATCATGATATGACAACTCAGTTTAGGTTGTTTAATAACTGATGTTCTGCTCTCTTCAGCAGAACCACAGTATATTGACTAAGTTGACATCATCCTCCTTTATATAAACTCTCCCAGCTCTCTGCCCACCTGCAGGTCGTTCTGTGGGTTCCAGTCTGAGTCGAAGATGATGCAGGTATCTGCAGCCGTCAGGTTGATTCCCAGCCCTCCAGCTCTGGTGCACAGCAGGAAGACAAAGCGGTCCGAGTCCGGCTTACAGAACCTGTCGATGGCCGCCTGCCGCAGGTTCCCTCGCACACGACCGTCAATGCGTTCGTACGTGTAGCTGGAGGAAACACGCACAAATAGATTAATTTCTACAACAGATTGATATCTCAGAAATGCACTGTTCTCTTTCTTTTTATTCATTTCCTTCTTTAATCTCCTTCCTCCATCCTTCTCTTCCCACCCTGCTCCTGCTCACCGTCTCTGTATGAGGTAGTCCTCCAGGATGTCCAGACAGCGGACCATCTGGGAGAAGACCAGGACTTTGTGTCCCCCGGCCAGCAGTTTGGGCAGCAGCTTGTCAATCAGCACCAGCTTACCGGCCGCCTGGATCATCGCCTGCAGCTGGAAGTCCAGCGCATCTGGACTGTGGCACTTCCTGAAGCTTTCCAGAATCTTCTCCTCGGCTCCTGAAAGAAAGGAAGAGAAAGGTTGAGGCTTCACTTTGAGATTTATAGAAACTTTTCTGATTTTTAGTTTCTCAGTAAAAGAAAATATTTTTGTATCTTGCATTCAACTTGAACACTATTTTCTCTCTTTCTTGCCTTGTTTTGACAGTCAGTTGTTTTACACTTCTCTGTTGTGTTGTGTAATTATAGATGAGATAAACTGCTAATTATACCAGATGTGTCAGCAAAGAGGTGCACTTGCAAACAGAGAGGAACATTGTCACTGATTGTGCTCCATGTGTTTGCGTGTGTGTGCTCTGACCTGTGATAAGGTAGGGGTGGTTGCAGCACTTGCGGAGCTCCATCATGGTGTTAATGAGGTTTGGCATGTTGTGCTGGTTTGCTCCTTTGGACAGGAAGGAGAAGTTCTTCTCTAAGATGGCTCGGTAGTATTTCTTCTGAATGTTCGTCAGCTCCACCTGCAGGAACACCACGAGTCAACTTTGTTTTAATACACAGATGGGTAATATAGTACACTGTGCTGTGTGTATTCTCCACCTAGTGTCTGGTAAATTAGCATGAACATCATTTGACACATGTGACTGTTTATATCAAACACACACAGCCGTACCTCTATGATAGTCTCTTCTTTAGGTGCCAGGTTCTTTTCTACATCGTCCTTCAGTCTCCTCAACATCATGGGCTTTAAAATGGCCTGAAGCTTCTTCACCTGATGGACAGAACACAGTAGGGAGGTGTAAATGTTACAGACATCTATTATCATATAAAAAGTCAAGGATTTCCTCCCTTTTTTATCCACATGAGAGTGTTTTTCTGGATCAAATGTTTTTTGTTTTGAGAAAAGAAAAAAAGAGAAAACAAAACACAGCTGATCCCAAACAAACAGAGACACAGAGCTACTGAAGGAGGAGGGCGAGGGTGAGAGAACAGTGATGTTAGGATGCATTGAAAACAAACACCACTACTTTCTGTAGTTGGTTTTCGCAGCAAAAGCCAACCCATGTCTCAACAAACCTGTTCATCTGTTTTGAGGTCTCCAAATTCTTCCAGGAAGGTGCTTTCTGAAGGAAACTGCAGCGGCTCCAAGAAGTTCAACAGGCTGAACAACTCCTCCACCGAGTTCTGCAAAGGAGTTCCTGTCAGCAGAACCTTGTGTTCCTGTAATAAATGTGAAGAGTACCATACTTAAAAAACATGAATAATACCAGAACAGGCTGCCTTTAATGACATTTATTAAAACTGAACTGAAAAATGCTTTATTAAAACAAGAAACAAGACGATATTAACAGAGACGAGTGTTGAGTCAAGTATTGAAGTATTGAAGTATTGAAAGTGGGCAGGTTTAAGAGGATAAGGAAGATTAAGCACACAGCGTTGCCTTTCCCATTAATAAAAAAATAATTTCATCTCACAGTGACAATCAACAACAATCAACAGTGACATAATATAACAGCCACTGCTGAAAATCACATTATATTGGACAAAAACAAGCCAATTCCTGCAAGTACTATAACATCATCATCATCATCATCATCATCTCCACACACAGACTGACGGACTGACCAGGTTCATGAGTTTGAGTCCCTCCAGCAGTTTGCAGTTCCTGTTCTTCAGTCGGTGGGCTTCGTCGATCACCACACAGCGCCAGTGGAGCTTCTTCAGCTCCGGACAGTCGGCCATGATCATCTCGAAGGTGGTGATCACCCCGTGAAACTTGAGCACACCTGGGATAGTGTTACCCTGTGGGACAGACAGAGGGTGAGACAGGTACATTTAAAGACGTAAGTAACTTTTGGAACATCCAATGACTGCCTTCCTCAGTCCCTAAAGTATCATCTGATGCTTTCTCTGAAGTTTTAGCGACAGGCGAGCAAACGAAACCTGCCATTGCCTTGAAGAAAATTACAGACTTTTGGGTGGTTTTAACATTGTTTGAAATATTTTGGAAAATGTAAGCTGCTAACTTAACAAAATACATAACAAAAGGTCTAGATGTTTTTAGACATTCTAATGCAGAAATGATACATGGTACTGTACATCTTTAAAAGATCGTAACCGGGGGTTCAGGGATGGATTAATGTCTCACTCCTGTATTCTCCACCTCCCTTCACTTTTAACCTTCCAATAAAAACACTAAATGCCTCCAAAGACGTTGAAACTGCTGAACGGATGAATTTATCAGCCGTGACCAAAATGAATATTCACTCCCTTTGGATATCTGCAGAAAGCTAAATTCGAAGCCATTAGCTGCATACAGTATCATAATGGCAACTCTCTGTATTCATCCGAGACTCCTCATGCAGTAATAAGAACCCTGTTCTGTTGTGAATATTTATACCAGACAAAGTTAGAGAGAAGGATCGGGACATTCTGAATAACTTCACAACTGAAATGTTCAACCAAGAAAATGTCAAAGATTCTGATCGCTTCACGGCCCAAGATGGAGCCACCCTGCAGGGAGAGTGAGGCCGAGGGAAAAGAGGTCAATGAGAAAGAGAGAGAGAGAGAGAAATGATAAATGTCCTCCAATTGTCTGTCACATACACACTACAAAAGACTCCCAGACGGAGGATGGACACATAAATAAAGACGCTCTTAAATCTGAAGAACCACCTTGAAATCAGGAGAAGAGAGCACAAAAATGCAGCTTAAGATCACAAAGTAAACACAACTCGCTTAACAGGAAACCCAGATGGAAGTCAGTGAACTAAACAATTTGCAAACACACTAGGGGGCTGGGCGATATAGCCTTAAAATAATGTTACGATATTTTCAGGCAATATAGCGATGTACGATATGTACCTCCATATTTTAAAACTCCTCTAAAAGCACTTCATAAATGATCGGACTGGGTGACAAAATCAAATATCACAATATTTTAATGAACAGGACCTACTTCAATATCAATATTGCAACAATATTGTAGAAATATACTAACCTTATCCCTGGATTATAAATTTAAACAACACTTTTGTAAAACCGTTCAACAGGAACTGTTCAAGAGTCTCAAAAATGTGCCACTTAAAACACTTTACAACATCTGGATTATTCTGAACAAGCTGACATGCACCTCAGAAGTGTTGAAGTGTATTGTAGAGGATTTAACGCCAGTGTGAGAATAGAGGAGATGAGGGGGAAGATACTGTGAGTCTGGATCCAAAATCGCATTCATTTGGTTTCACAGATATCCAGAAATCTTGTCACCAGAACACTTAAGAAGACTTATGAGGCTCTGCACCACCTAATTTATTGAACATTACATGAATATTTGAACATCACAAGTGTTTTGACTGACATCAGGGCAAAAGGTAAATCAAGGAACACCTTCTTTTGTTATTGAACTTGTCTAACAACCAATGCTTTCTAATTTTACTCAGCCACAACCCTAAAGATAGCCTCTTAAAAACAAAGAAACACATCATAGTAACACTAACATGGGTTGAACATGTGTTTTTGAGGGTAATTTAACATTTTTAACCTTTTCATAACCTCAATATTAAACGTCAGGTTTTATGAGCTGGTACCTGAGAATTGAAGCGCTGCAGATTTTTAAAACAGCTCTTGTGCAGGAAGGTTGAACCCCCCATTCTTTTCACACATGCAGCTGTGCTGTCTTTGCCTCCCTGTTATCTCCACAGCCATTATTCCACACTACAACATCCACCCTGCACTCTGCAGAGACTGCTGAGACGCAGACCTTCACGCTCTCTCTCCAAGGGTTTGTGTTCATCAGTAATCAGAGGACAACAGAGTAAACCAACATGCAACGCAGCCACAAAACTCTTTATTTGTGAACTCGATTCTCAGTTAGGAAAATATATTCTTCCACAGCAATCTCTGTTCTTTGCCTACCTGAACAACTCAACACTGAATAAAAGAGTTCGCACTTGTTCCCCCGGAGGTTTCCCGACTCTTCACTAATTACTCCTTACAGCAGAAACAGACACATGAATGTGGGTTCACCAAAAGGTAAAAACTTAATCAGCATTAGATTATTTTCCTCATTGATTTAGCTTTCAAATATATTTCCTATTAGGCGATGAATTGTTTTGCTAGAAAATGTTTGAATTTAGTACAAAAATGTTTTTGTCCTCACAACAGCCCATGAGCCAGAGATATCTGATTTACAGCTCAACTAATAACTGTATTGACTAATCAGTAATTCCTTTTCAAGAATTAAAAGAAACCGCCCGCGGGAAGATGCGACAGAGCTGCTGCAACAACATTTACAAAAAGTCTTTCATACCAAATGCAATAACTTCAGTGAAAATCGTTAACTTCATTCACACTGGAACCATGTTCATTATTGTTGTCACTACTATGCATGTCGTGTTATTTATTGCTGTGTACAGCCGAAGGCAAATGTCCACATTTGTGGACAATGAAGACTATTATCAACACTTCATCGTGAAATAAAGCTGGAACAAATTAAACCCCACAGACAGATGATTCACAACAGAGTAACCAGATATGTGGGGAAAATTTCCTTTAAAAGAAGACAGTCAGCAGCTAAATGACGGCACTTTCAAGGATTTCCTTCATTTTTCTATCCTCGTTAGGGTCTGTGGTTTCGCACCTGAACAAAAATAAAAGAAACCCACCACACGTGATCAATGAGAGTCTGACAAAAACCTTACCTGTGGGTCTCTGTAAAACATCTCGTACTGCAGGATCATCTGCCGGCTGATCTGCGAGCCGTGATACACGATGACGTTCATGTGCGTCCACGTGCGGAACTCCCTCTCCCAGTTGGTGATGGTGGACAGGGGGGCGATGATGAGGAAGGGGCCGCGGATCCCCATGCTGAAGATCTCGAACAGGAAGGTGATGGACTGGATGGTCTTTCCCAAACCCATCTCATCTGCCAGGATGCAGTTTTTTCTACGAAGAAGAACAAAGACTGTGTGAGAGGGCAACAGAGGGCAGAAGGAGTCTGATGTTCTGACATCATCCTTGAGTACAACACATGTATGCTAATTAGTGCTATAATGAGGCTAATTAATGCATTATTATTTTTGTACACATGCTTGTTAATATCACTACTATGTTATGAGACGACATGAAGTAAAGGTTTCAAGAAAGACAGTGATTCCTTATTAAAATGATAATCTATGCACAAATTTATCGAAAGTACAAAAACAATATATTTAATGTTTTACCTCATCAACTTCATTGATTTTTATAAATAAATGCTTATCCTGAACTTTAAAATGCATCTTCACTCAGAACGAGGCGACTGGATATCATCCCGCATCATTTAGATAAAACTGCTTTTGGAAGGAAGGAAATATAATTTATCAGCTTCAACAGGTGTTACTCTGAAGCTGTTGTTATTCAGCTTACCGTATATAAAACATAACAGTCAGTCAAGTTAATTGTTCTTAATAAAAGTTTAATGTCAAATAAAGAGCTAGAAACAGTTAGATTAAAATTAAAGTAGGTGCAGTGACTCCCAGGTAAGTTTATAGTTCAGTTATAGTTCTTATAATGTTTATGGCTGTTTTTAATATTAAAGTATATCCGTGGTAAGTGGGACTGATTTTGTTTGTGTTCAGTACTCACCTGTTGTACCAGTTGAACAGTAACCAGTTCATACCCTCCAACTGGTATTCTCTGAGCTGGTTTCCGTTCCGGTAATCTCTCGAGCGGTCCAACTTCTGCCATTTCTCTGGAGGAGGACGCTCCTGCAAAACACACAGACAAAATTTGATTATTTAAAGACTACGATTACCAACAACCCCTTAGCAGATGATAAAAGGTTTCGTTTTCTGAATTTAATTATGACTAAATTAATTGACTATATAGATTTTATCCAACAAAAGAACGGGGGGAATATCACATTATATTAAAACTATGTTTCCCCTGATAAATCAGAAAGTAAATAAGTTGTCCTATTTCTTAAAGGTAGAAGAGGACTCTGTCACTGACTCTGTCTCTGATTTTGGAGGTTGAATAGCCAAAAATTTAAATAAGTAGTTATTGCTGCCAGGGTGTCATGAGTAATAAGACTAGTTTTTAAATAAATAACAGCTAAAGAGCAAGAATAATTTGCTCAGGTCTCATCTCCTGGGAGTGGACAGAGACTTGAAAATTGCTGATATTTTAAGCAGCAATTTTTAATTCAACATCCAGTGAAGTAAATGTCCTGTTGTACTGGTCAGGATACTGATGACATGTACAAAATACATCTGAATGTCCTCTCCTTTGATGTGTGGGCTTCATGTGATGATGCCCTAACTGAAGTGGGACACACAGATGTGGAGACGGCTGAGGCTCACAGAAAAGAAGATGTTTTAGATGGTTTTAAATTGCTTCTGAGGGTTTTCAAAACCTCAATGTCACCTCCAAAAACAAACAGAAGCAGAGCTGAGGTTCTTCTCATGCTGAACTCCAGCATGAGAAGAAAAAAAACCTCACAACACTGATTGTGTTTTATTTGCAGTCATTAGGACCGAAACAAGAAAACAAGGCCGAGATGTAGAGAAGAAAGATGTCTGTTCTGCAGAGAGGATTGGAGATGAAATAAAAAGCCTCAATGTTGTTGTGCAGATTCCCTTTCTCTTACATCTGCCCACCAACCTAAACTCAAAATGCAAATTGTTTTTTCTCACTATTTATCAAAAATAGTCTGGTTCCAGATGTCTGAATCACCGCCCACATCTCCGTATTGTATCTACATGTTCTGTATCTATACAGGTCTGGTGGTCTCAAACCAATCACAATCATCTTGGGTGGTGTAAAAAGCCCAGGATGCAGTGACGGTGCTCCTGCAAAATGATGAGGAACTTGGTTTGCACATGAGGAGGCGAGCCCTGGCATTTAAATGGCTAAATCCCATCAAAAGAAAAGGGAACAGCTGCTGGCTTGTTTACGCTTGCACCGTTAGCAAACAGGTTAGGGTAACTTGTTATTTTCGGTGGTAGATCGGTAGCTCAGAGTTTGTTGTCCTTCCCCGTAGTGACAGGGATTTTAAAAACAGTTACACAAAGTCTACATCTGGTAGGTCAGACTTTAGGACCCCTTTCACACATGCACTGTAGCTCGGGATTTATCCAGAGATTACCTGGAGGAGCTGTATATGTGAACACAAAAGTCTGCAACATTTCCCACAGATTTCCTTCTGCCAGCTCCCTTGTCCTAAATCCGGGTGAGCCACATGTGTGAATTCACACAGAGGGAAAGTGGGCGTATCAATGATGTATGATGTGAGTGTGAAGAAGAAGTGAAGAAGTATCATTTTACACAACAACACTGAAGAAAGAGAAAATGTCTGAACTAGAGGGATGAAGGGATTCGCAAAACACTGAGGTATCCATCATATCCTGCCTCCTGAATGCTCCTGGCCCCTCGCTCAGACCATACGGAGTGTTTCCAACATGTGTGAACACTTCTGACACGGACAATCTCCTGTTGTGTATTTGCATGTGTGAACAAGCAAATACACAACAAGCAAAATCTGATCTGATTTTCTGATTATTTTCCAGAGTTCATTCTGGTGTGCCCTTTTCCCTGAGTTGTGTAGGAACTATAAAGAATGAAGACGTCATCCTCCTGCACCAGAGACACAAATTGCATCTTGGGCACCACCCCAATCAATGTGGAGTACATCAAAATTAACAAATGATGCCTCACAGATTTTATGGTCCCCAATGGACTTCTTTAGTTTTGTCTTTAAACCTTTTGGGCGCTGTTTACATATCATCTGCACTAGCCTTTTCTACTTTTTGTACACACACACTACTTTTTTATTGAAAAACATACAATAGAATATGTCAAATATATGCATGTAAGTCTTCCACAATCCTGAGGAAAGCACTGAACTTTATTTGTGCAGTACTTTAAAAAACAAGCGTCACAATGTGTCACAAAACTTCTACATGTGTTTTGTTTTTTCCAGGCTGACCGAGATCTGAAAGTTGCGAGTCTCTCCTTGAAATTGAACCCGCTTCATATTCTCCTTCGGATTTTTCACAGCATTGAACTGCATTTTTCTCTCCCATGTCAACATATTGCATCAAACTGCCCCGTCTTTCTCTATCTTTTCCGCTCACACTCTATTATGTCTCTGCTCACCATGTGTCGGAGGTCTGGCGGCAGTTTCTGGATCTCCTCAAACTCTTTGATCTTCTCTGGGTCCAAGTCCTCCTGCAGCTCCCACGTCGCCTCCTCGTACGAGAGACTGCACCACTTCACCAGGTAATGGGTCACCTCCTACAACAACATCCAGAAAAAACAAGGTGTCTGTGTGTGTGTGTGTGTGTGTGTGTGTGTGTGTGTGTGTGTATCTGTGCAACAGGACTAAGAGTAACCTTCAGTAATAACTGCTTTCAGAGCAGACAATCACTGCTGTCAGAGTGTGTCTCTGTTACCCACCTCTCCGGTCTCAGTATCTGTGGTAACAGCCACCTCCAGCACTCTGTCCACCTCAACATAGTCTGGGTTAAATAAGTCCTCATCAGGCTGCAAACAGGGACAAAAATGGATGGAGAGAGACAGAAAAACAACAAGAGATTATTGATTATTCATTAATAATCTGGTCAGGGATCACTTTGATAAAGCTACAGTCTTTGTTAAGAAAGGAAAATAAACAAAGAGCTGTAATATGTAATAAAGAGCAGTATAATAAAACATGGAAGAGAAACAAACCCTTAATGCCAGTGGTTATTAAAGGTGTCTGCTGTATTTTTTAACCTTGACCCTATTGCCCATGTTGTTGTGTCTAAGTGATTAATGGGGACAACAATTTTTGAAATTGATCCAATATATAGCAGGATCTCTGCAGGCAGCAATGTAATCACCACGGGCAATTGCACACCATCAAAGTACGTCCACTAAAAATGCGGTAAATTAACGATTTATATAAATCAAACCAGAGTTGGTGATTGTTAGAACAGTGGAAAGACAAACCAAAATGGTTTTGGTGAAATTTATTTTGTTTTGAGTGAGTTTTAATGAAGTGTGTTTTATGGCGCTAAAATTGCTGATTTTGTACATGGAGTCTGGTGGCATTGGCGAGAGCAATATAGCGGCTGTTTCTGGTTAATTAAAGAGGATATTAACCTTTAACAAAAAGGTCCAACTCTGTCAGGATCATTTCTAAAATGTTGCCAGACTCTTAGAATAACAATCTGAGCCTGTCAGTGGCAAAAACAAGCACTTTAAATGGATGTACTTCAACGGTGCAGCCTGATTTGGGTCCAGGTTGAAAAATACAAAAATTACTTACTTCAATGTCTCCCTTTGTCATTGTTTAAGTTGGGTTCACTTAATACTATATAGTGTAATTCTCCATACTCAAGTACTATTTGCTTTTATCCTTTACGTTTGGTGCCTAAAGTACTGTACCCCAACTCAGTCCATCCTGACAGAAAGGACGCCCCATCTGGTGTTTCATTTCCTCCATGCCAAACCAACTATGAAGCCTCCTAATACCACATTCACACCAAAATTAGCATGTATTTAAAACATCGGTAAATTGCTAAAAATAGGCATTTGACTTTTTTACATTGCCAGCAGATGAGTTTCCCTTCATCAGGCGAACAGTAGAAAGCAGCAGATCATATACCTCATCAGACTACATTAAGAAGACATTAAAACTTGTTTTAAGAAGTCTTAAATCAACAAAATTCTGAATAAGAGACATCTTTTTTTTTTCGGAGCTGATAACAGAAGTTGCTAAGGAGAGAGACATCTCGCTTCTTTGTCATCTCTGAAGTAACCGCTGTTAGTGGCTTCGATGCCGTCTCAACAGTCTTTCTTTCAAAGCCGACTACAACAATGTTTAAGCGCTGCCTGACAGAGACGGATGGAAAAGTATTAACAAGCCAGCGTTCTTAACTTGAACACATATCACATCATCACACCTTAACAGGGGCGAAAATTAACATGTCCAGTGTCCTCCCAAGTGCTGTGTTGTAATCACAGCTGATAAACACCCGTGACAGTTATAGAGACATCTGACTTGGGAGCAAATGCCGATTATACACATTTACATCGAAGACAAAAGCCACATGTCAGCAGGTGTTACTGGGTTTTTTGTCCAGTGTGAAAGAGGTATAAGACAACCTATATAATTAAAATGAGCTTGACATTTCTTGTTACTAGAGACACATCTTCCATAAACATAAACATAAATTAAGTCCAGGCACACCACTGTGAAGTTCAACTTAGGCAGTTAAAAAACAAATTATGCTCCTCTCTCACAGTGTTGCTGTGGTTACAGCATGTCACGTTAACCTGATAACCTTTATATCACCTTTTCAAGGCTTCGCAGCAACTCTGGATGAATTAATTGTGAATTATCCATCAGTTTGGGCCATCACTACACACCTGAAGTAGTCAGGATTAACATTTTCCTAAACACTTTGTGATCAACAAAATGTCTTTGGTAATATCTTTGCTAGATTATTGAATACAACTTAACCCAGCATGACGTTAAAGGAGAAGATTCGCCTTGTTCTAGAGTAATATAAAGTAGACAATGTCAGGTGTTACCTCTGTGAACAGGTGTTTCATCTGCGCTTGTTTGGTCCTGAAGCGTTTAATCTTCTGGTGGATTCTGGGGTCTTTCTCCAGCTCTTCCAGAGTGGCCCACTTGCAGTGCAGGTAAGAACTAAAATAACACATGACAAAGGAAGAGACACAGCTTTCATTCAGTCAGACATATGAGTTGTTTGCCTGTTGGCCATTATAGAGCCCGAGTGCTGCACAATTTTAAAATGATTTTGAATTCAGTTACAAAAAGTAACTTTCTTTTGCCTGAAGAAGCATTTAGAGGATCAAAATAAAATCATGCACGGAAATGCAAGGGACCAATGACACAAATGCCAAACAAATGAATGTGATCAACAACTTTTACAAAATTTAACAAGAGGCCAGACAACAGACAGAAATCAGAGTGTCTACAGGTATCAGACAATAAAACTGAATGCTTTTTAAGACCTTACAAGCTCATTTTTGACCAAATTAAGACAAACTTTGGGGGGAAAAAAACAACTTTTTCTGACTCAAGTAGGTATATTAAGGTATGAAGTTTATATGTGGTCCTGTGCAGAGGCAGGTTTTATGCAGAGACATGGTTTGTGAATTAGGTTAATATACATTTCCCTGACAGGTAAAAACACAGTATTGGGTTCAGTGATAGGTTTATAACATCAGAAATGTGGAAGAGCATGACTCATTTTGACAAAAACAAATTTAACAATGGAAAAAATGTAATTAGATAAAATATTTTGTGGCAATTAAAGACCTCACAAATTCACTTTTTAAAAGACTCTTATCACCTAATAACATAAAGACTTGCAGAGACCCTGGAAATAGAATGAGGTCGCCTCGCTCTGTGATATATCTACTGAAAAGAATTCTCTAATCATTAGTTGGTGGGAAAGAAAGCTCAACAAATAATGTTACTATGGCAACAGTTTGACACGCATGATTTAATCCATAAACCACAATCTATAAATGGACAAATCTAAATGTCACTGCGGTGTTCACTGAACAGTACATGCACCATGTAGTTACTAAACTTCCAATGGACCTACTTATACATTTGATAATGCATTATGTATAATGATGATTTTTACAGTACCAATGTTATACTTGGAGCACTTTTCTGTAACTTTATAATGCGTGAATACATTATTCTAAATAAAGTCGACGAAAAGTAAAGCGGTTGATTCAACTCAAGCAAACTTTCGATGTTTTATTCATCACCCATGAGAATAAATTATGATCATAATAAAGACAGTATCTTTGTAGGGTCTTTCTTAAAGATACAAAGTGCTGGAACAAACAGGAGGGTCTCCGGAGAGCCCCCGACTGGCTGGAAGAGCTTGCGTCTCGGTGAGAGGATGAAAAATTCTCAGCTGCTGCCGAGTAGCTCTTTACCGACTCTGGAGAATAGACCGCTGCTACAGTACAACACAGCCTATCTGTGCAAAGTCATCTTCCCTGAGAGAAATCAATGTCATAAAAACTATTAACTAAGCAGCTCTAACACAGTTCCTTAAGCTGCTTAAATATTTCCCGTCAATCACGAGAGTGACTTTAAACACCTCAGAGGCTGCACATGAGCACGGTGGCACCCAGAACTTGTTGTAGATTCAAGAGGAAAGATTTTATAGGATGTCATATGAGTGTCTTTAGTCAGGTGGATCAGTGATTAGTCTACAGCAGCAGCTCATTGGGTCTCAGCTTTCTGGGTGGAGTTTTCATGCTGTCCGAGGGTGCGATTCAAAACCCAACTGGCACAGCACCATTTTGAGCCGAGTGGGCATAGATTCCTCTGTATTTGTACTCATTGCTACCCTTGCTAGTTAACACCAGAAATACTAGGCTGTTACACTTATTATTATTTTACTAATGCACACTTTTAAATTACATAATGACATTAGTTGCACTGAAATTAGTTAATCATCAGTCTTCTCAAATCTGTCACTGATGCTAACAATGCTAACAATACCAGTTAAAGATTGAACTGTGCTAAATTTTGGCTGACAGGCTAATAAAAACAAACTTCACCAGGCTGAATCCAAGTTGGAAAAGGTTGATTATTAGCTGATAAAGATTCAACATCATATTTGCTGCCTCATGCCTCACGCAAACCATTTAAGCAGGTTGTCCTTCTCTTGCTGCTACACTGGCAACAAGCACACGCTGGCATGGTCTAACACAGCGCAGTCCCAGTGATCACATGGGTTTCCTTTGAGTGCTTCAGTTTCCAGAGACTTGTCAAGAGTCAAAAGCCATGCTAGCAGGTCTGTTACTAAATTGCACAGAAATCCATCCAACAGTTGTCAAGACATTTCAATTTGAACCACAAGTTTCAACCTGCCAGCTGCACTAGAGGATAATTCAGGGATCACCGAAGTCAGCAGGGTTCAGCCACCTGGAAACTGCCCAGATCAACAACAATCTAATCAGTCGGCCACTAAACAGCTACACTGGAGCAGCTGATGCTTTACTCAAGGGCATTAGGGAAGCCCAGATCCAAAAACCAAAACCAAGTCTGATCTGAAACTTATATTTGACTGACAATGTGTCAGATTCAGCGTCAGACACTGTCATAATCCAAATCTGGTCATTTCTAGATTCTGGAGTTAATGGAGATTTTGCACCGGACAGCATTATATTAAGAGATACTCCTAATATTCCACCTGCTACATGAACAGGATGTAATTGGCGTGGATAAAACAGCCCTGGCCTGGTCTGGTCTGAGCAGGAGGGCATTAGATGGCAACAGAACGTGCAATTACATCCAATGAACTGACAGCAAGCAGCTAAATGTCTTAACAAATAAATGCCAGCCATGACAGAGAGACTCACAAATTTCTGTACTTGACGTAAAACTCCTCTGTCTCCTCCGCTTGGTCCTCTGATGATGAAGTCTAAAAGATAAGAGGGAGACAGATTTAGAGAAGCAGCAGGAGAGCAGATTTTACAGCGAGCGAAAACAACATAATACATTTATACTCCAAAAGAAATATTTCATTCATTAAAGTTGTTCGTGCTCTCTCTTCACCTCTTTCTTCGCTATTCTGACAGACAGAATTTTCTCAATGATGTTGGCCTCGTCCTCAGGTGGTTCCTGAGGGACACAAAGACCAAACAGATTAGCAGCCCAAACAGATGAAGGTCAGCTCTCAGAGTTTGTCTTCATACAGCAGCAGTGTAAAAAGACTTCAATCAATGCAAAACATTCAGAGAGGGACCTCACATCATTTAAAATGTGGGTTACAAAATCTTGCCAATAATTATTAAATGACAAATCTTATTCAGGGGAAAATTTCATGCAGCACTGTTACATGATTGACTCAATACAATCCAACAGCAGCTTCCAAAATGACCAAAACCACTTCACAATAGTTTCAACCAAAACTGAACATAACAACCTTCATGTAGTAGGATTTATTGGAAGACATCTGCATCAGACTGCTTTGGCTAGGTAGACCTAACACAAGAGTATCTGAGTATCTGTATGTTGGCATTTAACTCTGACAAATTCAGTGAAGCTATTTACATAAAATAAAGATTTTCTGCTGTCAAACACTAAAACAAAGATAGTGAGAATGTGACTTGCAATTTCTTCAGACATGGTAATAAAAGTTCTGGTAGGGATTTGACAGACAGAGGCCCAACAAACATCCTCACCTCAACTTGGATATTATTATACATATATTGATTGTGCATTTTAAAACAAAGATGAAGCAGCATGTGACAAGAAGAGAAAGTGAAATCAAGAAAGACAAAAGGAAGGGAGAAGAAAAGAAATAGAGGCTTACCTCAGCCTGCCATGCCAGCGCAGTGGCGTTGAGTGCTGAGATACGACCGGCTCCAAGAACTGCGATCGTCTCTCCATCATCGTCTACCACCTTAAAATCCAGATCCTCGTTATACTTCCTCCTCTTGACCTGACGTCCCGAACGCCGCTTCTAAAGAACAAGATGAAGATAGATTGAAGAGAGAGAGGGGTGAGATCAGGGAGCAATAATTGAGGAAGAAGAGAAGGAAGAGAAGAGAGTTAGAAAGATTATCCAGAAGTGGAGAAATGGGGGATATAATACAGTAAGACATCGGGATCAATTCAGAAGAAAGTGTGAGAGGAAGAAGAGAGGGAAGAGGAAATAAGGAAAAAGAGAAATGCAAAGATGGATGGGAGGAAAACCAAATGGCATGATAAATTTAACAATTTGTTGCTAACTGTATTTAAGCTACTTAATATAATCTGTTTAAAGTTTCTTTATGAGACATACACTGCCACTAACTGCTGCACTCTGACCTAAACAGCTGTTATATCACTCTCCTCAAAGCCACCAGACTCCATTGACAAAAACAGTCATTTTACGATGTAAAAAAATGAAATATATCAAAACCGTCTCGGGGTTGTCTTTCCACTGTTCCAATGATCACAAACTCTGGTTTGGTTGAAATAAATCCTTCATTAACCTGTAATTATTATCCTGCTCACACTAGTTTCCTAAAACATTGAGTAAAATATGCGTTAGGGGGCTAGGGTTAGGGGGAGGTCACTCTCTTAGTCTCTTGATAAACACGGAGAAGGCCAATAGCTTCACAGGGAGGGACTCACATGCACCAACATGCTTGCATGGTTATCCGGCCTAACAAAAAGATAGTTTGTCTTTGCTCAAGACGCTATTAATCAAACATATCTTTGCATGTCTAAATAAACAATCTCAATCTCACATACAGACCCTTTAACTGAACATGGAACTCAACAAAATCAGCAGGTAATTAAATGTTTGGAAACATAATGTCTAATGTTGTAAAAAAAAAAACATACTGTGGATGCTGTAATGTATGCAACACTATCAGAGGTATATTAGTAGTCAAATTAATTACAATACCTCGTTACCTTTGAGACATGAACAACTAGCCTTCTGTTTCAAGGCTTCAAGAATGTCTCTCCAGTTTACTGACTGCAATTCCCAAAACCCTTTGCTTCCTGTCACTAACAGGATGATGCTACTTGTCACAACACGTTAGAAGCGATCTCAACACTTCATGCTTTTGGCAAAGGTTTCATTTGTCCAATCATGTAAAACTAAAGTCTGTAACAAAAGATGGAATGAGTTACCAGAATTAAAATGTCACCTTTAACTACTCGTCTAAACAGAAATAGCTACGTAGCCCTCCGTGTCTAGGGTCTATTCAATCCTTCTGTCCACTCACCGCGTTATCCAGGGGGTCTTGGCTGTCCTCTCCGACCATGTTGAGGGCTGACATTGAGGTAGTGTCGTCACTCTCGCCCCCCTCCTGGACAGCCAGCTCCTGGTTTCTCCTCTTTCCCTTCTTCTTCTTCTCCACGGGTGCTGCGCCAGGATCTCTGGAAGGAGAGGAATTCTGATGAGTAATTAGCAGCTCTAGTAGCCTGCAGCAGTGTTTTCTCACCGAGCCAGAGGCTGGAAACTCTCCTGCTCCCTAAGGATTTGTAGAAGGATGCTTGAGACAGTTACATCGGATACAAAGATTTTATCCTCACTTTGTTCTAATCTCTCTAGGTAACATTATTTTCTGATCACGAAGACAATGAACACTGTCCAATCGCTGAGACCAACCAGCTGGTGAAATACTGGCCAGAGAGATTAGAGCACACTTTGGACTGCCAGTTTGAATCCCCTGACTGGCAGAGAAAATCAGAGCATACGAGCTGAATGAAAAAGCAGGTTGTCTCCTGGCTTAAAACATGTCTATGAATTGGTGATCTAACGACGTATTTGCACACTTGTGGCAAAGTCAACTAAAAGATTATTTTCTTAAAAGACACTGAGGCGCTTAGAAAATCTGTAGCTTCGGTTAGGTGAAATATTTCTGAGTTAAACGAGTGAGCATCTTGGGAGATGTGTGGTCAAATCATTCTGCGATTTGATTGCTGGAAAGTGGGTGTGACACAGTGAGAGCATGGAGGAAACAACAGGGGATTGAGATCGACATTTCCATTCAATTATAGTAAACTGATGAAGTGGTGAAGGAGGAGGAAGAAATGAAAATATTCCAGCCACTTAGACCACAACTGTGCACTTCTGAAAATGTAAACAAGGTTTTGACAGCTATCCACAGATAGCTACAGATATCCAGACACAAATCTATGACCCAAGATACCATCCACTAGTTACTTTGATCCAGGAGTGAATTAAGTGACATGCAGTTTAATATGACGAGAAGGGTCGACCGGTCATTTGATAAATGACAAACAAGATTTATGTAACATTGGGGGCCAAGGGCAAGATTGTTCTGACATATTCTAACATTTAACAGAAAGAGAAAATAGTGGAATTTTGATTTATTATTATTATATTAAAAGGGTAACTCGGTCAATTTCACATATTTAAGAGCTGCATGCCATCAGCGATGTCACTCGGTGGCTGAGTTGCATTGTGGGTAATGTAGGCACGAGGTTTTGAAAAGGAAGAAGAATGTGTGGAATAAAAGAGGTGATGTCTCTGGTCCTGCTGTATTGATTTTGATCATTTGTTTTTAAATTGTGTTTTTTCACGTACTGTGTTGCTTTGCTAGTGTCTGATATTTACCAAACAGTGACATCTCAGACTGTCTGCTAGTTTGGGGTAAACTCATTTTCTTCAGTCAGCGGCCCAACAGAAATGTGGAAATCTCCTGATTATAAGATCGGGATGCGGACATGGAAGATTCTGCATCGATGCAGAGTCAGAACATGATCAAGAGTTTGCAGCTTATGTTGACAGTTGATACAACGCAATGTTGCTCTCATGCTTTGAATTGTGGGCGGACAACGTTAATTCGGAGGGAGGCAGATATCAACAGTATTTTGAAAGTGGACATCTCGAGGCATGTGTCGCACTTTATGAACTTGTTAAGAAACACAAACTGGCTGAGACACACGCTGAGTGTAACTTCTGACTCAACAATCACTTAGCCATCTTCACCTGCAGCCAACATCTGCAGCCATAAAGTATATTTTTACAGCGAGACTAATTAATCAGCCAAGAATTAAGGAAGCGCTGTCAACTTTACCGCCCAACTCTAAGAAAGGTGTGTGCAGGAGATACATAATACACTGCAGATGGATTTAAGTGTTGTTTCTGTAATGTTGATGTACTGAGGAGGTCACACAGATACTGCTATTAAAAAACATGCAGCTTTTAAATTGTAGACTTTGGAAGTCTGATTATTGAAAGGACTTTCTAACAACATTATAATAAAAGACATTCAATTGTATGTAAGGTTGTGCCCGATGGAGGGATTTTCTACCCGGAAGTTATTGTAAACAAACATTGTGATTGGTTCAATCGGCTGCACAAAAACAGGGCAGTATTTGATATTCACCATGAGAGAATGACAGTCCAAAAACATTCCAGCAAAGAGCAGAGAAGAGAGAAAACACAGCTCTCCATGCACTGAGAGGCATGAGGGAGAGAGCGCTCAGTTAAAGCACCCTAAAAAACAATCAGTCTGACAAAACACTCAACAGAGTGAGTCACAGAAACACAAGCTATCCGCAGATAGAAACATATGAAAGAGCAGGGGGAGTTGATAGATAATTAGAACAGATATAATTAGTATAAGTTGTCTTTCAAATCAAACATCTCTGGAAGTGTGACACAAATACATCACATTTTGTGGTCAATTCATGCATCTTTCATACAGGAGAGCCACAGACTGTTCGATTGACTCTGCTGAACATGCATTCGACCCATGTCTGACCCCGTTCATGAGCCTGCTGTCAAGATGAATCTCACAGAGACACTGCGTCTGCAACTGCAGCTCCTCTCACATAACTGCTATGACAAGGCATTAAATATACAAAGAGTGACTAGTGGGCAAGGGCCAAAAAAGAAAAAAGAAAAAAGATCCTCCTGTCCCGGTTAATGGTATTTCTTTATCTCTCTACTTAAACTCTGTCAAAGTGAGCAGTGAGAAAAGACAAAGCAACCGATTAAGAATTAAAACTCCACCACATGAGGACTTTCTAATCTTCTTGTGACTGGTGTTATCCGAACAAAACATGACCTGATACCAGCGCCCGACCTGGAAATGACCCTGAGTTCACAAGTCCTCCTCCGTCTCCTCCACATCCATGGCTCTTTTCTGCATTTTTATCTCTCCCTCTTCTCCTTCTGTACTCTTTTCTTCCATCCTCACTAAACCCATCTCCGTCTCTTCTTCCTGTTTCACAGCAGCGATTCCCATCTCTTTTCTCTCCATCACCTTTATCCCTTTTTATTCTTGCTGGCACTTTTTCCTCTTTCTCTAACGCTCATCAGCAACTTTTCTCTCTCTCCGTCTCTCATCAGTCTGCTGTTGCCGCTCTTAACTTCACATGAGTGATTCATCTCCACTTTTTCACACTTTATTTCTAACATTGCTCCTTTTCTCCTCTTCCCACAATTCTCAATCATAAAACTCTCTACTTCCACCGGAGAATATTGACTTTCTTTCTTTCATATCTGTCTGCATCAGAACCCTGTCTCAACTTTGTTCTCTCTCCTGACAAAGTCACTCAGAAATATCTTTCCTATCAGCACTCATCTCTCGAGTCAACTGGTTTCCTGTTCTGTTATCTTGCCATGAAGAATCTACACACGTCTGCTGGTCTACAGTACAGCTGCAACGAGAAGTCAATTCATCAATTAGTCTATCGAGAGAGAATGAGTCATACTTTGATAATCGATTAATTGTTTGAGTAATTTTTCAAGCAAAAACATCTCATTTAACCAGTATTGGAAGACAGTTTGGGACTGAAAGAGGTGGGTCTCACTGACCTCAACAGAGAGTATTCTCTCTCAACTATTAGTATTTAACTTATAACAACCCCCGAGACGCACACAGAATCTAATGAGTAATTTATGCAATTACACAGATTAAACTCAATTACACAGAGTACCAGACACCGTAGACAGTGAAAATGTGATTATTTTTATGCGTATTTATGTGTTAAACTATGCTGTTCAAAAGGTACGTCAAAGATGAACAAGTTATGCATCTGTTAGAGGCTCAAAAGAAAATAATTGTTAAACAGCTGCTCTCGAGGCAGAGGAAAAGTGCAACAATAACACAGTTAGTGACTAAAAGAAGCCTGACGTAGGAGCAAAGATAGAGAGGCACAGAAACATGTCTGCAAAAACAACCTCATAAAGAGCACTCAGCTGTTCTGAAGAGGGTCGGCAAAAAATAATTTTTCACAATTCAGGGAGGACAGACGGGAGAAACAAAAGAAGAAAGGTTCAGAGGAAGACAGATAGAGGCGGGGGTGACTATTTGTTACAAAAAATTCCTGCCATCAAAAGACATTTTTCTGCCTTTTCTCCTTCATTTTAACTCTGTTAAAAAGACAACAGGCTGTATGTCAGTTTGTCTGCCTCCCTTAAGGGTCAGAAACATTGATGGTTAAGTTCAGACATGACATTTTATTTTAATTATATGTAGGTAGCGGTTGATCGAGCTCAGATTTTTAAAGGCCGATATATTAACAATACTTGCACTGAACATTTAAGTCAACGTCATGGATACCTAAAGAGCCAATTTCCACCGATACTGATTGGTTGACTGATTAATTGGCCAAACTGATTAATCTGTCGACCTCGATCTTAAAGAACAAGACTTGAGATTGTTAAGTTTCAGTATGCAGTTGAAAATGGCTACAGGTAGGGATGTGACAATTTTCATTATCTGATGAATATTTTCAGTGAATTGCTTGTGTCTAAAAATCTGTGAAAAATTATAATTTCTCAAATAGTTGCCAATCAATTTAGTGTCAATCAATTTATCAATTAATCCACTAACCATTGCAGCTCTAGGTACAGGTTAGATAAATTAGATTGATTAAGGTAAGAATAAAGGCATATACACCTAAATCAGATATACATATACACATGTGTATATTAGCTTGATGAAGGTAAGTAACAGACTCCAGACATAAAGAAGATGTGTGTATGAGAGGCTTTAATAAGTAAAATAGATGCAGAATAAAGCCTTATTTTAAAGTTAGTTTCTCTCTGTCCCCAGGCCTTTAGAGTAGCCTCATCCATGTGTTTTTCCATCCTTCACATGAAGCATCTCAGATACAATTTTGAAAAACTGGTGAGCCAATTCATTCGTTCATATTTTCAAAACTTTAAAATCCCAGCTTCATTCTAGCAGCTCGTTTAGATAAGGTACCACACCGTGCGTCCCTGTTGTACTCGGTCTGAATAAAACTCTTCTTCACATCTTTTCTGACTCCCCGAGAAAGCAGAAAAAAGCCAAAACATAGCTTTTAAGTGAGAAGTGAGAAGTGAGCTGTATAATTTGTTGTGGATGACAGGTTTACTGCCGCCTCGCTCTTTCTTGTTGGACTTACTTCATCAGTGTGCACTTCTTGGGCTTTTTTAGAACAGCTCCTTTCACTTCTTTCTTCTAAAATGTTTCCCCTCCTGTTTCTCATGTAACATCTCTTTGTTTCTCTCTTGCTCTCTGCTTGAATTGCTCAGAAAATGGACAGAAAGTCTTACCTGGGTTTGCGGCCCCTCTGTTTTGGCGCTGAGGGGACTGGGGTCTTGCTGTTGGCCCGGCCATTGTTCTTGCTGTGGACCTGTCCCGGGACCTTAGAGTGGAGGGCTGATGGAGTAGTGAAAAACACGAGGAAATGAGTGAGTCAAAGGTCTTGGTCACACTTTCAGCCTAACTTGAGACATTCTTGACCTGAACCTGATTTTTTCCATCATTTTTCCATTACACTGACTGATGCTGAGCAAAAGCAGAACATGTCCATAGACGAGTCCCCATATGAATTGTTGGCACCGACAGAAAAAGTCAGAAAATGTGTGTTTTTCTGAGAAACACCTTTAGAACTAAAACCTGTAGCCTTGGATAATAATAACCCAAGCTCACAACCACACCTAGCTTGTTAGCAGTGTGCAAGTATTTAGGAAAGTGTGCAGCCTGTTAAGCTAAATAAATAAAACGATGTCACTGACAGCAATGCTCTCTTTTTCAAGATCGCCCTCATCACATTCACACAGTTGCACATTCAAACCTGGAAGCTGCCCAGTAAAACGACAGTCTGGTCTGTTGGCCACTGACCAGCTCCACTGGAGTGGTTGGGGTTAAGGGTCTTTCTCAAGGGCACCTCAGTGGTGGTAAGAATGAGTCTTAAAACCGGTAATAAGTCAGCATCTTTAAGCTTCCAGTTCCCTCGTCTCGAAGTCAGTGTTTTTTTTGTGAATGGGTTTTCGGTTAAATGCCTTAAATAAGTTTAACGCAAGCTACAAAATAAAATACATCAGTTAACACCAAATGTTTGAATTAATGAGCATTTACATGTCTCAAAAAAGCTAAGTGCTAACGAGTGTCTAAATGAGATGACAGAAGCTGTCATTGACATTAAACATCATCACGGCGAACACAGAGACTCATCTGCTCACTAGTTTGTTTCTACAGGCCGACTTTAGTTACAAACCATTCTAACTACGTTCAAGTCATGTTCATCTGTGAAGATTACCTTACTGAAAAGTATCCTAAGCTTGTGTTTGCCACAAAGATCATTTTCAGCCAAAAAATCCCAAAGGCGTTTTGTCGAGGGAACCAGAGCGATGCTCACTTCAGGACCAGCCTACAAAAATGTGTCATCCCTGTACCACTCTATGAGGGAGGGGCAAGCACTGCCTTTAAATTTCCCTACCCAGATTTATCCAGCCGGTCTGGGGGATTGAAACGGCAACCCTCCAGTCACAAGCTCACTTCTCTAGCCTTTATGCTAAAGAAGTCTTTTGACATTTTCTTCAAGAAAATATTGCAAAATATCAGTTACTAATCAAACCTGATTGTTCTCTCTTTTAAGTTGAAAGGAAACTTTGACCATGTTGTTGGACCTTTGCACACAGACTTTTAACTTATGTAAATATGTATTTATAAATTTAAAAACCTCATACAATTCATTATCCTGCATGTTATAAAAGCATTTGGCAGAATCCAGCTTCATGACGAAGAGTTGCATCTTGAAAAAAGCATTGATGCAATTTTTGATACTCACAAGTCGTCTCTTGGCTCTAAAAGATTGCTAATGCACCCACCCACACATATGTGCACACACACGCACGCATACTCAGTCTTAATTAAATCCAACAATCACATTATAATAAGATTAATTTACACTGACATGTCTGATCATGATTAAAGAACATTTAAGAACAGAACTGTCAGCATCTCTGCCTTCCAATTAGCGCCGAAATGTTCCAGCTTCAGAGCTTCTTGTGAGACAACACTTGCGACTTTTTTCTTTGGTTGTTGACTCAAAACAGATGAAGACACACACACACACACAGACACAGACACACATACACCCACAGAACTGATGTAACACTGAAAGTCAACCTTAACTAAATACATCTAAGATTCAGATGCAACAGAGGTTAAAATTGGTCTAGGGGCGTTTACGACAATAAACATTGTTACTGTCACATGGAGGAGGAGAAGTAATCTGGCTTCATTTAAACAGGATTTTATCACTGACACCGCTTTCAGTCATTCAGATTTGGTATTATTACTTAAAAAAATTCAGCTGCTTTTTCTCCAGTTCAATATAAATATATGCATTAATAAACAGTGTGAAAATCCCTTTAAAAGCCAGGATATCATAACAGATCTATAACTTTAAAAGCAGAGCTGTTATGATTATTTTATTCTTCAATTCATGAAACATCATTTTAATTATCACTTTATCTGCCAATTATTTTTACGAGTAATCAATTAATCTTTTAGACTATAAGATGTCAAGCTGTGAAAAAAATACCCATCATCATTTCCCAGAGCTTAAGGTGACGTCTTTAAATTGCTTCTCTTGTCCAACAGAGCAGCAAAGATTGGTCAATTAATCAATTAGTCAATTGAAAGAAAAGATCAACTACTTTGATTATCATTTAAACGTTTCAGTCCTTTTCTAAGCAAAAATGTAAAACGTTTGCGCTGGTTCAAGGATTTCCAGCTTTTTTTGGTCATTTATGATGGGCTGGGTTGGGTTTTGGACTGTTGGTTGGACAGAAGAAGCAACTTGGAGATGTCACTTTGGGCTCTGGGAAATAATCATTAATTCCAGCCCCATTGTCCAATGAATAGTCAAAAAAACTATTCATTTACAATCATAAATAAATCAAATAAGCAGAAAATTCTTACATTTAAGGAGACTTTTCTGCTTAAAAAATTACTTAAATGATTCAATCAACTAATCGACTAATTGCTGCAGTTCTCCTGCTTAAAATGTCTATAAAATGTCAGGAAAAAGTGAAAATGCCGATCTCAATATCACAGACCAGCAGTCAAAGACCCAATAAAAAAGACAGAAAAAAAGAAAAGCAGTTAATCCTCACATTTGACAATGTTAAACCAGTGAACCAGTAGATGTCATTTTGTGCTTGATAAATGACAATCAATTCTGAAAACTGTCATTTTTTTCTACCCATTGATTGATCACCTAATTGTTTCATCACAGCCTAAAAATAAAGCAGAACTCTGTGTTTAAATGAACTTCATAACGTCCTCCCACGCCAACACATCGCACCTTCCACTCCACACACGCACACAATCACCTAGAAACCATCTCTAACACAACTAACGTACACACAGAACACACTGCAGCCTTCCTAACAGTGTACCTTGATTCGTGGGTGGTACAGGAGGTAGGACTTTGACCTTCGGTTTCCTTCCCCTTTTGCCGGGCACCTTAACAGGCACCTGAGCTGGTCCTGGGGCCACAGCCACCTTCCTTCCGGCCACATTCTTCAGCTCTGTCCCGCTCCCTCTCCTGTCCTCCCTTCCCTTGGTCCTACGCTCCTTTCCCTCCTTGGGCTCCTTGCTCTTCCTCAGCGGGACCACCACCGCCACCTCCTTCTCCTCCCCCCTTCGTTTCTTTGGTTTGCTGCTTTCCCTTTCTCTTTCCCCCGCATCCCCTCCTCCTTTCTCCCGTTCTCTCTTGTCCTTTTTCTTTCGTTTCTTCTTCACCCTGCCTCCTCCTCCTCCATCGTCCTCCTCGCTCAGGGAGGAAGGAGGTCGCGGGGCTCCTCCGGAGTGCTTAGCGGCGTGGGCCCCGGCCACCGTGCAGTGATTGGACGTCGCCGTGCTGCCCACGGGGGTGAGGAGGCGGAGCTGGTCCTTGGGGCCCACGACCAGGTGTCCCCGTGGGATTGTGGGAACTGTGGTTTGTGCGTTGCTGTTTTGGTCCGAGGCGGAGGAGGAGGCTGCTGCAGCGGAGGCCGGAGGCGTGTGCTTCAGGAGACCAGTGAACATCTGAAACAGAACAGTGCAACAGCTATAACTCAAGGTGAAGCCATGTGCAGTAATTTGTCCAAACAGCACAGCCATCTTTGGGCTACATCACTCTACTGGTACATTTAAGTAGGGCTGAGATTTGGATATACATAATAGGAATAACTTCTGACGCGACAAAAAACTAAATCTTGTCTGACCATAGGATCCGGAGTTTGACTGAGCATGAGCTTTAATAAAAAATACTTAATATAAAAGTTAGTATATATCTCAGGCCTTACATGAGTGTATTTCATTTAAATGTTTTCACTTCACATCACTCTTATTCCCAATTCTTAGTAGTATTTTAATGTGAAACATCTGCAGAAGGTGTAGTTTCTAAAGAAAAAAATGGTAAGGTAGAAGTGAACAGGAATTAATTAGTGGATGAAAACAGCATTAATAAACAAAAGAGTGGTGACTGTGACATGAACATGTAGTTGAACTAATGGACTCAATTATTTTTTCACAGCCTTGATTAGCAAACAGCTTTTATTTGTGTTAACAGTACATAGCAGGTGTGTATTTTGAGAATTTATATTACTATTTATATTATTATAATTTTCTGCAGCATTCTTCAGAATGACAATTGCCAAAATGCATTTTCTAGTTTTAGTATACACTATATAATACATAAAATATGTTTTATTTTTATCAAAATTGATAATGTCAGATGAAAGAAACTCTGGGGTCAATCAACTGATCTTGTTCCAGATTTTATATTTTTGTCTGTTGTTGTCATTTAGTCTGTTGCGTTTCTTTTTTAAATTTTAAATCTCTTTAATTGTGCGTCCTGTATTTTGCTACCTGTGTTACATACAATCACGGTACAAAGTGAACGTGGCATGTTTTTTCATTCCTCTGGTTGTATCAGACGTTAGAGACAGGATTTTAATTGGGAGAGAAGAATGAAGAGAGGAGAGAGAAAGAAGAGTTACAAGTTGAGAGAAAGAAAAGAAAGCCAGAAAATGGAGGATGAGAGAGAAAGTTGTTATTGTTGAGACACGGGTCCTTCATTTTCTTTTACCTAATTGAGGATTTAATGAATCATGCACAGCAAACAGCGAAACAAGGTGAAGAAAAATAATGCGTGCTCATCATTCTGGTCACGTACTGTTTCAGGTGTGAATCACACTGTGACTGAAAACTTAATATGCAGAATATTCTTCCCTCAACTCCAGGATGTTACCACTTTGTGGATCACATCCTGAACACCTGAACCCTCGAGACAACCTTAGTATTAGTAGTATGAAATTATCTGCTATATTTTTACCAAACAAAGTGAAATATGTAAGCCTGACAGGCAGGATGGAAGACAGGTTGAATGTGTCTGTTTGTGGTGGTTCTGGCTGATTATTCAACATCTCCTCTCCTCACAGCACAGCAAGTGTGAGACAGCAGAAGGAGTGGTGCTACCATGTGACTGAGCTGAAAGAGTTTTACATGAATCCAGTGAAGGAGAGGTCCCCCAGCAGATGTATGCTGAAGACCTCAGGGGAGTTAAGAGGAGATATTACTGCTCTGCTCATTTTTCTTTATCCATGAAACATAAAACGCATCACTTCCTGTATAGTAGAGAGATTTTCCAAGAAGAATCCCAGCCAGAGCTCCAAATAGTAAATGTTGTTGTTGTAGACTTTAGACATGACGGTGGCCAACTGTGACAAAGCATTCAGACTGTTGACTGTGTCATATTGTTCTGTTTTAACTCGTCAGCATTAATTACAAAATGACTGCAACAATATTACAAATGACAACAGACTAAACTACAGAAAATGTGTAGTTGTGCACAAACAACAATAGCTGCAGTAAAAGACAAGCTAAACCGAGTCAAAGTTATGACCAAGACCAGACTGTACCGAGGCCAAGACGAGACCAAGACTGTGAGGGGTTGAGACCAAGTCGAGACATAGACCAAGGCAGGGCGAGTCCCACAATGCATGACACACTTCAGTGCTTCCCACACAGAAATAACAAATCATCCTGCTGATGGTCTTGTCTGCTTATGCAGGTCATATAGAGGCATCAGCAGTAAGTGCACTGTTTCATAACCAGTTTAAGAGTTCCTTGTATTAACTTTAACTGTTCGTTCATATGTTTTCTTGTGTAATTCTTAGTGAAGCATCATTAACACGGGGTTGAATCAGGCCTCGGCAGGCAGCGTTGGATCTGACTGCGGCGTCTTAACTTGCATGTCCAAAAAGCTGTTAGTGTGGCAGAAACTTAAGTGGCTGTAACAATAAAGAAGGAGATGAAAATTGGCTTCATGCTGAATTTTTATTGATGTACCGTTGCAGATGCAATGGTTCAAAAACTTCTGATTCAAACGCCACAGAATTCATTACAAGCTGTATTTAACCTCGTGGAATTGCAGACTTGGTGTACGTGACATATAGTCACCGATGGATATTGAAGCATCTCTGCGTTTTTGATTTAAATGGATAGTGCCATTTGCCCACATGCTACACTGACCTTGAGGTCCTCCTACTTGTCATGAATATTTATGGTTGGAAGTATTTATGCAGATACCACAGACTTAGTTTAATATCTAGCACATAATATGTAGTACTTAAGCACTGCTCCCCACCTAATGTCTTTGAGCTGAAGACCTGATGTAAAAATCAGAGGTGGATGTGGAAGAAACTGAAGTTCCCTTCGCCTGTATGTACCTTACGTTAGAGTTACAGACGTCGTCATGGTGGAAATCCCCGTTTTACATGTTTAGTACAGCTGCAAGACTTTCCTCATGGAGATGATGCAACTGGAAGAACAAACGTTTCATCGTCTATATATCTTTTGCATCTGTAAGCAGAGTGGATGAGTCCTGTACTGCTGAAGCACTTTGGGCTAATCGAGGTTGGATACTGTGGTTCAACAGTTTCAGGGTGAGGACGGTGGAAACAGTTATGTCACAGACAGCTCAGTCTTCTCAGTGTCGCGGCCCACTGCGGTGTCTTTGTGGGTTGGAGAGGAAAAAGTACTAAAATAGAGTTTGGTCATCGTTTAAAATGATGAATAATTTGAGTATAATGAAGTAATTTGTACTGTTATGACTTCATTTTCACTGTTATTTTAAATTGTTCTGATCGTTATTTTTGACATTTTGTTTTTCTGTCTGCCTTTTTTCATTTGACTCCACTGTTGTGTTTTTGCAGTGAGATGTGTGTCGGCAGCCCAGGGTATTGTTTATTGTTTACTTTATATTTATGCATTTAATTTTTTATATCACAAAGCCAGTTTCTCTTCAGTGGTTTTTGCAATCGCCGTAACTAAAGCTTGTGTTTTGTAATTATTCCAGCTCTCTGTTTGGACACTGTTGAATGAATTAGGCTGAATTAACTACAGACCGCAGCACTGACCAGAAAGACTAAATTAAACTCCATTATTGAATCAAATTCCAAGGTGAGAGCGTTCTGCTGCTCACACTTTCCTCTACCAGCATGAATGTGAGTGTGTGTATAATGAATCCTGCTTTATAATGAATGATAATGTGCTACCTGATTGATCCCTGCAGTACATCAGAGGAAGGTCAGAGCAAAGGGTCAGCAATCCAGCACAATGCAGGAACGGGTGTGAAGCTTGCTCAACAACACTTCAGTGGTGCAAAAGCTAAAAAGCGATCATCATTTTGAATCAACCTCCAAACTGATTCTGAGGCAAAATCTTCTGTTCTGGCCATTTTTTCAAATCCATGACCAAGAAAGTCCAGTATGAACAGGGCAGTAAAAGCCACCTCTGCTACCATTCCTCCAACAATTGAAAAAAAACCAAACAGCTTTTCTCCAATGCAGGACATGACATCTACCATGAGAGGAAAGGAACCGCCTCTATTCTAAAAACAACAAAAAGACCCTCGTATTGATAGAGAAACATTCAAACTACGAAACAGACTATCAATATTTGAAACTGATCAATACTGGATGACAACTGCGTGTCAGGAAGAACTGAGGGAATGTGCCTTTATCCCCCATCTGAAGGTCGTATTGAGACAGGAAGTCAATAAGCTGTGTGTGTGTGTTTGTTCGTCTGATTTACATCGACTGAAGCTGCTGATGGACACTTGGGAGTTCCCTCTGGTGAAAGCCAGCAGTCACATTAAATCCACCTTACGGTTACAGCCATGTTAATGTTCGTGTTGGTGATGTCAGCCTTACACCCTCAACTCACGTTAATCACTGACTCGTATTGGTTTGGTAGTGTTTTTGTCTGTTCCTTGCAGATTATGTGATGCATCTGCATTCTGCAGTAGCTCCACCATGCACCTGTTAGCTGAAGTTGTATGGATGGGAAATGAACAGACAGACAGAGGAGCTCCCTCAGCAGGTGTGTCACTGAGCAAACTTGGAACAAACTTGGCACTGACATACAAAATATCAATGCAGCAATATTCCTCTTGCAATACAATTATCCATACACTGGCACCAAATATCAATATTTTGATTAAAACATGCAGACAAACAGATTCTCCTGACATTTTGACTCACCAGAGTCACTACTTCATAACACTGGAATGATGGCGCATGTGGACACCAAGATACTATGTACTTTTTTATCCGTTTTTCAATCTCCATTCATGTCAGTGTCTGTGAAACTGGCACCACAATGCAGTGGATTAATTATACATTTCCTGCCTTTTTAGGGGTATTTTGTATTCTTCAGTTCGACAGACATCGTCATGCATCGTTCAAGCTCTTTGTATTTCTGCATTATACGCCTCAGTGTAGACATCCTGCTGTGTCTCCCTTGTCAGTTTTTACTAGAGCTAGCACACATCAATAAACCAGGCGTGGGACACTTAACACAGTGAGTAAGGACATTAGATTTTAAGGTTTACAGTCAGATTTTAACTACAACTGGTTTGGTGGCTTTTTCAGATCAGACTGTAATCTACATGTCTGACTATAAAATAACTATATCAGGCTTGTTAGAATATGACAATACAACGCAGTCTCATCTGTAAACAGAGGGTGCTGTAAATAATTTTCTTTGACAAATAACTCAAGTGTTTTCTCCACAGGGTGAAAAGTATCAAAATGTGTCTAATGAATACAGACGGCAACTGTACAACATATGACCCTACGTGTAATTATTTCAGTAAGACGCTACAATAAGCAGCCGGGGAAAAAAAAGCAACAATACTCCTCTTCTCATACTATGTAGAAGTCAGACAAATACATGCTGGAAACCCACTATTATGAACTCCTGATTGACAATGTAAGAGTCCTTTATTCCAAAACACAAGCAGAATCAGACGACAGACATCAGTAAAGAAGAGAAGGTCAATTCATGCATCAGCTGGAGACAATTTCTAAAGCAGGAAGCATCAAGGTTTATTGTAACGGATGACAAATTGAAAGTGCTGAGTACAGAACTGTAGATTTATATGGACGGAACACTTTTCAAATAATGTTAATTAAAAGACTAAGATACAGTAAAATGAAATACGCTTTAAAAGGAAAAACAAGAAAAAAATTAAACCAAAATTTGGGAGGACTGTGAGCGACAAAAATGGCATTAATGCCATTCAGCGAACAGAAGGTGATTAGCAAAAACAAACTGGTGAGATTAACACAGATATTCTTAGAAAAATACTGAAAATCTTATCAATGATACTTGAGCAGCACTGGATGAAAATCTGTTTGAAAATTATGTTTAATACATGACAAATAAATCACACTTCTGTACTAACAACATCTAATAAACACCCGGCCTGAAAAAACAAATTCACTGTGGTTGTCTATCAAAAGGAAGAACCTGAAGAATACAAAATTCTTCAGCTTCAGTGAAAATTGCCCACGAATGTTTGAAGCTTTGACTGTTAATATGAGTCAATAAGACAGGAGGGAAGACATCAGCCACCATCTCCCCCTTCCTTCTGCGAGCGTGTAGGAAGGGTAAAGCTCGTCAAAGCCTTATGCTCGCGCGACTGCATCGGTCCACATGGAGCAGAAATAATCCATCGCGATGATGCTTTATCGCTTGCCTCCTCTTTTGTTTTTTAATCCTCTATATAAAAAAAACAAAACTTGAACAGAAACACATGGAAATTCACCAAATGTTTTCTCTGGGAAAAGATGAGCAAAAAACTCCTGTGGGTTGGTGGCCAGCAAATGTGCAGCCTGGCAATCATATTGTTAGCCAACCGCGGCTCGTCCTCTTCCTCTGCCACCCCCTTGTCCTCTGGCACTCCCTCATCCAACCACTGCTTCCCTCTTCTTGGACTTTATCTTTGGCTCTATGTCAACCAGCAGAGTATTCAATGGGAGGCTCTCAGGAAGGATCAAGTAGCAAATATTGTTGCCACGGATACTCTGATTCCAGCCGAGTGGGCTCCCCGTTTTTAAGGGTCATCTTCATCACCTTCAGGTGGGTGTTCATGCCGACACATCAACACTTGTGATGGTTCCTTGGACCTGGGTGCCACCGTTCAGTTCAGTGGCAACTGTCTCAGGGCTGAGTTTCATCAAAAACCTGAAAAGGTTCATGATGGTGACGGACTGTAGAGACAAATCATCCACCATGCAACTGGATTTATGTGCACAGGTTTTCAACTTAACTCCACAGAGGAGCTCCATTTCTCTTTTGAAACATTTTTCAAAAAGTGCAAGGACAGAAGGTTACATCCAGTTGAGTATATATTCCATTGTCCCAGTATTAAATGCATTGCTCAGATTGCAGTCTTAAGGAAAAGGTCAATTTCTCCATAGAGTGCATTTCAATGACAACTGAGGTCTCGTCCTTGGATGGCAGGTTTTCCTGCAGCAACTTCCGTGTGATTGCTTTTTTGCCGTCAACCAAAAGAAGCTTCCCAGGTAAAATCTACTACTATCTACTACTACTCCTTATAACCTTGGGAATTTCTTGCCGAAATGAATGCATTAAGTGGTCTGCCATTGGTTCACCACACTGCCGCCAACATTCATCCAGTCCTTAAGAAAAAGCTGTATAAATTTCAATTTTGGAGTCAAAGTATTGCATAATGTTCTTCCAGCAGAATTCTTGCCAGGATCTTGAGTTGGTAGATATCATTCCAGTTGTTCTCAGACATCTTGAGGCCCAATTCTCTCTCGCATTTCTGTTTGACCTAAGGGCTCCATTTCTTACTCTTTATCAGTCTTTTGCCTCTTTTTCAGTGCAGTCACCACAACATCTCTTTACTCAATGCTTGGGCAATATCCAAAATTTTATATCACTCTATTGTCTCTACATCGCGATAGACGTATTGAAATCATAATATACAGTTATAGCATTTTATTTTATGATTTAGGTTGGATATACTGTTGACTTCTTTACGTCTCCCTTCACAGCAACACATACACTTTTACATAATAAAAATAATATCAAATAAGAACATTTACATTAGAACTTTTGGTGCAAAGAATGAATTGCAAACATTACAGAATAGCCCACAATATTAGGTGCAGCTAGTGGTTACCTTGCCTCTAAATTCCTTCATGTCCTGTATGTTAAAGCGCTGCCTGCATGCCGCGATATTGGGCCAATTAACCTGTAAGTAACCTCCACCAGTCTCATTCCCATAACGTCAGAGATCGATATGCTTCACCTCCGCTTCCACAACGACTCCATGTGCATTTTCTTTTCATCCCAAACATGCCATAACAGCTATTCGATATTCAATATTTTTGAAAAAATAGCATATATGATGGCAAATATTGCAGTATTTGATCATATCTATTATCGGCCAAAGCCGAAAGAAACAGGAGGCAAAAACAAAAAAAAGAAAAAGAAAAATTCGGGTCAGCACAATTTTCCCACTAAAACACAAAATGTACTGCAGTGTTAATTCTAAAATACACATAAAACTGCATGATGATGCTGCATTTTGCCTTTTTCTTATAAACTCCTGAGATAAAAACAAAAGGCAATCAGCAGAATCAGGACTGGCTGCCCGGCTCGAGATGCATAAACAGGTATCGACCACCAGCTGTCCAAGTGTTTATTATACATACAGCCCTATGTGCAGCATGCTCCTCCGTCTGGTGAACGCTCCATTAACACTGCTGCTCGCGGGCTCCATCCATCTGTACATAATGTGAGAGACTGTACGTCGTCCGTATGTTCTAGTACCAATGTCACCGCCACAAACTGTAGCACATTTCTGCACTTGGCAAAGGAAGTGATTGTGTTTCTGAAAACGAGCCAGCGCCGCCTCATTACTGTGATTATGTGGAATTTTGAATCAGAAAGGTTGATGAAAATTCAGCCTGACGTTCTTCAGAGGCCTATAGCAACAACACGGGTTTTTCAAGGCCATTGATTCCCCCTTCCTCACATCCACGTACACGCACGTGTTTGATGCAGGTTGTCAGAGAAGCGACCGCACGGTTCCTATGACAGCGAAGCAGCGAGAGTGATAAAGCGTCTAAAAGTGGATGTCTGATGCCATTGACTGTATTTAGAAACAAGAGAATAGGGAGCACACACACACACCAACTCACGGGGTCAGGCCAATGTGGAACGACTGACTGACTGATGTCACCGTCTACACGCAAATCCTCATGTGACGTGTGTGTATTTTTGTCTGCGAAAAATGTGTGTGTGTCATGTTGATGTATGGTTGGTGTATGTGAGACATGCAGCAGGTGCGTGTGTGTTTTTGTAACTGCTGCTTGATGCAGCGAGTATGACTGCCTCGTGTCGTGAGGCCAATGCAGATGCGCTAACCGACTCTGCTTCTCACACAGGTATGAGGAATCATCTCAATGAATCTCACACACACACACACACACACACACACACACACACACACACACACACACACACACACACACACACACACACACACACACACACACACACACACACACACACACACACACACACACACAGAGCGGGCTCTACGGCCTCCTCGTCAGTTGGTTTGGGGGGGGGTATCATAGCCGTTTCCATGGAAACTGGCTCTCCGTGCCAAAGCTGCGGGGAGGCGGACGTAAACACGCGGTCACCATGGTAACCCTTTCGTTGCCACTGGCTCCCGACTGTCGATCGACTTACTCTGTATCTGATGTCAGCCTGCATTTTCAAATCTTTACCTGCTTCTGTCTGTCTGTCTGTCTAAAGGTGTAGATGTAAGTCTATCTGGCCTGTCTGTGCACCTACCTGACTATCAAATGAGAACACCTGATATCAAACCAGTGTGTTCTGAGGTAGAGACAACCTCCACCATGTTTGAAGCAAATGTAGGTTATACACTGTTAATTTGGTTTGACTGGCCAGTCGGCGTCGATACCTGACAAAAATGTGGTGCAGTTCGTCAGAAATCAGAGGATACTTGTGAGTGCCTGAGGAACTATTAAAAAAAAAAGTAGGCAGCAGCGCACACCTTTAAAGTTGGTTTGTGATCTGCCCTCATCTGTGATAAGCACAAAGAAGAAGAAGGAAGAAAAGAAAGAAGAAAGAAGAGGAAAAGGACAAGGAAGGACAAAGAAAGAGGAAGAAAAAAGAAGAAGAATAAAGAAGAAGAGGAGAGAAGAAGAAAGAAGAAGAGGAAAAGGAGAAGGAAGAAGAAGTGGAAGAAGAGACGTTGCAAAGTGCAATGCATGTTCCACAAGGGTTCTGAGAGGAGGGAAAACATTTTCACACCACAAATCTTCAATCATTCATCTTTGCACACTAAATTTTAGCTTTTCTCACTGTCAGGTGTGCCTGAACTACAAGTTACATACTTGCCTTTAAAATATAACAACGTTAAAGTAATCAGTTATCTTATTATCATAGGTATTAACTGTGAGAAGAGGGTATTTATCAGTTATCAGTATCAGCTGAATAAATTCATGATGCTATAATACTAAAAACAAATATCCATCACAATTTCCTAGTGCCTGATTGTTGGTCATACAAAACAACCAGTCAAAAACCAAAGATTTACTATCAGAGGACTAAAAAACCAGTGAGTTATTTGCACCTTTGCTAAAAAACGACAAATATCCAAATAAGTAATCCATTTACTTTTCTTTCCATTGACTAATTGATTAATCAACCAATTCTTTCAGCTGTACATACTAGTCTATTAGACAGTGAGTTTGGATGTTGCGTGTCGTGTTGTGGAGCGAACCATTTGCTGTGGGCATGAGTTGTGATGAGGGAAAGCCATCACGCACAAGGAAGTCATGCAGCAGATAAAACTCACTCTGGTCAGTATTATTTCAGATTACAAACTGTGTGAGTTGATCATGTCCTTATTTGATGACCACAGTTAGGGGGGGATCAGGATATAAAATACAACTAGGTCTACATGTAAATGGATATTTCTTAGAACTAAGCTTTTTCTAAGTGTTTTAGCCATTCTTGTTTCTGTCTGGACGCGCAGACACGGAGATCTTTGGAAACAATGATGCACACACCAATGTTCACCTCCTAATTTGGTTTTATTAGTGTATGTAGCGACATTGGCATGAATGTTATATTGTCTATTTTGTAAAAAGCACAGAGCAACATTAAATATTCCAATGATGAAAAAGAGAGATAAAAATGGCTGCTGACAGTGTTTTTTATCCAGGATGATTCTGTGAAGAGCAGTCACGTTTCCATCATTATGTTTGTCCTGTAAAATGAAATAAAAGATTAAAAAAAGTAAACTAAAAAATCATTTGATGTATTTTATGTTACTAAGCAACCAGCCACAGACTAAAACACTTGTCTGGAGGGAGATCATTATAGTTTTAAAACCTCATTTTTAATATACCTGTACGTGTCGACTAGGACAGAATGTTAACTAAAATGTGCTGCAGCTTTCACAGGCAGAGGATATACAGCAGAGAGCAAACAGATAAGACATCATACTTTAAAAAAATATCTAAACTTTCAGGTGTTTTGACTCTCTGTAGACAGAAAAGAAACTGTTATCTGTTCTATCAGAATCTGCCATCCAACAAACTATCAACTTCTGACTTAAGGACAGGCCTCCACAAAGCCAGAATGAAATCACAGCAAATTCAACTTTTTTTTGAGAGAGAAAAAAAGTGTAGATGTGTTAAACAAAGGCTCGGGAGCCAGAAGAACACGAGCAGGCTACTGTCGAGTCCTAACATGAAATGAGCAGCAGAGTAGTGAGTCTGAATCCCAGGGTGCGACACCAACATGAAAAAGCAGAGGAGCCCTTCCAATAAGGTCAAGAACTGCTCTAAGAACTGATCTAAGTAAAGAGAATAAAAGCCAGTGTTGGTGATCAAAAGCAGCTTTAAAAAGGTGAATACATCTGTAGTGTTGCTCAAGTGTGTATTCACTGTGTTGTTTATCTGAACACTCGCAAATTCACTTTTTACGAACATTAAAATAAGGTTCCATCTCCCTTAAATTACACTTAATGTCCACTTTATGAGGCACACCTGCACAATTTAATGCCATCCAATACACCTGTTCATCAAGTCTTCTTTTATGATGCCTATTATGTTCAGTCATCGAGTGGGACATAGAGGTGCTGATTAAATTCAACATTTTATTTTAACCTGTTTAATGAATGAAAGTCTATTTCAGCAGTAAAAGCATTTTAATTGAATATCTTTTTCATGAATCAGGTAGAAAAAATAGCTTTTAAAGGATGGTACCGTCATCAGAAACTGACATCACTGTTGTCTTGTACAGTGCTTACCCTTCATAGTATTTCATACAGAGGTCACAAAACAGAAAACAAAAACAAAAAATAGTATTTAACAGAAACAAGATAAGCTGACTGAGTTAAAACGCAGACTTATTTTCTACTAATTAAGTACTTGAAGACGTCGGCCAGAACAGAGCAGATTTTCTTTTAAATGAAATCTCCAAAAAGAAGTTCAGATTAGCATCTGCGTTGGACTGCGAGCTATTCCTCTGAAAGACTTCCTTTTGATGACTACTTTAAAAAGACTTTAATCTGCTTCTGGACACGTGAGCGCTGGAGATCAGAAGCTCTGGAAACATCAGCCTGGATACTGCTGGGTCATAGAGGACCTAACCAGGGCTTACTGAGCATACTTTTCCCTACAGGGCTGAGAGAGAGCATATTACTTATTCAGGTTACAACCAAAGCAGCGCTTTTACATCTGAAACCTGCTGGGCTTGATTAAGCACCTCGGATACAAGGTGTAGATGAACGCAGCTAACAGAAATTGACTACTCAGTGTGGGTTGTAACTGACAATAGAGAGGGTTTAGTCGAGGACTGAACTGGAAGACAAAACCGATCATATTTTAGTCCCGTTTCAACAAGTCCCCCAAAAAAAGCCCAAAAAGTCTAGCTCGGGCTCATCTGACCTAGTTTTCTTCAGGGGTTAAACAGGGCCAACACCAGGAGTTATTTCTTATTTAGAGTCGCCACTGTTAGTGTTTTCAATTTAAATACGCAGAAAATCAAGTGAAATCATTCAAAACTGTGCGTGCAGCATCTGAAATGATGAAGGACACGGGCGTAACTAGGCCACTCGCACCAGAATGAGTAACACAACAGAATCTCTGCTCGCCAAGTAGGCCACATTTGCATGATGCCACAAACTTCACCTGACACAAAAGGCGAGCCGAAGCAAAGAGCGGATCACAGAACAAACCGCACTCTGCACCTTTCTGTTAACTCCATCAAATAAACTATTCTAATTGAACACCAGAGAACTGAGGAGCATGCCATGTACTTGTTACTCCGATGATTAAACTCTGTCTCATATCTATCGATGAGTGAGAATTATCCCTGCACATTGTATTGCAAATGTATTATCATTAAAATTGTAGCTCTATTTTCTAGAGCTGCGACGACCATAATTAATCGCCACTTGCTTTAATAATCGATTAATCGCTTCAGTCATTTCTCAAGCAAAACTGTCAAACATTGTCTGGTTTCAGCTTCTTAAATACGAGGTTTTTATGCTCATCTTTGTCATTTATGACAGCGGATGAAAGGTCTTCAGGTCTTGGATTGATAGTTGATATAAAAAAGGAAGCAATATGACGATGTCACTTGGAGCTTCGGGAAATTGATATTAATAGAATAAACATTTAATTGACAAGTCAGGAAAGTAATCAGCAGATTAACCATGATGAAAAAAAAACATTAGGTGAGACTCTCACAGTTGTAATAACTTAAATTCCCCACTGATCCATGACATTCATCTCATAACCGCTCAGCAAAGTTCACCTCCCCATGCCCAGTTTCAAATGGCTCCTACTACACAACATACTACACACTTCCTCATTATGTTAAATATGTCTTTTCTGATCAGGTCACAGAGCAGTTTTCTTATTTTACTCCACACAGTGTATGATTATTGTATTTCACAGTCCACACTACATATACTAATGCCAATTCAGCCTGTCAGAAGGACTGGGCAATATATTGATATTAGTTCAATATCATGACATGAGACTATATCCTGTATGTCTTAGATTTTGGATACATTATATGGCGATGTGTCACAAGTGTTGTCTTTTCCTGGTTTTAAAGGCTGCAATACAGTAAAGGGAGTATTTTTTTTAAATTTACCAGACTACTCACCGACAAAAAACACATCAAAAATCTTTTTGTGTTAATGTTTTGTTAAAGTCCCAATAGTCATCCCTACAATATTGCTGAAATATCGATATCCAGGTAATTAGAGAAATGTGTTGTGATGTTTGATTTTCTCACACAGTCCTGACAATTATGAAGTGCTTTGGAGGACATTGCGAAATATCAAGATATATATCAAGTTTTGTGATACTGCCTAAAAATGTCACAGTATTATTTTAAGGCCATATCATCCAAGCATAGACCGTTTTACTTTTTGTTGGATGCTTTATTGTGCCATAAATAACTGCAATAAATGATATTATTGTTATTTTAAGACTATTTTATGCCACTTCTAGAATGATAATATAATAGCATAATAACATTTTTTTGTCAAGTACACCTTCACATAGAGCGATGAACTTCCAATTCTTAACATTCAGAAATAAAACCACACAACCAAAACAATATTTAAAACAAAAAAAAAACCCTGGGGGGGACACCCTGGTAGTGGCACTCAACATGCACGTAAACAAAATGGGCAAAATCAAGGTCAGCAACAGTACCTGAGCTTTTTTCAATGCCTTACACTTTATTTCACAAAGAATTACAGCTAAATTTTGAGAAAATACACCCGGTTGAAATACACTGGAATTATCTTTTAACATTTTGACAAACGTTGTCAACGACGTCAAAAAAAAAAAATCTCACTTTCTTTTGCTTGTGGAGTCAATTATCAATTAGTTCTGCACGAATAAAATCAAAATACTACCAAAATCTCAATATAGCCAACTGCAACAAACTGCAAATTTGGGATAAAGATAAACTGTGTGACACAAAAATGAATCGGGTAATGAATTTTGTCCTCCAGATGTAGGAAAACATCTGTGTTTGGGACAGAGATTTTTCAGAGGAAATGAAAGTTATGATGCAAAAATTATCATTACTAATTGTGAGTCATATCACCGTCTTAATACAGGTCAAAATAATCACAGTAAGATTTGTTTGTTTCTTTTAATCATACAGTGGAGCCCTATTTTTAACTAAAACAAGTCACATGAGGTTCAATCGCAGCTCATTTTGGCTTTCTTTAGTCACAAGTTAAGAATAAACAACCTAATCTGGAAGATGGATGCACTGAACCTTTAACAGACATCTGTGGCACCACGTGGGTTTAGACGTATCACATCCTCATCAGGTTTGCTCATAAGATTTTCGCTGTTCACATGTCACTCAGTCATTTCACCTCAGATGATGCAATAAAAAAATTCGACAAAATGGTTTTTAAACACACAAAATTTAAAAAAAGAAACCATTTCCACGCTCACCTCGCTCCATGTTCACTTGCTTTTCCTCCCTGAACAGAAAAACGACTCGGCAGACACAGTTACGGCTAACCTAGAAGCTAAAATTAGCCACTAAGCTAACTGAGGCTCAGTAATGACCCAAGCCGCCGCCATCCATCTCCACAACAACCGAGCAACTGCAGCCCACACACACACACACACTCATACACACTGACACACACAACATAGTGGCATCACGTCATGGTTGAATGTGCTTACATGACTGACTACACAGGCACACACACACACGTAAGAGTTTCTCCCTCACTCCCACACTGCATGGCTCAATGTGCTTACATGACTGACTACATACACACACACACAGGACATACAACCGCTCTTCTTAAATCACACACACACACACACACACACACACACACACACACACACACACACACACACACACACACACACACACACACACACACACACACACACACACACACACACACACACACACACACACACACACACACACTTACTTCACGGCTCAATGTGCTTACATGGGCGACTACAAGCATAAAGTAGAATTACAGCCTTGCAGTCGTACGCCTCAACCAACCTGTCGAGTTTCAGTTTACATCCATGTTTGTCTGGACTCATCTCATGTATGTAGTGAAGAAGGAACTGAAAACATGCCGTCTACACTAAGAGACTATTTTTACAGAGGAGTACAGAGGACTGATAGAGAGCTTCGTCACATGGTGCAACAACAATCACCTGAAGCTCAATATCAGTAAAACCAATGAGGCTGGACTACAGAGGAACAGCGAGCCGCCTGTCCTGGTTATCAACCACCAACATCAAGTGAAGATGGTGGACTCAAACAAGTGCCTTGGGGTCCAGATTAATAAAAACTAGACTGGACTCACAACACTTGAAGCCCTCTTCAAGGAAGCACAGAGAAGACAGAGGGTCTGAGGCTCGAGGATGTGGTTTGCTGTGCAGATTGTGAAGCCCCTTGAGGCAATTTTTTTTAATTGCAATATACACATAAAATAGCTTCACTTGATCTTGTTATGTGTTGTTCTGCTGTATGTATTTTAGTGTGTCACTTTATTGACAGAAAACAGTCAAATTCCTTGTGTGTGTTCACATGCTTGGCCAATAAAGCTGATTCTGATAGGCCACGAGGGGTTGTAGTCATGACAGTAGACAGTGCTTTCAAACAGGGATGTTGCTGCAAAGACGCTACAAACGTGGATGCTTCTTACACACTTTCAACCACGAAGCACAGAAGATCTATACAATCAGTACTCGAGTACTCTCAAAAGAAGTAGCAATAAGGTCAAAATGATCACCCAAGTGAAAATGCAGGTACAGTTAGTGTAACAACACTTACGCTCTAGACTCCACCACTCTTTCCTTGTACACCTTCTCCACCCTCAAGCCATCTCCTTCCATTTTTGTAATCTTCTCAGCCTTGGTAGCATCTCAAGGGCACATGCTAACACTGCTAGCAAGTAAGGTCATGAGAGATTTCCTGTTTACTGTCTCTGCTGTTTTCAGTCTGTGCTTAATGCTATCAAAAATGACATCCAAACGTCCATCCCTATTCACAGTCTCCCCTTCTGCTCCTGAGTCATGGCGTTGAATAAAGGCCAGGGAAGGGTTTTTTCAGAACATTATGTCACAGTGAAGTTGACCTTTGACCTTTTGGATATAAAATGTCATAATTTTGTCCTATTTGACATTTGTGTGTAATCTGGTCGTAATTATCGTATGAATTCTTGAGTTATGGCCAAGAACGTGTTTTGTGAGCTCACAGTGACCTTGACCTTTAACCTTTAACACCTAATTAGTTGGTCCTTGCATCCAATTCAACGATTGTGCCAAATCTGAAGAAATTCCCCTCCAGGCGTTCTTAAAATGAAACAGACGGAAAGATAATCCAAAAACATCATGCCTCAAGCCATGAGGAAAAAAACACAAAACAAAAAACAAAAAAATACAAACACATGCTGTCCGTGTCTCCTCCATGCAAACACACACTAACACACCGTCTCTCTCTCTCTCTCTCTCCACAAAAAACATCACACATCACACACACACACACTTCAGTGGCGTGCTGCAGTGTAGCACGCTCTGCCAGCCCAGCAAAGCCGGCCGATCACAGCTGAGGGAGGCTGCCTGCAATCACACTGCCTATGAATCAATAATACTGCCTCACAAACAAGCAACACACACAAACACAACACGCACACGCACACACACACACACACACACTGTCTGTCTCTCTGTCACGAATATAGACCGTGAGCACTGCAGTCTCATCAATGCTGCTGCTTCCTTTCACAACAGCAAGCAGGATAACAGAACGTGGCTAACACTTATGCTAGGCTAACACCTGATTCACGACCGTTTGTCAGCTGTGTGAAAGGGACCACATGTGTGATCAACCCTGGCACGTGACCCTGCTCCCAACCGCGGCCTCAGCTCACACTACACTGCTCGGCTTCTCTAAAAATGGATTCACGTACGACCCACTTCAGAGCAGAAGAAAAATGGAGGGGAAATTCAATGAGTTACATAAAAAAGGCCACATCTGCCATGTTGAAAATTAAGGAGCATCTTTACACCTACATTATTTTAGGCTTGTAGGTAAATTTAACTCTTTTTTTTTTTAATTGATGATATAAAACAACATAGACTGAGACAAACAGTCTATATGATGGGGATCAGTCACATTAAGCCAATATCATGTCAGTTTAATAAGCTTCTGAGCTCTGATAATGACTCAGTGTATCAGATAAGTACATCAGTAAATGTGACAATCTTGTTTAGCAGAGACAAATACAGAATACAAATAGAGACAGAGAGTTTGTTCTGACGCATATATAAGCCAATTCTACCAGTTGTGTTGCATAGCCATACACTGCCTCTGTTAATTATTGTTTTAGATGAATCAATTAAACGTTAATTTCTGAGCCTGACATGACATTTTCATGGTTTGTTTGATTAATCAGTCAAAAACCAAAAGCCAGCACTTTTCTTTTTCTATAAAAAATGCTATGTGGATTTTGGCCCTTACTTCAAATGTTGTGTACTGAGAGTTTGAGGCGCTGATCATGTAATGTTGAGTGCTGAATTTCTATAAATCTCGTTGTCATGTTCCAATATGATGTTTAATGTGATTCAATAGGACCTTTTACTGCTGTTATCTTATCATCTCATGAAGCAACGGCATTGTTTTAGAAAGCTGATATATAAAAGGCTCCATACTAATGAATTCTGACAAATCTCATCAACCACATCAAGGAAGGATACTTACAAGGTGAGGTGGATGCAAAAAGGAACTGAAGAGAGTTTTGTTTACATGTAATCGTAAGTTCATCTTTGTGCTTTTTAATACAGAAACCTGCTTTCATCTTTGGATGCAATTTTAAAAACAACATGAGCCTGTGATCAAAGATGGATTAGCAAAACATTTGGTGATGCAACTTGGATAAAAAAAAAAAGCCAATTCATCTTTCACTGAGCTTAATACAGATCTGACTAAACTAGGAAGTGCACTTTTACGTATCCTTCAACCCGTAAAGGTTTTGTTTCCGAGAAACCAGAAACCTATCCAACACTAAACTAAAAAACAACAGTTGTATGGAAAGACCCGACCAAAAGGCTTAAAAGGAATTCCAGCTCAGAGGAGAGCCACATTCTTGTTGTTTCCCAATAAAAAAAAATGTCAGGAGAGGAAGACGAGGAGGAGGAGGAGGAAGAAAAAAGGGAGCGCTACAGACGGACGCTTTAGCTGTTTGGGTGAGTACGGAGAGATGATCAAAGAGACTGAATCTAGGCCTCAGAGAGAGAAGAATTCAGTCTTTTCTCTGTTTTACCTTGAAGTGCAGACAACCCAGTTTCACACCGCTGATTCATGAATTGTGGTGGGAGAAAAGTATTGGAGGGAAAAAAAAACATCATGTTTCAAAGCACAGAGTTCCCTTTATATGCCATCATCACACAGCACTTTAGTGTGAATGTTACAAATGTAGAGCATTAGGGCTTTTATGTTCGCTAAGTGCTGGTTACATGGTTTAATTAATTAGTCAATCAAGATCAAATGAACTGTGAATCATTTTCATAATCAATTCAATCTTTATGTCATTTATCAAGGAAAATGCCTCTTTACAGGCATTGTTTTTTCTCTGTTTAATATCATTGTAAACTGAATATTTGGGGGTTTATGAACAAACCGTTATGAACAGAACAACACAAGACACCAGAAAAGTCACTTTGGTTGCTGAGGATTGTTTCACTATTTTCTGACATTTTATAGGCTGAATGATTCATTGATTAAACCTCTGAATCAAGCATTTTCCGGGCGTGTTTTGGCTCCTGTCACAACTTTACTCACTGTCGGCTCGTTTTTCACTGCAATGTAGAAGTCGAGCACCTCTATGGAGTCCAATCAGACAGTCCAATCATGGGCAGAAGTACGAATAACTCAAAAATGTCTTTTGTGCAGCAGAACAGTTATTATGCAAGAAATCAAATAAAGTATAAAACGGAAGTTGATTTTCTTTGATAATTGGTTTACAAAAATTTTAAAAAAGAAATTAATCTATATACAAAATATTTCCAAGTGCCCACAACTGATACAAATATTGGAAAAGACAGGGCCTCCACATGCTATACATAGTGAAGTATTAACATTTTTACAATGTTTACTTACTCCTCTTCTCTTTGCTCTGTGTAAACAGCCTGCAGCTCAGTTTCACAGATTTTTTTGTCACATGAATTGTAGCAGAGTCATTCAAGGTTGAGCTGCAGAGCTCAGAATTTAACGTTTTTAACAGGACCATGTTAGCGCAAATGGTTGTTTTTCGGCAAAAATTTTAATGAGAATAAGGTGACTTGGATGAAATAACACCATTGCCACAAATGATTTATTCAAGGACAGTCAGCTACAAACACGCATTATTGTCTGATTTCAAATTTCTACGATAAATGCTGCCATTTGGGGGATTTTTTTGTCAAGAAAATATGCCTTCCAAACCCACCACTAGGTTGTGGGGTCCAGTTGTAGAGATATGACGTCATAACATAATTACATTAACGATATTTACATCATCAGTTCATCTATCTTCGTGACTAATCTATTAATCGTTGAGTCTATAAAATGTTGTTGAAATATTGTGGAATATGTTCACATTCACAATTTCTCAGAGCCCAAAGTGACATCATCAAAATGCTTCTTTTGTCCAACCAACAGTCCAACACCCAAAGTCTCCTCATTCAATATCATAAATGACAAGAAGAGTAGCAAATCCTTGAATTTAAGAAGCAGGAACCAGCAAATGTTTGACATTTTTGCTTGAAAAAAAATGACTGAAACTATCATTTGGTTATCAAAATAGTTGGTGATTGGATTTGATTGATTAATCGAATAATCGTTGTTGCTCTAATATCCAACTCCACAGACAATATCCAGCATTATTTCCATGATACCTTTTTTCTCCTGAAAACTGCAGCACAAAACAGCCGACACAATATTCTGGACAGGTCTGTCAGCCGTGTCAACAACAGCTGGAAACGTGTCACAAAAACAGAAGTCAAGCAAACAAAAGTGACAAACACAGTCACCTCCAATAAGACACCAACAGAGGGCTTGTATCTGTTCACAGAGTGGTTACCATCTATTTCAGTAGAGACAACAGTTTATCACAGCAGACTGAAAAATATAAATGAGGCACTGCTGCTGCCAGAGAACACCTGTAGGATCACCAACTCTCTGTTGAAGAAAACAGTCCTATTATCTCCTTGTGAACAATCTACCAGCACAGTAATGTTTTGTTTATATAAGGAGACTATGTTAACAACATCACCACATTTCCTTGGTTGTCATTCTTTCAACATGCTAGTACTGCCTTCTCTAAACATTTCCAGACAGACATCAGTTTGTCTACACAGCACTCTGCCATGGTGACGTTATCGCTCTGTTGGTTCAAGATGTGTCGGGCAGATATCCAGATAACTTGATGGCCACTTGAAATGTAGATGAGATACCAGAAACAATCCAATCACCTCCCCTTCTGTACACAAGCTGATACAAACCAAACAGCACCGTCCGAACATACAGAAATAATCTATTCAAGAATGCAGCCACTCTGCTTTGTTACAACTCCATCTGAAACATGATGTTTTAATGTAGCACTGAAGGCATATAACAGTTTAAACTGTGATTGCAACTAAACTGTCCCCTGCTGGAAAAATGCAGCTCATGTTATTGAGGAGATGATCAATATAACCAGTATCACAGTGAAGTATCAGCTCATAAAAACTCACTTTACTGTATATAATATTGATTAAGGGGCGCATCTTTTTCAAGCCTCTATCAATCATTCTGCAAGCCAAATAGACATTCTAATTAAAAATGCAGCAACTAACAACAATACAACACTTAATGCAACAGGGGGTCAAACTAGAAAACTTGTGTATATCTAAATCGAGAGGATCAGATGACCTTGAACCAATTTTAGCAATTAGTCTACAGTCTACAGCCACGCTAATGAGTTATGGATCTTGGGCATGCAAGTTGTTATCTAGTGTAAACAAGTTATGGATGTTATGAGCAAAAATGAATTAACTTGTGTGCGCAAGATAAAACATTTCAACTTAAGGGACTTTAAGGACTCCATAAACATCAGCATGCTAACATGCAGATACTATGAAAGTAAGCCATACCATGTTTAACATCTTAGCTTAGCATGTTAGCATAATAACATAATAACAACACATTTTCTGATATGTATTAGGGCCCTGACACAACAGGCTGACAGCAGGCCAATGACGGTGATCATCTGTGGCCCTGGCTGTTGCAGCTGTTCAATACTTTTTGAGATATTTTAGTCCGAACCAAGGTGGACGACCGACCAACAGACCAACATAGCCTCCCATGGAGCCTTGCCACCACCGACATGGCTAATAAAAACGTACCAACAACAACAGATCCATTTCAGCAGATTCCATTCGTTTCCTGTATCTGAAGAAAAACGTCAATCTGACATTAAAGTTCTTAACAGTCATCCATCCAAAACGAAGCAGATGTGACCTCTTTTTCAGGCATTTATAAAGTCAGCAAAATCAGAACCACTAAAAGACTTTGAAAACTATGAGTTCACAAACTGTTTGATTTGACTGTCTTCAAGTTTTAGGTTGTCAAATAGTTTGAATGTTGTTTGCTTTCTGTGTATTCTTCCTCACTCTACTGTGTTTAAAGCACCATGACAACAAATACATTCGTAAAAAGAGGACAGCTTCAAAATAAAATCCCAGACAGCTACAGATGGAACCGCCGGCGCTTGTAGAGATTCAAGGTTGTCCCCATTGAAATTTAGAGTAGACTCTTTCTGCTCTCCTTCACCCTGCTGACCTGAGAGCTACACCGCCAAACAGAAGCTATCAGGTAACCCAACTCATCACACTTAACAGGAGTACAAAAATGAACTTTTAACCTTTCTAAAATTGCTAGATTTTAATGGGTCATACTCCTGTAAAATCTCACTAACTGTCACAAGTGAAAAGCCAGTCGAGTCATGCACCAGACCGGCGAGTAAAAAGTCATGTGCTCCACTTGTACAAATGTGCCGTTTGTTAGGAGAGATGGTGCATTACAAAAACATGTCCTTCGGGAGGTTTTTTGTGGGTTTTATTCTTGTCGGCTAAAGAAACGTTGGTGAACTGCTTACTTTAATGTCTTTCCAAATATCACAGATGATTTCACTGGAATGGTGTTGATAAGAAACAGTGTCTAAGTTTATTTCTTATTAGCTGTTCATCAACAAAAATATAATAATCAACTAATATAATGGTAAGGAATGAATGATCATGTTTCCTGTTAATGTCAGTGCAAACCCCCGTCACTGCAGTATGAAGGCCTCGTGCTCAGCTGAGAGACTGCTGTGTCACCTCGCACTTACAAAAAACTCTGACTCATCACTCTGCTCAGCCTGACTCATAAATATTACAAACAGCAAGACAACATCTAATGCAACAAGGAATACCAAAATACCTTGAACAGATAAATTCAACTGTACAATGAGCTAAAAGGTTGGAGGAACACCTGGAAACATAACAGAGGCTCATCAGGTGAATTAATGCTCCCTCTGTTGGCTGTGAGGGAGGAACAAATCTCTATTCAATCATCTGCTCACCGTCTCCGTCAGTTTATTTTCAGACTTTCTATCACAGAACTTGTTAAGATTGTCATCTTATTAGCTGAAATGTGAGTAGTTACTATGGATGAGCGAGTTCACCATTATCTGCATCTCTTAGGGCTGGGCAATATATCGATATTATATTTACATACAAGACTTTATCTTGTCTTAGATTTTTAGACATTGTTTTATCGTAAGTGATTACTTTTCCTGGTTTTCAAGGCTTCATAACAGCGAAGTGATGTCGTTTTCTGAATTACCAGACTGTTTTACTTGTTCTAATACTTGCCTTTACTCCCTTAGACATTATATCTTCATTACTGATAATCAATGATCAAAAATCTTATCGTGTTAATATTTTGTGAAAGTACCAATAGTCATCCCTTCAATAATGTCGCAATATCAATATGGATTAGGATGGATAAGGATTTGGGGAAAAAAATATCATATTTGATTTTGTCTCCCAGTTGTAGCCAGTGATGGACTATTTATTCTAAATAAAGAGTGTCATTCTCACGTCGTTTAATACCATGTATAAAGTACAGATATTGACACATTTTACTCTGATAGTAGTAAATAGTATGTTTTCTGTACCGGATACATTCCAAGTACTCTCTCAAGCAAAATAACTTTAGATTTTAAGAGTAATGTAATAAGTAATATTACATCTTAACTGACAGGTCAACTGTCCAATCATGTAAGTTTACAGGTCCATCAAAAACAAAGATTTCAATGTAGGACTTTAAACAAAAAATGTGCATATGCTATGAGAATTTTGTTCCATTGTGTGAATTTCCATGAAAGGGATGGGGTAAGAAAGCAGTGCACTTGGTTGAGAATAGAAAGTGATTTCAGACACATCCAGATTTTTGTTAGGAGTGGAAACAAAATGTTTCCTGAGCTGCAGGAAGCTATATTTGGAAACAAATTACCAGATCATGCAATTTAACTTAAGCATTACTGAATGGATCTAGAGGCAAACCACAATCTTCTACGACACCTCTTTTCCGAACACAGGTTGGATTGCTGTTATATAGGTGTGTGGGTAATCTTAAGTGAGTGTTCCTCACAGATGTAGCACTTCAGTACTATAGAATATTACAATTTTAAGGTGGAGTAATGGTGGCTTCAGACCAAATGCGCAAGGGTAAATAGTTTGTGCGAGGTGGTGCCCAGAAGGAAAAGCAGCACATAATCCAACAAAGACAGACTACATCAGAATGTAAACAGTGACAATATTATTGCTTTAACCCATAGCTCACATCCTAGCTGATTGTTTCTTGAGTGCCCGAGTCCTGTAAGAATACAGGTTGCGGGTAAAATTACAGAACTTTGTGAATCAGAAAATAACTTTTTCTCCACTCGTCTTCTCTTCTTAACAGTAAAATATCAGCTGCCAAATCCGCCGCCTCCTGTCAATGCCCAGGAGAGTGGAGCCGCTCTCTCCATTGATAGCATTTGTCCTATATTACAGGAGCCTTCATTCATGCATGTGAACAATAACATAAAACACACTGAGCCCAGGATCTGGGGTTAAGCTGTGTTATAATAGTAAAGGGCTCATCATGAATACATCCAAAAAAATGTAGGCACTCGACACACGAGAGATTGAAGCCTGAAATGATTTATTTAGTATCGAAGCCACAGTGTGTATGAAGGTTTTTATAAATGACCTACTTTTCTTATGTGCACATGCGTATGTGTGTGTGTCTCTGTGTGTCTGTGTGTGTATAAAACAAACCTGCTGCTTGTCCTTCTTGTGTATTTTCATCTTCTATCCCTTCACTGCATCTGTCAACAGAAAAGGACATAATTCAGATTACTTCAAGAAATGCACACAAAATAAACAGCAGTGAGGACTTAAACAGAGCAGCTGCAATAAAGTTTTGTAAAGCAGGTGAAGGTGAAATACTGGACCTACTTCATACTGCACAACGCCAACAGGTACAAAATTATTATGAGTACATTTTCCTGAAAGTCAAATGCAGTTTAAGACTTTCACATTTATTCTCAGCAGTTAATCTCTGTACCCACGTATCAGGAGACCATTTGCACAGGCAAATTTTCTCACAAATAACCTTTTTCCTCATCCAGTTACACAAATTTACTCTGGAAGCATCCAAGAGCAACTACAGTCATCTGCTGTTGGTCACTCAGAGGCTTAGTATGGAAGATAAAAGGTAAAGATGGCAGCTGCAATATACAATTCTGCTGTTTTTGTGTTGTTTTAGTGTCGATACAGAATTTCTTAAGCGTGTTCAGACTGACAGCAAGTTGATCCTTTTTCACATATCAATCATCAAGCAGTGTGACTTCACTTCAAAAACATACAGAGACAAATGAGAAAAAACAAGAAGATCTGGAAGGAAACAACGGATAAAAAAGGTTCCAGACTCCAGCAACACTTAACTGTCACGATCAGCACAAGCCAAGACACTGGTCTGTCCATAAAGTTTTGTAACCTACAGGTGTTGCTGGAGTTTTTACGCCTTCAGACTTTTTCCTTTCTCCATTTACTTTTCCATGGAATTAGGTGAAGTTGTGCCAGAAATTCTTACTCTTCTTCTACGGAAAACAACAGATATACAGAGCGTTTTGGGTTCTGAAGTGAATCTCATATTCATACACAGCTGCACAAAGCTGGCAGCTGAGTCAAACCCATGCAATATACAACGATAATAAGAGTTGCTTTGTTTTTAATTTGAGAGCACATGAAGGAGACAACTAGAAATGCAATAAAGTACATTTTCAAATATATTTGCCTCGGTGCTGACAAAGCCCAATTGTTCTATTAAAACACATTAATATGAAGCTGTGTTTAAATGAAATAAACTGCCATTAAGTGCCCACTCTTTTTGCACTTAATTCTGCACTTATCTGTGTTTAGAAGATCCATCAGACAGAGTAGCACCTTCTCAAAGATGTTGCAAGTGTATTTATGCTCAGTGACCACTGATGCTTTATCAATACGAACCAGCATCCAAAGTTAACGGGAGTTCAAGTTTTTTGGGTCTATCTGACAATGGCTGGTAACTGAAAACAAGTTTATCAGCCAAAATATTTTACCCAGACATAAAACTGCATAAGATATGACGTCAAAACAAAACGTGATAATCAACCTATGTGTTATTGATCAGTTTGTAGTGAGGTAAGCCTATGAGGCAGCTGACCTTATTTATTTCATTAGGCAGTGTAGATTGCTATGCACATCTTGCAAGTCGCGGGTCCTAGTTTAGATCCCAATGTGGAAGTCATCAGTTTCTGATTCCCATCCTGAAGCGGAAAACTGAGAAAGGAGGGTGGTCTACTAGAATCTTTCCATCAACAGGTCATGATGGCAATCTGACAACCAGAACTCCAAACAACAAGAATGCACAGTGCACATCACCAGCACAGATCTCAGCATGCTGTAAAGCTTTCAACAAAAATATAAATAAAACTAGAATGGCGCTCAGTAGAGCACATACCTCTGCCAAGGCAAAACAGTCCCCTTTAAGACAGCCAAGCCTGAATCATTATAAAAAAAATAAAACATTAAAATCTTCTTGGATTTGCATTAAATTGAACTTATTCATAGATACCAGCCACCTAAATACATTAGATTTTTTTTTCCATCAAGATTTATTCAATTTTAAAGAAAGTGAGAAAAAACTGGATCTGTGCCTTCATCCGGATCCAAACTAAAAGTTAACAGGGTCTATTCTGGGCCAAGACCCATCCTCCATCCAAGTTTCGTGAAAATCCGTTGCTGACAAACCAACCAGGCAACAAACAAACAAACATGGGCGAAAACTTAACCTCCTTAGCGATGTAATAATTGAAGCCATGTTAATGAACTGGCAACAGAGCACAGGTTCAGCTTGGTACTCAACATTGAAATGCCACATTTTCATTCTTATTTGCATTAAACACACTCTCAAAATATAAAACAGTATGTGATGATTAATCACTGGATAGCGTTGATAGCCGCAGCAGGGATCACAGTACAGAAAGAAATGAGAAATGAGAGTTTTTAAGAATCGTACTATCATTACTGGCTGTACTGTATGCTTCTGAATTACTACACTGCAGAGTATCATGTTTTGACTGTACTGTCTGTGTTTCTTAGTGTTTTTATAATATCTTTTCCCATTGAATGAAATACTAATGTAGGGCAGAAGTGCGATACATGTGTGACGAAGGGATTCTACAATGGCTACTACTTTAGTTTTGGGTTTTAGTGCTGCTGGTGCATGGTTTCAGGCTGCAATGACACAGCACAGGAATGCTGAAACAGAACATTGTCCCACAGCTCCACGCTGCATCTGAAGCTCTTTTTGAAAACCCAGGTACAGTAGCAGTACTGCCAGCAGGGATGGTTTCATGCAGGGACAGTGAGGTGGACGGGATCGCTGCCAGTAGAATTCATTCAACTTCACGACTCTCTAAAACATTACCGACACTCATTCAAACACTCAACACGAGTACAAGAAGTAAAACCCCAACTACATCCATCTCATTTCATAAAAATAAATGGATGCTTTTTTTTAAGCTCTTCTGTCTTTATGCAAGTTAATTAGTTTCCATCACCAGATGACAAAGGAAAATGCTGGGCTTAGGATATGAGTCAACCAGCAGCCTCCACCCACTTAAGTAATTATTTTCAGTTCTGAGGACGAACTGCTCTCAGTTTAGCTTTTTCAAGTATAACACAAGGTGTAAATCATCACGTAGCTGGATTTGTACAACATTTGGCTTTTGTCTTACCACCTGACCTGAACTCAAATCAAGAAAATTATTGAGAGACTGACCTCCTGTCTGTCTGTCACTCAGTATGTTTGTGCATTTACACACATCAACATTCATTCTCCTCAGTTTATAAGCTTCACCACACCAGAACATATCCTGAGTGAGCCACTCTTTGGTCCGTGTCAATCAGTTTGATCTGCCTGTTGCAATCCCATGAAAATTAAAGACACTTTGTCATCATCAGTGAAAACAGCAACCCACCATACTGCTAAGTACTGAAGATTAATGCACTGAGAAACGAAGACCTTCAAAATCAGTTTTCTGCAGAATAAAATATACGCAACATAAATGAATTGCTGTGCCTGTAAAGCTTCTCTCATTTTAAAAGCTAACAATTTGCATTAAAGATGAACAAGTGGCATCATTTCCTCTTTATTTTCTACAACTGACTGCTTTCTCAGGATTCTGTGTAAATGTTCTGATCATTTCATTTTTTAACCTATTTTTAACATGTTTCTAACCAGCTCCTGTGGCTAAACCAGGACAAATTAACTGCAGTGATTATTATCATAATCTGCACCTTGCTAAGGATAGTGAAAGAAGTAGTGCTGCAACTAATGATAATTTTCATTTAATTTGGCTAATCTGTTGATTATTTTCTCAATTCACTGATTAGTTGTTTGATCTATAAAATGTTAGGAAATGGTGAAAAATCAGTGTTTCCAAAAGCTCAAGATGACGTCCTGAAATGTCTTGTTTTGTCCATAACCCAAATATATTCAGTTTACTGTCACAGAGGAGGAAGGAATCCAGAAAATAGTCACATTGAAGAAGCTGGGATCAGAGAATTTTGTCTTTTCTCGAAAAAATTATTCAAACCAATTAATGGCTTATTAGTAATGGTTAATTTAACAGTTGACAACTACTTAATTAATCATTGCACCTCTAGAAGAAGTCACCATTCAAGAAGAGAAACACTGCCGGTTAACCATAAACATTTGAGTTACATGTGTCAGGTTTTCATTTTTAGACCAGTAATTTAACAGCTACACTCACACCTGTCTCCACTGGCCTGCACCACCTGCACACCTCTACACACAGTGGCTAAAAGATTGAATCACACACATCCATACACACATTAGAAGTCAGCCAATATACAACTGAGTTTGGTTAAAATTAAGTTGAGATTTGTGGAAACAAACATTTACACTAAGCTGTGTGCAACACACATGTACATTGAAGAGAGTGACTGTGTTACCTTCCTCGGGGAGAAATCAGATCAAACTTCTACTCATCTATTTACACTAACACACACGTAATAAACTCTTCTTCCAGCACAAAACTACATAACAACCTCACTGTCTCTGTAATACCGGTAGTTAAATGTCTCTGAATACATGGTGGGGCTCTGAGAAACAGGTCAGACAGTGGGACAGCAACTGGTTCCACAAGGCATACCAACCATTAACACTTCTTATGAGCGCTCACCTCTCTGCCTTAGAGGTGAATACCACTAATGTCACGTTAGTCCAGAACATGTTGAGTGTTTCACCACACAGCTCAGACTGAACATGCTTTTCTGCAAAGCTTCATCAACACTAACCATACATCAGTGTCACACGTAGGCCAAACTACACCTCTCAATACAATACAGTCAGTTCAATACCACTGCAAACTACAACCTCTATCATAAGCATGTATTGAACAGACAGTACAGAACATTATTATCTCTGTAAAAAGGTAAAATTAATGGCTGAGCTGTTATTGTATTGCAATAGATTTTACAAGTGTACCAAATAAATAGGCCATTAGTGCAGATTAAATTTTTTTCCAAAACAGCATTACAGAACAATAATCATTTATTTGCACATAATTTTGTGTTAAGAGAAGAAAACATTTTCTACACAGCTGAAAGAATCTCAATTCAGTTTTTTTGCCCTCTGCGATGAGAAACAGATCTGATGTTTCCTGATGTTAAGCGGCAAAAATCTGCATTGAGTCACATGTTTTCCCAGTTTCTATCTGGACCACAAAGATGTGAGATATAAAATCTGATCCCAAGGCATGTGACCTACATGCAACTTACATTCGGACATCATAATATTGGAATTTATCTGCATTGATTCCCTCTGACCGCAAGAATGACATGTACAGGTACAAACATATTTGAGGCAACTTTAATCAATGTTAGTTTGCGGATCTATTCAGTTTTATAATAACTCACTGTTTTGGTCATTCGTTAGATTCTTTGCCGTGTCAAAATATATCTGGTAAAGGCTGGTTTCACTGCCAAAGTTGCTTCAAAAAACCCTCTTCGACACATACAGGAACACAGTGCACTTTGCAGTATTCCATTGGAAAACCTCAGGGTGCTGACACTGTAGTCTAACAGTACAGAGACAGAACAGGTGCAACACAGCACCAGAGTCAGAGATAACTGAATTCATTTTACAACTCACTCTCTATAATATACTGTAAAAAAAAAAATAAAAAAATTTAAAAAAGTGTTGTAGAGTCGACTGGAACAAATCCATTCCACACATTTCTTTCTGGGGAAGACAAGAGGGAGTGTTGACGATTACAACAACATCTTCCAGATATCTAAAGACCTTATGCAACGGTGTTTGGTTGCAAAATCTAAAAACAAAGTCAAAAAGAAAAACAGAAGCATTTCTGTAGTTTTACATGAATTGTGTGCGCTTTACCATCAAAGGAGTCAGACAGATGTTTATTTTTCCAGCTGATTTAACTGGCTCTAAAGTATACACTGGCAAAGATATCTCCTCTATCAGAATACAAGGCTGGCTGCCTGATTATTTTTTTCTCCAAGTTTGAAAAACCTTGTGCATACACGAAGTGCTGTACAAACAAGAAGCAGACAACAGTCAGAAAGCAGCTGTGTGTAAAGTTTGTATATTGATAATGCAAGCTCAACATTTTAGGGAAGGTGCTCAGGATAACTTAATTAGATTTTAATCCAAGTAAGAAGTTTATTTAGTGCAGAATAGCCCAAATGTTTTCTCTTTGGAGGGCCAAATCTGAAACTTAACTTAACACCTATTGTATTGTTAAGATGAAAATTATACAAGGATCGCAGTTCCCTTGATTAACCGTCTTATTGCACAAAGTGTCACTCTGCCCTCCATACTCTGATTTTAATAAATAATTAGTAATTCATGGCCCGTAAGCCCCACATTGGGAAGTCCTGGTTTAAAAGATTTTATTACTGCTTTTTAGGTAGCAGATCGGTTTTACAGAAATTCCAGCTACCTTTGGAGTTTCGATTGCTTTTAGATACAATCGATGCAGGTAACATCCAAGGTTCCAAGTTTTTAAAAGTATTAGCATTCAAAGCACTTTTAACTCCAAACATGCTCAGGGTTGGCTAAAAAAGCTGTTCGCACACCAAGCCACACCATAATGTCTAGCCCAAATATCTATTATTTGATATTATCGACGCTCATTCTCTCTGACAGCCCGGCCGGGCAAACTGCACTCCCAAGAACGGACATTTGAAGTGTTTCCCTGTTTAGTTAACGTCTGCTTACAGCAAAGAGGACATGTAGCCTCGTTCAAATCCCTTGGCCTCGCCGTTTTCTCCTGCTTTAATCCCAAAATATTGCCAAATTGGTGCACTGGCACCATACCGCTACATCAGGCAAATTCACATGCGTTGCCTCCACTACCAGCTCTGCATACATTCTCTTTTCAAAATAAATGCCAGATGATGCCATAACTGCTGCATCAAATATCGGCCCAAGCCTACCTCTTGCTAACTTCAACACAGATTTGTTGCTCATAGTGTGGCGTTATTAGTGATAGAGATATGGTGCCTTCCCTGTTGATAGCGTGTTGACTGTATCCTTTTGGATTTTAACAGCTCAAATTTGTAATAGGTGTCACGCTGACTATCCAGTCAGTACCAAATACTATAGCACTGAGACAGCACTGTGGGAATACACTGATCAGCCACAACATTAAAGGATGTGCCTCGGGGAAGATCTCTGTTCATCCAAAACATATTTTCTACTGTGCCCGGGACGACGGGACACCATTAGTCTCAATCCCTGAATGTGTTTTCCTCAGCCACTGCTCCACACTCGCTCCATCATTCATTCATTTTTTTTAACTTTCTCATCCGCATCAAATTCTCCTCTAGAAAGCTGAAGCAGGTGATGTCAACAGCAGGTCACTAGCTTCACTGTGCTTCATGGGAACAGCAGGTGCTCTTCATATTTTGTACACTCTGTACATGACATTCAGCAAAGTACTCTTATGCTGCTTAACACATGGATGATAAAATGGCATCTATGGTACACTGCTCTGCAGCAGCACTCCCATCACCTGTCTCACTGTACCATTAAGGATAACTGCAGCACCTGCACACGACTTTGGACAAGAATCAAGAGCGGCCATCTTTAAACATGTGACACGTAATCCTTAAAGCAAACACTCACATTAAAGTGATTATCTGCAAGTGAAGAAGACAGTCTGTCTGTGATGAATGTGCCAATTAATTTCCTCATATACACCTGTCCATACACTGGAAACACACAAATACTTGAAAATGGGGCATGACTGGTGATGAAAAAATAGCACTACCAACATTAATGTAATCTTAAAGCCATCAAATAACCACCCATACAAACAGACTACCAGGTGATCTCTGGGAAACATAGTGCAGAGACACCACAGCAATAAATGCACACAATGGTGACTAAAACAAGCATGTAAGTCTGATGCTTTGGGGTATGAGAGACACTCCGTACCCCCGAGCCCACCAACACCAACACTGGAGTGTGTACGCTGAGAGGCGGGGCCAGTGTGATGCGTTAAGTCTGTCATGTGGGAGGATGCGTCATGTGGAGGGCACGGAGTGAAAGTGAACACAGAGCGAGAGTGAACCAGTATGAAAACAGGACAACACAGCATCATACCGCCGTCACTTCATCTCCTGTTGCCATGGAGACACTAAATGACGTGCAATTTGTCAATCAAGGAATGTGTTTGTGCTGATGAACAGCACTTTTAAAACCACAAATCTATTTATTATCAAAAAGCATTAACGAGAACTATTGTTTTTCCTCCTACCACTGCTCCATTTACTGTACATATCAATGCTGTCAGTCTGCAGTAAAGTCTTTCCTTATGACACTGATCACTGCTTCTGTCTTTTGACTTCCCTATCAAGCATTTTATTTTAGGAAAGCTAATAAACTTAATACTTCCAAGATCACATCATGTTATATTTAGCAAATAAAGTGCCTCAGCACAAGAACAGACCGTATCTGTGTTTAATTAAGTCTGTTTGGATTCTTTTGTCTCCTGCACACGTGGCTAAAGTCATTTTTGGGTGTGAAAGATTCTCACTGTTTCTGTAAACGGGAAAACATGTGATTTAGTGAAATGGGGCACAAAAAGAATCTATATTTCCAGAGACTTTGAACCAGGATTGTATGGAATGGGGTCAAAAAGGCCATCGGTATTTTTCTCTGGGTCGCTGCTCCATCAAAAGGAAATGATAAACACCTATTGAGTGCTACAAACTAATACACACGAGGCCCAAATCAAACCACAAGAACTAGAGGGGATGAAGGTTGTGTCTTCAACGCAGGGTTCTTAACCCCTAAAGGATCCTCAGAGTCGCTGCAGGACGGCCACCAAATTACTGAAAGTTTTCATTTTGTCATAAATTTGTCTGAAATACACTTTAACATGAATCCAACATATTATTAGCAAATATAAAAGAAAAAAAAGTTTAACTTACACAACATTGATGCTACCCATGATTTCACAAGCATCAATCTAGCTACCACTAAATCACCTACCCTTAACATACATAGTTAGCTAACTCATGCCAGACTCATTCCCAGGGCTTAAGGCTTTCTGGCAGGAAAGCTTTGCAGCCTTCCTGCATGTCACCACCTCTTACTCTCATCTTTACTGTCACTCCAAGTTTAAGGACGGCAATCTAGTGTCGTTTAAATGCCTTAAAATGACCTTTAAAAATGACAAAGAGATTCAACACCCACCCATCGCACCCCAACATACAGACCAACTCCACTGCACACATCACATGAACCCCGATGGCGTCACATCAAATCTCACCAGATGAAATACAGCATATTTAAAGTCAGTCAGTCAGTGCACATCTGGGTCCTACAACAGGTGATACAGCAGAACAAACTTCCTCTCAAACACTACAAATGAGACACACTGAGAGCCTTAATACCCTGACAGCAAATGTACCAAAACACTACTGTGCTCTTAAAATAATTGTTATGCCAGAAAAGGGAAACGGAGAGGTAAAGGAGGTCTGGACTTCCTGCTCTCTTCGAAACCCCCCCCCCAAAAATGAAAGTGGTTAAATCTAAGTGAGGAAGACAGCGTGTGGAGGCTTTTTCAAGCTTTGTGCCAAGTTGTTTTATCCCAACACACCTGTCACCCATGAATATTGATGCAAGAGCAGTTTTCAGGAATAAAACAACCGTCTGCTGCTCGCTCTCTCACTTTGCAGCCTTATGTAGAAGAACACAAACAAACAAGCACACACAAACAAACACACACAAACACACACACACACACACACACACTAGTCCATGTGTACAAGGACCACGTCTGAAATCTAAACTCATTAGTGGCTACAAAACAGAGACACTCACCAGTCACACACGTATATGCATAAATGTTTCAACATTTTACTAAATCTTATTATTATATCATTTCAGATGAATGATCAAAATTAATTATTCATAAAAAGTAATTAAAAACTAACAAAGTTATTGAAGTTCTTGATTTACACACATTATGAAGAGATTTTTCTGATTGAGGTGATTTTTCATACATTTGCACCACAGTGATATTTAGGGATATATGAAAATTAGAGCTCAGCAGGCCAATATTATTGGTCGCTATTGGCTTATCACAGATATATTGGAATCGGTTTATCTGATTTATCTGATTTCAATGATCAGTCAGACTCTGAAATATCCTTATTGATATTAACATAATGGTTCCAACAACGTTTTAGGGCTACAACTAATGATCATTTTCATTGTCCATAAATCTGTCAGTTATTTTCTCCATTAATTGTCTATGAACCATCAGAAAATGGTGAAAAAATTCAATCAGTATTTTCCAAAGCTCAAAATGGCATCCTCAAATGTCTTGTTTTGTCCACAACCCAAAGATATTCAGTTCACTGTAACAGAAGAGGGAAGAAACCAGCAAATGTTCACATTTAACAAGTTGAATATTTAATATACATTTAATATTCTCTGGTTCAAACTTCTCAAAAGTGAGGATTTTCTCGGTCTTACGTCAGACAGAACGAGAAATTTGAAGACACCTTGGGGTCTTAAAAAGCCATTTTCCACTATTTTCTGACAATTTTATATGCCAGCCCCTAGAATAATCATTGGATTAATCAATAATTAAAACATCTTTGAGCAGCAGATCTATTTTAGATAAAACATTTGTCATTTATGGGGATTTTTACACACTATAAATCCAATTTGCAGTTTTAAGTATTGCCGATTAAATCACTTCCAGAATAAACAGCCTCCAGGATTTATTTTTATCACCTGTAAAAGTGGGTGCTACAGCAGACTTTACTAAGCAGCCGCAGACAGAAATCCTTCTCGGCTGTCTCAGCGGACAGACCCGTTCACTTTTCAATGACCTTATTCCCGTCGCTCAATCACTTGCCCTTGCTTGCACAAAAGAGCAGAGGAGCCTCACGGTTACTGCGGCTGAGAATCGTCAGGAGACGACTCACTTAATGGGGACGAGGAGGAGCAGCCGGCTGTGCTAAAATCACAACAAAATACAGCCGTGTTCCTTACAAACGTGTGTGTGTGTTTGCATGCACAGAGCGGGGAGTGTATCTTTAAAATGGAACACAGCTCCTCCTCGCTCCGTCCCTGCTTCAGCTGTACGACGCTCCCACGAGGGAACAAACAAAGGAGCGGACAGTGTTGTCAGAGGCAGCCCGTGTTACAACACAGTCAGACTTCTCATATTAATTAGATAAATCACTGATCACCTCCACATCTCCACCTCTGCAGCATCACCTGCCCGCTGACACATTTCTCCTTCTTTCATCCAGCTGACCTAGTCCGCTACTACTGTGACATTGACATATTTAGACTATTGTGTGCTATATTTAAAAAGGTCACAAGTGAATCCCCCAGCTTTTTCCATCCATTGAACCAAATCACCACACTGAAGCCAATGTCTAAGTTACTACGTTTACGGAGAAAGACTCGCAGCTTACAGAGAAGACCTAAACACAGGTACTGATTCTTTACAATATCACTGTGGATATAGACCTGCCATTGACTATTTCAGTTGGCTATCAGCGTGTTAGCTTTTTAAAAACCCTACAGGAAACAACATCAACCTCCAAGCTAGCAACCTACACTCAAGTTTCCCTTAACCCAGTGGTTCTCAAACGAAGGGGGAGCTTGGCGAGGCTAAATGGATGAGACATGGTTCTGCACCGCTAGCAAAGCATGAACACGTTTGTGACAGGACTCCCCGGTAAACGTAAAGCAGACGATGAATCAACACCAAACGTGACAACAACCAAAACAAAGCCAAGGAAATATGGAAAGCAATATCTCGCCCTCGGCTTCACCAGCACAGTATAGTGCATTTCTTGCCAAGAAAATGTTCATGTTTTTTTTTTTTTCCTGGGGAGTTGCCATTTTTGAGCAGAGGCGATGTTTAAAAAATATTTTCAGAGCAATGAATGCTGTTACACGGTGAAAATCTAGAAAAGATGATGCACTTTTAATGCTTACACTATAAAGTGACTACACAAATGTTGCAGTTTGTTATTAATTACAATGTTTTAAATCATTTCTAAAGGAGTTTGCAAGCAAAAGACGAGGGGTGGGGGCTTGAAAATTTGTTATCTAAAGAAAAAGTCTGGGAACCACTGCTCTAAGCCTAACCTGGTCGCCAACGGTACAAACATTGGCAACTTAGAAGTTGTTACATTCTCTTCTCGATTTAGAAATTTTAATAACAGAGCTCGGCTCCACATATGCAAAACAAATTTGCCCCAACACTATTTTGGCAGGGCACCATTGCTGCACCACTCCAAGACGTTTGTGATTGGTTTAAAGAAATAAAAACCAGGCAAAGCATTTCTGCCTGTACACCAAAATAAGAATTGATGCAGCCAGACCGTTCTCCATCACTGACAGTGTTGTGGAGATAGGTCTAGCTACGTGAGACCAATTGGCAGACGGAAACTGAATCTGCAGAATCTTTTACAGTTTTCAGCAGAGATCCAGACTGAAAATCAGCGTAATGTTTCTTTTCTTGAAAAGTGATAGACAATATTCATTTAAGGTAACAAAGTTTGCTTTTAAGCCTAAAATGATCTCAAGCAGGTTGAAATAATATTTAAGTAAATCCAATTTTTGACAAATGGTCACACTGCACCACAAACTCTGATCTTAACGCTAACTGACAATGACATTCGACTGCTCCACACATACACACGGGTGGAGATGTGTTAATGCTAATTTGTCTTTACTTTTAAAACACAAACATCAGTCTTTAAAAAGCATATTTTGTCTGACCAATACATCAAAAACACATACTATTACAGGCTAATGATTTCAAAACAGCAGTGAATGTGGCTTCTTTTCCTTGAAAATGACAAATTAACAATAAATGATCATCAAAACTGCTGTCAATCACCCTATCAATTATTCAATGAATTATTACAGCTCTCCTTCCCTTCACAGATTTTTTCAAACAGTTTGTAATAATATGAACTTACAGTATAGGCAAACACTGGTGCCCTCACGATGTGCCCAACAACTGGCACTTTGTCATCTGTACACTGATAAGATTATCAGATTATCACTGATAAGATTATCTTGAAATAAACATAATACACCTCACAAGTTAACTGATTCTTCTTATTCAGTCATCATGATGAGGCTTAATCAAAGAAGACACAACAAGACTGAACTCATACCTCCACTAGTATTCAAAAGCCTCTGTAACTGAGCTATACAGGACATTTCTTGGAAACCTTTACCGAGAACAGATGTTAAGCTCTGTACCTGAAGGCAGGCCTGTCACAATAATTACCTTATTTTTTTATTGCACATGTCTTATCGACTTATCTATGTATGTACATGACCTCAATCATTTTTGCTGACCTCGATGTTGCCCGTTGTGTTGACATGCATGTTTGTCAACAACGTGGTGCCACAATAACTAGAAGGGTTTTCCCTACCATTAGAAGACTTGTGTGGTTTTGTTTTATCTATGTTTTATCTCTTTTACATCGTCATAGACAAATGTCTAAATATTATGAAATGAAGGGTTATTGCCTTTTTGAGATGGTGTAATTGCATTATTATTATTGTTACTATATTATCACTATATCAGCGGCATAAAATGGTGTTAAAATGACTGAATAACATTGTTTATTGCCATATGTTTCCTGGGACAATATATCATCCAACACCCATTAGACTCACATTTTTGTATAAATGTACAGGTGCCTTCTCGGCCTAAAAGACAAAGAAAATAGGAAGAACTTCCATCCCAACTAATTGAGGTGCTGATTGACACTGAATGAGACTCTACACTAGGATTCACCCTGTCTGCCTAAAAACTAATTTCATCTATCTCCACCCACAGATGTGACAAAGGATGAAAAAAATAACACACAAGCCATCTTCATAACAGCAGTGTGTGTGTGTGTGTGTGTCTAATCCCGCTGGTATCTTTTGCCTGAAAGCATCGCAAAACCTCACGTCTACCAGGGTGAAACATGCTGTGTGAACTTTGTGTCACTTTACAGAATTTCTGGGTATTTAAGTTGAACTTTTCACACAGCCACCTGTCAGCGCAAACACCTGCAGTTGAACCTGTGACCCTGTAATCAAAAAGATGGTGTCTACGAGGGAATGCATGATGCTCGACTTTTTCTCTTTATCATCCTGTGCCTTACAAGTTTGCAAATCCTCACATGAACCTGTTATGTTTGTAGAGCACTTGCCAAGTGCCATACAAATAAAAAGGTTAATATTATTATTGTCTATTTTTTGGAGCTTTGTCTGAGACCACTGCATTCATCGCTTGAGTGATAAACCTCTTCAATTTTCTGGAAACAAAAGGTGTTTGATGGCATCATATGACACTAGTTGGTTTGGATTAGATACATAAAGCACAATTATGTGTACTGTAGGGTGGAAAGTAAAACAGAAAGTTATATAAATAAGTCAGCCACTGTGTTGCCTTGTGATGGATTAACAAAGTACCTGCATTTGCTCCAGACCATCTTTTCTTTTTCTTCACAATAGAAGATGTAGCGTTATTTCCACCAGCAACAAATCTTTTTGATTAATTCACAGATTCTCATGATAAATGTCATGTCTGCCAGTCTTAAGTTGTGTACCAAATATATATTGCACACTAATATAAGCCAGTCTTTTACAGACTTTTGCTGTAACAGCAACAGTCATGCTAAGAGAAATGATGATTGCGTTGATTTGTGTGTGTGTTGCTGATGTACACTCTTGTCCCACAGTGCAATAAACAGATGAGATAATCACAGCTGCAACAGATTAAGACTACCTGTAGATGGAAACAGCTACTCCTCAGAAAGCCAAAAAATAACATAATAATAACTTCATAATTTGTTTTGTTGTTTAATTGGCAGTGCCTTTCTTAAAAAGGGACAGCTCAAGCCCAAAACACATATTTTTCCTCCTTCCTATAGTGCTTTTTATCCATCTGGATTGTTTTGGTGTAATTTCTTTGAATTTTGGAGATGCCTGCCTTCTCTCCCGTACAGTGACCTAGATAGCACTCAGCTTCTGGTGTTTAAAGCGCCAAAAAAATGTATTTGAAAGAAACCATGACCCGGTTGCTCAAGTTAATCCACAGACCTTGTTGTGAGCAGTTTCATGTGAGAACTATTTTCTCACTACACCCGCCAACCATATCACAACGCAGAAGCAAGCGTGTATCTACTCATGGACAATAGGTTAGCGAGCTTAGCAGCCGAGGAGGACACCATTAATGTTTACATCGTGTGTTGTATGACACAAACAGTGATGCAACTGGCTGCCGTAGTTTGGTTGAAAGAAAATAGTTCCTACATGAAACTGCTCACAACAAGGTCTGTGGATTATCTTGAGTAACCGGGTCACGATTTCTGGAAAGAGTGCCATCTAGTTCCATGATGTTGGAGAGGAGGCAGACATCTCCAAAACTCTGTGACTCACACACGTGCATGGAACAATATGTATTTTTGTTTTACAGTTGAATTGTCCCTTTAAGCGGCAGTTTGTATGACATCCGACTGACATCAGTTAGTATGTAGTATGGAACTGGGGCACACCCAGAGTCTGTTTTTCTTTTATAAATCAGAAAAAATGAAGTCTGCTCAAAGTAGAATTGCGATTAGTCATTCACTGTGCAGACAGAGCGTGCCTACAAAACCTGTAACAACAATTCAGCTAATTATTATTAAGTTGTATTAAATTATTTATAAGATATGAAAAAGTTGGCAGCTAAATTTAGCTGGGAAAAGGCAAATGTGCTGGTTATTGTTTGTTAAAAAGCAGTAATATAAGGTCTTTATGGTAGATGTGCTTTATCATCAGTGCCCTATATATCAATATCCCATAACTTCTGTCATCACTTAGATGCTGAAACAGGCAGTTTTTAAATTCCCTGCAGAACAATCATGTGTAAAGTTTCAACCAGTGATTTATAAACTAAAATATCCCTGTAGTGCTTTGCACCTGAAAACTCAAATAATCAATACAAAACAGCTCATCCATGAATTCTACTTATACAAAGAAATCAATGCTCAGTTTTCATTATTACTATCAGGGAGCTATTCATTAAACTCTATGTATAATACTGGAGGTTGCACTTTGCAGTGATGTTGAACTGGACTGCATTGTAATGGGATGAGGGCGAAAACAATATTGGAAACACATGTCGGCATAATAAAGTCCAGTGCAACACCACCACTCACTACGACCCCAATAATAAACAGATGGTTGATTTGAAGCATGAAAATGTCACCAAATCCAAGAACTGAACATCAAAATCTTCCTAAATGTAGAATTTGTGGCACACATGTTGTATTCATTTTATAGACGTACCTAGCAAAGAGGCTATGGAGTGTAGATGTCCCTTCCCATGAGCATCTGTCCTGATCAATTATTAAATTATTTGCAACTATTACTTCGATTCAAATGTAGATAACAGGTGATACTTGTTTAGTCAGAATATGCTCGAGCATCTTCGCCCTTGCATTTCCATACAACAGGTGGATCCTGAAAGATGTCAGCGGTCACACTGTCAACACAATTGGAAAAAGGTCGTCTGCATCCTAAAAATTATCATAAAGAGGGTTTCAGTTGGCTGTGGACTTGATCTTTTGTAAACCGAGCATTAGTATTGCTACTGAAAACATACTTATCATTATCCAATAAGTCATAAGCAGAATGAAGGTGTGCTGTGACAGAAAGGTCACGTGTTCAATACCAACACTGGCAACGTTGGTTCTATGTCAGTGTTTTATCTACAAACAGCAGCTGAATACATCTGCCATCATGTATTCATCCTGCATCAGTGTGAAGAACATAATGTAATAAAGCAGAACTAATGTGCGGTACCAGTAGATATAACAAAGTACACTGCTGTCTCTGCTTCTGCTTTAACTGTCTCAACTAAGTAGGGGGCAAAAGTTTTCCTCGCCGAAGCAACTTAATGATGGAGTCAAAGTGCAGCCGCAGTTCTGCAAACAGGCACAAAAATGAGTGAACAAGTAGGCAGACAGACACATTCATTAGAGTCTTCAAATAGCCTCAGCTGCATGTCTTATGCTGCTGTGGGAGGACAGACACACCAACACACTGGGTCACCATGCCGCCTGGTGATGACACACTACAACCGTGTCATCCTGAAACTACACAGGAAGTATTGAGAATCGAACCAGCAACCTTACAGTACGTCACGAAACAAAGGCATCACTTCCAGATTAGACAGAGGACAGAAAATTGGATGCTTCCCCAACTACAAATGCAGATTAGTGATTTGAGATGATCGTATTCATTGTCAATTAATCTGTTGATTGTTTTCTCCATTAATCAGAAAGTTGCTTTGTCTATAAAATGTCAGACAATGGTGAATAATGTTGATTCGGAGTGTTTCCCAAAGCTCAAGATGACGCCCTTGAATGTCTTGTTTTGTTTACAATCCATAAATATTCAGTTTACTGTCATAGAGGAGGAAAGAAACCAGAAAATATTCACATTTAAGAAGCTGGAATCAGAGAATTTAAACTTATTTTCTTAGGAAACTACTCAAAACAAACAAAACAGTTGGTGATTAATTTAAAGTTTGTAACTATCAGGGCTGTGACAATCATCATTTTCACTGTCACCATTAACTGATCAATTATTTGGTCTATAAAATGTTGAACAATGTTGTCACTGTTTCCCAAAGCTCACGGCAACTTCCCCAAATGTCTTGTTTTGTTTATAATCCAAAAATATTCAATGTACTGTCATAGAAGAGAAAAGAAACTGGAAAATATTCACATTTAAGAAGCTGGAAACAGAGATTATAACTGTTTTTCCTTTCAGAAATTCTTCAAAACAACTTAGCGATTATCAAAATAGCTGTCAATCATTTCAAATAGTTTCAAAGTAACTGATAATAAATAATTGTTGCTCTTCTACCCATGTACTCCAGCACTAAATAGATGTTTAAATTAGTTGTTCGCTTATGTAATTTTTCATGGAAAAATGCCAAACATTACATGCCAAATATACTTTCTTTATTGAAAAAAAATAGTCCCACTGATTAATCAATTATAACAGTAACTGGTAGTTAATTTAAAGTTGACAACTAATCGATTAGTTGCAGCTTAATGCCTAATAAAGAGGATTTGAGGGAAAATCTGTGTAGGACAACATCATCCTGACAGGAGTGGACATCCTGCAGCCAGGCTGACAACAAAGTCCTGACTCTAAACATTCAATATAATGTGGAAACTTTAGAGCTTTAACTTATTTTTTAGTTTATTGTGATTATGTCATTACTGTCATAGAGGAGTAAAGATATTTATTACATTTAAGAAGTTGGAATAAGAGAATTTTAACTTCTTTAACTACTATCGATTACTGAAATAGTTGGGGATTCATTTAATTAGTTGACAACTAATATATTTCTCAATTAATTGTTGTAGCTATACTACCTATCCAGCCCTACACTGATGTGTCTCCTTTAAGATATGGGCTGAAATGATCAGTTGATTAATCAATTAGTTGTTCAGTCCTTTAATTTTTATGTGGTTTTTCAAAGGAAAATGCCAAAAATTATATACGAAATGTACTTTTTCCTATTAAAAAAAATGATCTGAACTGATTAACCGATTATCAAAATAGTTGGTGTTTAAAGTTGTCAACTAATCAATTAGTTGTAGCTTCATACCACATAGAGAGGATCTGAGGATATATCGGTGGAGGACAAAATCATCATCAGCTCACGATGACGTCCTCAAATGTCTTGTTTTGTTTACCATCCAAAAATAGTCACTTTACTGTCATAGAGGAGGAAAGAAAGAAGAAAACATTCACATTTAAGAGGCTGGAAACAGAGAATTTTAACTTTTGTTTCTTAAAAGATTGCTCAAAGAACTTAGAGATTATCAAAATAGTTTGTGATTAATTCAATAGCTGGCAACTAATTGAGCAGTTGCAGCTTAATGCCAAATACCGAGGATTTGAGGTAAAATCTGTGGAGGACAACATTCATTCAATAGTTGACAACTGATCGATTACCGGACTAATCGTTGCAGCTCTGCTACCTATCCAGCCCTACGATAATGTGTCTACTTTAAGATTAGAGCTGAAATGATCAGGTGATTAATCAATTAGTTGTTTGATTGTTTGACTTTGATGTACTTTTCCAAAGGAGAAAAATACATAAGGTATGCCAAATATACTTTTCTTCATAAATAATTGCTCGCATAGAATAATCTCTTAAATGTCAAATCCATTGGATTTAAGGAAACAAATCTGGAGGATATCATGATCCTGACAGGTGTGGAGAAAAACATCCTGCAGCCGGCAAAGTCTTGACCACTGAGTATCAATATAATGTGCAAACCTATACAACTTTAGAGCTTTAACTTATTTATAACGTGTACAATTTGTGCAGTTATCCAGAAGAAAAAAAACAGACCACAATGACTGGGGGGGGGGTTAGCTCTTGGCACACCCTTTGTCTGTTGCCCCCACGGTGTTTTCCACCTGGCCAGGTGAAAGTGTGTGCACAGACGGACACACTAACCCTGTACCTGGGTGACTCATTACGTGGCCGCACACATACCTGGCTGCTATAGCTACAAAATGTTTCGGGGGGCTAACGGGGCTAACAGCCTAGCTTACACCTCTTTGAGGTTTTTGGCTGTAACGAACGCTAGCAGACGCAGAGGGGCTAACACCACTGCTAGCTTGAATTGTTGAAAGCCCCCGGATTGCCACAAGTTGGGAGAGCTAGCTTGGAGGAAAAAAAAAAAAAAAAGAAAGAAGTTCCCGGCGAGCAAAACGGCGACTTGCTATGAAAAACACACACGCAACAACACACACCTACAGAGACAAGGAGACACTGTGTCCTATTTCATGTTAGCGCCCTGCTGCTACCGAGCTAGCTCTCTCCCGCTAGCTCTGTAATGTCACTGCATCGCTGTTGTAAATACATTATAACAGCCCCCTTCTCCTTACACGTGTGGACAGCCTCTAAAAACTCCTTCTCGGGGACATCTCTCCACGGAAAAACCCTCCCCGGCTCACTGCTCACCTGCTCCGGACGCCGGACACGCGCTCTCACCGGCGAGACATCCTCCCGGTTAGCCCGAAAAACACTGGCGCTTTTTATTTCCAAGGACACAAAATCGCCATGACAGTTTAGAAAAATGCATAAAAAATTAGCAGGCGAGGGAGGGAGGGGAGAGAGGAGAGAGAGAGAGAGAGAGAGATGGGGAGGTGAGGAGAGGAGGAGGGAGGGGTGAGGAGGAGGGAGGAGGGAGGGATGAACAGAGGAGGAGGAGGAGGAAGAGGAGGAACTCCGTGATATATCTATTTAATCCACATAAAGCTCGCAGCTCCGCGGAGTTTTACTCAGTCTGCGCCGGTTCGCCACCAACCGTCCAGTCTAGACACACACACACACCACAAAGACTCAAAGTTAAAGGGCTCTTCTTACCTAAAATGGCCACTGCAGCAGCCAAAACACACACAGCTTTTTTTTTTTTCTTTTTTTTTTTATTTGGTTGGAAGTTTAGCAGCCGCCCGCACTAGTTAGTCGCAGCAGCGGCGGCGGCAGCGGCGGCGGTGGTGTGGCTGCTCGCGAGCCAGCCTAACATTACCTTACCGCGCGCGGGGCCAGCGAAGGCAGCGCAGCCATTCCGCGTCCTCCCATTGGCTGCAGCTCTTAGCGCAGCTGGCCTCGTGCACGTTTCCATTGGCCCCGCAGCTGTCACGCAAAAGCGACAGGGTTTGTCTGAGAGCTATCGCGGCAGCCCCAAGGCAACACCATTGTGTATTGTGTACATTTTCTCTCTCTCTCTCTCTCTCTCTCTTCCTGGAGCCTCACGCACACTCGCTTGTTTGTTTATTCTAGGTGTTGTTGTTGTTGTTGTTGTTTTTATCCCCGTGTCCTTACCGCACACTCGCTTGTTTGTTTATTCTAGGTGTTGTTGTTGTTTTTCTTTCCCCCGTGTCCTTACCGCACACTCGCAGGGAAATCCTTCTTCTCGTACCAGGGGTGGTGGTGGTGGGGGGGGAAGCTTCCCACCGCACCGCACCGCACCGCACCGCACAGCCCGGCCCCGGCTGGCTCCTGCTGTCATTGAACTGAAGGGAAAAAACAAAAAACAAGAGGGGAGCGTTCAGCTTTCAACCCCCCCCCGATGCAACACAATCAAAGGGGGTTTGCATTTTTCTCCTCTAACCGGCTGCATCCACCAATCACGTCGCTTTTTTTCCTCCTCCATCATTACCGGGTCTGAAGGGCGGAAGAAAAAAGAAATAAGACATTCCCACGTCTTTTGCGGATCGAGGTTGCGTTTCCCGGATGTTCATGTTTGTTTGCTTGTGAGTTTAAAATTAAGTCACCTGTAGTGTGAGTCTCCTGCATGATCCCTGCCGCTGTGAGGAAGAGTTAAAGCTGTTAAAGTCATGTTTTAATTATGCAAAATAGGCAACAAAAAAGTATAAATATGGTTAAAGTAGGGAACTGCATCCACTTTTTAGTTGAGTCACCACATCCAGTGACACAGTAAACTCTCCAGAGGTTAATGTGGTCAAGACAACTGGGAAGTTGTGACCAGGACATTCAGAAATTATTGTATTTGTGGTATTAATGTGAAAAAAATATGAGGAACATGCAGGGTTCATTGGGATAAAAACAGAGAATGTGTAAAGTTATTATTGTTATTAAAATAGTAGTTTGACACGTCAATCCCAACTCAAGATGTCTAAATCAGCTGTGGTTGAAGTAGCAGATACAGTACAAAGAACTGTTCACTCACAGACAACGGTATCTATCTAATTAAAGGGTAAACTTCCAACCATGGATGCAGGAACGAGGCTGTGACATATGCCGAATTTACCAGAAAGCCCAAATAATTAAAATCCTGTCAGAAACAGCGCTTCACAAAGTTTATAAAGTTTCTTCTAACTTGAAAACTCGCTAAATTGACTGATTTTATAAGGGAGTCTGGGGAATTTCTCTCCCTCTTCATCTCCTTGCTGCTGTAGTTGTTGATGATGATGATGTTGCTTTGACCTGCAATATGTTGGTGTTCAAGTTTGCGTCTGCTGTCGTGCATAAAGTTCTCAAGTTGTAAACAATCAGATACATGTTATCCTAGCCATTTGAATTAAAACATTAACGTCACGCTTCCTGTTGCTGCTTCCAGCTCACCTGTGTTTCAGCTCTGCAGGTTACCAGCCATGCCATAAGTGATTGCTTTTTAATATACGTTTTAATGTTTTGACGATAGCCCGACTGATACACGTTTTTTGCCGTTATTCCAATACTGATATTAGGAAGGAAAATTCCAGTATCAATATATCGACTAATATTCACCCTTTTTTCAGTGATCAAACACTTGATTAGATGTGTAGACTTCTGGTGCGGTCGAGAGCGGCAGCCTGCCAGAGTTTCCCTTCATCGTACTGGCTTTTTTTCTCCACCTTTAATCGCAAGTTTCATCACGATACGATATTATATTGATTCTTTGGATAACGATAGGATATTTGCCGATATCAGATAGTCTGCCACGATACAATTTCGATTCGATTCGATCGGATACAGGGGCCTGCGATCGATATGAGATGACATCATCTGCCCATTTAACACAATCAGTTGCATTTATATCAACTCACAACGAGCAACGAAAATATGATTCGACTGAAATATTATTTTATCAATGCTCCAGACAATTAAATGAAAAAACAATCTATTGTTTTAATAAAAAGAAAGGACCGTTTAGAAAGGAGCTGCTCGTGGACGGAAACGCTGACACAGACATGCCATGGGAATTTCAAAATAAAGGCGTATCTTAACGATGGTGGCGATATGAATCAATGTTTTCACTTTGCATCGATGTTATTGGATCGTTGATCAGTGAATCGATATATCAATCCGGATTGCGTTACACCCCTAATTTTTTCTATATATTTCCGGACACTGACAACATCAACATCATATAATTTGCAATATTACTCTCAGTATAGTGCAATATTACTTTTTCACTGTTCGATCAGGTGCGATATTTCTGTATCAGACTTGTATCGATGAAATTTGTAAACTGTGATTTTGTTGTTCTGTTCTGTAAACATCTAATGCATTTCTGTGGCTCTTTCTGAATAAAATTGATTTTATTTGATTCTGGTATCATGTGTCAATATTACATATCATTACTTCTCAATATCATTGTATATACTACCGTTCCTATTTAGGATTATTAACTGTAGTTTGCTTATTTTTCCTAAATGTGTCTTATTTCATTTTTATTCTTATTCCCTCAGACATGAGAGTAAGCATTTTTTTTGTTTTTTATTCTAATGTTACTGTATTTTGAGTATTAACTGGCACAAGACTTTCCTTCAGGATAAATACATTTATATGTAAGTCTATGTAACAGGAGGCAGGATATTTTACAGTAAACTTCAGTGTGAATTTAATGATTATTAATTATCCCAAGCATCTCTTTCTGCATTATAATGTCTTAATGGAAAGTTTTCATGTTGGAACATACTGAACTACGTATATTAACATTACAATTAGGAGGTGGTTGGTAAGTAGGACCCAAAAATGGACACCAAAGACAGGGAAAAGGTAGGCAGGATAAGGGACTAAGAGCGAGCTTTATAACACAAAAAACTGAGAATCCAAAACCAAGAATTGCAAACACCGATAAACAAAGAAGCAACACAAAAGCTAAAACAAAGTACAACCAGAAGCAAAGTTCAAACCAGGAAAAACACGAGGCAACGAAGCCAGAAAACACGAAACCAAGAACATACAGGTAGACACGCGAAGACACTGGAGGGAACCGGCTCAGGTGAAGAACAAAGGAGAATCACACAGACTAAACACACACAGAAGGTCTGATTACAGACACAGGTGGATGCAGAGAAAGGGCAGGAAATCAAACAATGGGAGGAAATGAAAAGCAAAACATGAAACGTCAAAAGCCCGACCTATATATAGGTCGGGCTTTTGACAGATTTCGGGAAAACTGCCTTTTCATATGATGCACGTTGGTCATGGAATAAGTTGCACAGAGATCTCAAATGTGAGTTGGCTGAGAAGCTGTTGCTGACTCCGGGGGTTTCACGTCTAACTGCTGCGGTGGTGTACAGGTGTGCTTTAAGGTTTGTCAGCAGTACACTGTGGCGTCAGTATTGGGTGTGGCTGCAGGTAACACAGAGCCATAAAACACACGGGAAACTTTTCTGTAAAGAGGCCAGTAAAACACAAAACCACAGCAGACGTCTTGTTCCTTCTTCGTATGTGCGGTAATATTACATCACAGTCAGATAAACTCGCCCTCTGGCCTGTAATTCTGAGACTGCATGACCAATTAATTTTGTGTTTTATTACAAGTTGAAACTCATCAACAGCGAGTCCTGAGCTGCACTGAAGCCAGTATTCAGAGTGAAATACAGCCGTCTCATTAACATCCGGTCTAAACAATCTCACCTCCGTCGGTTAAAGCCTGACTGAGATGATAATCCTGAGCGTGCTGCGAGCGCTTCACTTCACACAGTTTCTGACTGCTGAGATTTGAATTTTTCAAATAGTCATCTCCTGCTGCAAACTGAAGTTGCTAACATGCAAAGCAGAGTGTCCTGACCTGTTCTACAGAGCTCAAATGAAAGTCGTGTTGTAGTGATCACTCAGAGGGAAAGAGCAAACTATCACTGTATTTTTGACCTCCATGACCTCTTTGTGTTACAGTGAGATGAGCACTGTTGCAGGTCAATCCCTCACTGTGTGGAAGAAAAAAATGTTGGATTCACTCCACCTGAAGCCTTCTCGGCATCATTAATGTCGACTAAATTAGACATACACATCATCCGCAAGGCAACGCTCATTAAGGGCTCATTGATTCACACTGTTTGCTGCCGCCCATGCAGCAAACACGCTTACATTTATCGCAGAGGAACAACAGGAATGAATACTGGGAGAACCAGTCGGTGAAGTTGAAATGTTACTGAAACACATCCCCCGAGCAGTTTAACATCACAGCGTGGTCGGGCCTGCAAAGAATTGAGTTTTTTCTTCTTCTTCCGCACATTTTACGTGTTTCCGATTATGAAATCCTTATTTATCCTTTGTTATTTATTGTGTTGAGTTCTATTGTTTTTTACATTATGCTTAAATTAAATGAAACTAAAGGGACTAAATAAATGTATGTGAAAATGCTTCTTTATTCCAGAAGAGTCTGTAGAAATATTTTTACTAATCTAAATGTTTTCTTTTTCTACATTTATAAACTCCTCGCCTCACGCCCTTTATGGTCTGTCTTATAGAACAAAACTACAAATTGTGTGTGTGAGTGTCTACATACAGTAAATACTATACATGTAAAAAGACCCGTTAAAGGAAAAGTTCACCCGAAAAAGAAAATTTGCTCATTATCTTTTTACCACATGCTGATGGAAAGTCAAGTGTCCGTTCGTAGTCCGCAAAACATTTCTGGAGCTTCACAGCAAAACATCGTTGCAGCAGTAGCTGGAGACTTGTTTTAAAACATCCAAAAAACAGCTGAAAAAAAAAATAAAATGGCTCCACACAGCTTATCCAGCATAATCCAAGTCTTTGGACGCCCGGTGATCTAAAATTGATCTGAAAAGATGTTATTCAGATCATTTTTAAAGCCAGAATCTTCACAGTAGCTGCTAAGCTAAAAGCTTTTGCGTTAAAACCCATCTGAAGTGGGTGGACGAGCTCGACTGCACGTCAAAGTTGTAAAATAACATCTTCTCAAATCAATTTGGCATCTCAGGGCTTCTAGAGAATTGGAATTTACTTGACGAGCTGCATGGAGCCATTTTATGTTGTTTTTCCAGCTGTTTTTTGGATGTTTTCAGAAGTTGAAGTGGTTTGAAAGATGGATCGGTGGACTTTGTAGAAATGTAATGTTTCCCACTAACAACATGAAAAAAGTCATGTTTTAGGAGCTATTTATCTTTACTAATAAGCATGGTGATATATCTGTGTTAAGTATGATGAGAAATGAACTGCAGTAAATTAAGAATTGTTATTATGAATGCAGGTTTATCAATAAACATACACATGCTCATTGACATGTAAGGCGTGTAGCTGATGAGCTGTGAGGCAGGTTGAAGCTAAGTGCGTCTCCTCAGGACATGTTTGCAGGACAAACTGCAGTGACAGGATCAAACGTGTGACCTTTCAAACCTCGAGGGCAAACCTTCAATAAGCTTGTTTTACTGTATTCGCTTGTGATGGTGTGTTGTGAGTCTGTATTTACAGATTTGCAGCACCTGTGTTTACACTCAGCTACACCTGCGCCTGTCTTTGAGCTTTATTAGACTAAAGGTCATGGTTTGTGTGCTAATTGGAACATGTTGAATAGCCCTTTAGGCAGATATGAAAATCATCCAATAAAGCAGAAATTATTTCAATAGCACAATTTCAATATTATATTATATTTAGAAGTGTGTAGCCCCGGGCTCCCCTGGCAGCCTCGAGGTTGATCATTCCCTTTCATCTTTCTCCTGCTGGCTGTCCATTGAAGGTTTTAAAGCCCTCCCAAAAAATATACATAGGAAATAGGTATAGGAATAAAAGTCTAGAGCATTACAGTGTGAGTCTATAGCCACGCTCGAGGTCCTCTTAGTTCATAACACCAGATTTAAGGCTGTGTTCTTACCTGATATCCCTTTGTTTGTCCTCTGTACAGAAAATTGTTACACATCAGCCTCAGCTCACCTGTTTACACAACATTACATACATTTATATACAGTCACAAGCATATAGAGACATATACTGAAAACATAATGCATGTCAGTTTTCTCATACTGCAGCTCTGTATTGCCCCTATGTCTGAGACGCTCTGTTTTAGCTCCTGTCTCTTTAAGAGAGACAGGAGTCTACTCTGATTGGTCGGCTCACTCATGCCTGACTCGGCACTGCTAACAGCAACAGAGCAGCTGCGCTAAACCAACTCTTACGTGCCAAACTAGCCACTAGGCTTAAATTATGAAATGAATGTGTGACATGGTGACGTAGTGTGATGTCACAAAGTCACGTATAGGCGGGACAGCTGACGAGGCGTTTCAGGAGCAGTGTTTCCTGTGGGAGAAAGGAGCTTCTGTTGGTGCGGCCTTTGACCTTTTTAACTTTCAAGACCAATTACATACTTAAGAACATATAAAACACACTGAAGGAGAGGCCTTATTTGACAGTCCATGCCAAATTATTGTTATTTTGCTTCAAAAAACAATGCATGTACATTTTGTAAATCCATTGATAATATATAATGCGACATCACATGGTCACGTGATCTTGTGAATCCAGCTGCCTCGCAAGGTAAAGATGATGATGACTCCAACAAGCACGTTTGTCGCTTGGTGCTAATTTCAGAGTATACAGATGCACAAAAATGTGATAAAAATGTCACACTGTATGCAGAAATATCACAAGTCTCCAGTGGCGGTCCTGCTGGTTTGTCAGCAGTGTAAACGTCTTTTTTTTTTCAGGGCTCAACAAAGACTTTCTGTTTCTAAAGGTTAATTTTTCATCCCCCTTGATTCAATACTTTTTCATGATTTCACATTTATATGCACTTTGTTAACTCTGTGTTTTCACAAGCACTACAGCAACACCATTACCCTAATTGTTAATATTGTGAGAACATAATGAAGCTCAGATTTTCAAAGACTTGCATCCGTCTTTTGATTTACACAGTCTGCTCGCACTAAGATCTGAGTTTATAAGCTTCTGCAGATCTGAGAGGCCTCATTAGGAAAAAATGTTTGGCCAGATTTCATTATACAGACATTTCAAAGAATAACACAATCAGACAATGTGTGTTCCCTGAGTAATGATGGGAATTAGTTTGACTTTTTGATGAAATAAAGATAAAAAACAGCACAGAGTCTACTTCAGAGATGTTTATAATCTGTAGCTTTGCTTTGCATTGCATGATGTGCATCTATGTGTGAAATAGTCAAGAGTAGGCCTTAAAAATCACACAGAACGTCCGATATTATGAGGTTTGGCACTCAACCTGAAAATAAAAGTAGTAACTGATGAGTTTTTAATGTTGAAAGTATTAGTTTAAGTTAAGTTATAAATTAATCTATACAGACTAATTAATAAATAATAATCAAGTCACAAAAATAAACTGTTGATGTTGGTTGATGAGGATGAGGCTCTGTAGTCTGGTGGTATGGCAGCACATACGTCCGTCTCTCTTTTTCTTTTAACCTTTTGCCAATTCTTAAAGCACTTTGTGACTGAGCTTCTGAAAGGTGCTCTACAGAGAATATCTGTCTTCTTCTTTAAAGCGTGCTTCTCAGCGAGCCACATACGGCCCACATCCCACTGCAGTCGAAGCTCTCTGGTGTGAACGTGTCTCACTGTGGTTGTAAGTGTGGAGCAAGGTGGTGCTGAAAGAGTCCATGTGTTCAGCAGAACTTTACTTTATATGCATGTGGGAAATCTGTGGTTTGGTAATTGAAGACAGAACTTAAAATTCCTGAAAAAAAAGGTGATTTGCAAGAGCTTTTTACTTCACTCTCAGAAAAAACTTACCGAACTAAACCGGGCCGATAGTCTGTTGAGTAAACCGTGTTTCCTAAGTTTGTTGTTACTTATTTTCAAAAGAATATTTTACTTAGAGCAACAGTCTAACTTTAAAGTGATATCTGAATATAAGAAAGACAGAACCAGGTATTTTAAGCGAAAACCCGATTTTTTTCCCCTAACATTTACTCAATGGTTTTTGTGACTGTCAGACAAATTAGCGCAGCGTAGTCGCAACTTAAAATGGAAAATCAAACCTCGAGAAATGTAAAGTTTCTAGGTTTGCAGAAAGCTATGTTGCTAACATTTATTCTGGCAATTGTGTCTCGTCAGTAGTTAATGACCTTGTCTTCTGTGAAATGCACAAATTTAATTCTTCTTGAATGAACACATTTTGACCCTGTACACAGCTAAAGGCTAACATTGCCTGATCGGCTAATTAGCTTTGCATGGCTGCTGACGGTTGACCTGCCTGTTTCCTTTTAGTTTTTCATCTCTTCTCTTATTTTCTGTAGTTTTCTAATACGACGTCGGTCTCGACAGCTTGCTTTTCTTCTTGCTTCCACTAACTTGACGTTTCACTCACCCAATCAGACCCAGAGAGGATTAAAGTCCCGCCCACATGACTGTGAAGCCTTCAGTGTAGAGTATTTTGTCAGACTTTTAATCATTTCCACAGTTGAGCGCTCAGAGTCTTATCAGTGTGATTCAGCACTTCCTCTGTTCTGCATCTTGATCGAAACTTAACTTCTCCTTTTTTTGAGCTGTTAACAGTCAGGTGTCAAACACTGTCTTTTGTTTCAGTTTCATAAACTTAAGTCAAGTATGTGAACAGTATATCATGTTAGTTTTATGAAACAGAAAATTTGTCAATGCACTCAACCCCAGTGTGTATAGACAGCTGCTGAATGGAGAAATGAAATGAAGTTCTGTTTTTGTAACGTGACAGCCATTTTAATGTTTTTTGTCTCGATCTTATCACTTGTTTTGCAGCATATAATGTTGATGAAAACTTTGTGAAGAATCATTTTTCTTAATAACCTATGAGGGACCTGATGACCGAAGTCAATACAAGCTGGAATAATTGTGGTGCAACATGTTTATTATGTGTCCCAGTATAAATAAAGCATACCGCACCGAAATAAACATCACTGATGTTAAAAACTACGCCATGTGCAACAAATCTCCTCCGTCGGATGATGGACGTCCACTGTCAACAACTTCCACTCGCACACACACGTAAACACACAACAAAGAAACGGGACTGAACTCCGACTTGAGTCAAGGATTCAAGGATTTGATGATTTCCACTTGTGAAACGGTTTGTTGACAGATTTAATGACAGCTGGAAAAACTGAGTCAGTGTGCATCCTGCAGAAACAGTGACGGATTTTAAAAAAACAAAAAAAAACCAAGCTATTTACAGCCTAGTTGCTGCAGAACATAAAAATCTCAGTTTATCCAACTTAAGAGGCTGTACTCTTAAATATCTGCACAGACATTTAGGATGAGATCTACTTTGCAGGGTTTAAAATCACAGCACTAAATGCTGTGAAGGTGCAGTCACATTGCAGCAAATGTTTCAGGCAGACAAGCATCCATGCATACATAATTAGAGTGCCAGCCATTGTAGATGTTTACCTGACTCTGTCTATCCTGCATTTTCTAAGTGATGTCTCCTCTGGGGGTGGAGAGATGAGAGCAGCGCTGCATCACGCATGTAAAAAACCAGGATTTTCTGTTAGAGCTGAATGTGGATGTGAATATCAACCACTGTGTTGCTGTCTTTATGCCTTATGTTCATGTGTTCAACAAAATGCATCAGAAAAAGCTCCTCATCCTGCAGCAATCATTCACTCATACTGAAACAAACCACTGCAGCCCATCATTTATTAAAGGTTTCAGACGGAGCTGAACAGACACATTGTAATTCAAAACTCTCATCCATTAACATATTCTTGCCTCGACTGTAGTTTCACTGTCTTCTGGCTGAGGACGCCACGAAAGCTTGAATTTTACAGACGTAGTTTGGAGCTAAATGCCAGCAGCACACTGTAAGAAAGTGTCAAAGTGACGCATTTATATTGATACGAAGAGAGTTACTGCCCTTCAGTTATCAGTATCATAATTTGGTCACTTGATTGAATTGTTTGAAGGTCCCACATTGCAGGAAGTAAGTGCATAAAAATGCATCAGAAAAGCTCCTCATGCTGCCACGATACTTCACTCATACTGAACACCCACTGCAGCCCATCATTTATTGAAGGTTTTAGACTGAGCTCAACACATATTAAGATTCAAAACTAATCCACCAACATACTGCGTACTAGATTGTACTGTAAGGAAGTGTGAAAGAGATGTATTTACATTGAGTTATTGTCCTGCAGTTATTAGTATAATAATTTGTTCTCTTATTTAAATTCTTTAAAGGTCCAGTATTGTAGAAAGTGAGATTTCTTTGTCCTTTTTTGTTATAAAACAATGTAGGTGCTATATAAATTATTATTATATCATTATTATTAGATTATTTATGCCATTTTTTCTTTGTTCATAAGTCTTCCACCTTTTATTTTTGATACACACACATAGCTCGTCTTCGGAAGCTGTGCCCTTAAATCAGCCGTCTGGACTTAGAATAACTCGGAAAAAACACCCAAAGTTGAATGAAAAACTGGATTTATCTTCACTCTAGATTCTCAACCTGTCTGCAGCAATGAGCCGGCAAGCTGCTGAAACATAACGTGTTTCTGACGTTAGTCAGAAGAAAACTATACAAAACACTGACACTCATACCATTGGTATCTGTTGTTGCTCGCTATCTTGTAGCTAATGTAAAATAAGGTATTCTGGCTGTTCGGGGCGAATAAACTTGTGGTCAAACTCGTGAATAACGTGAGGCAAAAGTCACCTCGTTTTGTTTTGCTTTAACATAAAGCATGTTCATATTTTCTAGTAGACACTGTAAATAAAGGTGTGAATCTAAATATGTTTTGTCAAATCATTTCAGTTTATCATGAAGAGTGTTCTCTCCTCATACAGCAGGATTTCCTGGACTCAGGAAAGCTATGACTAAGTCTGTCCTCGGTCCCGGAAAGCCATGAGCAGAGAAGAAATAAGGACACTTTTTGCAATTGTTTGGAGGCAAATGAAACCACAAATCAGCCTGATTATCTGTCAGGGTGCAGCAGGCTGATGATGTTCCTGTTGTTTCAGTGTAGGAAGCCTATTCTAGACTATATGTTTTATATTCATACAATTATACACTATTCACCCCAAAATGGCTGATATTCATTAAGCAAGCATTTATTCATCAATCAATTTAAATGATTTAATCTACTGAGTTTATCATTTTGTAGATCAAGGAACCTAAACTGGAGGCTATCATCTAGAAGGAAAAGAGAAATTAAAGAGATGAAAGCAGTAGTTTGGTGAGAATAAGAGGAGCAGCTCTCTTTGTGTGGAACAATTGAAGTGTGTTTCTAATCAGCAGAGTCGAAAGCAGAGCCTCACTGAGCGCGACCACGTTTGGCCGAGGAAGAGTTAAATTATTCTGCATCTGTTCCGTGCACCCCTGCAATCCCCACAGATCCTGCCTGCTCTCTCCCGCTCTCACTCCCTCCTCCCGTTCCTCTCCATCCCTCCTCCTCCTCCTCCTCCTCCTCCTCCTCCTCTTCTACCTCCTTCCTTCCTCCCCTCGCTTGGCCCCGAGCCCAGAGAGAGAGAGCTGGAAGGAGGAACAGATTTTTTTTTTGTGGTCTTTTCTTCCCCCTAAAAAAAACCGTCCACATCTTGTGTTTCTGGAGTTTTTTGTTTCCAGATGTAAAGTGTGGATTTCCTTTTGTATTTCCGCCTCCCCTCGTGACCTCCACCTCAACACCAGAGGAAAAACACCACGATATGAAGCCGTTCCTGCAATCTTTGTGTGTGGTGGGAGGCTTGTGAACTCTTTGGCAGGCCTTCCCACATGGCTGCCGAGTATCACATGCGTGCACGCACCACACATCATTTACTAATAATCTATCCTGCAGTGGTGAACCGCCGCCCACCGCCACATTCTCTGTTCCTTCTTACCTTTGAAACCATTAACGTCTTGTGTTTCTCTGCTCTGCTCCAAGAAAAACAGCCTCAGTATCAAACACAAAGTGGCTGATGGACCCAGATAGAGTTACAAATGGTTCTGAAGCAGTTCATTAAAAGATAATTAAGTGGACAATATAGAAAAGAGAGTAATGAACGATTCAGATTCAATAAACAGATCAAATTAAGATTGAACACATTTTTATAAACACAGATAAAGCAGAGGAAGATACTGCTTAAATAAACCAATGCATTTGCAAATAAATGTCACTATTGAGACTATGAGAATGAAAAATGGCGGCTTGTTTGCCTTTAAATTTTCCATCGCAGCGCTCTGAAGCCTTGTTGTGGAAATCACAGCTCACCCACCATGAATGAAACAAGAACTGTAGAGTGGAAAAAACTTCTTTCACTGCCTCCAGTTGAGAACGGCTTCATTTCAAATGTCAGTGCAGATACGATGCTTTTGACTAAAGAACAACTGAATAGGTTGATTGTGAGGTGGCGTACCAGACTGTACCGTCGCTGTCGGTACTACTTGGTACTTCAGTTACGTTATACACTTGGCGTAACATCACCATGTGACCAAGTTAAAATAACTCTTCTTTGACTTTTGGTTTCACACAGGACTCTCACATTGACCTTCTGGTTAAAAAGTCTTGTGTTTGTTTGACCCATCATCCACCTACCTCCCTAAGCAGACCAAGGAATCTTTAAAAGAAGGAAGGGTCATAACGTCACCGAATCGCCTTGGTGCCAGGCATGTTGTGCCAGTTTTATAGAAGTCTATGGGAGATGCATGGAGAAACACACTAAAACCCAACATGACGACGTCGTACGACTTTCTGATGAAGAAATGCCTCCAGGAAATGAGAGAACACACTTCAGAGAGAAGGTTAAGCACTGATTTCCCCCCCTAAATGATTGACAGGGCTGATAATGTTGTGATCAAACGAGGCAGGACTGATTTCCGCTGATGAGGCTGCAATTACACCGCCAGCGCAAACAGGAGCCTTTCCTGCACAAGTCTGAGGAAAGGAACAAGGTGTTGACAAAAATCAGTCGCTCACCTACTCTCTGTCAATACAGCTGTCACCACAGTCTGGGATTCAGTTCACAATCCATGAAGTTTTTTCATGGGTGGAGCTGTGAATACCTGTGATTTAGCCTAAAAGTACCTGATGCAGGCTTCTCACATGGTAACACACAAATATGTGGAGTCTGGAAGCAGACTTGAGGATACTGTGAGAAACAATGCAAGTGTAAGATGATTAAGTTGAGTTTTGACTTCATGTGTCGCAGCAGATTAGTGATATTTCAGGAGCGAGAGAGCCTCAGCAGGCTCCTGTAGACAATTGTTCCTCAACGTCTGTGTCCATTAACGTGAACGATCGGAGACAATGTGCAGTTTTCAAAGCCTGCAGAGAATTACTGAAAAAATGAAGGCTGCAATTTTATTTATGTCTCCCGTGTAGCTCATCCAGGTACAGAAAAGCTCAAACTCTGCAGCAGTCAGGACTTCAGTCCGCCTGTTTATTTATATGCTGTAGGTGGAACGCGGTGCTAGCATGCTAACACTGCATGGATGAAGTCTCACGTTCACATTCACATGCTAAACATGTGCACTCATGGTACAGTGCATGTATTTTTAGTTAGCTGCCGGAGCTCCAAGCATCCCTCACATGTCGGATGTTATTTTTAAGTCTCTGCCCGGATTTAAACCCCAGACTCTAGTGGGGCTTATATGCAGAGTTAGTTTTGAATTTTGATTGTGTTCACAGTATTTCTGAGGTAATATTTCATGGCCTGCTTAATAAGATGGGATTTATGTGTTTTGTTTACAGATTATAATAGAAATTCAATTTTGTAAGGGTGCTCTACACTGAATTGTTCAGCCCGGTTGCTTGCCAGAGTAAGATTTTGGCTTTTTTTTCCGTTTCTGCAAACCACGGATATATTCAAACGTGTTTGTGTCGTACGTACCATGTTGACACCTCTACAATATGTGTCGGATCATGTTAATATGACATCTTTGTTCGCTGACTTTCATGTGGGGACGTGGAGGAGAGGGTGGTGATGGCGTGACAGCTGGAGACAGCAGCCAGGCGAGAGACCACCGGGAGACGATGTATCAACATTTGTAAGCACGATAACAGGGTGTCAGGACATTTTCCAGATGTATCAGTGGCAACAAAACCGGACATTTTTGATGAGATATCAGGAACATTTTTGTGGCAACAAAACCAAGTTAGCCATACACATTCAAGCAAGAGACCACTGTTCCAGGTGGAGCTTCAACATTTGTAAGCATGAAACCACTGGATGTTTTTAATGACATGTTAGCATATTTTCCAGCCGTGTAGTGGCAAAGGAAACCAGATATTTTTGAAAAGATATCAGGAAATGTTTTAGCCGTTTCAACATTTGTAAGCATGAAACCACTGGAAATGTTCAACAGGGTGCCGGGATATTTTCCAGCTGTGTTTTGTGGTGACGGATGATGAGATGTTGAGACAATTTCTAACCATTTTTGTGGAGAACCAGATAAGCCAAATCAAGTGAGAGACAACTGTTCAAGACAGCTTTTCAACATCTGTAAACATGAAACCACTGGGTGTTTTTAACAAGATGTTGGGACATTTTCCAGATTTGTTAGTGCCGACAAAACCAGGATCTTTCTGATAAGTAGTTTGGACAATTTCCAACCATATTTGTGGCTACAGAGACAGGTATTTTAAGACAAACTATGATCTCTTCCTAACCCTTACCAAGTGGTTTTTGTGTCTAAACCTAACCAGACTATAAGAAGAGCGTTGTCACATTACAAAAATTGAAAACTCATAATAAAGAAATGTGAAATTGCAGCACAAAGAAATGTAAAGATTCAATATCTTCTGTGGTTTGCAGAAAAGGACATTGCCAACATTTAATCTGGCAATGGGGTTTTATCATTAGTGTGTATGAAAAAATGTCACAGCTGATCACCAAGACGCCCTTGTGGGTGAATATTTTGGACAGCACTGTTCTGATTTTACCATGAGGTTTCTGGATATGTCTTTGCGCGTGTCTATGTGTCAGGCAACATAATATAAACTAGAAGATCTATGAATGAGTGTGAATATATGCAGAGAACATACAGTTTTGCATATAGAGCACAAAACAGGGTTTCCCCCAAAGACGTGAAGGTTACGGACGAGCGTGCCAACATGTTGGGCTCGTCGCTCATGTGTGAAGCCACACAGACAGACGCAGCTTGGCTGCTGCAGTTCCCCTTTGGCAGCCATGTTGGCTCCACAGTCTGGTCCATGGCTGTTGCCATAGTAACTGATGCTGATCTGCTGAGTATTGGGCAACTCGCCCTGGCACTGCCGCGGAGGACACTGTAACACATTTGCAACAGTAGCAGCGATGTGAGATTAAAGAACGAGCGTGAAGTCCTGAACGCTGACCTGCAGAGAGCTCAGAGATCAGGAAGCTGATTTCACCTCCTAAACAGTTCAAAACATAAAATGTGTTTTTCACTCTTCGTCCAGGGTGAGATGAAGCCAAGTGAAAAAGTTTCAGTGTGGTTTGCTTCGGTTCAGCTGTATTTGAATGGAGCTTGAGAGACTTTTTGTTTAAGCTTCTCAAAGCTCCAGAAAACGTATTTCAAAAAACCCAGACGTGCGTCTCTTTCCAAATAAAATACCATGAACACTCACACACGGTCCAAGAAGAAAAACGTTTTCTCTCAGTGTTGTTCTGCTCACACGGCAGTGCGATTAAGACATTTCTGTCAGTTAACAGAAACATTATGAATCTGGCTTTTGTCCTAAAACAATCAGCTGTGGTGGGATCTGCCTCCGCCTCTTTGGCTATTGAGAAGTTTTACCTTCTTCATTTTATCTGACTGAAAACACTGGAATGATAAATTACAGTGACGACAGTAAAGAAAGTGATGAACCTGAAAGTCTTTGACTTGGAAAACTAAAAAGGGCCAAATTGTTCTTCACCATATTAACAGCAGAGGGCATCCTGCTACAATAGGAGAGTGCATTTCAGTTCAACACAGTTCAGCTCAAACAGTCAAAGAGTTTAAATACACAAGAATAAAGAGCAGAAAAATGTCATAAATCACACGTCACATTCTTCCTCCTGGCTGCTGTGAAGGAGGCTGAGAGGTGCAGATAAAATAAGAGTTTTTATTATTAGTTCTCTGAGCTTTTATGTTTCAGGACCAAAATATCCTTCATGTCCTTAAAGTCTTAAGTCTTACTACAGTACTCTATATTGTCCTCTTCATTTTACTATATGTAGCTTCATTAAAACACATTTGACTCTTGATAATTATACGATTATCATACTAGGGTGACCTATATAGTCTTTTTCATTGAATTCTCAGCAGGTTATTCAGTCGGTTTCTCGAGCTGCAACGATCATTCAATTAGTTTTCAACTATTAGATTAATCAGCGACTATTTTGATAATCAATAAATAAGTTTGAGTCATTTTTAAAGAAAAGAAAAGTAAAAGTTCTCAGGATCCAGCTTCTTAAATGTGAATATTTTCTGGTTTCTTTCCTCCTCTTTGACACTAAACTGAATATATTTTTGTTGTGAACAAATAAAGACATTTGAGGACGTCGTGTCAACAATTTTCAGAGATTTTATGGACCAAATGACTAATTGATTGATCAAGAAAATGATCAACAGATTAATCAGCAATGAAAATAATTGTTTGTGTCAGCCCAACATGATTTACTCTATGTTATGTGGCTTTCTGAGTTCAAAATATCATGTCAAGTTTGGACTTGTGGAAATTATGACCTGTCACTTCTATTCTGAGGCTAATTTTCTGTTTATAATTAAGCATCAGTGCGAGTGGATTTCATGGACGAGGGTTGAAGTGTTTTGCCCGACCTGAACCTGAAACTTGTTCTAATGTTCAAGTGGAGTCACTTTCCAAAATGTCCCCGAATAAACTCCAAGTGGTCCTCACAAAGACAGAAGTAAGAGTAACACACACACAACCACACACACACACACACACACACACACACACGAACACACACACACACACACACACGCACACACTGCACAGTCAGCTGTTTACAGTGAGTGTGTGATGAGGGAGTGGAGCAGCAGAGGCCTCCAGATACACAGGATGCTCTCGTCTCTTCCTCCTTATCTCTGCCTGCCATGTGTCTGAGTGTGTGTCTGTGTGTGTGTGTGTGTGTGTGTGTGTGTGTGTCTGTGTGTGTGCGTGTGTGTGTGTGTGTGTGTGTGTGTGCTTACTCATGAGATGAATGTGCCAGCTGAAGTAAATATCAGTATATATTTCTGTGTTAGCAGCCGTGTGTGTGTGTGTGTGTGTGTGTGGGTGGGTGTGTGCGGTATGTGGATTTGTAGCTGTGTGTGTGTGTGTGTGTGTGTGTGTGAGGGGAGCTCCACAGAAATATGTGTGTACTTTAGACGTTGTCTGGGTGTGTTTGTAGATGTAAGTCAAATGTCCACATACTTTTGGTCATGTACTATATGTATATTTATATGTAGACATAAATTCACACATGAAATTGTTTCTCTCGCAAGAAGGCCTTCAAAAAAAAAAAGCCTGGATCCACATCACGTGCTGAATCCTTCTTCAAATTGCATCGCCGTTAAGAATTTAAGATATCTTGATAATTACCAAACAAAATGACCTCAAACACGACCTCAGCTCATTAAAAGACGACCAGATGAATCTGTCCCTCGTGAACCTTTAAAACGGGTGTCAACGTCCCCACATCACAGTTTGTCCCGACTCGATTCCACAAACACGACGGCTTTGGGATTAATTTCGAGTTCAAAGACTTCAGTCAGTGTATACAGTCTTATGAGGTTTTCACACAGCATCATGGGAAATCCTCTCTGCAGAGCTGCTTTTAACAAACCCTGCATAGTTTTCTTTCTTGCTCACAAGTATTTGAATGTGGACGGCTCTGTGAGACTCTGATGTGGCCGCGACAATGACGGGAAAGCTCTCACATGACAAAAACACCAACAAAAACAGAAATACAGCAGCGCCACAGGCGAGCAGTTTACTGTACTGTGTTGTCTCGAAGTTCAGCTGCTCTCAACAGATGTACAGTCATATCATCTTAATGTAACAGACAGCTTACATTGATCATATTCGTGAAAACTGCTGACTAACGAAGTCCAAGTTATTAATATTTTCAATCCAGTCGCCTCAAAATAATTTTGACTTTCTTTGGAATTTGGCGATGTTTCCACAAACCACAGATATGTTACATACATACTTTATCAACCTTCATGAGGTGACATAGTTCATATCACATGTATATGAGGGGAGTTTCTCATCAGGGGCTGGTGTCGTGTGCCGGCAAGCCATGATGGCCACCAACCAGCAGACTTCTGTTTGAGACCAATCGACAACCAACAAAGTGGATAATTTTAACCAAAAGTCAGGACTTCTTCAGTGGTGCTTGTGGTGACAGAAGCAGATATTTTCCTGACCCTAACTAAGTGGTTAACCTAACCAGACCTTAACCACAATCTCTGAAAAGTGACAGAAAAAGGAATTGGTTTTAAGATGTCTGAGATTCTTGCCCTCAACCCAAAACAATCTGGAAAACATTTCTAAAAACGTGTTGGGTTTTAGTCGGATGAACATCCCGATCACCAGAGTAAATGTTGACATAGTATGTTGCTTGTTAAACTTGTACTTTTCATATATAGTCGATATGTTTAAACTGATGCTCCTTGACTATTTTCAATTTTATTTTTGGAGAATGTTTAGGTTAAGATCTGATTAGTTTAAGGAACAAAAACCATTTCATTAGGGTTAGGAAAAAATCATGTTGTGGCTTAAAATACCCAGTTTTGTCACCAAACTCAGTCCCCACTTCTCATTAAAGTATCCACTTCTGTTGGTCGCCACTTGTTCTCAGACAGTCGTCTGCTGGTTGCCGGCCATTACGCCTTGCTGTCACTCTGTGCATATACATTCAATTTAAACTACTCAACCCTAAAAATGCTGATATGGTACGTGCAAATTTAACATTTAACTTTAACCTGCAGGAATGTTTTGGGAAATCTCAGAGAGTGAAAGCTCTTAACCCAAACCCCACGTCGGCAATGTACATTTCTGCAAAATACAGATATGTTAAAACTTGACTTTTCTTGATGTTACAACTTCAATGTTAAATTTTCATGTCAGGACAACCTCTGTGCTTATGGTCTGGTTAGGTTTTGGCACAAAAGACTTGGTTAGGGTTAGAAAAAGGCTATGTTTTGGCTTGAAATATCTGCTGTGGTTGCCACAAACATTGGAAAATGTGTTCACGTCTCATTAAATATCATTTGGTTTCATGCTCACAAATGTTGAAACGTCTGTGATGCAACCACCATCTCCTGCGTCTCCAGCCATGAAAATCAGCTCAATTTACATGTAATACCGAGGTGAAAGGAGTGTCAGCACGGTACGCGTGACACGTTCAAATTCGAACAAATCCGTGGTTTTGCAGAAACGTAAACTGCCAACTTTTTATTTTGGCGTCTGGGCTGGAAAACTGTGAAGACACACGAATGGAAAAAGACTGAGCAGAGTTTATATTTAGCATCACTAATGTACAGTGTGTTGATTTTCTGTTGATTCGAGCAAACTTCTGACAACTTCGTCCTACAAATATTTACATATCAAAACCTTTTTCATTCACAGCGAACCTTAACAATATTTTTTAATGATCTGTTTCCTCATTTATTCTCTTGATTCAGAGGTTTACAGCCTCCACGTCCTCCAAACATATAGATCCAAATGTATAGATGTGATGAGTCTACTTTCAGTGTGCTTTCAATGTTTATTTCCACAAATCATGCGGCCATCAATCAGGACGTAAAGCTGCAGGGTTGGTGATGTATGTGGTCTGAAGCCGGAGCCAAGTTCTTCAGTTTAAAGCCAAACATGATACTCGCCAGGCAGAGAGAGAGAGCGAGGGGGGAAGGGGAAAGAGAAGGAAAAGAGCAGGAGGAGGAGAAAGAAGGCTTCTGAAACATTTACTCTGAAATCCAGAAGAAAAGAAAAAGTAACAACATGGAGAAAGTAAGAAAAGGGACGAGAAAGAGAAGGTGAAGGTGAAAGATGAGTTTAAGAGGACTGGAGGACAGTTGTTGGGAAACAGAGTATCCCCATGAGAGAGCAGAGAGAAAAAAGAGAAAGAGAGGGGTTTGAGTTCAGAAAGGGAAAAAAAAGAGGAGAAGAAAGGAGGAGTTGGGGATGAAGGAGAAGAAATAGAAGATGACAAGTGCTGCAAATGCTGAGAAAGAAAAGGAAGAACATGAGAAAAACATGAGAAAAGACAGCAAAGAGAATCAGAGCAGATAGAAGGAGTGTTCGAGCTGAATAATCAAGACAGGAAACAAGAAAAGTAGCAGGAGCGGTGAAGAAGGAGGAGATGGAGAGAAGGAGAAATGCTACGCGACATTAATTGAAGCTGACAGATGAAAAAACAGCAGATTATCAGAGTGGGAAGAGCTGAGAGAGGAGGAGAGAAAACACAAGAGAGGGAGTGGAGAGGAGAGGAGAGGCAGAGCTGGGAAATAAAGAGTGTGACAGAGAGAGAGAGAGAGAGAGAGAGGAGGAGATGTGAGGAGGAGGAGGAGAAGAAGACAAGAGGGGAACTCAATTCACCGCCGTGTTTCTAGACTCTCTCTGACGTTGTTGTGAAACTCTCTGGAGCTGCTGCTGCTGCTGCTGCTGCAGGACTGAATGCTATCAGGAGCGAGCAGGCAGCTGCCAAACCCACTGACACACACACACACACACACACACACACACACACACACACACACTAGGAGAGCAGCGGAGGAGCTCCCCAGCAGTGTTGGATATGACTCGTCCGCTGAGGCAGTTTGGTGTGGTGGACTCACAGTGACAGTTGGGAATAACCGGTTCTTCATCCAGTCAGGTGAGTTTTAATGAGCTTCATGCAGCTGTGATGGGTCATTAGGAGCTGTGCTGTTGATGGTGTTCAGGCTTTAATTAAAAAATGTGAAGTGAAGGTTTGGTTTTGGGTTTAGAAAGGTGGCTGCTCTGTGTCCTTTGGGTTTGGTTGTTTAAAAAGTTTATTAAAGTCAGATTATTTACAGAATTCCTCCGGGTTGAGAGGGAGGTTTTCTATAAAGTTAGTTTGAAGAACCTGAGAAAATCATTAATGTTAGGAAGTTTCTGTATTTAGATGCTGGATTAGAATTACTGGATGGCTTTTTCCCAGAGTCAGGAAGAAATTCTCTACTTGTAGCTTTGAATCGGAGCAGGACGGTTTGCAAGTTGTAGAGCTTTTGTCAAGACATCTGATGATGTTGCTTGTGATGTGGTTTGTTTTGAGTTTGGTTGGCTCAAAGCGTGAAGCTGTAGGTTCTCCTCTGGAGCTACAACTCTGGAGGCACCCAGCTAATGTAGGAGTATAAATAAAGAGCAAGAAGAGTCCTGGACAGGCGGAAGCTGGGGGGGGTCGGGGTCGTCTAGGAGACTGGAGTTCAAGTCCCATGTGTTTAAATCAAGTTACTCAAATATTTATTTTAACCTAAACCATCATGTTTTCCTAAACCGAACCAAACTGCAACCGTTTCCAACACATTCTCACTCAAACACAGCAGCTTAGTCGCTCTACCGACCCCTCTAACGTCCTTTTTGCACGTGAATGCTAATATATAATATACAACGTCTGGTTAGAGTTTCAAAATAAAGCTCGCTGACAAATAGTTCACTTTGTGTGACATATTACGACTTTTGGACTGTTAATTACGTCGTCAAATGGCTGCAGTTTGGTTATGTTCAGGCACAAAACTACTTGGTTAGGTTTAGGAAAACACTACATTCAGTGATATTTAACTTCGTCAGTCACTCTCATCATTTACATACGTTAACTTACTTATGTACAGTGTTGGGTAACAGTTACTGCGTCATCTACTGACAGGTAACGCATTAGAGTACTTTACAGTTACCAAAAATTGTGGTAAAACCTCTTTGCGACTCGTTGTGCATGCCAGTTATATTGTCCAGACGCCGTGCAACCAACTGTACATGTACCTTTGAATGTAATGAAGCTTTCTTTACAGCCCACAATCAGTAACTCTGCAGCCTAATTATAGGAATGACAGACGCAATACATCATTAACAGCTCTTTATTTTGCTAACAATCTGACGGTGAACTGGGCAGAGGCTTACAGTATTAGGCACAGCTGTTTCAATGGAAACAATACAACACGGGCTCTTATAGCCGAGAATATGATGTTTAAAAATGCAACTAATGAACCCGTAAACTATGAGCGCTGACATTTTAAAGGACAAATATGATGGATTACGATACTTCAGGGTTTTCAAGGGAAGGAAAAGACAGCCATCCAACCACCCTGATATGATACCGCTGCACTAGAGCGGTGCTTCAGTATGTGATGCTGGACGGGTAACTACACCCGGCCACTGACCAGGCTGCTGTATGTTAGTAGTAGTGTTACTTTTTGTCGGCAGGCTTTATTTTGAAAGTCTAATCCGACATTGTGTATTTATTATTGCTAACTTGATCCTGCACGTGCAAAAGAGAAACGAGATCGTGACCTCGAGCTTCAGGCTGTGGGCCAAAGCTGCAGTAGTTGATGAGTTGGGATCGAGAACGTGTTGACATTTACACAACGTCACCAGTCACCACTGCGGCCATCTCACGGGGTGCACCCAACAATAAAGAAAATGCAGTTTGCATTGAGTTTTCAGACACACGCTGGGCAGAGTGTCAGAGTCTGTTGTGTTACTCTCACATCTGTTCCGATGATGAGATTGTCTTTCTCCTTCCAGTGTTGTTTCTCTTTATTTTCAGATCTTAAGTTTCATTTCCAAAGAAAAACAGCAGAAACACGATTCTGCTCGTACAAACTTTGGCTGAACTCAGTTTGTGGTTCAGTTTTAGAGAATCGCTGAGTCTCTTCAGCTTTTCGTTCATTCAATCTACCCACCTACTGTCTGTTTTAGACGCTGTATTATAATGTAGAGGAGCGTGGATTCAAAACAGCTGCCTTCTGCGTCTTTTCCTCGTATTTTGCCTCCTGTCTTTTGCAGATTTTGCAGCTCGTCACTTTTGTTTTGAAAAAAAGATCATGTTCAATGCAGGAAATCAGAGAACGAGTTTACATAAACTACAATAACCTGATTACACTTAAACCCACATTTACAAGAAAGTGGTCAGTGATCAGATTTCTCCTCCACCGCTGACCATGTTTCCAGCCCCAGGCCGACTTCTCCTCAGTGTTAGTGATTTATCCTGAAGAGTGTTTGTTTGTTTTCCTGCTTTGGACGGACGTTCAGCTGCAGATACGGATTTTTGTTTCTGTTTCAGTCACAAACTTTGGGTTTCAGTTTACTTGTATCCCACTGCACTGCTGTCGGGGGTTCCCTCTCCTCTTTCTTTGTCTGGAGTCTTTGTCCTGCCATGTCAAGAATCCATGTTTAAAACATTCCCCAACAAATAACGTTTCTCGTTTTTTCATGAATTTCTTTAACGTAATCTCTTCTCTCAGCGACTTTTCTCTTCTGAGGCTCTGTATGCTAACCTCACTTGTCTCCCCTCTTCGAGTCTCTTCCTCCTCTCCTCTCCTCTCCTCTCCTCTCCTCTTTTGTTTCCTCTCCTATTTTTTGTTCTCTCTTGTTCCTTCTCCTCTCTTGTTTCCTCTCTTCCCCTGTCCTCTCCTCTTTTGTTTCCTCTTTTGTTTCCTCTCCTTTCTTGTTTCCTCTCTTGTTTCATTTCCTCTTCTCTCCTGTTTCCTCCCCTCCCCTCTCCCCTCCTCTCCTCTCCTCCCCTCTCCTCTCCTCTCCTCTCCTCTCCTCTCCTCCCCTCTCCTCTCCTCCCCTCTCCTGTTTCCTTTCCTCTCCTCTCCTCTCCTCTCCTCTCCTCTCCTCTCCTCTCCTCTCCTCTCCTCTCCTCTCCTCTCCTGTTTCCTTTCCTCTCCTCTCCTTTCCTCTCCTCTCCTCTCCTCTCCTCTCCTCTCCTCTCCTCTCCTCTCCTCTCCTCTCCTCTCCTGTTTCCTTTCCTCCCCTCTCCTCTCCTCTCCTCTCCTCTCCTCTCCTCCCCTCTCCTCTCCTCCCCTCTCCTGTTTCCTTTCCTCTCCTCTCCTCTCCTCTCCTGTTTCCTTCCTCTCCTCTCATCTCCTCTCCTGTTTCCTTTCCTCTCCTCTCCTCTCCTCTCCTCTCCTCTCCTCTCCTCTCCTCTCCTCTCCTCTCCTGTTTCCTTTCCTTTCCTCTCCTCTCCTCTCCTGTTTCCTCTCCTCTCCTCTCCTCTCCCCTTTCCTCTCTTCCCCTCTCCTCTCTTCCCCTCTCCTCTCCTCTCCTCTCCTCCCCTCTCCTCTCCTCTCCTCTCCTCTCCTCTCCTCTCCTCTCCTCTCCTCTCCTCTCCTCTCCTCCCCTCTCCTCCCCCCTGTCAGATGGAGGTTTTGCTCTCAGAGTCAGATGAGCATCAGTTTCTCATGAACCCCCTCAGTGAGTGCAGCTCAAACAGACGAGCTGCCAGAGAAAACATCAACACAACAAGTTGGGTCAGGATCTGCTCCTCGCTCTCCCCCACTCTCCCCCTTCCTCCCTCCCTATCACCCCCTCCCTCCCTCTCTCTCCTCCTCTTCATCCCTCCTTTCTCCTCCTCTTCATCTCTTCTCCTTCGTTCTGTCTCTCTGTTTTCTCTACTTTTTAGTTCCTTCGTGCTGCAGTTCAAGGTTCCCTGAGTTCAAACCCTGTCAAGAATCATTGTGTGTGCGTGTGTGTGTGTGTGTGTGTGTGTGTGCGTGTGTGTGTGCGCGTGTGTGTGTGTGTGTGCGTGTGTGTGTGGTGTCCTGGTCACAGTGGGGTGTCCATGGGTCATTACATGGACTCAGCAGGAGGTTAGTGGCTCAATTGTGGTTGAATTAAACGCTCACACTTGTCGCTGAGTGGAGTGTGTCTGTGTGTATGTGTGTGTGTGTGTGTGTGTGTGTGTGTGTGTGTGTGTGTGTGTGTTCAGTAAAGTGTGAATCTGTTCCACATCCACTCGTTTCGCTCTAAGTGGTTCAGACTTTCTCACAATGGGTCCGTCGGCGTTGAGGATGCAGACCTTCTATAAGTGAATGCAGCCCTGATGAGATTAATAGATTTTGTCTTTGCGGTTAAATGAAGCGTGCGCTGGCTGCAGATGTTTGTTCAAGGTTTTTATTGTCACTGTGACACACACCGACTGCAGGGGCGTGTGTGTGTGTGTGTGAGTGTGTGTTGAGACAATACAGAGTGTGTAATGAAGTGTGTAACTGCCTCTGAAAGGACGGATGGTCTCATAAAACATAATCAAAAGGCATTTCACTGGATGTTTTTGTTCTCTGTACTGTTCATACTCACACAAAAACACAAAAACACAATACTAGCTGGATGTTTTTCACATGATCTCTTTTATGATGATCATGCAACTGAATTGCGCCGCGTTAGAGGAGGTGGGATGTTTCAACATGTATGAAAGCGCTTTAAATTTCAAAGGACATGTTTTCTTTGTGTTTCAGCTCTCACTCCACACTGACTTTGTGTTTTTCTCACCCTTAAACTGAAATTTACACTTTTAAAACAATGTCCAGAGTGTAATAAATCTTAAAATGTCAGGAGTGTGCACAGGGACAATGGAGTGTTTGCAAACTGATTAGAAAGGCTGTGAAGAGTAAAGAGTACATGGACTTTATGTTGCCACAAAGTCTCCCTGATCACTCACTTTAAATGCATCCAGGTAAACGACAGCAGCTCTGAATTTATGTCGACGCCATTATAAAGTAATGCTTTCATTTACAGCTGGGGAACGACTGCTGGTTCAACCCGATCGGCAGAATAAATGTTAGCGAAGTAGGTTTCTGCAAAACCACAGATCAATTCAAACTGAACCTTTATTTATGTTGCAGCTTCACGTTTTTTTTCCTTTCTTTGGAGCGCCGAAGTCACGCTCCTTCCTGTTTCCCTCATGGGACCTTATTTTGGAAAACTTTGTTTTGAATCACACATATGATGTCAAAAGATAATTTTCCAAGTCAATAAAGTCACAGTTTATTGTGATTTTCATCTTTTTTACTACCTTTTCTGTGTCGAGACGGCGGCCATGTTGGTGTTAGATGATATTCTTCAATCTTTATCTACTATAGTCTGCTACTATCTTTTAAATTGGCGAACATCATATGTGTAGTTCATGCCACAATTCAAACGGGATCAAAATATTATTTGTCTCTCTCCGTTCTGTATTTCTCTCTCGTCACAACATTGTGCTTATGCTCTGCTTAGGCTCACGCACAAAAACCACTTGGTTAGGGTTTGGAAAAACATCATGGTTTGGCTTAAAATACCTGTTCTGGTCGCTACGATCACAGATGGAGATGGTCCGACTTCCCGTGAAAAAATAGCTGGTTAAAATGCCTCGAAATCAGCTGGAAATGTCCGCAGCCCTCCTAAAAAAACACACCGACTTTGGTGAAATGTCCCCCAGGTGTCCTCACAAACATTCACTGATGTGACCCGATTTGCAGTCTGCCATTTGGCAACCTTTCTGGCTACTAATGACAGAAGTGTAACAGGCTGCAGAGTAACCAGCTGTCTGTAGCTGCAGTCACAGTCGACGGTTTGGCAGCGAAGTTAACTCAATTTTCTTTCCTCTCTAAATTTCTCTGTCATCACTTCTTTTGAAAAAGGTCAGCAAAGCCAATCACAGTTTAGTTTGCCAGCTGAAAAAAAGGATGAAAAAGAAATGGTTTAGTCATTTTTCTATTATTCAGGCCGAGGTCTCTGTGGAATGGATATAAAAATACTGGTGTGGATGCACAAAAAAAAAATAGATGTCTTTGTGAAACTGGTAGAGGAAGTGTGTTTTTAAAGAAAGCGTAAAGTTGTCTCTGTGTTATATGTGAGGGTGCTAGATGTCGCATGTAACTACAAATTATAAATCACTACCCCATTAATTCAGACACATTAGCATAATTGCTGTAAACAGACCAGACTCCTGCTGAAAGGACTCGTTCTTCAGCAGCTTCTTCGCTGTTATTTGTAGAGAAATGTGTTCAATCGCCGTACGACACAAACTAATCGCATACAAATGAGTCACTTTGTGGACTCATTTTAGATTCATTAGATTTCAGCGAGGAGAAGAAGTTAAAGTCTGTTAAATAATGAACGTTTACATATTTCCTCAGTTTGTATGAAGTTTTTAGGGGACAACAACCGTTGTGCAGATCTTTTTACTTGTGATGAGGATATATTTCATTCATAGAGGCCACTGAGATTTCTGTCACTGTCATCATTACAACTTTGCTGCTGGTGGAAAGTTTTTATTGGGATTTTTTCTACCAAAGTTGCAGAAATTTTTTTGTTTTGATTTGGGTGACTTGATCATTTTCTCTTGAGTGTAATATTGTGAAGGTCCTGCATTAAGGGGATAAATTATATCTACATGATTAAACTAATATATCTTCACTGGCACGTGTTCATATCGAGTCACAACACTACAGTCTGAGAGAGAACAGGCTGTGTGTGTGTGCTTGTATTGATTAATGTTGACTGTGTGTGTGTGAAGTTTTAAGTCTGTGTATCCTCTTATTGGTGTCATACCTTCAGTGCGTGTGTGTGTGTGTGTGTATGTGTGTGTGTGTAGATTTACAGCCTCAGTGATTCATAGAAACAAGCTCATCCTGTCAACAAAGCAGCTGTTACCTGATCCCTTCAACTCCATGTATTATCGTTAAACACACACACACACACACACACACACACACACACACGTGCTGCTTCCAATTAGTCACATGACATCATCCACTGACCACTCGACCTCGACACGCAGCCACAGACACACAAACAGAGCTTCTCACACTTTGTGACCTGCAGGTCTGTGAACTCTCTGGAGGGATGATGAGCCGACTCTGCTGCTCCACGTGACAAACATTCCTTTTTTTTTTTTTTTTTTACAAGATGGGATCGCTTAAAGAGCGTATTTCTGGCAGAAGCAAACGTCTCATAAAGCTTTTTATTTGTTAACAAATAAAATCGAATGACAATCGAGGGAAACAGTCCAGAGGAACAGATGTGATGGAAGTGCTGATACTGACGAACTGCAGCACGGTGACACGTTGAATTCTTTCCAGGAACATTCGTGGAGGCGTCAGAGCGGGTCGGGCCAAAAGGACGATCTGTGAATCCACACAGAGCTCCTGTTTTATCTCCTGGAAAACTGTGGTGGCTGCTCAGAGGTTCAACACTGATACATACTGATGATCTCAGCAGACTTGTGATGTTATGATATCTCTTCTTCTTCTTCTTCTATGTGTTGTTTCCTCTCAGGATGCTCCAGCTGGTGACCTGACAAGGTTACAAAAAAATCATCCACTTTAGGTTTTGCTTTCAGTGCAGATAAAATACTTGTTAAAGCCCCAGAACAAATATTCTCAATAGTCAAACAAAACTCATTTCCTGTTGTTCGTTTCAGGGGGAAATCATCAGGGGGAAGCTCGGGGCTGATCTCCAGCGTTTGTTTCATCATTTCCTCAAGTTTCTTTTATATAATGAACTGAACGAATGGACTTTTTTTCATGGGGTGATAAAAACAAACCTGTGGGACATTCATGAGTACAGAATTTTGATTCATGAAATGAGAAGGAGGAGGTAGAAGTACCTTAAAGCAACATAATGTAGAAATGTATATTCCCCACCGCTTCTGAATGCAGCACAACTGTTGCCAATACAAATCTTTAACAGTTTGTCAGATGTGATGTGACATTACGTGCTCACTACGAACAAAACTTAGCACATCATAACAACGTTACATCTTGAAAACTCGTGTCTTGAAGTTAACATGCATGCAAGTTTCACACAAGCGTTGCACACAGCTCAGAACAGTAACGCCAAGCTAACACAACCCGAGCCAGAGACAATAACACCTGGCTGTCACGTGCGACCGGCTACAGAGCGAACGGGGGGGCACGAGCAGGAGGATTTTGGATGAAGTGTCGCATTATCTCCCAGACGTTTAAAATAAATCATTTCTGCTCAGTTATTTTGGATGCCAGTTTGCTACAGTTTGAGCTAAAATTAAAATAAAAGGCAAAAGCTGAGCAAAACTGCCTGGAGCGTCTTTGAGCGGGGAGAACAAACAGATCTGTGAGCAAGCTGTTATTTTAAAGGTGAAATAGTCACATGCTGCATTGGCTTTCTTGCAGAAGGTTGACGAAAAGATCAATATCATCCATTAAATTATAGCTGCAGCCAGCAGACGGTTTGCTTTGCATTAAGACTGGAAACAGGGAGAAACAACTAGCCTGTCTCCGTCCAGAGGTAACAAAATCCAACAGCAGCTCCTCTTCAGCTCGCTAATTAACACTTTTTATGTCATTTATTTTATCTATGCAAACATTGAAAAAGTTAAAACAGCAGCTTCTAGTTTTATTTGGGTTCATGTGCCAAGAGTTATTTCTTGGCTGAGAACCTCCTGGAGTCCAATAAAACCACAACGTGTCAATTTTACGCGTCAGTTTTATGATAAAACAGGTTAATTAATGAGTTTCAGAGGCGCTGCGAGGCAGATTTTGTTGCCTTTGGATGGAGCCAGACGAGCTGTTTCCACTCGCTACTCAGACTCCTGGCTGAAAGCTTCATATTCAGCAATCAGACGTCTCAATCTTCTCATCAAACTCGCCGCTAAAAGGCAAATAAGTGATTCTTCTAAACTGTCAAACTATTGACTACAAACTAGTATTTGTTGAGCAGTTCTTTGACTTCAGAGAACAACCGTCGTTTAATTCAAAATGACAAATGATGACTCAGGCGGCTCTACGTGATCACCGTCAGTTTAACATAATCTGTCCTGCGTGATTAAAATGATGAAGAGTACATCGAGGGTTTTATGTTGCCGTTGGCAGAATTTAAGGACACGGATGAAAACCATCTGTGTGTGCAGGTAACGATCTCTAAATGTGCTTTACATTAATGACAGATTATTGCAGTGAGGAGGAGGAGGAGTGATCTCTTTCTCAAATGTGGATATCAGATATTTTTTGGAAGGAAGCATTTCCATTGTTCTGCGTCTGCTGCGGTTAGAAATATGTTTTTAGTTTTTTAAGTGGGAGTGAAGACAGACACAGTTGTTTTTTTTATTAGAATACATAAAGAGACTTTTGTATCAGGGCTCTCAGGAGCTTTAACAGAAGAAAAAGCTGCCCACTCCCTTACTGGTTCAATCAGCTCAACTGGTCTGTCAACTGGTCCTGGTCAGGCGTACCGTGACTCTCTTTCTTTAGGCAAACTATCATATGACACATTCATACACCCATGGAAACAGTCAGAAACTCTGCACAGTGAACAGTTGTTGTTCAGGATCAGGATCTGAAATGTAAATTCTCTGCGAAAACAAACTCTGACCTAAATTTGCTCCAGTTGTCTCGGCCTCACCGTCATATTTTCAAATTAAGAGCCCGTGGAAACGACCTGAAAGTCATTTTAATGTGTCTTATATTAGATTTAGGGTTTCCTGAGCAGTCAGACTCACACTTGGCTCATTGTGGATTGTTTAACTGTTCACAGTCACTCAGAGGTGTCTGCTCTCCTGTCACTTCTCTGTGCTGCCCAATAAAGCAAGAGTGTAGTAAAAGTCTGAAAACTCAGCTCTCTCTTTACGATCCACAGTCTCATAGTTTACTCATTTTGAGGGAAAGGCTTTCACACAGTCTGATACTCTTTGCACTTTTGTTTGCCAGCAGTTTGATGATGATGCTGATGTGTCCAAATAAAGTCATTTAAATTAAAAGATACTTGATCTTGACTTTTTCTTTAGGTCCAAATTTCAATGTTATGTTGTGACAACGCTGCGCTTATGATCTGGTCCACACTTGATATTATGTGGAGCTGAAGCTGTGTTGATGGTCTGGTTAGATTCTGGCACAAAAAAACACTTGGTTAGAGTTCAGAGAAGATTGTGTTTTGGCTTAAAATACCTGGTGTTGTTGCCACAAACAGCTGGAAAGTGTTACAAATATCCAACTTCGTCACGTGGAACGGGATGCTAACAGTCACGCCACGCGATCTTCTCCCACCTGTGACAAGAAAGTCAGCTCATAGTTGGACAATATGAACGCAGTCGGATTGGTATTGTAGAAATGCAGAGTACAAATCTGTGGTTTGCAGAAACATACAATGCCTCCATTTTAGTCTCCTCTCTCATTAATCCTCTTACGACCCCTCAGATTTATCTCTACCATTTTTCTGTACTTGTAAATGCATTTTTCTGTTAATACTGCACTTGGACTGAAACATTGTCTTCAATGGAGGACTTGAACTCATCAAAAACTGGCACTTTGGGATTGTATGACGGGTCGGCCACCATCCCAGAGCTTCAGTTTAGTTGACGAGTTGGGACTGAGACTCAAAAAGCACCTTTAAACTCTCCAGTTCCTCTTATGTAACCTGTTGTCTCTGCCCAGAGAGAGAAAATATTGTTTTAAGCTCATCCAGTAAATCAGCGTCCTCTAACAACGCGGAGCTCAGCCTCGTCACTCTGCCTCTTTACCTCTTTAACAAAGATTAACTACAGAGTGCAGGGGAACTCATTATGTCATTTGGTTGCCAAAGTCTCGCTGGACACTTTTACTATTTTACCAGCCAATATATGTTTTCAGAATATAAATTAACCTCTAAAACATACATGAAACTCAGTTGTAGAGGTTTGATTTCTGAATAGTTTCTAGTCTCTATAAAGCCCAACGAGACGTGTTAGAGTGAAGCGGTGGCTCGTTTATAAACCATAAAGCTGCTGCAGTCATTTCTTTCGCCTTCTCTCAGGTTTACGTGCACTAATTTACAGAAAACTTTTACAACAGCACACAAACTTTGCTAGCAGCTGTTTAACTCCCATGAGAGCTTATTATGGGCACAATGCTGAACAAGGTACAGCTTTGTGTTTCACAGTACAGAGCAGCACTTTGGATGTTATTGCTGTAATAAATCTGTAGAAGAAATGAGTAATACGCCGAGTGTGTCACCTTAATTGATTCTGAAAACATTTTACCACAAATCAGCAGCAGATTATGTGAAATTTCATCTTTTTCAAAGCATTCAGAAGCTCCTGCGTTCCTGACAAAAATGGGTTTCAGCTGACTTTAGTAAGCTATAAAAATGAAGTAAGAGACAAAGACATTAGATAATTCTTTACTTTGTACAAATGGTTGTACAAAGTTGTATTTTCTGCTACTTTACACTTCCACTCTGCTACATTTTGGAGGCAAATACTGAACTTTTTACTCCACTACATTTATTTGGTTACTTTAGTTATGAGTAACTTTGCAGATTAGATGCTGCCTCAGAGGTAAAGTAGCAGAAATTTATATTAATTAACGTTATTAACAATCTGTTGAAAATGAAAATGCTGAATATGAGATCCGGTTATCAGCTGACCAACAGTGTACAGAATATACATACATGTAAATATAAGCAGGGTTGGGAGGGTTACTTAAAAAATGTATTCAGATACAGTTACTAATTACCTGTTGAAAGTAGTCAGTAACAAAATCCAAGTGACAATATTTAAGTAATGTAACTTGATCACTTTCCTTTTCTTACCTCAATACCAAAATTATGCAAAAAAAAAACCAAATGAAAAGGAATAACAATAAAAAAAACGACCAGAGTGATGTTGTGTTGTTACGCATGCACATGGTTACAGATTGTAGTGAGTCACACTTCAGTCCACACTCTGAGGTCAAACTCTGGAGGGTTCATCCAGGCTCCACGCTGATCTACAGGCCCCACGAGTCCAAAGTGACACAACACACTGACGCTGCAACACTCCACCGCTCAACGCTGGCAACCACCCAGAGGTCAAAGGTCAGACTGGTGTTCTGATCCCTGACAGGTCAGCAGGGTGTTTTCAGAGCACAAACCAGATACAATCACCCTTTAAAACATGTCACCTATTAAACTGACATTTATTTGTAGTTTTCTTGAGGTCAAGTGATGAATTAAAGTTAAACATTTACTCTCTTTTAGCTCTGTTTTTGGTCTCTACCAGCTCCTGAGGGATACAATCTGTCTCTTTAGCTGCTAAATGCTCCACACTGTTTACCAGCTAGTCTCTCACTGATTGTGTCTGCTGTGTGCTTGTTAGCAGGAAGTGTACTGAGGGGTTTTTACATGCTCTTCTCTGAAAACAGCTTCCAGCTTCCTCAGAACACGTGGCTCTGAGAGCAGTGACACTCAACCAAAACAGCAAAGTCCTGACAGATAAACAAAGAGCTGAAACTCGCTATAAGAAAAGATGTACGTTGTGTGGAATCCACCTCACCGTGCAACATCAACACTGAGCTCTAAATATCCGCGTGTTTGTGTTTTATCATTTCCCAGCATGTGGCCCGGTCCCCCCGTACGAGCCTCGGAGCTTCTCCCTGTTCAGTACTGATAGAAGATAAAGTCCACTGTGTCAGCCGGACGTATAGAATATAACACAACACTCCCAAACTGAACTGGGGCCGTTGCAAGAGCAGGTTTACTGAGGCCTTGTCCACACGTACACGAGTATTTCTGAAAACAAAGCTTTTTCTATGCATTTGGGCCTTCTGTACACACGTAAACGGCATTTCAGGTCACTGAAAACCCAAACGTGTCGCGTCTCCAGGGCGGGGACCGTCCCACGTAAGAAGGCGTCAGGGGTCTGCGGCAATGGCGCTAACCCAGCCTTTGGCCACCGTGCTTTGGTGTGCACTTGACAGACAAAAATGTGTCTTTTTACAGACAAAAGCATGGAAAAGCATGTGCAATTGCAGTTTTCTGCCATTTTGTCACCATTTAATGATGGAATACTGTGTTTTGGTGTGAATAAAAAAAGATCATTCAGTCAAACTGCTTCTTGGAACAGACCCAAGGTATTTAGAATAGACGGGTCATTACGTCAATGAATCTCACTTTGGGTCCAGACTGTGGTGACAACAAAACACGCTTAAACCCAACGTATCTACGTCATGTGACGTCTGAGGAAGAAATGGCTCCAGAAAATGAAAGAGCACACTTCAGAGAGCAGGTTAACCACTGATTTTATCGACACCTCGTTCCTTTCCTCAGATTTGTGTAGGAAAGGTTTCTGTTCGCGCTGCTGCTCACGGTGTAATTGCAGCCCTGTCAATCTTTTTGGGAAAAAAAATCAGTGGTTAACCTACTTTATCAAGTGTGTTCTCTTATTTTCTGGAGGCATTTCTTCATCAGAAGTCACACAATGTAGATTTGTTGGGTTTTAGTGCGTCTCTCCCATTGACTTCAAAACAGCCGTCACCACAGTTTGGCACCAAAACAGGATTCACTGTCGTACTGACCCTTCCTTCTTTTCCAGATTCCTTGGAACAGACATCTGAACATGCAGCATAATCACGACTCTCTCTGTGTCGTCTTGTTTGTGTGCTCTCTGCAGCCGCCAAAGATCATTTGTGAGGGAAGAACCTCCACTCTGTAGTGTTCTTGTAGTCTCAACAACTCCAACAGAGTGATACGTCATTTTCTGGAGAACCACTTCACCGTGACACCACCGCCGGGAGCTCAGGAGCTTCTCATTGTGATGACGGACCACTGTTGCATTTGTTTGAGTGCCAGGTGCAAGAAGTCAGGCTTGTTTGAGCAGGTTTTCAATGAAAATCCTGGTTCTCCTGAAGCTTCTGGTTTTCTGAGGAGAAAGGGAACTGGAACAAATCACAATCGTTGTCTCTCGTGTTGTGTTTTAGGGCGTGTTTTCACCTCGACCGTCTGAACCCTCGCTGAGTCGGGACACCCCCCCCCACAACTGTCATTTGTCTGAGTAAAATGCTCACGGCCTCGGGAGGCAGAACAAGAATTTCCATTTCACACTTGGGTGGAATTCCAGATTGGCTGAGCTCACCCCACAGGGCCCTTTCAATGGCCTACATTATGCCAAGCAAAGTCAATCATGTGGAAGGAAAACACGGGAGAAAAGCTTCCTGCATATACCGAATGTAGCTCCGCAGTTTCGTTTTAGGCATTCAGCCGACTACTCCCATCAGGGTGAGTTATGCAGAGTGAAAACGCGAGAATAAATCTTCATCCTCCTCTTCCAAGTGTTCTTAAAACAATAAGAAGAAGTTGCAAAGTGCAACGATATAAATTATACGAGAGGAGACCTTTTTAAGGATCGAATCTGATGGCAGCTGACTGATGTTTTTACGCACGGTGCCTCACAGTGTTATGAGTGCATACATTCAACTCAGCCCCCTGCAGTCCTGGCGGCGGTCCATGTTTGGAGCCAGATTTTCCAAACCTTCTCCTGCTGATCCACAGGGAGTCTTGTCTTTGTGAAGCCCTGCATGCTGTGCCACATATATGCACTCTGCTCATTTTTCAGATATCAGGTTACACTGGTGCACAGCAATAACTGGGTCATCGGAGCGAAATGCAAGAATCAAAGCAACATTATACAGAGACAGGGGTTAAAGGAAGTTAAAGAGAGGAGGGTCGATGTTATAGTTCAGGTCTGAATGTAAAGCACCCAGTTCAGTTGGATAATCACCTCCATGTGCAGCATGGAAAGATCTGGGGCGGCAGTCTGACTGTCATCAGTAACTTTTGTGTGAGTCCCAGCCGTGAGCTGAAGCGTCCACAGGCACTTCAGGCAAATAATGCAAGTTGTTGACTTGCTGTAGATTGTATGATTTAACGATTATTATGTCAGAAATCTAAAATAGTGTGTCAGTTGTTGCTAAAATGTCTGCTAACAGCACTAATATAAAGGAAACACAAGCGAAACATCAGTAAGGGATCAACATTTTGACCCTTGCAGGTTGCAACAAAGAAAAACAAGTGCTTACTCTTGTCTTGCAATAAGCATCGTGATTGTGAGTTGTTTTTCCCGGTGTATGCCTGCATACTTAATGTGGCCTGAAGAATGAAAATGTACATCCACTTGACAGATCTTTGAGCACTTACGAGTTCACCATGTAAACATAACAGCAAAGCGATCTAGCAGCTGTGCGACGTGCCAGAAGACGTCTCTGAGACGTCTGGCAGGGGATCCTTTGAGTCCTGTCTCTTGCGAGGTGGCGTCTCCATGGATCAGACTTGTTCTGACACATCCTGTGATGCTTGATGGGATATTTTGGAGGCAAAGTCAAGTGGCAGCCTCTTGAGTGCCAGCATCCAACGTTCTCCAGCAGAACATTGCATCGTAATATTGTGGCTGATTGGTGTTTAACCGAAGAGAAACTGCAGCTCTTTAAATAAAATCTGCTGTTTTAATAATTCACCACCGTTATTGGCTGATTTCCTGTGGAGAAAGAGACAAATGAGAATGTATAAATGAGATCTCAGTCGAATCAAATGAGCCAAACAGACACCAGATGAAATTGTACTCGCATCACGAAACAACCAATTAGTTCTGAAGCTCAAACTTTTATCAGCTGAAAGATCAAGATCGAGTCTCTGCCTGCTGCGAAGTGATGGAGCTTCAGATCGCTGCTGTTCCGAGACCGAATGCATCAACATCGAGAGTGTGAGAAGTGATAGTCGTGTAGTGTGTGTGTGTGTGTGTGTGTGTGTGTGTGTGTGTGTGTGTGTGTGTGAGTGGAAGTTGTTCTTTGCTGGATTGAACCCGCTGGCCCGACTCCCTACAGGGCCACAGGGTATCGAATACAACACACACACTCACACACACACCAACAGGTTCTCACTGTGATCTTTATTCTTGTTTTCTTGTAAGTGGTGTGTGTGTGTGTGTGTGTGTGTGTGTGTGTGTGTGTGTGTGTGTGTGTGTGTGTGTGCGTGTGTGTGTGTGAAAGCCTGAGAATTTCAAAACAGAAAAACAAAGGACAGAATAAAAGGACAGTAATGTAGCAGGTGGACGGACACATGATAGGTTTACAGAGACTTCAGTCATTTCTTGTTTCATCTTTTGCCTTTTCTCACACTTTAAATGCAGTTTTAAAAAACAAGATCAGTTACAGCCTTTCTTAATGTAAGCACCTGTTACTGTGATGTTTCTATTTTTGTCCCATCATCGTGGCTCTTTTGTTTACTCCACACAAACCAGAGATGTAAACTGAATGACTTCCTGTTTAGGGGACATTTTCCTGGGGAGAGGCTACCTAAGCTACCTATTAATATCCCACTTAAACCCGCTAAGATCAGTCTGTTGTGTGCAATGGGAACATGCATGGTCAATTGACTCTGCCGAGGTGATGACGCATTAGTAACATCCGGTGGTGGCGTGTAAATTAAGAAGGAATTTGGGAATTACTGGACACAGTGTCGGAGGTGGAGCCTTGTTCATTCCTATGAAAGATGCTCAGTGGTGTTTTGAAGCTAAAAAAGCTCGACTTCCCCGCTATGAAAATAAGCACGGCTCTGATGCAGGTGACCTAGTTTAACGTTTTTTTTTAAATAGTCACTCAACTCAGCTGCAGGATGCTCAAAATGTCCCCCAATCAGAAAGAACAAAAGGCAGCAAACAAATCTCAACAGGTGCAGAGCTTCTGGCTGATAATCTGTCAAACTGAGGTCTGCGGCACAGCTCACCTCAAGGCGTGCCGTTCCCCACCTCTCTTAAGCCTTTAACAAAGGGCGCCGTCACACCCTGATTAGCTCTGAGGAGAAGCTGCTCTCATTAATTAGGTGTCAGTCAGTCTCCACACCTGCAACAGCAGATCTGAATCCACTGCAGTCAGTCCAGAGGGATCTGAGATACTCTGCTTAAGTAAAAAGACAGAAGTGTTAAATAATGAGGCTGCTGCAAGAGAATATTTTTAATCGTAACAACTTACTGCTGTAATTTACTGCAGGTTTTTAAATAAGCAACTGCTAATAGCTTATTTTTTAAAAGTTTAGTTTAACTGGAGATCTCATCAGATCCTTTAAGTAACTTTCAGGCAGTACTTTAAAGTTGTAACAGCTGTAAGACCCTGAGGCACCGTAAAGACGTGCAAAGTGCATCCTTCCTCATCTCCTGCTGAATCCATCAGAGTCCACAACTCTTAACTGAGAAGGTTATAGCCAACGCAGACACCTCGGAGAAGTACTGTTGAGTCCATTGTGCGACTAATGAAAACCCTTTGGAGTCATCAAAAAATTCCAGTGATTTAAAAGATATGCTGAGCTGTCAGTGTAGCTACACACGTACACGTTTAAAATACCTACAAATGGACTCTGGTTCTGAGACACAACTACTGGTGTTTTTTATTTCTGTGACAAATCTGGTGAATATTGTGAGGACGTCAAAGCAGGATGCAAAGAGAGACAACACGGACCAGGAAAGCCAAATGGCAAGCACCCAAAGGTGGCAGAAAAGGCAAAAAGAAAAATGCATGCAGACGAGCAAAAAACATGAAGAGGTTGAATTCATGAGGAGGCTGAACCACTAAGGCTGACAGGCACTACTGACAATCTGACATGAGGTTGAGAGCAGGAGGACAGGTGTATATAGACAGAGGCTGATTAGAGGGGACGAGGGACAGGTGAGCAGGCAGGTGGTTATCAGGTGATCTTTGTCTGGCAAGAAAAGCTGCCAAAGTTACCAAAGACGCTGCCACAGAGAAGAATTGGTATCATCTTGGATTAGATTAGAGATTTACAGAAAAAAGAGTAAAACTAATACATTTTAGCCTGATTTCATCCTTATAAAACAGGTCCAGGTGCTGTATAAATACTGTGAACGTATCAGAACCTAAACACACAGTTTGTATGCCAACCCAGAATAAATGTGAGCTAAGTGAGTGTCTGCAAAACCACAGATAAGTTCACACCTAACGTGTTTTGATTCCTCTCTTATCACAATTTGGTTAAGGTGAGGAAAACATCATGGTTTGGCTAAAAAATACCTGTTTTTGTCCCCACAAAAAACATTTGGAGAATGCCCGACAGTTTTGTCACCACAAAAACAGCTGGAAATGTCTCCAGGTCTCCTTTAAAAACTATCCAGTAGTGCGACTCAAAACTGCATTGACCGTTTGGCAGCCTTGTTGGCCTCTACTACGGTTGTGATGTCACAAATATACAGTAACCGCCCTCAAACATTATCTAGTAGACACCCAAAATGAAAATACGAGCCTGAAAGTGAGCATAATATAACCTTTAACACCCTGAAATATTACCAACATTGATTTTGTTTTAGTCCCTGCGTTAAAACACAACCCTCCCTCCTTTGAATTTCACACTGTAGCTTCGGTATCAGGCCTCATCCACAGGTATTTCTTAAAACGCTGTTTTGATCTTTTGTTTGTAGGTAAGATTATTTCTGAAACGGGGCTGAAACGCTCGTCTGTACTGATATCGTTTGCTACGTGTGGACCAGGCCCGGCCTCGGCCATGTCATCAGAAAATCGTTGACATATTTCAGCTTTAAATTTCTAACAAACGTCCACCCAGTAGTTGAGATAAATCCCAATCTGCTGCAACAGAACCTCTGGGTATCGTATAACACATCTGCTGTGAGCATCTTCTCTTCCAGGTCTCTGCTGAACGTATTAACTTATTAAATCAACAGTCTGAAGCTGCAGCACACGGACAGATAAAACCCGACAGACGCTTTAGACTCAACACGCTTCAGACGGTCATTTATCAGGTAGAGTCGTCTCAGAAGAGTTGTCAGAGTGGTTAGAGAGCCACTGTAAAATATGTACAAATGTCAGGTTTAGTTCCAGGATGTTTGTCAACGTGCGACGCAGTGAGTTATGTTCAAGAGCTCTGGAGAAACGTCTGTAAAAGTGTGTGTCTGTACAGTTATACTATATATCTGTGTGTGTGTGTGTGTGTGTGTGTGTGTGTGTGTGGTACAGCCTGTTTGCTGCTCAGTTTAAGTGGTGTTGACAGCAGTCTAATGGAGGAGACGACCGTGGAGAGTTACTGTGATTACAAACCCAGAAGTTTTCTCTCATCATCCTCCTCTTCCTCTCCATTTCCTCCTCTTCCTCGTGTCCCTCACATCACAGAGAGGAAAAGGCAGCGACGTATTAGCAGCGAGGAGGACAGAGTATTGCAGAGACTCAGCGATGTCTCTTATCTGTCTTTCGTCCGCAGAGACAGAAACACACAGACAGGCCGATGAGAGACGGATGAAGAGAGGAAGAAAAATGGGGATTCGCTCTTTCTCTCCTCTCTGCAGTGGAAATAAAAAAGGCCACAGAGAGGCCGGGAGTCAGACAGAGAGAAGAAATAAATCATGAATGAGCTTCAGATTGAGAAAAATCATGTGGAGAGACACACACGACGTCCATGTTGGATTTAGATCAGTTTAGAGAAAGATGTAAACAGATCCAAACTGACACACGTCTGCTTTCACTTTCTATTATTACTGTGTCGGCCTGATTGTCCGTGCTGTCATTTCACTATGGTGGTCTGTTCATAGTGTCCTCCCTGGAAGACAGATCCTTCATCTGTTGCTCATCTTTGTTCACCGTTTACGTCCACGAGCAGCTCCTTTCTAAACAGCGCTTTCTTTTTATTCAAAATAATTGATTGTTCTACATTTAAATGTCTGGAGCCAAAATTGTCAAATCATATTTTTGTTGCTTTTTGTGAGATGATATAAATGTAACTGATTGTGTTAAACGGGAATATGATGTCATCTCGTATCGATCGCAGGCTCCTGTATCGAATCGAATCGTGTCAGACTTTGTGATATCCGCAAATATCGTATCGTTGTCCGAAGAATCGATATAATATCGTATCTTGATGAAACTTAGTGATGTACACCCGTATTTCCCAGCTGGCTACATGATGTTTTATTGTTTATTGCAGGTGGTGACCCAACAATTCATATAAACTGGTCTTTGTAACATAAAAACAAATCATTTTTTGGAATTAATTTTGACCTTTGCTCGTTGATATTAAAGGAATGGACAGAATAAATAGGAACACCTGTCAGGATAACACAATACAACTTAACAGTGCTGCAAAATCAGTCTCAAAAATGACAATTAAATTAAATCAACACCTCTCTACGTCAGTGTCAACAAGTTGGTTTCGTCAGCTTGCTGTTTCTTTCTTATCATATTGATTGTCTGTATGTGTACTGCAGCACAAATTACCGGGACCAATAATAAATTGACTCCACTTGACTTATAAATGTGAAATGTTTTCAGTTTAATTTTCCTCTTCTTTGAACAGCAGAAACCAACAAGTTGTGTCTTCATCTCTTGTTGTTTCAGAGCGTTAAGTGAAGATGAAGTGACACCCTGAAGATCTGCTGACGACCTCACAGCTCGGATGTTTCCATCGGACGAAACGCAACAGAAAAGTGAGTGACTCGTTTCTCGTTTCTGGTTTTTCTGCCTGTGAACCTCGGCGGGTCTTCCTTGGCGTTTTCGTGCGATTTCTCAACACTTCAGTTCACAGTGGATCTCTGTCTGTTCAGGATGCTGCGTGATGAAAGTCTGATAAACATAAACAGCCTGGATTTTAAGTGTGATCCGCATCTAGATGCCAAAGTTATCATGAACATATCTCACATAACTCCACACTCAGCTGTTTATTGATGAACGTAATCAGATAAGGATTATGATCGTCGACGTGCCAGAACACACAGATGTGGACGGTCACTGTATCAGTCTGTACGAGCGTGTTGGAGTCGGCAGATGTTTTTCATCTTCAGTAGAAGTTGCGTATGTGAACATCTCAGTGTTTGTGCATGTGTGTGTTGGAAAGTCCAGATGTTTGTATCTTTTGAGGACTTGTTGAAGCCCGGCATGTGTGTCTGTGTGTGTGTGTGTGTGTGTGAGAAGAGCCCAGATGTTTGTATCTCCTCAGGAAAATAGAGATGAACGCCGTGTGTGAAGAGTTCATGTCAACAGATTTAAGGGATTCGGTTACTTTAGAGGCTTTTAATCTTTGCTCCGGCTCAGCCTAAACACACAGGAAACCTGGATATCACCACATAACACAACACACAGCGGGGAGGAGGAGGAGGTGGGGATGGAGGTGAACGACGGGCGGAGAGACGAGGGAGGTCTGCAGAACGAGTTAAAACTGAGAGAAACAGAGTCGGAGGAAAGACAGAGAAGAGATGCAGACAAATAAAGTGGTGGAGGCGAGGAAGAGATAAAGAAATGTGAGAAAATGGAAAAAGGGATGAGGAGACACACGAGCGACGTGAAAGGTGAAGCCAGAGGAGTGACAGCTGCAGAGGAGGACGACTCCTCCAACACTCGCTCTCTTCTTTCCTTTAACCTACATCTTTTTTTCTTATTTCCTGTGGAAGAAGTGAACACTGTCTGTCCTCCTCTGTCCCCTTTTCAACATTCACTTTATTCAAAGGCCTTCTTTTACATACTGTACTCGTTCCTGGAGAGTATGAGGAATGAAATCACTTTCTGGCTGCTTGTGACAACAACCAGCAAATGGAAAGACGTGTGTTTCACCTCATAAAGTAATGAATTAGAGGTCGTTTATTCATTCAAAAAACTCTGAGGTCACTCTGAGGTCAGTTTTAATTCCTAATTGCTGCATTAAAGGCTGCAGAAGTTAAATGTTAAGTATTTTCCCGCATCTTAAAGTCGATTCTGGAGAAAGACACCGATGCTTTGCGTTAGAATTTTGGGCTGAAAACACAGAATTTCTTTTCCTACCTTCAAGTACAGTTTAACCCAGTGATGTAAAAGCAGCCTTTGACTGTAATAATGGTGCATAAACAGAATAAATGTGATACAGTAACCAGAAATGTTGCTGAAATCGTCCCACGTGTTGGCTGCAGTCGTCTGAGCGACTTGTGGAGCTCCTCAACTCTGAAAATGTTGGAGCATATTTTCAATTCAACATCAATTTTCCTAAAAACTGACCAAAATAAATATAAAAATTGTAAATAAAACTCCAAAGTGGTGCTTTAACTGTTCCCCTCACGTCCTGCCATTGCTCAGTCTGAACAGTTGCAATGCATTCTGGGCCAATTCTTGCCAGTGTAGTATACATGAGGGTATTTATCACGTACACAAAATCTGCATACTGTGTGTACTCAACCTTGAAGGGGTTGTACATTAGTAGGTGACTTTCTTAGGAGAAGTGCTCATGAACAAGTCTGTGAACATAATCTGAGAGAAAAAGATTTTTCTGTGCTTTTTTTTTTATTTCAAGGCATGAAAAACAGAACTGAAAACAAAAGTTTGTCACTTCTAACAAAGATGTTGGGACTTTCCCAGCTGTGTCTGTGGTGACAGAACCAAGTATCTTTATGCAAAAACATGATCTTTTCCTAAATCTGACCAGATCATAAGCACAGTGTTGGCACAACATGAGATTGAAGAGCTAAAGAAATGTTAAGTTTCAACATAAACGTGGTTTGCAGAAACGTACAATACCAACATTTATTCTGGCGATTGGGTTGTTGTGACTGATACGATAAAGATTCCCCAAACATCCTCTATCACGTTTCCCCCCCAAAGTCTTTTGTGTCTTTTGTTTTTTTGTCTATTTCATCGTTCTTTCCTGACACGCCCGTCCCGTCTCTCCTCTCCAAACTAAATCTAAACATTTTGACAGAGCTGAATGTTGAAAGCTGGTGTTAACAGAGCTCCAGCTCGCTGCTAATTCACTCCCTTAAAACAACAATTGATCAGATGACCTGAAAACAAAACCTCATCATACCACAGCGATGTGTTATCACCGCTTATAAATCAAATGCCGTAAGATGTTTGGTTTGTCCAGCAGCCACTAAATACCACAGTGACTCTGTCAGGTGTGATTATATTTAAACTATTTATACCATGATCATCCCGTCGTCCTCGTCCTCGACCTTTGACCCATATGCATGTCATAAGTTGTGATGTCTCAATGCAAAACTTCACTAAGAGACTTTCAGCATCAAGGCTTACCCAGAATACTTTGTGAACAGCTCAAGAAGAAAGATAAACTGCTGCGATGCAACATTAAAGTGGACAACGAAGAAGAAAATAGATGTCTGTCCACACCCTTCATGTTGGTGTTTACAGAGAACCCTTTCTCTTACAAAATGTTTTTATAATCTAGTTTACTTTGCCAAAAATCTAATTGATGCCAGGATTTTCTTCTCTCCGGTCCAGAGGCCTGAAGCATGAAGCAAGAATAACTTAGTCTGGATCTCCTTGGGGTTTCCTGCTTCACTGAGATCAACATTAGTCACCATAAAGTGTGTTATCAACAAGCTCACTTAACTCTGGGTTTTTCAGGGCGTACTCACACCATCCCCAGGCACGTTTGACCCCCAAAGTCCAGTTTGTTTGATTAGTGTGGTTGCTCAAGTACGGGACACTTTCTTGGCCCTGGCACGGTTGGAAGAGGTTTGCTTCGGCACGGTACGGTTGCTCATGTACGAGCACAAGCACCGGTGCGCAACGTGGACATGAAGGATAATCGTGCGTATTACGGCGCCTTGCATAATCAAGAAATCCAGGAACGTGAGACCGCCGTCTATGAGCAAAACAACACAAAATAAGCCACAAAGAAGTCAGTAAAGTGAGTCTTTTTCTCTGTGTTGTTCTCCATTGTGCATCACATACACGATATGATGACGTATGTACAAGAGGTAACCGTGCTCAGGCCCGGCTGCAGCCGGAGCGATGTGAGTGGCTTTGTAAATCTTGAAAGAATGAATCAAACTCCGACCAGCTGCTGAACACGTATACATTACAACTATGGCCACTGTGTCTGGAATGTGTGTGTGTGTGTGTCTGTGCATGTGTGTGTGCGTGTGTGTGTGCACCTCATTACAGAGCAGCATAGTTCTTCACCCTCGGGGACATGAGGTCATCTGTGACCTCTGACCTCTCCAAAATTAGCCAATCACGTGTCAGCTGGCACGGAGCCAGAGGTGACGGGTGTCAGAGACGATCTGAAACTGGAGGAAAACATCCAGAAACAACTTAAAGGGACAGTCCGCCCCCAAAATCAGAAATACATATTTTCCCTCTTAGTTGCAGAGTTTTGGAGTTATCAGCTCATAAATATGTACTTTTGATTTTGGCATGAAGTTAATCCCTGATTAACAAATGTTTTAATTACATTCCCCTTCCCTCTTGTCTCAATGAAGAATCTCTTTGATCCGACGATTTATGACGACTAACTTCGCTGGTACGACTCTCTGCAGACAGAGATTTGTTCGTTTGCTGCTCGTAATAAGATAAAAGATGTTCTGTGGGTTTTGTTTACTTGGAAATTGAGCAAAGTCTCCGAGGAGCATTCAGAGTAATTTAAAGCTGCCGTCTTATGATCACAGATGATCTGTGAGTCAGAGAGAGAAGAGAGGAGGGAAAAAAGTTAGAGGGAGACGAAACCAAAAGCAAGAGGACAGATGGGAAGAGGAGCACAAGATAACATAAAACACGTTTCCAACCGACAGAGAGATGCAGGGAACAAGACCTCAGAAACACACACACACACACACACACACACACACACACACACACACACACACACACACACACACACCACACATACTGGACCCAGGAGACTGAGGATGTACATACAGAATGTTCCTGTCTCTTGTTTTTGTCGTGTTTCATCAAACATAAACACACACTGAAGCTGTTTCCCATATGGTTACACACACATAAACACACACACACACACACACAGGCGTTTACAGTAGTTATGTATAGAATATAAGGATGTTTTGTCTTTACATCATCTTTGGATTAACTACAGACATCAACTGTGTTGGATAAAATCTGTCATTTCAACGTGGAGTGTTTTAGTAATTAACCTGAGACGTCTTCGTGGTAATAATGAGCAGAACGAGCTCTCTGTGTATTGTTTGTTTGTTCAAAAGTCAGTCGTTGTTATAAATATTAATAGCACGGTAACATCGGTGTCATCAGAGGAAACAGGCTCACAGTTTTTCTTTTTAAAGCACGGCGGTCGATGATTTAGAGGCAGTTAAGGGAACGTGACAGTCATGAAGATGGATGAGACGATGAAACACAGCAGGTGATGTGACGGTGTCAGATGTTGGACTCTAGATTCACTCATCCAGAAGAAATATGTGAAAAGATAGCGAGTGATTGTCATTTGTACCAAAGTTGAAGTGCTCTTACATTCATGCCTTAACGAGACGACAGGCTGTTTGACAATGACTCCAAAAACATCATGATCGTTCCCAAGACATGATGTAATGTATGTAGTTGCTGCATACATATGTCCATTACGTATGTGAGGTCACATACGTGCTTACAGTTAAAATAAGTCAACGCTGACTTTTGGTTTCACAGGAACACCTACAGCTCTCTCCAGGGTGAAAGTCCTGCGATTGACCCACTTTTACATCTCTTGACTTCCTCTTTTATTCCCATCATAATTACTACAGCCAACAGAGGTTGCGAACAACATTAACATCGTCTATTAAAACCCCCTTAAACAAAAAACCAGTGTTGTCGTTTTTCTGGTGAGGACGGGTCGCTTACGTTACTCGTTATGAGCGAGTTAAGAAAGAGTCGGTTTGTATCAGTGATTCTTGCGTGAGGCCCAATGATTTTCCAGATTTCCCAGGCCTCTTCAGCTTTCAATTTGCGTCACACACAGTAAAACTGTTTGTTTGATGGCCGCGGCCCCACAGCGACTGAGAGAAGGAACTGATCGTTACGGAGGCAGAACCAGGCAAACGAAGAACTGAGGCTAATTAGACCGAACTGGAGGAGAGTGATTACCAACGAGACCACATTCACTATGTGACACCACCACACCCTGAGAGGAGGGGAGACAATCAATTCCTCATGTACTGAGATGTGTGTGTGTGTGTGTGTGTGTGTGTGTGTGTGTGTGTGTGTGTGTATGTGTGTGTGTGTGTGTGTGTGTGTGTGTGTGTGTGTGTGTGAACGTAAACATTTAAGTGGTCGACGTGTGTCTTTGTGTGTGCAAATGTGTGTACTTGTGTGTGTGTTTGCCACCGCAGATGATCTACAGGCCTCTTGTGAGGGTCTGCTACATGCTATAGCCAGACCAGACACACACATACACATACACAAACACACACACACACACACACACACACTTACACACAGAGGCCCCAACCTCCCACCTCCTCACCACATGGGACCCCGTAAATCACTTGCAGGTCAAGGCTAATTTTTTAAGACCAGATCTCAGCTTTTCTCAAGACACCCCTTTACACACTACACACACACACACACGCACACACACACACACACACACACACACACACACACACACACACACACACACACACACACACACACACTCCATCCATCCTCATCCCCCCCTGAATTCTTCATCACTTGAGGAATGCGCCTCCCTCACATCACATTCGAATCACATTCCAGACATTATTTATTTTATGTTCTGATCATCAGTAGAACCTGTTGTTACGACACGTTCCTGACAGTATTATATTATATATTTTTTTACGTGCTCTCTGTTCTCTGATTCTCGGTCGATTTTCAATCACAGCGAAAACGAGAAGCTGCAGATTTTCATTCCAGCCGAACAACCGCAGCAGCTGCAGCCTGAGGTCTGCACACCTCCGGCCAACCGAGCAGCTAATTAATCACCTGTGGAATCAGCTGGTCTGAGGCCAGTTTGAATGAAGGCAGCAGGATCGAAAAAGACATTTTTTATATTGTTAAGGGAATATTTAGAGGAGACAAGCCTAGAAAGTGGTGTGAATCATGAGTGGAAAGAAAAGAAGTGAACAGGGGTTTGGGGAACAGCAGACTTCAGAGTTACCTGCAAGTTTCTTTTTATAAAATCAAAGTTTTAAAGGATAAACTTAATTTATTCACACCAATGCCGACACTGTAAGCTTGGTCATAGTTTATATTGGTTGTATTAAATTACATTATTGTTATATTACACCCTGTCTCCAAATGTGAAAGAAAGTGATAAAAAAATTCCTGGACCCGTCCCTTTATCTGGATCCACACCAAAAGTTAAGAGTCAAGAGACTCATCCTCCATCCAAGTTTCCCGAAAATCAAGATGTCTTTTTGTAATCCTGACGACAAACCAACAAACAAACGGGTGAAAACATAACCTCATTTGGAACATAATAAAATAAGTTATAATAAACCACAGTCACAATCTGATAAGACTGATGATAAGATCAATTAGACACCAGGATCTGTGAGTCACCTCTGCTTGTGAATAAAGTTAATTTGTCCCTCTTTTAAAAATCGTCACTTTAGACTGAACTAAACTTGAGACTTGGAAGCAAAAACATTCAAGTCCAGTGAACTTTGTGACTTTACACGTTTAAGTTTCGTGATCTTCTAGTTCTTAATAAGTCGCTGTAGTTCCTTAATTAAAAATATGTCGAGAAGAATATCTAAGGGTAAGATTTATATGTGTAACTATGAAGATGACTCAGTCTTATTGATGTCATTTCTCTGATATGTTCCTCGCTCTTCCACTTCTCTCCTCCTCTCTACAGTCTGTACAAAATGTAACTTCTCTCTGTTTCTGCTCCATTTCTCTTTTTCCTGCTCTCTCTCTCTCTCAGTATAAACACTGGACGTCTCTTTTTTCCTTAAACAAGGAGTCAGAACATCCAACAGCTTCAGCTGTTCACGTGTGTGTGACCCAGACCTCCTTTAAACATCGCATTTACAGGAGGCGAGGGCGGGTCAGGATATTAAACACTCACACGTGTTCAGGATTGCATTAGACTGTATAGCTTCTGGTTTATAGTTTTACTCTTTCGTCTTATAATTTCTCTGTAACTCCACAGCGTCTGATCGATCACTCGTGTTTTTGTTTGTGTTGAATTTTCTCGCCTGTTTTCACAGATGAAACAAAAAAAAAATGAAAATGGATAACTGCACTTAGTTACTTTCCACCACTGGTTTCAGTGTCCACATTATTTCATATTTTACTTCCCCACTAACTCCTCCTCCTCTCTGTCTCTCTTCGCTTCTCTCTTCATGGTCACATGTGGTGGTGATTCAAGGGGTTCAGAGGAAATCACCGAATTCCTTAAATTCATGCTCCATTTTTTTGTGTAAGCAGGAGAAAACTCACATTCAGACGGTGACCACATTGTTCTCGGGCGATGATAATAAAAAAGATTGCCCGATGCGATTGACTGAAACAGCTGCATTTTGAAGCTCCCTGCAGCTGATTTCGTGAAGCCGACCTGTTGAAAAATGTCGACTGTAACCGAGCAGACAGGTGGAGATGGATGTAGTGTGTGACGGCAGAAATAGACTTCATGCTTGTTTGATAAGTTGGAGCTGGATTACATTGTTCACATAGTTTGTTACAGCTGGTTAATGTGGCGTCCAGCCAGCAGGACTGAACTATGTTTTTCTGCTGCTCTCAGCTAACGGAGCTGATTCCTTCACGTCGGGCCACTTCTTAAAGTCTGTGCTCAGCATCTGCAGAGCCGAGAGGTTAAATTAAGAAATACAGCTGCCAGATTTTAATCTTCTGCAGTTTAATACCAGATCTCACACACATACGGTAACAGCAAACACCACGCTGCATTTATCAGATGTTTTGAGTGATTCAAAGAGAAGGAAGCATCACCGCTTACAATAAATCATATTTCATCTTGGAATAACATATAAATAACGATAATCCTCGTAAAAACAAAAGACACTTGGCTTCCTCTCGCGGTAACGATCACACCTGGTTCCTCCATCTCCGTCTGTTATGTGTGGTTGCTCGGTGACTGTGTTGCCGTTGGCATCAGGACCAGAGGAGTGTGTTTCACATTCTGGGTCAGGACTCGACTCTGAACTACTTACACTGGCAGCATATTTCTGCTCTACTTCAAATCCGAGTCGTGTAAGAGCCAAGCAGGGAGGGGATGACCTTGATTCCAGCTTATTTGAGCAAGACAACAAGTACGAGTCCAGATTTTAACGTGAAGATGCAGAAATGAACTAAACCAAACAGAAAGGAGGAAGCTGAGATAGATAAACAAACTGCACATTTATGTTTATTGGCTGCGGCTCAGGAAGGAGAGCAAGTGGTCCAATAATCAGAAGGCCGGTGGTTTCGATCTGAGGATGCATGTCGAGGTGTGCCTCTGTCATCATGTATGAATGTGTGTGTGTGTGTGTGAATGGGTCAATGTGGCAATTGCTGTGAAGTGTTCGAATGGTTGGTAGACCAGGAAAAAATGCTATATGATCACAAGTCCATGTTTTTTTTACGTGTCGTGTCGACTTGTGGTCATTGTGACTTGGACTCGAGTCAACTTGAGTTCCTGTTTTTGATAACTTGCAACTTGACTTGACAGAAAATAAATGACTTAAGACAAGATGACTCGAATGACTCGTCTGTGTTCATTTTATAAGTGCTCGACTCAGGAAAAAGACTCCCGCACACTGTCCACTTCACTTGCAATTAAGTTTATTGACAACAACGTTTCGGTACTTAGACCTTCGTCAGGTTATCTTCGTATTCGACTCGACATGACTTGACTTGCCCAAGAAAAAATGACTTGGGACTTGCTGTAGACTTGGACCAAATGAATATGCAATGTCCAGTTAGACTTTCAAAATAAAGGTAGCATGACTTTTGGACTGTTCACATTCTGACATGGTCACAGCTCGCTGAGGTCTAGACACCAAAACTTCTTGGTTAGGTTTTTGGAAAAAAAGGTATGTGAGGTCAGTTATTTTACTCACTTGTGGTTACACACAGGACTCAAGCTCAGGTCTCCTTGGTGGAGGTTCTGGGTTCGACCCACTTCCTCCTGCTGTGGCCTCTTTACACCACTACACCAGAGGGACACAAGCCGGGATTGAGAACAGGCTGGTTCATCCACACCATCAGCAGTCTGGCTCAATAAGATGATGAATGAGGAAGTTCGGACAATGATTAATCTGGTTTTTTCCCCGCATTCAATAAACAGGATTTGTAAACTATGATAAAAAACAAAATGTAACTGATTCATTCTGAACTGCTTCAGAAGAAAACAGCTGATGAGCATTCAGACAAAAAGAACTGTTGTTTTTGCTTCGACTGAACGTTCACAGGAGCCACACGAAAGCCCACAGCAGATGGTGTCCAGACTGAGTGTGTGTGTGACTGTGTGTGTGTGTGTGTGTGTGTGTGTGTGTGTGTGTGTGTGTGTGTGTGTGAGCACATTATTATAATATACTTGCGTGCAAACAGTATTTTTCTGCAGAAGTGCAGCATGTGTTCCACTGTTTCTTCTTCTCTGATTGACCTTCTCACTTTGTTGTTTTGTTTTATCGTCATCTTCACGTGCTTCTGTGGTCGTTTTGACATCGAGTTGTACCATTTTGTTTGACTTAAATTTCATGCACGTCACAGCGAGCAACGACTACAACAACTTTTTTTTTTTTTTTACCAACTCTTGTATTTGTCCAAAACCTGGATTTTGTTATAATTATCCATCATGAGGGACAGTTAATCTTTCTGTGTTTTAATGTTTTGAAGTTAAGCAGCTGTCTCTAAAAAGAACAATTAATTGAACACAAGCTGAGTATCATGTATCAATATACAAAGTGCAGGTTCATCACACCACAGTCCAGAGGTTTGTGTCCACACCAGTCGGTGATAAAGTTTAGGCTACAAAGGGAGGAATGATCGTGATATCGTTGATTTCAGTCTCAAGTCACTGCTGACTTTTTGTGAAGTGCTGCCAGTGCCTAAACATAACCATAAAACAGTTGAATAATGCCTTAGCTCCTGGTTAAGATGTTGCAAGACTGCCTGTTTTGGCAGAAAACAAATGAAACATCACGTATTGGGTCAGCATCAACATTTTTGTGACTTGCCAGACATGTTAATTTTAATTCCGCTCTGGCATTAAGTTTCATGCAAAACACATTTTCTGTTACCAATCAGTAATTTCTCGGAGACAGGGCTGAACACTTGACAGGCTTAAGAAGACGTGGTAGATGTTGAAAGGATAAAAAGTTACATCTGCACTAAAAATTCATGGAAATCCATCCAGTAGTCGTACATAACATGTCACTCGAAACCGGAAAAGTGAACCTGCTGGTTGGACTAGAGGAAAAGTCAGTGGATCACCAGTTATCAGGTGGCAGATGTTGAGATATTTTACCAAATGTGTGACATTTTTGGTCTGCTGTTGGCACGAGAGGAAAGTCAAAGGCTTAATCCTCTGAAAACCATCGACGTCTGTATAAAAAGATTTCTATAAATCCATCCAATAGTTGTGGAATTATTTCAGTCTGGACTAGTGCTGCAAGATATTTAAAAAACTTTTTAAAAATACACCAGATAACTTAAATATGTCCATTTTTGGATATAAAAGTGACATCTTTAACTTTTAATTTAATGTAATTGTTGAGGGTTTACTGATCGGACACTCGATAACTCTCCCAACTCCCACCAGACAGGAGCGGGAGATTTATTAATCTCGGCTCGAATCATATCTAACTTTAGTGAATCACACTGTAGCACGTTGGGTACTGAGATAATCTGCAGACTCTCCACTTCAGGATGAGATCATATACTTTGCGATGGATGCCCTAAAATGTAGGCTGTAAGAGGCTGAGTAAGCTTGCAGTAAACGTCTTTACTATGTCGTAACACGTATAATAAAATGGTCAGGACCACCTTACTTCACATTGCAATTCCTGCAAATGACTATTGCACACTCCACATCGTGACGTCGATGCTGGAATGATATATTGTGCAGCCCTTATCTTGACCAAAGTGGTTGACCGACTAATGTGGCTAAAAATCTGATGCTCTGTTTCCGAGCATTACATGTTAACATGTAACTGCTCTCCATCTGTGCACCAGCATGTGCACATGTTTGTGTGTCTGTTTGAGGATGTTCCTCTTTTTAATTGGTGTCAAAGAGACGTCTGTGCCCTGCTTCCTGTTGTGGACTGTCTGAAAGCATTGTCTGAGAGCGAGGGTGGTCTCGCTGATTGAAGTGTTTGAGGCATGTGTTCGTTGAGGAGAAGGGGAACTAGACAACTCTCTGAACTCTAAACTGTCTGAACATCGACTGGTTGTACATGCCTGTTAATATTGAGATAATGAGATTTGGAAATCTTGAGGCAGCCAATCAAATCTGGTTCATGTATGCTAGAAAATGCTGGTTTGGGTACAAACAAGTCTCATAACTTTATTAATTTTTAAACTGAGTGTCGTTGAATTTCTCTGTCTCATGGAAGTCATGGATAAGTGTCATTTAAAGTCAGTTTGTCTATTCAGAAATGAAAACAGAGAGAGTTTGTTTATTTAATTTGTTTAGGCAGAAAAACCTTGTGTTGTCGTTTAAGGGTTGGGGATTTTGTGGTACATTTATTAAAATCCTTCTCATCGCCCCTGTAATTATTATTTTCTCTCTCTGTCACTCGCAGGATGTCGGTGAAGCTGCGATTTGACTCTCCCTCCGACGGAGGCTTGAGCCACAGGAGCCGCTCCTTCACCGGGTTCAGCTCTCTGACTGGAGGACGACGGTGAGTGACACTGTTACAGCCATTTAAAATTAGGTATTTGTCATCACAAGACATTTAAAACCTCTGCTAACTGGTTGATTGATCTGTTTTGAACCAGTCAGCACTTGAAATATGTGACTTTAATACAAGTATGCTATAGTTGTAGGTTTTGGCAGCTGTCCAGGAAATACAATAAATAGGGAGTGGGTTAAAAATAAATTAGTTTTTTTTTATTCATAAAAGGAAGAAAAAACTGTCTCAAAAAGACTTCTTTCAGTCTCAGCTGACTCTGACTGGAGGGGCGTGTCCCTGTCTGTTTGAATAACAGCAGCTGGCAGGCTGAGCCCCAGCAGGGGAGTAAACAAACTAGCACTGTAGCTTAAAAATCATAGATATAAAGCATGTTAGCAGTTGTATGGTAGAGTAAGGACCACACAAGGATCTAAAACAGACCAAGTAGCATTTGCAGGTTCATTAGCATGCTGTTTACCAGCTGCTAGCTCCAGCTACATATTTAGCAAACTATTCCTTTAAGGTTTCAGTCGCTGCAAACTCTTTAGAGTTAAACTGATAAAGTTATCAGGCAAAAACACAGATTTAAAGTGAAAAGATATTTGCACACATGTCAAACACAGTCTGCTGCTAACTGTTGTGCTAGAACTAGTTTGCATGTTACGTCTCGACAATGATGGCAATCTTTTGCTGTGTGGTTCACATCTCATAATATTCATGCAAAATTAATTCAAGTTCAGGCATCATGTATTTGAGGATTTTTTTCCCAGAGGAGACTCCCAATTATCCCCATAATTGTCATGATGAATTCAGCCCAGTGAAATTACACTTACGCAGATACTTTGACCAGATTCTGGCCTCATATTGACTCTGTGCGAGTTGTTTTCGTACTGTGGAACAGTAAAAGAGAGGAAATTAAATCAGTTATTGTTCTTTAAGATTTAAAACACTTGAAGCTGGACTGTCTCATGTTGTGTCGAGGGAAATCCCTTTGCCCTCAGACGAGCCTTTTTTTTCTCGTTGATGGCCAGACAGTGAACGCACCACAGACTGTTAGATGTTATTTCTGAATGAAGAAACAACAAGTAACAAACACACAGATGTCAGCTGTCAGTCCCACGAGAGAGAAGTGGGGAACAAAATGTCACGTCAGAGCAGGAATGCACTTCCTGTGAAACAAACATGCAAACAAACACACTCAAAAACACACTATATGTCTTAAACACACACACACACACACACATAAACACTCTCTCTGTTCGTTCCTAACAGTATAATACTGTGTGGTCTCCTTCATGATTCTCCATCATGGGGCTTTGATGGCGGCAGGAATGAGACGCGACCAGGCCGTAAAACATGACATAAACACACCGCACACACTGACAGGGACGACAAATTTCACACACCATGAAAACCACTTTTATAACCCGAGTCCATAATTACAGAGGACGTCTGCTAAATCAGAGTGGGGCTTCAGCCGGTAAAAACACTGTACAGATGTGTGTGTGGACACAAACGCTCTGTGTGTGAGCGTCTCCGCGCAAAATGCTTCAGATTCTCTAATTTTTTTGCACCGTTCACTACTTGTATCCTCCCAACAGTCAACGGTTTCTTTTAACAATGATGACGAAGATCCCTGAACATCATCATCAGATCAGAAAAACAAAAAAAGTAGAAAATTAGCCTAACCCTAACCCTAACCCCTGTTTTTAGGTCGTCCTCTGTTCGTAACTCTATGCGCTCTAAAGCCGGGGCAGGAGGTAAATCTCCCAGGATGCACCTGTCTCCCAGCAGAGGGGGAGGATCTATCTGGTCTATGCAGCCGGATGAGGTCGACAGGGTCTTCCAGGCGCTACGCAAAGGACTCACGTACGTATACTGCTAGAGTATGAGAAGCCATGTAGGCCAAAAAGACATACTTCACTTGCACATACATACGTAATGTGGTGTGAATGCTGCTTTAAATGTCATGAAGTTTGAGTCACTCTTGTTGCTGACGTGACGTCTGCAGGGAGTTTCTGGAGGGTCACCAGGCTGAGATGGACTTCCTGTCGTCACAGCAGAGAGAGACCAAGAGAAACTCCAGACTGGTGAGGAGAGAGGCTGAATATGTGTGAGAGAGAGAAAGTGGGGATGGTTTGATTTATTTTTCATCTGCGTATGATGATGATGGTGTATTTTCTCTTTCTTTCTTTTGTTTTCAGGCCTTTCTGTACGATCTGGAGAAGGTGATCTTTGCAACACAGCCATTCCTCTGCAGATGTACTTTTGTTTACCTGACAACAATTAGTGCTTTGATATAAAACCATATATTAATATATATTAATAACATACCAATATACTTAAAAAAAGAAAGGTTTGTAGAAATTAATAAATATCAAACTGTCAGATAGCTGTTTTATCAAAAATCAAAGATAGTACGTCAAGAAGATACACTGAATTACCCTAAATCAAGAAACAGTATTTCTCTTTATTTCTTGCCGTCATCATATGCAGATAACGAACAAGTAGCATAAAATTCATGAGAAAATACAGTAATTTCACAAGCAAGTAATCAGCCTAAAATGAATGGTATTATTCAGTCTATATAAAAGATTTAGCTTTAAATTCATGGTGTAAAACCTTTCACCACTCAGCAAAATCATACATTAATTTCCAAAAAAACAGATTTCCAGGTATATTAACATTGAAAAAAGATCATATAGACCCAAGGTAATCATATTTTTGCCTTCACAGGAGATAAGAGCGTTGGAGAGATACATACGAAGATTAGAATTTCAAATCAGCAAGGTAAGGCGTTGTTGTTTCTTACATTTGTTTCTTTAGTTTTAGTTTAATTGTGGTTTTTGAATTAAAGGTTCGTGAACTTTTAATAGCTTTGAAAAGCTTGAGCAAACCCTTTTGTCTAATTTTTATGTGCTATGCAGCAAAATCACCTGGGAAACAAACAAAAAAACAGTAATGTGAGTTGTTTTATTAACAGACGAGGTCCGTGAAAAGTTCAGCCAACATTTTTCAGGCTAGCAGTCACGTGTTGTCGGTCGTCTCTGTCTGTGCAGGTGGAGGAGCTGTATGAGACGTATTGTATCCAGTGGAGGTTGTGTCAGGGAGCGGTCAACATGAAGAGAGCCTTCTCATTGTCACCGTCCACCAGAGCCTCCAGAGAGAGTCTGCTGGAGCTCAACCGCAACCACAGACACAGCCTGCAGGTACACCACTGTGCTTTCTTTCACAAAGAGCAGGTTTTAAGTGAAACAGGGTACAAATGTTGCCAATAATACATCTTTTTCAAAGCAGGACTAACTGAAGTCAGGTTTAAAATGCTCGGTCTCTAGAGAAGAGAAGTGAAATGGTCGGGAGTCATATTCACTGTAGCTGGGCCACGTCTCCTTTGATTACTCTCAATTTTATCTGCTGCTATCTTCAATTTTAAGAAGTAACACCATGAAATAGAGGCCAGATAAAGTTAAGTTTCAGTTTCTTTTTAGTTTTACTTTTTCATCTCCCTACTCTCTTTCTTTCTTTCCTCTGCTGTTTCTTTGCCTCGCTGTCTTTTGAGGACAGAGACGGAGGGAAGAGTTCATTTCCGATCCAAGACGTGCAAGATTTTCGAACAAGTAAACAAACTGCATCCTGTGTTCCCTTTACTGACCTTCCAGTGCACCTGATGTTCTTAGTAAGGAGTGTGTGTGTACGCAGCAGAAAAACTGAGGACCTAAATGTAGACACTGAGGAGGAACATGTCGAAGAAGTAGGACTTTAATCAATATTCAAGAACAAGAAGGCAGTCCTAACAAGCGAGCCAGGCAGGTCAAAACAAGATAGCAGAACACAAGAGCACAGCATGAAGCACCGGTGAAGGGAAAGAACTGGTTTTATACACTTAAAGACCTGGTGACTGATATTGGTGGGGATATCCAAGGGCATCTTGTGGACGTGGGAGAGTGGCAGGTCTGGAAAGTTTCTCAGAAATACAGGGTGGGGTGAGTGAGAAGATGCTGTAGGCAGAGACAGATCTACCACATTTCCACACTGTGTATCATATTACGTTCAGATTACATGTATATGAGCTTTCAAGAGATTCAACTGTTTGAAACCACTCGTTGGCTTTCTGTTTCAAACAACAAAACCGGGTAATTTTAGGGTATAGTCCATCTGTGTTTGACCAAACTGGGTATTTTAAGCAAAAGCATGATCTTCTCCAAACCCTGACCAAGTGGTTTTTGTTCCTAAACCTAACCAGACTATAAGCACAAGATAATGATGGTAACTCAAATGTAAACCAAAGGAAACATACAGTTTCAACATATCTGTGATTGAAACGTACAATGTTAACATTTTTTTCTGGGCGTTTGGGTTGAAATAAAAACAACTGAGGCAGCTGTGATCGATGTGAGCTCTGGCATCAAGGTGTAAATTTACACGTCACAATAAAACAAAACATCTTACGGTTGGCAGCTGGCCTAAAAGTCATTACGGTGCTGTCCAAACCAACTTAAAATTAAAGCCCACTCATCTCTCTGTAGTCTTGTTGTGATATAACACAACTGAAAAGACGTGATACGTTTAATTTAATAATCATAGATATGTGTTTTTTGTTTTGTTGGTTTCTTTTTTGAAGCGTCTTTGTATATTAGTTAAATGTATTATCATTATTATTTTAGAATTTTAAACTTGTTTCATATTTGAGCCAGATTCTGGACAAATGAACTCTTTTAGGTCAATGTAATAAATGCTGGAAAAAACATATTTAATAAGCCGATAAACAGTATTTTCTTCTTGTCTACACAATATAATCTGTTTCGTCTGCACCTTGTTTCTGGCTCCGTTAAATGTGTCTCAGGTGAAACACATTAATCACCGCTGTGCCGTGATCTCACCATGTGTGCAGCTGACAGAGGTCACACATGACATCATCACCTGTATGATGAATCACTAAAAAATCCGTGTTCAACATCCTGTCCCTGTTTCTGATCCAGAACCAGCCCAGCATCCTCAAACAGTTTCTAGAGTAATAATCCAGTTAAAGCTTTTCATTAAAGTTCATGAAATGCTGTAATTTTTAGCAAATACATCATAAACAATCTCCACATCTTTATACTTACAGGTCAATGCAGCATTTTTATACGTTTAAAAAACAGTCAACACAGTCAGAAGTAACCTCAGTAGCATCTGTTAAACAGACGACCTGCAGGAGTCATTAACAGATTCATCATGTCTTGTTTCATGCTAACGACTCCCAGAGCTGAAACCAGGGCTGACGGTTATTTTACTTTCATTAAAGCTCATTCAAACGGAGAGAAGAGAAACGTGAGTGAAAGTAAAACTGAAAGAGGAGAGAGTAAAAAATAAGTACAGATCTGTGTAACGTACTCACTGTCAGACTATCAGCGCATAAGTTGAGTAGTAAGTAAAAGATTCGACACTCTTATATTTAAAAAAACTTGTGACATCTGTGACAACAGCCGTGTTTCCATAAAGCATTGTGAAGAAAGTAGCATTAGAAATTTAATGGAAACAGTAAAATTTGAAAAAACTTCCTCTAATTCGCAAAAAAGTTTGAAAGCTTGCTTGAGGTGGTTAACATGCAAAATGTTTGATGGAAACAGATTTGCCGAATAAACTCATAATCATTGCATTTCTTCCTCATCTCTGGACAGCAGGCAACATGGCCGATGCTAGCTGACATGCAGGAACAATTACAACTACTCCTGAAGACCTCTCTCCATTTTGTCTCCTGGTTAATTTACCTCTAGCCTCTTTACTTCCACATCCAAGCGTGACGTAGCCACGTAGCCTGTAAAATAACTGTAAAATTTAGAGGGGAAATGTCTCTTTTGTGCCAAAAACCCAACATCATATCATTCCTGCATGATAGAAATACTGCGTGATGGAAGCTGAGAGAATCTATTCATCCACAAAAAAATAAACACTTGATGGTCTGTAGAAAACGCTTCATACATTTTTTTTTTTAGATTTCAGTGATGCTGCAAAAATTAAATAATTTCATCACCACAGAAAAACATTTGGGAGCAGATTCTTTGTGTTCTGAACGATCCCAGAGGGAGTCGTCGGTAAAAAGAGCTGTGATTGAAACACGCTCAGGCCAAAAGTGTCGCCACGTATCCATCATGTCCACGCTCAGTCATGACGCTGCCAAGGGAAATAATCCGTTGTGTGAGTGATGGTCCCACAGTGAGACCGCAGGCTGAGGGTCATTAACAGACAACTGAAGACTCATTCATACCGTGTCTGTCCCTCTGTCTCTCTGTCCGTCTGTCTCTCTCTCTGTTTATTATCCTTTGTTACTCTCTCCTCCTCACTCTCTCTTCACTTCATATGGTCACTTTCTCTTTTTCCAAAATTCTCCCTCAATATTTTGATCTCTCTTCCGCCAGAACACTTTTTGCTTGTTTAAACACACAGCACGTCACATCTGCTGTTAGAGGTCTCTCGGTCAAAACAACGGAAACAAAAGATGTAGTTTGATGACATTGCAGTCATGGTCAAGTAGTGTGGGGTCATGGGAGTTGTTGTTTTGATTCTTAAACAAACACCACTGCTGATGAAAATCTATCTACGAGTCTCCACGGTTTTAATTTGATGTTTTCCGACTTCCTTCGTCACTCTCTGACTCTCTCCTGGAAGTTAAAGCGACAGGCGACCAAATAAAACGCGCCGTTACCTTGAAAGAAATGATGGATTTCTCTGGTTTTAACATTGTTGGGAACATTATCCCAAATGTTTGATTGAATTAAAGGGAACTGTTGAGTCTTCTCAGAGGTATGCACTCCACTGAGTGTCATTCTAGTTTGACCATCAGCTTCATACACTTTCTGTTTACTACACTCGTTATCTTGGATCACCTGATGAAGGTCTGAGTACTGAAACGTTGGCTAAGGTGTGCAAAAGCTGCACTCAAATGGTCCTGTGGTCTAATTTGTGTCAGTTTGAGGGTCCTTGATGTGAAAAAGTTTGGGAACCACTGACTTATAAAGAATACATCGTGATTTATGTGTTGATTATATTTTGTTTTATTAATGAACCTGCAAAGTAACTAAAACTTTAAAAATAAATGTTGGCCGCCCCAGTAGCTCAGTTGGTAGAGTGTGCGAGCCATGTACAGAGGCTTTGTCCTCACTGTCCCCCTGCCTCTCATCCCATTTCCTGTCCTCTCTCAAGCTGTCCTGTCAATAAAGCCTCAAAAAGGCACAACAGCAAAAAAAAAATGTATACAGTAGGCTTAATATCCATCTTAAATGTATGTATGTAAGCAGCCAAAATGGAAATACTATGCAAATTGTACTTTAATACAGTTCTTGAGTAAACAAACGTAATTCTCTGTTGTGGTCATACGTCAGATAAGAAACATGCAGAGGACTCACTGTCACATGTTCATTTACTGCAACTGTTGAGTCTTTCACAGAGAGGTCAGCACCTCCGTATGTAACACTGACATCTGCGTATGTCTTCACGACCACACACACACATGCACACACACACACACACACACTGAAACAGTGCGTATATGTCCTGGGTCTCTTCATCTTCTTACTATTGATATTGGAAAAATCACCAGAAAAATCTGAAATACGTCATGTAAAGTTTTTTGAAACCAAACTACCAGAACAAGTATGTGCAGCTTACGTCTCTGCAGACCACAGTTATGTTGAAAATTTGGGTTTCTTTGGGTTCAGTTTTGAATTGCGTGTGGTGACAACACTTCGTTTATGTTCTGGTTAGGTTTAGTCACAAATACCACTCGGTAAGGGTGAGGAAAACATCTGGCTTTGATTTAAAATACCTGTTTATGTCGCCACAAACACGGCTGGAGTCCCGATGCGTCGTTTAAAATATCCAGTGGTTTCACGCTTATAAATAATTTATAATAAATGTTGAAATGTTTTTTTATTGTAGCGACGGTGCGGTTTCATCTCACCTCACTGCTGCTGCAGAGAAGTCTCTGTTGCACACGAACACGTCATTCTCTGTTAGCAACACAGTGAAGAAATGAGTTTTATCCAGCAGAGGCTTCAACCGGCTTCCTCTAATCTGTGACTATGATTATGGTGGATTATGGAGATGAGATATTTAAAATTGACTGGATTGATTTTCCTAGAAACATTTCCTTTTATGGCCCAACTGGAGACTTTAGCTTTCTTGGAAGTGTTTATGTTTTACCTCGGCCACTTAAAAACTCAGTAGGTTCCTTCCTGAACCTCAGACACTGAGCCTGGTCTCCTGCAGTGCCATCAACATGAGTTTTGAGCGAGCAGTTATTGTAATGAAAATACTCTGCATGCATGTTGTTTTTGTTACGTTATGTTGTTGTGCTGGCAGGTATTTACTGTTTTTTAAGTCCGTTTAAGTTGTAGAGGGCATCCAACATGTCCACAGGTCAAATAAACATAAAAAATACAAATCAGGACTTCTGAATGATCCTGAAACATTCCCAGTTTGAACAACCCTGGTGTTTTTACCACCTGTAGTAGACTCTGTGTTTAGACAGGATGTTAACGGGCATATTTAGGTGCTACAAGAGTCGTAAACTGGCCACTTGGTTCGCAGTTTTTCTCAAGTTATTTGAGTTTGGTCTGCGGCGTGTGACCAACAGCCGTGACCTTCATCAGTCAAACATCAGCCCACACAGGAAGCAGCAGTCTGCTCCACACATGCTGCTGATTCGTCTGCAACTCTTAGAGGAAAACTCAAGTTATTACTGGAGTAATTTGTTTCAGTAGAACGATTACTATCTAATTAGTTTTTATTCCTCCTGAAGGTTTGGCTCTGCTCTGCACCCGACTCTCTCCTTACACACTGAGCTTTTAACTGAACCAGCACCAGAACTTTTCCCCAACAAGAATCAGCAGCAAGTACGGCGGTAAAATGAGGAGACAGATCATCTGTCAGTCGAAAAGCTAAAGAAATTTGTTGACAAATATCTGCTGAATGTACTAAAAATGTCCAGTAGATGACCTCGACCTTTGACCTCACGTTGGACAGGAGATAGCTAAAGAAAGAGTGTACGGTTAACAAAAATAAGAAGTGTCAACGGCTCCCAGCTGAAGATTTATTTACCTTTTCTAAAGTTCCACTCTTACCTTTCCTTCTCTCTGCAGGACATGTCAGTTATGGAAGGAGAGTTAGAAATCCTCCTCGGAGAGCTGCACATCAAAATGAAAGGTACACACACACACACACACACACAGAGTCCCAGAGCAGTTTACAGATTATCCGGTGACACGTTATCGTCTAAATATTGAACATGTGTTATCACTTTCAGGTCTGATTGGCTTCGCTCGGCTCTGCCCTGGAGACCAATACGAGGTGAGCTTCTCTGTTTCAAGATGAATATCACGAGCTTGAACGAATCGAAGGAGAAGCCCTAAAATGCAAACAACATTCAGCACGTGAAAAGTGACAGAAACGAGACAGGCTTAACGTATATGATATTTCAAAATGGATTGAGTAGAAGTAGCTTAATCATCCACTGTCGCAGGAGGAGAGTGGAATACTGTTTTGTTTACAACATAAAAAAAATGACACCTGAAAAACTAAAAAGTAGCAGAGCGCTCTAGAAACATCATCCTTCCTACAGACCTTCTCAGACAGTCTGAGAACTGAAAGAACTGGCTGTCGGGTTGTTAAACAAAAAATATAACTGCACGCATTTTTATATCCACCTCTACCGTATGTAGCTTCTGTAGCTTGTAACTATGAAAGTCTCACCGGCATCCAGTAAATAAATAAATAAAACCCTAAATATTTGCACGGACAAGAAAATAATTGGATGAACTGACCCTTTAGCCTTCAACATTAGCAAAACTTTTTTCTTTAAACAGCAGCCATAAACTTTCTGAACAATTTACTGACCTGTTCATGACTTTTGGTGATTGGTGATGTCATGTCTCGATGATGTCACATGACCAGGTGATGGTGCGGCTGGGCCGCCAGCGATGGAGGATCAGAGGGAAGATCGAATCAGACGACACACAGTCCTGGGATGAAGAGGAGATGGTCTTCCTCCCGCACATACACCACAACTTTGAGATCAAGGTCACAAACACACACAGAAATACACACCTATACATGTACACGAACACATGATGTACACTCGTGTATATTTACTGTTTACTGTTGTGGTCAAGATATCTGGTCATGTGTGCGACTCTCTCACCTGTCAGATCTCTTCTGTCAGGTGACGGAGGCGAAGGGTTTGGGTTGGCTGCTGGTTGGCATGGTGACGTGTGCGAGCGCGGACTTCTTCGTGGCGAAGCCGCAGCTGATGTTGGTGGACATCACAGAGCTGGGAACCATCAAACTGCAGCTGGAAGTCACCTGGAAGTACGAACACACACATTCTCACACACAAATATGATTTAATCTAGACGGACTTGAAAGTCGTCCGTGACAAGAACAGATGAGGCGATGGCAAAGAAACGCCATGATGTCACGAGGACAGGATTTTCTGAAGGTGATGGGTGGTGAAGTGATGAGGAGTGAAGTCAGAGATGTTCCCAAAAAGGAAGGCAGAATAATTGGATGAGGCGAAGGGGAGTGGGTGTGGACAGCTGTGTCAGGAAATTGAATTTGTAGCGTAAAATATGAGGACGTTTTCTCTGAACTTTAGTCTCGACCTCAGAGTTGTAGCCTGTCGAGGTATCGAGTGATGATTCATATGAATGACGAGTGCAGCTGGTGAACAAACACATCAGATATCTTCCTCTCAGACGAGACAAAAGGAGAGTGAAGAGGTGAACAGAGACATTTGCCTTTTCTTTTCTTTTCTTTAATTTAATTTAAACAGCTTCCTTCCTCTTGTTATAACACATGTTCACTGCAGTAAAACAAAGCCAAGCAACAAACAACATGATGTAAACAACAATGAACGATGTGTTGGATTATTATAGATTCACATCCAGTTTCTGTTGTTGTTATTGTCTTCCTTCTCTGCCTCTGCGTCCTCCGTACCTCTAACCTGAGCCAGCTGTCACTGAGCAGCTCATTGAATTCAGAGTGTACATCATGCACACACACACACACGCACACGCACACACGCACACACACAAACACTCTCCTGTGCCCTTGCACCATGACAGATCACATTTCAGGGTTTCAGAGGCGCCAGGTGGAGGACGTTTCATGGATTTTCCCAAAAGAGATGGAAAATCACACAAACACGCACATGGCTGCTGAACTTGCACACACTCACACACACACACACACACAATGTTATTTTGAGCCTGAAAATGAGTCACACATTTCAGACTTTTCCTTCAGTCTTTCTGCTGCATATAAAAACTTACGCATGATAAGTGAAGTCAGTTTTAGTCACACAGCCCTGAATACAAAAATTAGAATTTGCCTCGAGGAGCTTTACTATCTGTACAGTGTATGACATCATCTGTGCTTAGACTCTTGATTCGAGATAACGGAAAACTCCCCAAAAAATTCCTTTAACGGTGGAAAAAAGAAAGACAGAAGAGGGATTCGCTTTCCCAGGATGGACGGACAGGAAGTAGATGTCATGTGCACAGCATAGATCAGCAAAATAAAAACAATATGTACACATTTTGATGACAAAAATACAGAAATATGTAGTTTCTAAAAAGCATAAGTGAAGAGTATGGATGGAGGATGCTGAGCAGCTTCAGGTAAAAGAAAAAAACTAAGCTGTGGGCTTTAATAAAAGATACAAAATGGTGATTGTCTGCAGACATTTAAAGAGGTCGTATTGTGCTTTTTGGGTTTTTGCCTTTCCTTTTTGTGCATGTAAAATACTGCAAGTATTAAAGATCAGTGATATTTATTGACAAATGGATGAAATACATGTAATATTCAGCAGATGTGTGTTTAATGTACATTCATGTGTTTATATTCTGTGTTTGTATTTGTATGTTCAGTCCGTTTGACAGCTCTGAGAAGATGAGGCCGCTGTCCGTCAGCAGGCAGTCGGTGTCGAGCAGGAAGAGTTCAGTTTACAGCTGGACGGCTCCGAGCACCCCGTCCTTCACCGAGAAATACTTTATAGTGAGTATACACGGAGGATCACACACACACACACACACACACACACACACACACACACACACACTCTGTTAGTCTTAAGCTTCAAACTATGACGGTCCACCTCTACCTCTAGTGTCACTTTTCCACGTGAAGAGCTGGTTAGACTTTCAAAATAAAGTTTGCTAACAAAAAGGTCACACAGTTTGACTTTAGGACCTTTACTTTGATATATAAGTTGATATCTTGTTTGTCTTCTTCCTCCTCTGCAGTCGATGGTGCGTGAGCTGAAGGATCGAGAGGGTTCCCTCCCGTCTCTGGTGTCTAAAAGTCGACACAACAGAGGAGGAGTTTCTCTGCTCAGCTACCTGTCCGACCCCTCAAACACCTCCATCACATCCAACCACAGCCCTCAGAGCGCCTATAACCTCAGGTATGTAATCTGGGCTGGTGAGCATCAAAGGCAGTGCTTACAGGGGCAAAACTTACTAGTAAAATTAATCAGTTGTTGTTTTCTCATGGGATTCGTCAGTAATAATAAGAGATTAAGTAATGTCTTCCTGATTCTTTAGAGCTTTACTTCACAAGCTTTTTGGCTTTTTAGCCCATTGAATAAAACAATGTCTGTCTTGTTGTAGACATTACTTATGATCAGTTCAAGCAAAGAGTCATTTACTTACTCCAATTGTTGAATTTGAAGGCTTTTGAGAGGCCTGGAGAGGTGAAAGTATCCAGTATTTCACAAGAAAAAAATCTGAAAATAAACATAAACAAGTTTTTTTATTTCTTTCTCATCATTTGAATCAATTTATGACTCTACAGATTCATCTTGGGACCCCACGGAGGGTCCTGACCTCGATGTTGGGGACCTTTTTTGCAATCTTACAAAGATTTAAATGAGAAGATAAATATCAGTTTCCTCTCTGTGGGAGATTAATAAAGAGATTGTTCTGGGACAACATAAACAAATCATGTTTAAAAATCTCTTCCTCCGCAGTCTGAAGAGGACTCACAGCTACCCCTCCAGCCACAGTGGAGGCACCAGTCTGGGAGGAAGTCAGACTCAGCTGTCCCTCGGGGAGGAAGGATCCCTGGAGGTCTCTGCGGAGGACAGGGAGAGGAGGAAGGAGGAGAAGGATGGAGAGGAGGAGTGGGGCAGTGTGTTAGATACTCGCTCTACACCAGCAGAGAGTAAAACGGGTTCCCTGCTGGCTCTGCAGATGTGAGCATGAACTCAAATAATGTTTGGTTTCTTTAACTTAAGTGCTGCCGAGAAACAAAGTGTTGTTATCCCCTCCAAACCATTTATCTCCAAAAAGTCTCATGAGCTAAGAAACTGAACTGAAGAGAAGCAGAACTGTTTTCAGCTTCATCTAGCTTGAGTGTTATTTTAGCTAAAAATCGTATTTCTTTAACGCTCTCTTGTAATAACACTACTTGATAATACTGCATATTTTTGTGTTTGTGTTTTTATTTGTTTATTATTGTATTTTTATTTTAATACAGGTCGAGCACGCCTGACATCCTCAGAAAGAACACAACTGGAGATCCAGAGCCTGAGACAAACAGCGTAGCTAAGGTACAAAATAAAGCAAAATAAACTTGAGTTATGAAACACCTGAAACATTTAAGTATATTCAACAATCCTTTAAAGTCCTGGTGAAACAAAACAGCTGCACTCAAAAGGGAGGAAAGCTTTCTGGGGCTGCTAGGGTGGCCACCAATAATCACTGAACCAAATACTCACCATTACTCACTAAAACAACAAAAATAAACTCTAAATTAGTCAATTGTGGCCTGTTTCATATTAAAGACCCCCTCTTTTTGTGTGTGTGTTCCAGCTAATGTTATTAGCCAAGAGGTAAACTCAGTCTTCCCCTCATTTGTTCCAGGACTCCCCAGACTCTCAGTCATATTCTGCCCCTGACTCGCCCTCACCCACTGCTCAGCCCCCTGCCGTGACCCCCTCCTCACCCACACCTGCTGCTCCGGCCCAGGGGAGGCCGGGGGTGAGCGGCGCCCAGCGGAGGGCTCAGGCCGTCAGGCTGGGAGCTCTGATCGCTGAGCTGGAGAAGACGTTACAGAACCAGAGCTGCTCTGAGAAGGAGCTGAGAGCCTTGGACCACCAGATACTGCACCTGGCAACCATATTAAAGGTGGGTACTTATATACACACACATATACACACACACACCTGTGAGGGAACATGTGTCATCTTTATGCTCTGTGGCATCCTCCAGAACGACCTCTCTCTGTTGAGGAGCTCGTCATCAGAGGAGACTCTGGCTGTAGAGGAAGTCCTGGGCAGTTTTGACTTCCTGTCGAATGACTTCACCGGAGATGATGACACCTCCTGTTTGGGCAGCCTGAGGCTAAAAGACAGCGGGTGAGTTCACAGACAGAAGAAGAAGAGAATACAACGACTTACTGTGAAACAACTCATCTCTCTTTTTTATCCTCATCCTTCAGCATCAGTTCTTTCCAGCAGAGCACTCTGGGAAAGCTCAGCCAGTTGGCTGCTGAGGAAGAGCTGGTCATCGCCCCTTTGACTTCTGGGAACTGGGGTCTTGACCAGGCTCTAGAGACGCACCTGGATATATGTTGCATCCTGCTACAGGTACAGGATGTTTCTATAGTATGCCGCAAGCCATTTGTCCACATTAACAAAGCTTTTGTTCAGCTGCTTTTTTAAAATTCTAACAAATGCACCTGATGCTTCCTCAGTTGATAAGAACGACCGACTTCAGCCCCTCGAGGAGGGAGCTGCTGCAGGAAACGGCTCTGCAAGCTGAAGTCCTGGACAGAGTCAGCTGTCTGCTGCTGGAGAAGAACAACAACATTTCTGCAAGAGACAGTGAGTCGAAGATCCGTTTTTTATTACATCAAATCTGGACGCAAATCTGTGAAGTAGCCATTTCATACATTGGTTCTCGTGGAGTACATGAAGGTAAACACCCTCCTCTCTTTACCTTAAGTCCTCCCGAAGGCCCAGAGAACGAGGGATGTGCTGCTGTTCTGGGAGGAGTGTGTGACGGACAGCAGCTCTCCGTTCTGTTGCCACTCGGACAGTTTCTCCAGGACGCTGAAGAAACGTTACACGCACAAGGTGAAGGCCAAGCAGCCCGGCCAGTCAGAAAAAGGTACAGAAGCACCTTATTCCACCTTTCTTACTCAAACACCAGCGATTTTTCAGCGATTAATCACAAAAAGAAACGTCAGATTAAACTGATAATGAAAATGATAGTTAGTCGTCTCCTGCACACTGACCATCACACACTGCAGTGTTTATCACCTGCTGACTGAGCTGGACACCCTGCCTCCTCTTTCTCCTCCTCTGCAGTGTTTTCTCAGCTCCTGCAGCAGCTCCAGGCGGCCTGTCGGATGGTGCCCAGCCCTCGGCCGGTCTGCAGCCCGGAGAGAGTCACCCTCTTCCAGCTGTCGGTGTATCTGAAACGCTGGAGCGTCCAGCAGCTCGGAGAGCACATCTCATGCCTCTCCAAAGAAGGTACAGCTGTTACATATTTAAAACTCTGGACTTCAGGTTCACACATCACCCATTGCTTTTATCAATTTTTTAAGCCTCGGCCCTATGATTAATGTTCTGGTGTGTAAATGACCGATAGGAATGCTGCAGTGGAAACCCTTTGGAAACTTTGACTGTTGTTACGACCAGGGCCGAGGGGAAACCCTGGCGCAACATGAAAATGAGCCTCCCCTCTTCCCCCCAAGCAGCAAAGCATTTTTAAAGGTTTTATTTAAAAACACATCTAGAACACAAACAGACATGCTGACAGTCTGGCTGAGAGAGGAGAGCCCGCAGGAACTGGGAAGAGCCGGCCTTAAACTTCTGGCTTCGAGGCAGGAACCAATCAGCTCCCTGGACAGCCTACAATCACTCAACCAAACACACCTGCAACCAATCACACGCACTCAGGTAACACAGAGGCAATTAAAGCACAGAGGCAATTAAAGCACATACAATAGAAATGTTTATACGACCTCTGGGGTCGTAACACTGTGAGCGTCAAAGTCCATCCATAAAAACTTCTTGTTTTGCCGCTGACAGGCTCAGATTGTTATATTAAGTGTCCGACCACATAATGGAAAGAATCCTGACAGAGAAAGACTTATTGTTAATTTAGGAATCACCTGATGTATCGCTCTCATCAAATCGACCAGACTCAATGTACAGAATTGACAAATAAAAGAAAATCAGGTGCTAGTAGTAGATATACTTTTGAAGTTCCCCACAAGGATTACGTCGCAGCCCGTGTCATAGCCGCCAACTGAGGTGATAGTTATTATTTATATGTAAATCCATCATTATTGTTTTTCTTACAGCAAGCGTCACACACGACAGGTGTCTTCAACGTTTGTGTATGGAGATATGTGTGTGTGTGTGTGTGTGTTTGTGTGTGTATTTAAGGATCGGCATGCTGTTATAGTTTTAACTCGAGAGCTTTAGGATCTGAGAACGTTCCAGAGATTCCAGCTTTCTGAAGGCATCTGGACCATCTGTCAACATTACTGCCAAACAGTCACACCAAACTAACTGGGCGAGCGTGTGTGTGTGTATATATACATGTGTGTGTGTGTGGGAGGCCACAACTCTCCTTAATGTATCTTTCAAGTTTCATTCATGATTAATTTTATTGCCTAAATATTTTGCGGATAGGAAGACATAAAAACAAGCATCCTTCCTTCCTCCTCTTTGCTTCCTCTCCTCCTTCATGTGGCCGCAGCGTGTTGATGTCTGCAAACATTTGGTTTTCATGGCACGACACGACTAAATCTTCAACAACAACTGTGTTTTCGGTGCTTAATTCAATCTGGGAAATAAATAAAAGTCCGAAATTAATCTGGGCATTTGTTTTAACTCACTTTAAACACCAGGCGGATGGAGTTTAGAGCCAGAGGAGATGAAATTAAAATTGCTTCTCTGAGATGTAAAGAAATGACATCTCAGAGCTGTTAATGGGGCTGCACAGTGTGAGCAGAATGAAGAGTGTAAACTTATTTAATATATTGCATCTGTCTCAGCAAGGATTTTCAGGTTGCTGATGCAGTAAATAAAACTTATAACAAGCCTGTCCTGAGAGATTTCATGTCCATTATAAATCTTGACATGTTTCTGAGGTCAAGGATGAATTTTAAACCTCAGATTTTAAGCTAATAATGAGGAGAAATGTCCCGTTAGCGCTCAGAAAAAACGTAAATATGGCCATGTGCTGATGAAAACCCTGTGATTGGCTCCAGAACTGAACAGATGAGGCGTATTATTCCTTCATTACGACCGCTGATGTGTTTCAGAGTACATCCTGTCGGCCCTGAGGAGCCCCAAAAGGAGGCGGGCTTTAAATAAACTGAGGGCGCGGTCCATCACGGAGCTCCTCCCACTGGGATGCACGCTGCAGACTCTGGCCGCCCTGCAGATCGACTCCAACCACAAAGTCTGCAAAGCTGCCGTCAACTGTCTCTGCAGGGCCGCAGGCTGCAAAGCCTTCAGGAACAAGGTACATCAAACTGTCCACGCTGTGTTCACTGTGAAGCAGAAAGTTTTCATTTAGTATTTTTAAACTTGAGTTTCAGTTTGGTTTATGGCAAGATAGTGTTTTGGGTTCAAATAGATGCTTTTCACAAAATCAACCACATGTCTGAAAGGCTTTTATGCAGTCACAAAGTCATCCTCAATCACTAAATGTTAAAGTGGAAGTGTCTTGAGAGGAAAACATAATGCATCTTGCACCAATTTCCAAAGAAACTGAGACAGTTGTAGCTTCCTTTTGTTTAGTTGCTTAGTTTCCTTGTGATTTTCACTATTGTTGTTAACTTCCATTAAATCAGGAAGATTTCACATTCACACCTGAACTCTGCCCAGTGTACCTTGTGCAAATACAAACAATGATGCAGCTTCTACAACTGCTACATCATCATTTCTTCTCCTCCAGGCGGTCGTTTACTACACAGAGAGCTTGAAAAGCGCTGATGTTCAGATCCAACAAGGCTCCTGTCTGGCTCTGAAGTGCCTCAGGGTGAGAATCACAGCAACACTCACAGAAATACAGTTTCACCACCGTCTGCTACATCGTCAACGTCAATGTGTGTGTGTGTGTGTGTGAACAGGCGACAGAGAGTGTGGACCACATCGCAGATTTATGGAGGTCAGCGGATGAAGATCTTCGCAGCGCTGTCAGAGAGACCGTCCTCTCCTTTGGTACAAACATTATTTACTTTTCACTCGTTTTTATTTCAATATATTGTAGTTTTATTATATTTTCCATCTGCTCATCTGCAGGTAAAAAAGGCTACCTGGCCTTCCAGAGGATGGACCAGCTGTACACTGAGATGGAGGAGGAGGCGTATCAGAACCAAGAGACTGAGATTACATTTCTATAGGACACACTCTGGACCTAAAACAGGCCAGAGAGCCCGGCATGAAGAGTCTCGATGATCCTGACTGTCAGGCTGAGAGACTACATTTAAACAGAGCGTACGAGGCATCGAACTTTCTGATTTTGTTTGAAGAAATCGGAAAGAAACCCCTGTGACAAAAACCAAAGAGACGAGTGCAGGAGATGACTCTAGCTTTCTCTGGATGGATTTCTCCAAAGCTCTGACGTTGCTTTATCCTGTGACCAAAGAAGAGACTTTACTGGGATCTTGGATTTTTTTTTTTTTTTTGCTCAAATATGCACATTTGTTTAAAGAAGAAGGAGTCCTGTTGTAGTTTATTTAACCTGCTTAGATTCCTGGTGCAGCTTAAAGTTGATTTCTGCTTTTTGTTGGGACTAACAACAAAATCTACGTCTTTCTTTTGTTGTCATTCACTTCACCTGTCAGTGGTTTTAATGTCTGTGTGTAATCGCTGTTAATGGACTCAGCTGTGTGTGATCACTGAGACGCAGGCAGGTGCTGCCCTCTGCTGGCTGTTTCAGTACGAAGGCCCTGACCTGAGGATGCTTTCTCTGCCCACAGTGAAGATTTGGCTGTGGTCAAACTGACCTGGGACCCCTCTGACTGGGATATTTAAGGAATGTTTGGAGGGTCAATAAAATGGCATGGGAAGAAGACCTCAGTCACATGAGGTTTCTCTTCAGCCCTGACAGCTCATCACAGATTCTGGTACCAGAAAATTATCAAATTACATCATTTTCCTCTCCCAGTAAATCCTCAGCATACCAGAGCTCTCGTGCTGGAAACCACAACTGCACCATTAAGATCTCACAAGAGATGAAAAGACACAGTTTGTCCCTTTTTTTTTCCAGATGATCAGATGCAGAGTCAGAATGAAATTGTTCAGAATATAAACAGGAACCAGAGTTCAGTCTTAACTGTGTTTAAAGAGTCTCTGCCTGGTTTGTTTCAGTCCCCTCCTGCAGGCCCGGATGGCTCAGAGATGTTAAAAGACAAGAACTTATTAGAAGGAAGAGACAATCAGCAAAAAACTATATATATTTGTGTACATTTTTTGACAATTTATCATCAGAATAGGTAAAAGCCGAGAAAAAGAAGCTATAATGAAGGTACATAGAGCTGAGAGAGATTTGTAAGAAAGGAAGGACAACAGGAGAGTAAAGGAAGTAAGAATGTGAGGTATAAATGTGTAGGACAGGATTTAGCAACACTACAGGCAGGCCAGCAGCTCTATGGGGCTGCACTTCAACACAGGAGGGAGTTCTTTGAGCTAAATGCTAACATCAGCATGCTAACATGATGATGTTCAGCAGGTATAAAGTTTACCATGTTCACCATCTTGGTTTAACCTGCTAACATTTGTTAATTAGATACACAAATTACATCTAAAGCTGCATAAACCAAAGTGTTGGACGTGTAAGAGTTCAGTTTTCATCTGATGGTGGTGCTAAATGACTGCAGAGCATCACATCTGAACCAAATTTCATGGAAATGTGCCCTTTTTTGTTGAGATATTTTACTTAAAAACACAAATATCAACCTCGTGGTGATTCTAGATGAAAAAAAAAAAGAGGATAAACAAAGTCGTCAATTGATTGAACAAACAAGGCAATAACTTATATTTAAAGAGAGCAGCGTAAATCAAAATGTACACAGTTAACTTCAGGAAAAGTCCCTGGATCAGTTTGTTAATGTTGATCCATCATCGCCCGTCTGTTCAGCACCAAAATGATTTCAGTCAACAAGTTCGAAGTAACACGCTGACGCACACTTATGAGGAGTTGGGACTCATCTTTCTTCACTTTCACTTTGAGTCCAGACGTTCTTCTGACATGGTCCCAGCTTTGCATCAAACTGTGGTTTTAACAGCTATATGTTATTGTAACTGGATGTATATTGCTTACAGAAATGTGTATTATTGAGACTTTATATTGTACTTACAAGAAAAGGAAGCGTTTCACTTTTGTGAGCATTAAAAGGACTCAACATTAACTGTGGCTGTTCTGTTCCTGATCTCTAATTTAACGGTGCCAACGTGCCTCATGAAGTCTGCAAATGATTTCTCAGTTTGGGTATTTTTTTTAAGGAAAAGAGTTTTTTTCCCCTCTATGACAGGAAACTGAATATCTTTGGGTTGTGGACAAAACAAGACATCTGAGGACGTCATCTCGGGCTTTGGGAAACACTGATCGACATTTTTCACCAAACAACTGATCGATTAATTGAGAAAATAATTGCCAGATTAATCAACAGTGAAAATGGGAATGAGATTCAAAAATCAACTTTTCTTACAATCACTTCCGTTAAGATTTTTAGAGCTCGAGACCAAAAAACAATTTAAAAATGGAAGAAAAACAGCTAGCTGTTCGTGAAATACCTTTTTTTTTTTATGCTTGATAGAATACGGACCTCTACACAGTTTAACACGTTGAGAGGAAAAACTTTATTTAAATTAAAACCAAAGCAATAATGCAGCAGTGAGCATGTTCAGCACTGCGACAGGAGGCCACACACACACACACCAATAGGTACACAGTATGAACGCCGTAGCCTGTGTCTGACAGCTAATCATAACACTTACAGCAGTGATACACAAGGAAACTCCAGAACAGCGTTGCCCTTCAAAATGAACAATAAAGTTATTATTGTCAGTGAAAATTCGATACCTTTTCCTCCTCCAGCGCGCTGTATAACTTATTGTTGCTGGAAATACTGAACATCTATTGTCATGTTACCTTGTGTATCCCCACATTTCTTCGCGTATCAGCATGTCATGAGCACAAAAAATACACACCTATCGCACATAACACAAATCTTCTTTCATACGCCCTAAACATACCCACACATACAGATTTTTTTTAACCCTTTGGAAACGTTCAGCATTTTGTTTTTATTAATTAAAATGTGTGTGTGAACTTTTTATGCCTGAAAAATAACTAACGGCAACCCATGCACAAAAAAAAACCTAACAAAAAAAAAAACAGCAAAAAAAAGAAACAAAATGTTCAGATGGTGAGTCTGGTAGGTCGGTCGGTAGGGGGACATTCACTCGGAGGCGAGAGGAGGGAGAGGAGACGAGGGGCGGCTGCAGAGCACAGTGGGGTAATAACAACGAGACAGCTCCTCAGCATTATAACACCTTCTTTTAGGTGCGTTTTGTGTGGCTATGCGGCAGAGGAGGAATTATTCACAGCATAGTTATTGATTGTCCAGTGTCAGTGTGCTCTCCTTCAGGATAGCGTTACGTGTGCAGAGCCGGAGTGGCGACAGAGTTTGGTCAGGGGTGGACTGTGAAAGACGTGTTGCACCTACGGGGGGGACAAACATGTCAAGATGCCAGATATTCTTTAACACTTACTGGTCGTCAAAAACTGAAACGGTGCCGGGCTTGAGAGGCGAGCGTGGCTGCGAGTGAAATGTGAAAGATCCAACTCGAGTTTGGCAGTTTGAGGTTTGAAACATTTTCATTATAAAAAAAAAAAAAAAAAATTAATAGAGCTGGGTATCGCCGAGGAGTTCCCGAATCGATTCACAAGGTCCCAATTCAATTCCATTTACTTTCTTAATTTAAGATGTAAACTGTACAAGAAATATTAAAAATATTCTTGTTTACACACAGGATTTAATTACATGTTTTTGGGGATATGTAGTAAAACTCTTTAATGGAGTATTGCTGCGATTTTAGCATTTAATTGTTAAAAAATACTGTAGTGAAAGAGCAAGACGGTAATGACAGATGTTGGCTGTATTTCAACAAAGGATACAAAGAAAAAATAAACACATTTTCCTCTTTTAATCAAACTCTGTGGCCATTTAAGTATTGATTTCTGTGTTTACGAGGGGCACTTGAACGCGCCATCAAGTCCCTGTTCCTGTACTGTGTGTAAGATGTTGACAGACAGCAGAGGACAGAAGCCGAGCGCCCGAAAATTACACCAAAACGCGTTATAAACATAGTTTTTAATCACAAGACTATTTTCGATTTAAACATTTAGCCGTGAGTGTGACGAAAGCCTGGAAAGATTTACTCGCCAAACAGAAAGTCTCTTTTGGTGCTTGGTGGGTGTTGATTTCAGACGCTGACATGCATCCACAGGAAAAGGCATAGAGTGAAAGATCGATTCGGGATTTTCTGAATCAATTACAGATTGATTTGAATCGGAAAATCTATTTTTTTTTAACCCAGCTCTAAAAACGAGCCTACAGGTTTTTGGGGAAAGTGACGTTTCTCTTTAGTAGTATTGGTAGTAAACACGTCAGAGGGTTGGAAAGGAACCAGAATACTGAAACACAGTGGTCACATGTGGGGTTTATAGTGTCTAGTTTTCATTCAGATGCTGGAATGAAAGTTGCTGAAACTGAAATTCTTTCCTAAACACCAAGTTCACACACGTCCCTTCCCCTCAGCATTTAAAGTTTGGATGCCCCTCCTTTCCTTCCCGTTACGTAAAAGTACACATAATGTCTCCTCCGACATCACTTCCCCCTCCTCTCCTCCTACAACCTGAAATTCAAATCTGTCTTTACAGCATGAAAACAGCCCCCCATAATCCTCCAGAACTGGCTCTTCTACTCCTCAGTACCACCTTTGGCTGAGCGCTCTCTGTTTTTGCGGTATTCCCCTCCGGCAGTCCTTCAGCACCGCCTCTTCACTGCTCTCCCGCCCCCAAAGTGTAGTCCGTCCTGTCTTACAGCATGGCAGTATCATTCTCCAGCAATGCCTCGTCACCCTTCACACCCCCCTCTTCCCCCTTTCTGATATCTCTCCCCCCCTTTTCTCTCCTAGGTCCCGACAATCGCTGGGTCGTGGGCAGCGTCCGGCAGTGCGGCATCCTGGCAGTGGTAGAGGAAGCAGTTGCCCCAGCAACTATAGCAGATGAGGAAGAGAGCAGCCAGGAAGACCAAGGCACAGATGGTGCAGGGCTTCCTCTCCAGCAGGAAGCTGAGCAGGTAGAAGCCCATGAACATGGAGTGGTTGAACCACAGCGCTGGGTTCAGCGGCTTGGGGATGAGCAGCACAGGAAGTAGCCACTGTAAGCAATACATTGTCTCTGTTTTATGAAGGGCGCTGACAGAAGCTCTCTGTGGGGCTGCTACAGCTCAATCCAGGGTCGCCTGAGGTCTGTGGAGGAGGAGGATGCAGCAGACTCAGCAGATAGTAAGATGTGGGAGAGTCGTCCTATCCGAGCTGAGATGATGGAGGGACAGGTCGAAGAAGCCAGATGTTGCTGTCGTCAGGTCATCCCTGTAAACAGTAGAGGACAGATGAGGTGAAAAGGGATGACTTCATGTCCCAAACAAAGTCTGATCAAACTAAGACTCCAACCTACAATTATTTATCACTTAATCTGCCTATTATTTTATCAACTGTTTGGTCCACTCTGTTCCAGAAAACAGTGGAAATGCCCATCACATTTTCCCAGAGCCCAGGGTGATGTCTATATACTCTTCTTTACTATAACACATGAAAAAAACGCAAATTTCATAACCGAGAAGCCGTAGCTAGGGAATGTTTTGGATCGGAAACTGATAATCAATGAATTATGAAAAACTCTGTGATTGTAGTACTGCAACAAAAAATTTTTTTTTACTATAATATACAAACAATCTTTGCTTGGACTGCCTGGATGAAGGAATTATCTTTTTCAGAACCAGCTAATACGTACAGTTCTGTTTATATGCAACGGGAAAAAGCCTGAAGTATAAAAATGAGTTTAATTTACAACTCAAACAATATAGGAAATTAATCAACAACTATTTTGATAATCGTTAACATAATTTTTTAAAGCAGCCTCAGGTTTTAAGTTGTTCTTACACTTCCATGATACCAAACTGAAAAGTTTTTGACATTTTTAATGTCAACTTGGGCCTTTTCATGTTTTTGACATTTTATAGAGCAAAAATTATGTCAAATATTATGCCAGATTAATTGATTAATGACATTAGTTGTTAGTTGCACCTTAAATTTCACACACTTTTTACACATGCCATTCGGGGACATTGTATGGTGTGGGCTGCAGGACAGGACTAACATTTAATTCAGATCTACTGTATATTTGTGAATAAAAACCTATAATAAACTTGAATTTTATATAAGGATCCTCCTTACACGATACCTCACAGCCTCACATAATTGGTTTGAGTATTTTTTAAGAAAAAAAAGTCAAAAATGATCTGGGTCCAGCTTTTTTAAATGTGGGCTAAATACTTTCTGGATTGTTTATTCCTCTACAACAGTAAATTGAACATCTTTGGGTTAGAAACCAAACAAGAGCAAACAACTAATCAATAACAGGAACAGACAATGATAATCGAAGGCTGCAGCCCGACACTATACTTACTGCCACTCCTTTAAAAGCAATTCATGAATGCTGATCTCAGAGACATCCCATGTATGGATATAAATAGACTCTGTAATATAGTGTGAACACTGACTTTAGATATTTATTTATAGATGATTACATTAAAAAGGTAATAATAAACATTACATGCGTGTTAGTCTGGACAGTGTGAGAGATTTCAGACATGTAACTTTCCTGTGTGCTACAGACTGAAGGCCATTGTCTCACACTGTAACACAGTTGTGACTAATCAGTGTCCCTGCCCATGTTAATGACTCCCAAAAGTGAACGCTGAGCTACATCATGTATTTACAGAGGTAACTTCCTTGTAAGGGCCTGATACTGGTAGCTGTTAGCTTGCTCGGCTAACAATAACTAGCTGCGCACTAAGCAAACCCACGCTATCATGCAGATATGCGGAGGACTAATATGCAGCATCTGACCACATTAATACGATTGTGTTTAATCATGTGAAACACAAAAATTGAGGTTAATGTTTAACGGAGTCGAGATTTGCAGCGAGTTCACGTTGAAGCGGCTGTTTTCAACATGAAAACTGGCTGCGGCTGCCTGAAGGACAAAAGCACTTACTCTCAGTCACAGCTGCTAGCATCGTCTCCATAACTTCACAACACAGTCATGTTGAAATAACGACATAAATAGTGGTTACTAATAACACACTTGCTGGGTTAAATTCGCAAACATTCAATAGGACAACCTGAGCACACAGGCTAGTTAGCACTAATGCTAGTTAGGTTAACTAATTAAATCAATGCTCATTTTTAAAAAATGCTTCACAGTTTGGTTCCTGAAGTTACAACCTTAAGCTCACTCATCATTCTTTATGCTAGTTGACAGGTAACAGCCAAGTTATCAAACATTAGCCCCTTCTAGAATATACGGACAAAGTGGTGCAACCAAACCCAATTCAAAAACCAACCAATTTAATGTTGCAAGGCGTGCGACTGGAAGCAAACGCATCGTGAGACGTCACACAAACTAAATTTAGAGCCCGAGAGGGGCGCTCATCATTTCGGGATACCGCCAGTACGACAAACTATTTCTGTTATTAAGTAATTTTGACATCCAAGTTGTTTCATCTACAATCACGTCCCTCAAAAATCCATCGCAGTGGGCGGTAACGTTAGCACGCAGCGTGAGCCAGTTCTAAAAGTGGACCAGAACCGGTCACAAACTGTGTTATCGTATCAGTCTGTGTAGCTATAATGTTAGATCGTGTTTTGTAAATTATAAACACGGCCAGTGTAAACGACCAGCTTGCAGCGGAGTTTAGCATCAACATTTAATCGGTAGAAGAAGGAACTACACGTACCGGAGGCTAGCTAGCTAGGTTAGCTTGAAAAACAAAAGATTTTGCCAATGTATTGTTCCTCCGGCGTACATAACCAACACAGTGAGATAACACAATGACAACGATTGGCGTCTTTGTACGAGTTGACTTCCTGTGTTGCATGAATGTGTAAAAAACAAAAACAAAAACAAACCTGACATTGTTCGGGCTCATTCTCAGCAGACAACAACCGTCAACACCATTCTGACTGTGACTGCGTACGTAGCTGCTAGCTAGCAAATTAGCTAACAAACATTAGCGTTAGCTGAAAGGACCCCTGGTGCAGCGGAGCAAAGAGGTTTAGACGACTGAGGTCTGCCTGAATGCATTTAACTTCACGTCAACACCATATATTATAGGTAGGTATATAATATGATATAATGAAATAAAATGACATAAAATAAAATATAATATAATATACAAATTGCATCTACAGCAGAGCAGACAACAAATCTATTAATTATGATGTTATTGTATTTGTTGTATACTGTGAATGTAATGTCGATATTGTTTGTTGTCTTTATGAGTTGATTTAGTGGCATATGAGTTTCCCCACTGGGGATTAATAGAGTCGTCCAATCAAATCTTATAATGAATAATCAATATAATAAATTGTCCCTGTGAAAACTTTATTGTTCTTTCTGACAGTCACAGCTCCTACATCATAAAAGTGAGAGAGTGGGCTGTATTGAAGACACATTTGGGTCCAGGCAGCATTTTAATCACTTGGCAAGCTTGTAAATGTTGTTTTCTTACTTTTCTTTAAGATTTTTTATCACCTTCCCTGCTGAATATTGAATCAAACTTCAATTGTGGCTTGTATAACTATAAATTATCCTCTCTTTTCTCTGGGATGTCTTTTTTAAAATGTATTTTTTAACCAACTAAACGGAAACTGGTGAAGATGAATGGAATTTATGCATAATCAAAGTTAAATAATCAGACTCAGGGTTGCAGGAGCAAAAAATGACCAAAAAAGAACCACACCCATTTTCTCCAAACTTTATTTGTCACATTTAATTTATTACACAGACGACCAAAACAGTGAGACAGCATGTGATCAAAATGCTGTTATGCTGTTAGTGAAGCCAAGAGAAATGGCAAATAAATCTGTCAGCATTTAAAGAAATTAACAAGGAAATCTAACATCAGTAATAAAAACAACAGAACTAAATACAGAAAGAAATATGATCCAAGTAAAGTAGCAACAGCATTTAATTCTTATTTTATTGATTCTACAAAAAGTCTTAGAGTTTCCCTACGTTAAATTATTCTGTCACTCCTCTAAATACTGATGATCCCATTTTGACTTTTAGAGCGGTGACCAACTCCAAAGTAATTGTTCAAGGGCAAAGGCTGAACTGCATGGCATGGACACGATATTCATTAAAAACCCATGAGGAGGCACGCCAATGAAAAAACAAACAAACTAAGTGGTCAAATTAACAACTGAAATAGTGTTTCTAAGCGCTTTGAAGCAGCAATAATTACACCAGTGTTCAAATCAGGTGAACACATGATCATACAGACCCATCAGTTTACTTCTGACAATGTCAAACGATGCAGAAAAATTGATCTCTGAGCAGATAATATCACATTTTAATGCTACTTCCTTCTCAAACTGGTATTGTTTTCTTCTACAAAATATTAAGGCTAAATTGGACAAGGGAGGTGTGATCAGGTTTTCTTGATTTAAAGAAAGCCTAACCAATTTTTCAAAGTTAAAATTTTCACTTACCATAAATCAACCATTAATATCAAACCTTACAGAAATAAAAACATGTTCTGGTCGACCATAAAACCTCAGAAAATGGTTGATAATCATGTTGGTGTACCTCAGGGTTCAACTTCGGGTCCTCTGTTTTTTTTTTTTAAGTTTGTATATTAATGACCTACCTGAAGTTTGTCCATAACTTTTGAGATTTACGCCGATGATATGGTCATATATCTACAAGAACTATCAGCGTCAATGGTCAATATCTCTAATTGGTTAACAAACTCATTATTACACACAGATAAAGATCTGGACCCAGATGTTATACTGTAGCAGGGAGAAGACTATCAGTAGTGCATGAGTTTTAATATTTAGGCATAAAAATCACATTTTCAGCACAAGTAAAAAAAAAAAGTTGAGAACAGAATTAAATTCAATTTTGCAAATTAAGACATATTAGGAACAATTTAACCAGAAGAGCTTTAAGTTGTACATCAATGCCCATCAAAACATTGAATAAAAGTAATATTTAACTATAAACCATTCTGAACCTCTTTAAGCCCTTGATTTCCCTTTAGTTTGCTCATCACACTAAATGACAATATCAGGTATGTGCTTGTTTAAACAATTTACTGAATCAAATAGTCCCACAAAAGACTCCATGTTTATTTAGCTGTTATGAAATGGAAATATCCTGGATCGGGCATCATTTTTACACATTTACCTTAAATTCTGCCTGATGAACTGCAAGGGGAAACCTTTGGTTTGTCCAGTGTAATTTTTTAATGCATTTAATTAGGTTGAAACTGTAAAAAATTGTGCCAATGGCAAAATTTTATAAAATAAACTTGAAGAACATGTTCAAATTTGAAGATGTTTTACTGTGAATAACCTTTTTTTAATGGTCTGACCCCACTTTGCTCAATAATTTCATCAAACAAAATCATCTACCAGAGTTACTGACCAGAGGCGATTGTAAAACACCATAAAAAATGAATCTTTGGACACTCAGAAGAACTCAGGAACATCACATCGCTCGATTCTCTCTTGAAATCTGTAAAACAGTGCTTACTGGACAATCAAACATGCTGTCATCACCTGTTCATGTTACTGTTTTGCTATCATCTGTGCTTTTGTCTGTGCTTGTTTACTTATTTTCCCTCAAATGTTTTGTTAAAATACTCTTTATAATGTTTAGCTAAATCTCGTACATTTACATGACGGACCCAAGTGCCTATGTTAATTACTGTGGATTGTCTCTTCTTAAATAAACATAAACATAGCTTCTAAATAGAAAACACATTTCAATGACCAGAATCTGTGCACTTGATTTCTGTATCCATCACACTCTCTCTCTCTCATTCAGTCATTCAGCAAATAAAAGCAACAGAAGCTGTATGTTTTCGTTATATTGGTGCTTTCTGCAGCGCTGAAAGCTACATGCTCGTCTATTCTGTCGTCTTTCTGTATCGTATGAGGTCATCTACATTGCAGGCAGTCGTTTAAAGTATTCAGGATTGGACAGCTGTCAGTCCCCGCACGTCCTGCTTCCTGCTTAGCTGGCAAAGTGCATATCGATCAGCGTAGTTTATAGTGAAGCCATATACAGTATTGTTACATCGAGAAAAAGTCAGAGTAAAAGAGCTGAAACACCGGCAACATCTTGTTGAAATGCAGATGGGCAATACTACCTGTAACAGGAGTGGAGACTGACGACCGCAGCAACAAAATAATCATTAAAAATAAACAATAAAAGTAAACAAACACAATAAAACAACTTGAACATCGCTGCTAGCAATCGTCTGTCTCCATTCCAGTTAAGTGAACGGTGACTTGAGTCAACTAGCCTGTCTTACTGAGAATCAGACAAAAATATCTCAAATTATTTCCATTCATCTGATGTGTCTGATATTACTGTATGAGCTATGACAGTTTGGTAACTAGCCAGTATTTTAATTATGGCACCCTGAACTTCTCAAGCCCAGTACAAGTCCCACATTCGCCGACTTAATTTGGACTTAAATGTTGGTTAGTCAGTCACGATCGTAGCGGTTCAAACATTGTCGAAGTGACTCGGACATGAACACAGTGACACGAAACGAGCGTACTGACTCAAATGAAATAACATACTGACTTGGATGCTCACATACTGACTCGGACATGATCATGATGACTCTGACATGACTTTATTAGTCAAATACGACTGTAGTAACTTGGACATTAATGTATTGATTCAGACGAGATCGTGGTGACTCGGACATGACTACAGCATGACTGAAGTGACTCGGACATAAACACAACCACTTGAAAGTGACTCGGACAAGATCGTATCAACTAGGGCGTGACCTTAGTGACTGTAGCATGAGCTTTGGATATAACTGTAGTAGGTCGACCACGGCCGCGCTGACTTGGACATGAACGTAGCGACTCGAACATGACTGTGTTGACTTAGACTTGACTTGATTGATTCGGACCTGACAGTAGTGTTGCGGACATGATTGTTCTGACTCAGACATCGACATGGTGATTTAGAGTCGACTGTAGTGACTCGGACGTGTCCTCTGTGTCACTACGGTTCTGTCCGAAGTGACTCGTAATCATAGTGACTTACATATGATCAAGGCAGCTTGAAAACGTCCTTCATGACTCAGATTTTAAAAATGTAACACTAAAACGTTGAAGACTTGGGGCTCGACTTGGACTTGGGGTTTGGTGACTTGACTTCAACACTCTCGCTAGCTATTTGTTCATGCTTTTGGCCTCTAAATGTTGCCCATGTGTCATCGCCTCAAGATTTAGCCAGGAGCATACAGCAGCCATTTCAACACGATTGAAAAAAAAAAGCATATTAGGCTAACAGGACGCTAAGTTTAGCAATCACATGACTGGTTGTACAGTAAACATCCGCAGCAGTTACAACCATTCCAAAATAGAGATATTTCAGTCACTGTAATACATTTAACATGATGCAGCATTTCAATGATGATAGTCACTATTTCCAAGAGGAATCGATAAAGTGCCACAACCTTACTTTCAAAGTTGCTACAGGCTAAACTTCCTGTTCAGTGATACAGAGGAGGAGCTAAGAGGAGTCACTGTTGTCTCTGGACTCAGACATCGGGGTGAAACTACCGACCATCTCTGAAGCTGATGAGTAGTAGACAAGACTGCAGAAGTACCTTTGGACCTCCTATCGAGCAGAACGTAAAGAACTAAGGAACATCACATCACTCTCGATTCTTTCTCCAAATTTATAAAACCGCGGTTACTGGACAATCAAATGTGCTGTCACAATCTGGAGTAGTGGTTTTGTCATTGCTTTGGTGTTTGTCTGTGCTTTTTTTGTATTCTGTATTGATGTGCTCTTGTATGTCTTCTTTTTAATGTTAGTTATATGCCATCAATCTGCTGAGGACTGCAGATACCTGGTTTTAACCTGGGGAATTGTTTGCTATTATTGTAGTTTCATGTGGCCATTTTGTTAAATAATCTGGTTTAGAGGCAAAATATAATATATCACATCCAGAGAGAAATTGAATTCAGGGCAATGATGCATTTGATTTGGTCACCTGTCGATGGCGTCGTAGCCCTTTGCACCCTCTTGTTGCTCAAATTGTACCTACAGTGGTGGTTGTTCCACAATGAAGGAAGCAACTCCCATAATCGCACGCCAATTCACAACATCAACAAACTAATAGTGCGTTTATGTGGTGTCGGAATAATCAGAAGAACATATTTCCGACTGGGGACTCCGCCTCAAGTAAGAGCAACTACTCAGAAATCTGAGAAAATTTTGGTACACAAGTTGTCGAGTTGACGTCACATGATGCTAAAACATTGCGGTCGAAAGTAAACACTGGGTTGATGGTAACGTGCAATTATGTGAAATATATTTCATGGCTTACATGATCCGCTTCCTTTGTTCTTCCTTGTCACTCAAATACTGGAAACAGCATCAATGTGTTGTTTAAATGCTCTGAGTGATAAAATGCAAACCACTGCTCCAACATACTGACGCAATATGAACACATCAAAGTCTGAAGACCGACTTCTGAACTTGTGAAGTGGGATCATCCGATGAGCACTTGAATGCATCATTAGCCTTTTGTTATTTGTTTTGTCTGAGAGACCCCAAGTGGCAGAAATCTCATACTGTGTGTTTAATGTGAAGTAAAATGGCAGCCGTTACAAATGTTGCAGCCGTCAATGCTTCAAGCTTTAAAAAGCTCCTTTACATTCAAACATTAGGCGGGAAAAGGCTTTTTGATATGATTTTTTTTGCTGGTTTCATGTTTTAATTGAGTAGAAAGCTAAAAGCATAAGGCACACTAAACAGAGGAGGTTTTATGTAATGGTGACATGTTAAATCAAGTAAAGTTGCAGCTCTATGAAGTCCACTTTTTAACTATGTAAAAGGCGGACATCTTAAGAGTTTGGCAACTTTATTGTCTTTCCATTGACTTAAATGTGAAGCATTTTGAACCTTAGCATATACCCCAGTGTCTAATGTCCATGATGATGTCAGTGACTCCTCCTAGCCTCAATCCTAGCTTAACTCTGACTGGACAATACATCTATTACTCAGCCTTTTTCTTTTCCTCTTCCTCCTTTCTTCGCCTCTCCTCTCTCCTCAAAAGACTTTTTTTCTTCGTCCTCATTTCCTCTACTGTCATTTCTTCTTCTTCTTCTTCTTCTTCTTCTTCTTCTTCTTCTTCTTCTTCTTCTTCTCTCTTCACTTCATCATCTGTCTATCAATGACGCCATTCCTTCATAACCTGTCTCTTTCTCCTCTTGGTCCATCAGAGATGTGTGTCCTGCTCCTCTTCTTCCTCCTCAGTCGCTGCTTGATTGACAAACACCTAAAGGAAAAAAAAAAGGATGAGAGGCTTCATGCTGGCAGAGTAAAGTTAGTACATTTACCTCTGAACATATAAAGCTTTTTCAAACCACCGCCATGGCTGCTCGGACTATCCAATCACCTGCCAGCGATTGCTGTCCTCCCCGCCTCCGTCTCCTCCTCCTCCCCCTGCAAGCCCATTGGTACTCGGCTTCTTCTCCTGCATCTCCGGCTGGCTGTCATTGGCCACGTCCAGCATGGGGTTGTCGTGGCAACCGTTCTCCACAAAGTGAAGTTCCTCAGCACGAAACTACGAGGTAAAAAAAGTGCTGATGTGTTTACAGGTGCGCCTGATTTATGCACCAATACGTGAGTGTGTGTGTGTGTGTGTTTTACTTACCGTAGTCTTAGTTGCAGGCAGGCGTCTCTGCCAGCAGATGTAAATGAATCCAGATGTGATGATGACCATGCAGATGGAGCCGATGATCACCAGAACCACAAACAGTTTGCCGTAGTCGCTGCGTGTCTGACTGGGTCGAGACTGGCAGCTACTGGCTGCGCTGTAGCTCTCGATGCCGGCCTGATGAAGCAAATAAACACAAATCGCAGAGTAGTTTAAAGAAAGAATAATATCATTAAATCATTAAAGAAGTTATTGGACATTGTACCTCAGTCAAACTTTTCCTGATCTCTCCCAGCATGCCCAGCAAATCCTTGGTACCGATCACGCCTAAGACACAACAACACACGTGGAACAACGTTAACACAAATTCAAAAAGAAGCTCTCTCGTCTCGAGTTAGCCTGTCTGAATGTACTGAAGCAAACATCTTATTTAAAAGATCATGTCTTGCTATTTGAATGTGATGTTTCAGATTGCTGAAGGTTTTCTTGATCTCACACTCTGGTGGCTGCTGCATGTGACGTCAAATGATCTATTTTAGGTCAATTGATCTTAAGTAATAGCCTGAGGAAACTGCTGCTTTTATGACAACTATCACATGTTTTAGGGTGCAGTCTGCAGTCAAGGTTAAGATGAGCATACAGGTTGTGAATTTAGAGGAAAGGTTTAAGCATGCCTGTTATTTCCTATGTGAAAAATATTACCCCCTCACTTTTTAAATCCTTTTTGTCCCCTGTTGACTATTATTTCAGGTTGATTTTCTTACTGAAGTCTGTCTCAACATTGTTTTCTTACTGTGCTGCCACCACAGACCAGATGAGAGAGGATCTAATTCAAACATTACAAGATTAACCATCGAAATTTACATTAAATTTTGAGACCATCTGTCCTTGATTTTGAACGTCGAAGCAGGCTTCTCTTTTCGAGTTGGCAACCTCAGAAGTACTCAGAGGGTTTCACCGAAATATACTTAAAGGAACAAAAGTAAAAGTACTCATTGTGCAGAATAGCTTACTTGAGAATAATGTACATTGTTGTATTATCATTTTTGATGTATTAATGTTGAAGCTGGTAATGGTGGTTTAACTAAAAAGAGTAGCTGGTGAATGTCCCCTCAGGGATCAATAAAGTTTTATCTTCATCTGTAACATTACATCATCATTTATTTGTTGATAATATCTTGTATTATTAAACTAGGCATCTGCAAAGTAACTAGTAATTAAAGTTAGCTAAATGTTTGCACCTGAATTGTAGTGGAGTGGATGTATAAAGTAGCAGAAAACTGAAATACAAGCAACTCAAAATTGTACTTAAGTACATTACTTGAGTGAATGTACTTAGTTACTTTCCGAAGTTGACTTCAGGCTCAAAGAATTCTGATTAAAATGTCCTCATGTGTACTAAAAACTACAGAAAATGTAAATGAAGTAAAGTACAAATAATTTGTGTGTGTGTGTGTGTGTGTGTGTGTGTACCATGCTCAGATGCCACGTTCATCAGCAGTTGGTGCTGTTGGTGTGTCGGCTTGCTGAGGTAAAGTACCCATGATCCCTCGGGGCTGTTCATTCTTCGAGCAAACACTCGCTCCATGATCTTCAACAGCAGGATGCCCTGGTCCATACGAAACTCCTCCTGTCACACACACACACACACACATTTTTCTGCAAGTTATTACTTGATTACGCTGCAGATCTAAACACAGTTTTTCCTCTACAGACACGTCTGATACCGGAGCCAGAGCGCACTTTTTACTCATGAATACAAAAATGAATTCACAGATAAAAAGCTGTCAGAATGTTTTCTTGTTGTAATGAAACAGACTGAGGTCATTGTGGTGGTGGTGAGTGTTGGTGTTGCTACAATGGCGGCAGACGCTGTGATCAAGGTCTGTCCGCCGTCACCACCACACACACACAAAAACAGACGGCCTCAAGCAGTAATGTCTGTCTGTAAAACTCAACACAACACCTTCATCTTTTTATTCTGGCTCCGACAGCGTGGGAGAAACGTCTGGCTGCTCCTGCTGTCATCAAAGACAAAATAACACCTGCATTCAGAACCAGGATGACGTATGTAGATATTGAGATTAAATGAAGACAGGAGACAATCACACTTGACCGTGGTTGGCTTAAGAAAGAGGTGTAAAAATCACATAGTGTTGTCTTACCTTAAAAAGTATTGATATTTGGGTATCATGTTTGATACCACAGGGGAAATTGACACAACATTGAGGACACAAATGAGATACAACTTTTCTTTATTTGGCTAGTAACAGCAGAAAGACCACTTTTTTATAAACATTTGGTTTTTGATCTTTAGTCTGTGTCATCTCCAGTGTTGGGGGTAAGTTAAGTAAGCTGTTACTGGAAAGAAATGGCTGCCATCCAGTGTGCCTGTGGAGAGGCTTTTTAGCCTTGGAAGTCTTGTCTGACTGTCAGACACACATTTTGAAAAAACTTCTTCTTCTGTGTTATAATCACTACTTTGAAGTAAAGTAAACTGGAGAGAACAGAATGTTGTCTGTGTGAGTCTGTGTGCTTGAAAAGCCTAAATGCACTTATATAGTTTGTCTGTAGGAATGTGTTTTGAAAAAAATAATATAAATATAAATAAAACCCATGCACTTCCATCGTATTTGTGCTTTTAAGGTTTCTATGTCAGCACTCACAGTTTACGAGTTCATTAGCTGCATTTTTAAACATAATACGCTCGGCTATAAGAGCCCTGTGTTGTATTGATTTTCATTGAAACAGCTGTGCCTCATATGGTACGCCTCTGCCCAGTTCGCTGTCAGATTGTTAGCCAAATAAAGAGATGTAAATGTTATATTGCATCTGTCATTCCTATAATTAGGCTGCAGAGTTACTGATTGTGAGCTGTAAAGAAGGCTACAAAATGACCGTAGAGTCATTACATTCAAAGGTACATGTACAGTTGGCTGCATGCCGTCTGGACAATATAACACATGCAACGAGTCGCAAAGGGTTTACCGTAATTTTTGGTAACTCTAAAGTACTCTAACGCATTACTTTTCTCAGTAGATAACATAGTAACGTAACAAATTACTTTTGAAAACGTTATCCAACACTGGTCATCTCGCTGTGGGAGTGAAGAGAGGGTGAGAAAGTGCAGCTGGCACCGGTGTAACACTAACTCTGAGACACACTCTTTTTTTTTTTAAAGAAAATCAAAATGCCTTTATTGTCACGATGTGGTCATGCTAGATTTTAAAACAAACTCTGAGGCATTTTTGGCGTCAAGCCTACGTCAGGAAGTCAAAACCAAAATGTGTCAGAGTTCGGTTTAAGGTCTTACATGACCGTGCTGTGACAAGAAAGGCATTTTAATTGTTTAAAAAAGAGAGTGCCTTGGAGCTTTCTCCCATCACAAGAGCACCTCTGATAAATTCAACCGGACTCCAGGAAGTGCTCCTACCCAGACATTTTTAGATTTTTATGGAGGAAGTGTGCTTGAAATAGACTGGGTCCTACAAAGCCTTGTCAAACCACATCCAAAGGCAGAAGTGTGATAATCCTTGTACTTACACAATTCAAGTTTTGCGTCATGTTGAGGATGACGTAGCCTCGTCCAGTCAGCTCGCTCCAGTCGACACACACCACCTGAAAGATTCAGAGCAGTAATGTGAATATTTAAATCCTCAGATTTAGACTCATCCTGTGTGAGTGCATTTATGTTTGTCTGTAAATGTACCTGGTGCTGGCCCATATCATCAAAATCATGGCCTGGTACAAAGACCTCAGTGACTCCACCTGCCCTGACCTCTGACCTCTGGGCCGGCAGGGGCGTGGTCCAATCCCAGGAGGAGTCAGTGAAGCCAATGGTGGTGGAGGGTTCTGTGGTGAGCGGGCTGATGGGTCTGATTCTTGTTTCCTCTTTCTCCATCTTTCCCCACCTGTCCTCCTCCACCTCTTCACTTCTGTCGTTCAGTCCAGCTCCTGAAACAAAAACAAAACAAATCAGTTTATAATTAATTTATTAATTCTTTAATGTTCTGCTCAACTACCAGCCTCCAAACTCTTTAAAAACAGAGACAGACTCTCATCACAGTCACATTTAAAGAGTATTCTCACCTTTGAACTCACGTTCTCCCTGTTCCTCCTCTTCCTCCACGCTGGGCTGCAGAGGCTCTCTGCTGGGAGCCATGCCGACCTCTGGTACAGTGGGATTCTGGGAAAACACGCCTTTGTGTGCCAGGCCAGTTTCTTCCTCTTCCTCCTCCCTCTCTGTCTCTTCATCCTCTGTCTCATCTGCAGCGACATACCAGATGTTTAACAAAAGCATCTGTTAGAAATAGTGTCACTGCTTTTTGTGATTGTGTTTTTATGTAGCCTATTACTCCCTCAGAGATGAGCAGACACATAACCTGAAACCCCTCCCCACAGATCATCACATGGACCTTTTAAACTTCATTTTTGCAGAGGAAGCAACATCCTGCTTTTTCCAGGAACACATAAAAAGGCTACGTGTAATGAATTCATGATTTGTGTGTGATCAGAAAAAAACGGTGGAGCCAGGCTACCTATTCCCCACCGACATGTGCAGGGGAATAACAGCCGGCACTTGTTTTTTTCCACTTCAAGCACTGTCTAAAACAGTAATGAATATTAACTTTTGCTTTGGGTTTAATTGTGTTGTGTTTCTGACAGATGTAAACATAGTACAAAAAGTAAGGAAATTTGTGTTTGGTAGATTATTTCTTTGTTGTAACAATGCTTCTTGGCAATAAATCTCATACCGTTGGAAAGCCTGTTTATTTCCCTTTTAAATGGTGCCACATTTGTAAGGAACATGCATTTGTGGGATGAGCAGCAGAGCTGAGTATGTGGGTTGCGCCCATGAAAAATGTGCCAATTCTTCTCTGCCAAACAGCTTATTCTGCTATTGACTCTTGTTTGGTGTTGTGTGGTGGATTGGATGATCGAAGTCTGAAGAAACAAGACATCTTGGCAATTTAACAATTTATTAATTTAACAAACAGGAGCTTCAGTAGCGTGTGGAAGAACCATACACAGCCACAACAGCCTGGCACCTCCTCTTCATGCTGGTCACCAGCCCGATTTGGCAAATTTCCCACAAATTCATGTTCATGAACAAGATCAAACTAGCTCGTACCTTTCGTATAAGTTCCCAGCAGCCCGAAGTCTGTGCCTGTGTCAGTCTCAGGGGTGGCAGTTCCCACAGTGTCTCCTCCAGCAGCAGGAGGAGCAGCAGTGGATGTCGTCCTGGTTGTAGTGATGGAGGGGTGGAGGCCTCCATAGCCGCTGGAGTGACCATCTTCCTCCCCCTCTGCCTCCCACAGCTCTCGCTCCAAGGGGCCCACCTGTATGATAGACATTAAGACCATATATCAGATGAGAGAGGCTCTGAGTTTATTAAAAAAAAGTATACATTCATCTGACCTTCATATATCACCGTGCCCTCCTCAGAGCTTCGTGATCCTGACCTTCTGATTGGTGGAGTTTGTCTGGGCTGTATGCAGAAGTTTCTCTGCTGAGTCATTTGCCCAACAAGACACCGACTAATCACATAAAGCAGTTAAAGACTAATTAAACTTTCCAGCGGAGGGTTAGTAGGTGAGCCCCTGGATTACATCTCATCTACTGCCATCCAATTAAAGCCCAACTGCAGCTGAGGATTTCTCTTTTTTTTTTTTTTAACCAAATCATTAAAAACACTGTGAGACAGTCTCTCATCGAAGGCAGTGAACTTGTTTGTACGCCGAAAAATACAGGAAGTAATTATGCGAAAAGGAAAAGAAGAGACCTTGAAGCATATTTACTTTATACCTGAAAAAAACACTTTGAACAATGTACGGTTGTGTGCAGGATTCCTGCTCCGGTCTGTAGAGCTGATTGCATAAAAAGCTGTTTTTCCACAATAATGACAAAAGAAAATGTTCAAATCCTGCCGTCTTTCTCACCTTCATACATCTGGCTGTCTGCATTGGGTGTATTTGTTGGATTGACTTTTGTGGAAAGTTACAGAAATGGTTGAAAGCAGCCTGCTTCATTACAACATTGCACAGGTGTGTAGGAAGCGGTTTCAGAAGCTGTTGGATGATCCCACAAGCATCTTTTTTTAAGCAATCTCTGGTGTGATGGGTTAAAAATCGACTTCACTTTGCTACAGATGGACTAGAAATGAAATCAAAACAGCAGTACGGGCTGTCATACATGCTGGGATTTTTATATTCTGCCTTGTATTTGTCATTGAGAAAAAACAGTGGCTTATATCTGTCAAAATGCAGAACAATGACTGAGGCTTGGTCAGGTGTCATTTCTGTGATGCTGCGGTGAAATCTGCAAGCTGTGGAGTACTTCAATCTAACAAATAAAACATAATGACATTCATGGTAATATATCTGCGTCCAAATCAAGGCATCTTTTATCCGTCCTCACCTCCAGGACCGGGGCTGCACGATGCTCCTGTAGCCCAGAATCGTGCAGCTCGGCTGGGGAGGAGATACTGGGCTGCTGTGAGCTGGAGGGGTGGAAAGACGGACTGTAGCCTGTGTGACACAAAGACACATGTCAGAAACACGTGTGTGTGTGTCAGTGTGTTAACTTCTCATAAACAGACCTCCTGTCAGCCATTCTTCTCTCTACTGCTGTCATGAGGTTTTGACAGGAGGCTCACAGGAGATATACAGCTGAACGTTAACAAAATAATGAAGGTTTTAAAGGTTTTGGGTCTGTCACCATCCTACGAAAATAAAAACAATTGCCTCCATAAAGCCACACAAAACATTTTATTTTTAGCTGTTATCCAGCAGCAGATTTCATCTTCACAGGTATTTTTGGCAATCTCACAGATGTCTGTCTGTTCTGAGTCAATGTTTGCCTGGAGTGAAATTAACATTTAAACCCAACATTTCCAGACTGAGCTGGCCAAATCCAGCAGATGTAGTGTTTGACCTGCAAATAAGAGGAGCACAGTGGAGCAGCAACAGTCTGTAGAAATGTTGGATTTAATGTCGATTCTCTGGTTTTTGCCCCGGGCAAATATTGTATCACTGCAGGCAGCAGACAGCAGACATCTCAGAAAATGTCATTGAACATGCAACCTCCTGCTGGATAACAGCAGGTTTTCCCAAAAGTTTGCATATGTGACCAAATCCTGGAGTAACGTTCGGAGTGCTGAGTTCATCAAAATGGCTGCCTGAGGCTGTATCATGTTCTGCAGGGAGAATCGTTTCTACTCACCAATCAGAGCGTCCAGATCTGGGGTTGTGTGGTTGGCCTCTGAGACATCCAGCACATGAACATCTTCTCCTCCCCTCTCTTCTTCCTCTCCCCCTCTCCTCTCTTGGTCCTCTCCCATTTCTCTCTCCCACTCGTCCTCTCCCCCTCTTCTCTCTCGGTCTTCTCCTCCCTCCTCTCCCCTGTCTCTGTCCTCCATGTCCGTCCCGTAGAAGCCCGAGGCCTCCAGGGAGGCATCGCCGGCTCCAGGCCCACCGACGAGCTCCTTCTCTGGGTCAGTGGAGTCTGGTTGTTCCCTGTAGTTTTCTGGATCCTGGGGAAGCACCAGATGAACCATACGCTGAAAGTAGAAAGATATTTGGTGAGACGGTCTGACTGATAGACAATAACAAAATGATCTTATTACAACTTAGAGACTCATACACTCATACAGATGCAGGCATCGACCCACAGCAATGTTGGTGGCAAAAAGATGAATTTTCATCACCAGTGTGTTTAAAGTTTAACCCAGAAAATGGCATCACCTTGGACTCATCCTCACCTCCATCTCGTCTTCCACATTTACACTTTCATCCACAGCAGGCCGGGTCCTGGCCGGCGACGGTGGGTTTAACTGGGAGGAGTTAGCGGAGTCCATCTTGGCCTGGGAACGGGATGTTTCATGTATCTCTGGCCAGCCCATGTCATGAACCAAATTAGGCTGGGCTCGCACCAACTCTTGGACTGAGTGGCGTTTGGTCCTGACTAACTCCTGGATGAAGTGCGACTGGGCTGGGCCTTCATCCTGGAACAGACGGGCCACCGGAGGACTGAGCGGTATGACGCGCTGGGACGAAGCCAGTCTGAAGGCGTCGCAGCTCGACAGGAGAGCTACGGGAAAAAGAGACAAAACACTTTGAAGATGATTCTGCTGTGCGCCAATATTTTAGTCTGAAATTAGGTTTTAATGAGCTCTCTGAGGAAATCAGATTGTCAGCAGAGGTTTAAGGATTCAACAGGGTGCAGAAACATCAAAAACATCTAAAATAGGAAATATATAGAAGGAACGATAACAAATCAGCAACAAGCACTTTTATTTTGTCTTTAAATTTCTCTTAATCAGTCTAATTCATTCCTTCATCTGTTTATTGGTTCATGAACTCATTCAAGAGTTCATAGATTCATCATTGACTTCCGTAGTTGTTCATTCATTAGCTCATTCACTCACTCTTATCCATCTATACGTCCATCCGTCCATCACTAATCCCTGTCGACCGGCTGAGACGCGGAGCCCTCACTCCAGTCTCCCCCTCGCGTATCCCATAGTGCTCTCTGTCTGGGACCACAGATGGCCGTCTGACATCAGGGGCTGACCGAGCAGATTATGATATCAACATGTCGTCATGTCTCAAACACGTCTGCGGCATGTTAAGCTCTCCATCGCTACAAAGCCCCACGGTCTTAAGATGACACGTATCCACCAGCTCCTTCCTGCTGACTGAATGGTTTCATAAAGAAGTGTGTAAAGTAGCTGAGCTGACGGCCGCCGGAGGAGCTTTCTTCTTGACAGTTTGAACTTTTAAGTCAAAAATCTCCTAAAAAAGTTTCATGAGGATTAATCAATTCTAAGAGACTAGTACAGTCGTGCTAGCAGCTCGGCAGTGCTTTAAGCTAAATGCTTATGCCAGCAATGCTAAAAATGACAATGCTTAATGATGCGTACTGTTTGAACTTGAACGCCCCCCTGAAGTCGGATATTTGACTCCAACCTCAAAAACCAAGATGGCTGCTGCACATCAACAGCTGTAGAATACACTGTTTATTAATTGTGTCCTATTTGTGTCTCAGTAAATCAGGAAAAGTTAAAGATTTCATCCTGAAAGAATCATAAATGTCTCACGTGAAACCATCCCACAGTTGTTTCAGTACAACACAATAAAGTAAAGCTTCAGAAATGAATGAAACACTGCAATGACACGGCACTTAAACCATTTTCAAGACACACTGAGGATTAAAATCTTCAAACGGTGATTCAGTGATTTCATTCATCCTGAGGGTGTTAAATAAAATTTCATGTCAATCCGCTGATTGATTCGAGTCTCTGCCCTGCAACTCAGTGACGCAGCGATATCTGATACTCTCATATGAAGCTGCTACTAAAACATAAGGTAGAAAACTTCCTCTTTCACATGACGTTGTAGGAAGTTAAAAGCCTGTACATGTAAAATGTTTTTAAAAAAGCTAAATCATGTTTGTGGTCAACACTCTAAAGGATGGATTGCCATAAAATAAGTAAAAAAAAAATCAACTTCACTTCATGAATTAGAGCAAATATAAAGGGTCAGCTATATTTTTGGAGACTCTTCAGGCCACAAAAGGATGTATTGTTACGCTGCTATGTTATTAAGTTGTTATGTTGCTGCAGTGACATGTTGATGTGTCTCATAAATTGACTAAACCCCGAGGCTAAAGGAAACAGGTGTACAGCTGTACTGTGTAAAGAGATATGCACTCTGCGATAGCGGTGATGTGGCGTCGTGTTGGTAGTCGTGAGCATAAAGACCATTTATTCCTACTAAAAGGTGCAAATATTTCACAAATGTCTTATTTTATTTTTTTAAAAAAGCTTCAGTAGCTTCCTAGAGCAGCTGGGCCATGTAGCTTTCAGTAAAAATGTGACTCAAACAGAAGTAAATTGAATTAATATACAATGCAATGATATGTTTGTAGCCACGTCAGCTCTGGGCTTTATGGAAGGAAATGTCTCACCAACTATCTGATGGATGGCAACGACATTTTGAACAGACTTTCATGGTCATAAATGGAAGAATCCTACTGACTTCAGTGATCCTCTGACATTTCCTGTACGGGCCAGCGGGCCACAGTTGGCCCAACATAACCCGGACATTGTCAGGTAAAAACACGCCTGCTAATTGTTTTTCAAAATCTGAGCACGGCGGACTGAGTGACACATTGCGCAGGAGGTCAATAAATTAAGGGAACATTTAACATCTTAACAATAAAAGAAGATAAAGATAATTATTGTTTTTGCTGTTTCTGTAAAGGAGGGGGGGAATCCCGTCGTATAAGCCTGATGGCTTCTTGCCTTCTCCTGATAAATCTGTTATTTTTTTTAAATTAATGCTTCGTTTTATTCCAAAATACCTGCAAAACTAATGAAATACCCATCAGCCTCAGCTGTACTTGGTGTTTACTGCAGGGCTACAGCACACAGATAATAACTAGTCGGATCAACTCACTGTTAGTTTGAGTATTTTCATCAGATTCGTGGACAATAACAACAAACACAGAACATCAACTGCCTGATCCTTGAATGTACAACACAAACATGTCAAGTCAAACACTAATATCTCCTGAGATGATCAGGGCAGACTTGTAGTTCACCTTTAGAAAGTGCTTAGTATAAAAACCAGTGGCCTGTAAAAATGTCCTGCCTGCTCCACTGCTCTCTGTGGATGACTGGTCCACAGAACAGAACAGGTCCACGGAGGGTGAGAAGAGGAGGAGGGATGAAGAGGAGGACAGGAGAAGAGACGGATCAGAGATCCATCACCCAGAGGAGAAGTGCTGTGGTTGTTTTAATTCCTCTCTCTCCTTCCCAAAGTCAGCACAGTCCTCATATAACTAGTGCACGTTATTAAAGTGACAACACCAGGATGGTGAAAAGAGTTCAGCTGAGACCAGAATCAGAAAGTTATGCTAGAATATACCGTAAACATCTGGCTCCTACTCACTCATTGATCCAGTCGATCTTTGGATATCGGTTGAAGAACGGAGAAGTCAATGTTGAGACTTGTCGTGTCCATTAAAGTCAGAAGAGGGTGTAAAAAAATTTGCTTTGTTTGTGCTGATGTAGCTTTCACCTCACTCTCACTGTACAAAGCTTCCTGATGCCGCACTATTGTGCCAAATGCCCGAGAGATATATTTCAGAAGTACAGAACAGCACAACTAATGCAGTGGTGGTGAAAAACCACTGCACAGATCAATACTTCTGTATTGACAAGGGGGCAAAATGTGTCTGTAATATGAAAGGAGTCACTCCGAAAGATTCATCACCTGACTGTAATGCAGCTCTACGGGACCGTTTTAGTATCTTTCAGCTAATTATTTTGGATGTTGTGGTTCCCTCTCACTGTTGTCATCAGCGTGGCTGCAGGCAGCAGCTGTTTTTTAGAGGAAAAGCTCTAAAACGCTCTCTGAACACCACCTGAGCAGCAGACAAAGACAGTTAGACACCAGCTGGTGAACATACTGGAGCATTTATCAGCTAATGAGATTTTTTTTTCTCTTTCTTTTCCATTTTTGTTCACTGTTTAATGTTTAATTCAAGCCAGCTGGCCAGTAACCACAGTATTTCAGGGGAAACAAACTGTTTGAGGTGCCGAATACCCAAAGACCCACCAACAACAAACCATGTGAGCCAGCTTACTAATGAATCTAAGCTTTGTGCTGCTAAAAGCTAGAGACTGATTGATTGATGGGTGGATCATGATATTATTGATTACGTCTAAATCATGCGACCGTGATGTCGTCTGTTTATAGCCCAACATTAGCTTTTAGCCACTAGCATTTATGCTAGAAAATCGCAAAAAGTGGTGTTCATCTGTGAAGGTTATTTTGTCGAAGGAACCAGGGTGAACAAAAACATGTCGCCCCTACACCACTCTATGAAATGAACTAATAAATTATGATTATATTAATGTGGATGGTTCTGGGACAGTGCTGAAAAAACATAATCTGAGCCCTGAATTATAATCCAATAATATAGGATAATACATGTTAATCTAAAACGGGCCATTCTGCATAATGAGTGCTTTTACTTTTGTGACTTTTAAATATATTTTACACTGCAGTTTTGCTTCTTCTTCTTATATTTTGAGTTCTTCTTCCATCACTGACTCTCGATGAGATGATGACACACATAAAAGCTCATCTCTCTTTAGACTGCACACCTCAGTTCCACATCTACACAGCGACCTTGGAAATTTTTGTCTACAAAGGCAACTTTACAGCGTAATTACTTCAAAAGAAAAAATCTTCCGGAGTCCATCCAGCTGGAGGGACTGAACAGCTGAGTTAGCCTTATCAGCTTAACACAGATAAGCTCCATGCTGAGCTCAACGAGGCGGCAGATGAACAGGTGCTGGAGGGGAGATACCCTCCAAAGTTCACCAAACCACACTGAACCTGAGATTACAGGTGCAGACAGACAGAAAAATCTGTTCTTGACTTAAAAAAAAATGATCGTGGAAAGCAGACAAGAAGAGGGGAAGGGAAAAACTGTTCGCCAATGCCCAGTAAACTGCACGCGGCCTGGTTGGTGTTAACTCGGCTCGACTGTGATGATTTACATCAACGATTCCTTTGAGACATGAGAGGAAAAACATTATCGACTGAGCTTCTCTGGACAGAACACTCACTCACTTCTGTGTTAAAAAAAACCAGATTGAATTTCAGAGTTAAGTGTCAATAAATCACTTTATTTGGATGCTAAAATGTCCAGAATTTAATTTATACAAACGACTACAATGTCTCAGTTAAAGGGGATGAGGGTGTGAGTTTGTCTTTCTTTTATTTTTCTGTGTTTAAGTCTCTATTTCTTTCCCTGTGAAACATTAAAATCATTTTGATGACTCATCCCACCAAATGCATTGCAGAAATTAATCGAATGTGATTTGGGGTGGCTTGACTTCGTTAGCTTGCGGGTCAAAGTAGCTAGCAGAGCAATAAGCATGATTTAAAGGCTAATATAGGGAAAAAAGAAACCAAGGGAATAAAACATTAAAGCATTTTTTTCTGTATCTTAATCAAGTTAAGCGTCAATTAATCACTTTATTTTGATGGTTAAATGTCCAGAATTGTATTTATCTTAACAACTACAATGTCTTAAAGAGGATGAGGGTGCGAGTTTGTCTTTCTTTTACCCACAACACCACCGAGGCGAACGGATATTTTAGCCTACAAAAATGTAGCCTACTTTGAGCTGATAGTTTGTTATCGTTTCAGTTTGTGTTTCTGCATTATTCGTCAGTTGTTTTACAGCGAAACTAATGGTGACAGCATTCGTTCTCTGCTGTATTATGAGCATATACGCCTGTTTTTGTGGGTCTGGGTCTGTGGCTGTGGCCCTGACTTATTAAAAATAGCCTCAGAGTGGCTATAAATTTCCCCAAACACTGCAGAAAGCCTTCAGTGTCAGTCCACACAGTCAATAAAATCTGATGGTACAGCCACAGTGTTGTCCCTGTTGTTTCACGGCAGCTGCAGCTCAGAAGGTGGAGCATGTTGCCCAGTAATTGGACGGTGGCTGGTTTGAATCCTAGGCTGCATGCTGAAGTATCCTTGAGCAAGATACTGATCAGTAGTCCATTTAATTTTGTGTACAGTATGTTGAGGAGGAGGGGTGTTGCCCCTAAAGCCCCCTCCCTCCGTGCTTTAACACCCCTCGGAGCAGCTTATGTTCGGCTGGGATCCTCCCCCCAAATCCCCTTCACCCCCCGACCGACAACTCACCATCCTCTTCCTCACCCTGTTAGCTCCTCTTTTTTCCCTAACAAAGCCTCCATTTGGTAGATTTCTCCTAAATGTTTTATGAAAAGATACATCCGAGAGCGAGAGCGCCGAGTTTAGACTGTAGAAGTGAAACAGCTTCACAGAACCGAACCTCCATAATTCACCAGGAGGAGCTTCAGAGAGAAAACAGCAACCATCAGAGACGACCACAGAAAAGACTGGAGCTTCATTAGAGGGCAGATTTTTATCCTGCTGCTGATCTATAATCATCATTAGTGCTGAGACGATGAATCCATTAGTCAATCGACGGAAAGTGAATCAGCAAGAGGAAACATGAAAACAGTCACGGACCTCAGATGTGATGATTTGATGCTTCTGTCACGTGATGGTGGCTTTTAGACTGATGGTCAGATAAAACGAGCCGTCTGAATACGTCACTCTGTGCTGTTTTTAATACTTTCTTGAGAAATTGAGAAAATAATCAGTAGATTAGACAATAATAAAATGAAAAAGAACCAACTGCAGCCCTAATTTTGGTAACTTGCAAGAGAAATCACTGATCCCAGCGTCTCAAACGTGATGTATTGATGCTTTTCTTCGTCAAATGTGACGGTAAACTGATTAGATTTGACTTCTGGACCGATGGATGGAATAAAACAAGCAATCTAAATACCTCCCTTTGTGCTATTTTTACAATTTTCTGGCAAGACTGCAGCCCTAATTTTGATAAATGATAAATAATTTAAGCAATTTATTTAAAAAAAACACTGTTTCTAGCTTCTCTAATGAGACATTTTCCTTCTTTACAGTCAAAACATCTACAAGTGGAGGGTTCTGGATGTCATCAAAACATAAAGTATTGTTTTGATTTATCAAATGATGATAAATGTATTATCATTATCAATTATCAGAGTGTTCGTCTTTTAAATACAACTGTTTTTAGGCAAAACAATCAAGTTAAATTGAAATGAAATGACGGGATTTAGTATTTCTGTGTGGAGAATTCATTAAAGCAGATGGATCATAATGTCTGGAGATCGAAAATCAAACTAATCATCGGCACAAAAAGCCTCAATAACATGTAAAATTAAATGTTTCTGTGTTTCTGGTGTCTGTTCGAACATTTCTCTGGCGGGTGAGCCTTGTTTTGATCCATCACATAATCAATAAAATGTATCATGACAAAGCAAAAAAACTGCTGCTAATGTTGATCACTCCACTCATTTCTGTGTGACGGTGACGATGAAGATCACTACTCTTCATGCATGTCTCGTGCTCAGCAGCAGGTCCTGTGTGTGTGTGTGTGTGTGTGTGTGTGTCAGACACTGCAGTGTGTGTCTGCTGATTTAAGTGCACTGCGCGCCTCCCACACACTGCCAGCCTCCTGACTCCACCGTGGATCCACTTTGCAGAATAATTTTAACCTGGTCGGTTCATTTACAGGAGCTGATTCATAAAATCCTCACTGACAGCAGCGTTAATCCTGCAGCATCAACCTTCTCCTGTGGAGTTAAAAACGTGTGTGTGTGTGTGGTGCTCAGGAGTGACTTTACAATGTGTGGTGTTTTTTCAAAGTCTCAGAAGATTCATCTGGTGTAGGGCTACATGTTAAAGGCTTGTGTTGTTGTTGTAAAAAAAAAATATGTGTATCCTGTAAAAACAAGCCCAGTGCAGCTGTTTGTGTCCAAGTCTGGCTGATATAAATAAATAGATGTGAATGTATATAAAAAAAGGACTCACCGATCAGTGTGATGTGCAGCGGGCCCGGCATGTCTGCTGCAGTGCTCAGCATCCCTCCTCCTCCTCCTCTGAATGGACACGGATCGCACGGATTCAGCTGCAGATGCGCGCTTGGATGTGAATGGAGGAGGAGGCCGTCAGGAAAACACCGCGCTCATGGCGGGGCTGAGCCGTCTCTGTGCGGGCTTCACTGACCGACTGCCTGCGGTGCCCCTGCAGACAGACAGACAGGCAGGCAGACAGACAGGCAGGCAGACAGACAGGCAGGCAGACAGGCAGGCGGTGTGTGCGGACCGAGCTGCGGTCAGACAGGATCTGCTCTGCTGCACCACCGACGCTGGAAATAACCCGCCTGTTGTTCCCGCTGGTGGCCGCGAGATGTCGCTGCTGCTGCTCTGGATCACTGCTGCTGCGTTCAGGGGCCCCTCGTAAAATAGTACCCAGGCACGAGAAACTGTATAAAAACATACATAAATATGCAAGAATATAGTTAAACTAAGATACATGTTGACAATACAGCTCTGTGAAGCTGTTGTTAGCTACTGCCGTGCTTTTAGCTAACACAACTAACACCAACATGCTAACACGTCGTCAATGACAATGCTATCATCTTAATATTTAGCAGGTTTAATGGCCGTGTTCAGTGTTAGTTTAGCGTTTTACTGTAACAGACAGAAGAAATGGCGGACAACGTCCCGGCTACATTAGCATGCTAACATTTGCCAGTAGCTAAAAGTAGCCTCAAGTACAGTTTTGAGATACTTGTACTTTACTTGAGTATTTCCATTTTCTGCTACTTTACAGGCTACTTCCACTCCACTAAATTTTAAAGTTAAATGATGTATTTTTTCTCTCCATTAGGCTAATCACCTTAAACTGCGTTCAGTCCGCGTACTGCGTGTTTTCCCGCCGGTGGCCACTAGATGTCGCTGCAGCTCAACAACACTGGTTTACTGCTGCTGCGTTCACGGACTCCTCGTAAATTACGTAGCCAACATGTACTCAAGTACAATTTTGAGGTACTTGTACTTGAGTATTCCCATTTTCTCTTACTTTACTTCAACTCTGCTAAATTTTAAAGGGAAGTAGTAGTAGTGGTACTTTTTACTCCACTGCATTTCTTTTTTTTTTTACAGCTTTATTTACCTGCAGTATTGTCAAAAGTACTCAGACATACAAATACTTGAGTAAAAGTAATAAGCATAGTGGTGTTAAAAAGTCAAAGTCACCCATAAAAATATGTACTTCAGAAAGAGTCTAAAAATATCTAATATTAAATGTACTTAAATATCAAAAGTCATTTTCTGGCAATAAATCTTACAAATCTAAAGTAAGTATTTTTTTAGAAAAAGGTAAAAGTAAATTATACATATATTTACAGGTATGTATAGGCTACTGTATGTCCTGATTATCAAAAACAGGTTATAATTTTTCTCCTTTAAGTGCTGACAATACAAATTGACTTTAAAGTGTGCTATTTTGGCTCTGAGGCAGTGGAGTAAAAAGTAAAATATTTGCCTCCAAAATGTAGTGGAGTGGAAGTATAAAGTAACAGAAAATGGAAATACTCAAGTGAAGTTCAAGTTCCTCAAAATTGTTCTTAAGTCTTTTTTTTTTAATCTTGGGGTAATTAAAAATAAAATGGTTAAAACATTGTAAAATCTACCAAAAATTACTTTTTTCCAGGTTGGAAATTTGGCCGTTAAGGTTTCCTAATTAATTCAGCTGTTTAATCTACTGCACTTTGCATCGTCAGTATGTTTACACCACAGGCTGCCAACAGTGAGCAGAAATTAAAGAGCTACAACACTGCAGAGTTTAATTAGATCAATGTTCATTAATTAAGGAATCCTAGAGTCCCTGTAGAGAAAAGTGGACGAGAGACACGTTTAACAAATACAAGTTTAATATCAAAACAGACCTACAATCCAACATCAAGTGAATTCCAACAACAAACATTGTCTTATTTTAACCTCTTTAAGTACTTTGTGTATTTTAATTATCTGTCAGGAGGCTTTAAGTTCCAGCTACGTTCACTTCAGAGGTGAAACACAGACAAGCCTCAAATACAAAATCCTAGAGTCGTAAAATGTCGTCCATCTTAACAGCTGGTAACAGGAATCACAGACGAATTTAAGTGAAACAATAAATCTTGTTTCTTCAACAACACGGACACGAACATGTACATTTATTTACAATGAGCCCCACCTGAGGGCAGATACAGAGATAAACCCGGGAAGAGACAGAAAACAGCAGGAAGAGGAGCAGGGTGGACGTGAAGAGTTAGATTCTGCTATTTATTTGTAACATTCTGAATATTTTATTTGTTAACTCACTTTCATCGAGGTTATTTTACAAACATTATCTCTCTCTTTTGAGTCAAACTCTTCATTTCATTTTGCACATCCACCCCTTTCTTTATGCTACTTTAAGATTCTTTCAAAACAACATTTAAAAGCTCCAACAGAAACATGTTAGTGGAGCTTTACTGCCGCGTGTTGCTCACTCGAATCATCTTCTATCAGGTGGAAACTGTCGGCTTCCTCTAGCGGAACAATTTCACACATGTTGAATAAAGTCCTTCCAGGCAGCAGGTCAGATCGTCACCCTGAGTCCAACATGATGAAAAGCTTGGGCCTTGAAATAGAGTTCATGAAGCACTTTTCTAGGGCTGAGGAGGAGAAAGAGGAAGAGGAGGAGGAACTCAGAACTGCTGCAGGATCAGTTTCTTCTTCCCGTCATGGTTGAACTTGTTGGAGCGGAAGAGGTCGCTGTCGTAGAAGGCCGTCAGGTTGTGGATGTTGATCTGTCTTGCCTGGAGGAGGACGAGGAGAAAGAAGGGAGGAGCTGTTTAGATCTTAACAATTGACGGCAGAGATGGGACAAAATCTGTGTTTTGCAAGCAAGTCTCAAATTTCTGTCTATGAAGTAGAGACGTTCAACACACTGACGTTTGCATGTAACCTTTACAGTGTTGTTACAGTACAAAGACAATATATTTAATTATTCCCCTCATAACGTCCCAACCTTTTTAGATTTGTGGTTGTGCTATTTATCATGTTCATTATCTGTTTCACTGTTACCTTATCCTGCAGGTCTTTCTCTGCTATCTCGATGGTGTCGTTCTGGACTCCGTATCGGTTCCTCTGGTAGGCGACCTGCTCGGCCACCAGCTGCTTCAAAATGAAGAGCAGCAGCTCGTTGTTGTCTCTGCGGAAGGCCAGGTAACGAGCAAACGTCTAGACAGAAACAAACAACACAGACTTAATAAAAAACATCAAATCCAGAAGCATCAGGGACTGTTCTCTGTCCTCTCTCCCTTTTGAAAACAGAATCTGCCAGCCGTCACACACCTTCCTCATGCTCCTCATGACGCTGAACTTCTGTGTGTCGATGAAGCTCTCCAGCATCACCCTGATGGCCATGTTGACGTCGTCCTCCAGCACGTAGTCCCTCAGGTGCATCTTGGCGTGAGCCTCCGCCATGCGGATCATCGACTCGATGTGACGAACAGTGATGGGGATGCTGCCTGTGGCCTGTTAGTGAGACCAAACCAACACGGGTGATTTATCATTATCGAGTCCAAATTACCATCAAAGCTACAGCAAACTACTTTTAATGTACAAATGATGACCACAGATGGCATTAGTTTATCAAAGTGTCAGTGAAAGGTTCAGGTTTCTCACCATCGACTCTTTACGGAGGTCACTGTAGATACGAGCCACCTTGTCCTGGTCCATCTGGTTCAGCTTGGGATGAACCTGCAGACACGAGACAAAAGGAAATTATATTTATGGCAAAATCGTGGTAAGAAAGCCTATGAGCGAGTGGTCGAGGGTTAGCGAGGTCGCTAGGAGCGCGTGTTCGTACCCGTTCTTTGGCGTAGATGATGTACTTCCTCACGAGATCCTGGGGAATCGGCGGCACATCAGACGTGTTGGGCAGAACCACCTCCTCTAAGGACACGCCCCCTTCCTTGTTGCTAGGGTGATGCTTGATGTGGGAGCCGACCACAAAGCGCGCCAACATCTCATCCTGGTTGGAAAAAGAGCGAATCACAAGCCAGAGCGGAGAGCAGTGAGTGAATTCATATTTTATATTACGCTCAGATTAAATTCACTTTCTAAAACTAAAATATTGTTATATACTAAACAGATTTGTCAGTCTTCTGCCTGCAACTCCAATCAAACAGAAGGGAAAGAAAGGTGTGTGCGTGAGTGTGTTTATATGTGTGTGTACCTGCACGGGGTCGACGGTGTCTCGGACGACACACAGCACGTCGAAACGGGACACGATGGGCTCCGTCAGGTCCACGTTCTCAGCAAAGGTCAGGGAGGGGTCGTACCTGCCACCTGAGGGGAGACAAGCACGGTGAGATCACACACACTAAAAGCAAACACATATTTTCTCACACACACACACACACACACACACACACACACCTGAGGGCGAACAGTGGAGCCTTACACTGTCTACGATTGATATAAAGAGGATTGACTCCACTGACTGAAACATAATATTGGGAGATAATATGTTTCTTTGTCTACAGGAAATTATAAAAAATTTAATTATTTGACATTCAGCAGTCAGTAACAGAAAATTAATCTACAATTATTTTGATGATCAATTAATCAGTTCAGTTGTTGATCAAACAAAAAATGTCAAATATTTTGTGCTTCTAAAATGTGAAGATTTGCGATGGTTTATGTCTTCATAACTTGAATGCTTTTGGGTTTTGGGCCGTCACCTCAGGCTCTGACAAACTGTGATGGCATTTTTTGACTATTTCATTTAATAGACTAAACAATTAAATTGAGAAAACAACAATAAAATGATGATAATTATTATCTGCAGCCTTAATGTGGTTTGTACAAAATTAATTATCTTTAAAAACAAGACAGTTTTGCGAAGTTTAATGTGAATGTGGCAGCCTTTCAAATAAACTTCTGAGTAGCACACTCAACATTGAGATGTCAGAGCTTTGAAACAGCACTCCGTTACGTACCGATGGGGTTAGAAGCAGCGATGACGGTGCATCTGGCCTGCAGCGAGGTGACAATGCCGGCTTTGGAGATGGAGATGCTCTGCTGCTCCATGGCCTCGTGGATACTCGTCCTGTCTGCATCGTTCATCTACAGGACAGAGTGTGGTTAGAAGTTTGTTTGTTGTTAGCAGATTCATTATTTAGAAGTAGGACAGTAGAGGACTGTGTTTTCTTCCATCCAGTTGTTGATTGGCTCACCTTATCGAACTCATCGATCAGACACACTCCGCGGTCGGCCAGCACCAGAGCTCCGGCCTCCAGCGTCCACTCGCGGCTGACTGGGTGTCTCTGGACGTAAGCAGTCAAACCGACAGCAGAGGCTCCCTGACCCGTGGTGAACACCGCACGACTCGCAACCTTCTCCACGTACCTGCAGAGAAAACAGGACGTCGGAGTCAGAGGCTTTCTATTCAAACAGCTTCGACACCATCATATTTTTTGTGTTTAGTACCTTGGGGTCTATTGTATGACTTGTTTTTCTAATTTCAGCTGGATGAGATCGTGTTGGTATTTTGATTTCTTTCTTTAATAAAATAACTTTTTTCAAGTTTAGTTTTAAAATTTAATTTAACATTTGGAAAATGTTACAAATACAAAGCTACAGCCAGCATCTGGTTAGCTTAGCTTAGCATAAAGACTTGAAACAGGGGGAAACGGCTAGCTGTAGAGACGTACTTGAGGAACTGTGACTTGGCCGTTCCCGGGTCTCCACACAGCAGGCAGTTGATGTCCCCACGCACCTTATGTTTCCCACCTGGAAGAGAGCGCAGAGAGCTGATGTGTAACAGAATGAATGGGACGGCGACACACATTTGTTTGTGTTGTTGCTTCGGGCGCTCTCAGTCTACCTGGATTTTTGGCCTCTCCTCCAAACAGCGCCAGGGCGAGAGCTCTCTTGATGTCCTCGTGACCGTAGATGGACGGCGCAATGCTGGCAAAGATCTGCAGATGTGACAGAGAGGCAGTTAGCAAACATCCGTGCAGTGATTTATATAACTGTTGGTCAGGCAAATAACACCAACAAGCCATCTGTATCCGTGGGGATTCATTACCATCAATCGTTCGAAAATCTTGTTTTTAAAAGTCAACTTCAATATTTTGGGGAAAAAAACATCTTAAATCCTGCAGGACGTGTCAGCTGTACTGACTGAAGTTAACCAATATATTTGACTATTTATAGCCAAACAATTATCTGCGGTTTAAACGTTTCCTCCCAATTTGACCACTTCAGGAACAATGTGATGTTGTGCCTCCTCACCCTCTCTCCGATGCGTTCGTCTTTTGACAGGGCCACAATGGCCTTGACATCTTCGTCCGTCAGCTCGGCCACGGCGACGCCCTCGTCTCTGCGGGTGATGTGGTTGGCCAGGATCACTGTGGCGAACACTGGGAAGCCGTTAGCCATGTTCAGGGAGCCGTCGTAGTTGTTGTGGTAGATGCCTGTCAGTTCCTGAGGAGGGAAAAAACCATCATGTCTAAATTTTGCCTTCTTTATCATTTTATCTTTACTTTCTGTTGCAAATGTAATTGAAATAAATGTTTTGTTCATGTTTTCAACGACTAATGTGTTGTATTTATGTTTTTAACTCACAATCTCATCTCCAGGCTTGCAGTGGTCCACCAAGTCGGCCAGCAGGATGGCGTCTTTGGAGCGCGGGAGGCGACCGGCGGCGACCTTACCGGGACTCTCCTGGATGGTGATTCTCTGGTAGTTTTGGTACACAGTCTGCAGGAGGGAGGTGATTGGTTAATTGAGACAAAGAGACGGGCCACTGGTCGAAAAAGAACGGAACTAATCAACCTGTTGTTTGCAAAGCAGCTTCTCTAAAAGACAATGTTAAACATTGACTAAGGTCACCTCCTCCATGTTGATCTCGAAGGGGCCCAGGGACTGACACTCTGGACAGGAGCCGGGCTTCACCTCCTGGTTCTGGGACTGGAAGAAGGGTCCCAGCACGAAGTTACACTTATTACAGTTGTACTTGACCATGCCGAGCTGAGGCAGGACGCCGGTGCAGCTGCTCACCACACCGCTGGTCCGGATCAGCTGGTTCAGGTGGAGCTGCCTGAAGAGGAGAGAAGAAGAAGGAAGTTGTGAAGTGTAAAAGCATTTTTAGTTTATGCAGCAAATTCCATCTTTGGTGTTTTTTTCTGCTTTTGCCAGTAGACTGTTTGTGGACCTTGGACTTCACAGAAGATGCATTATTTAAACGTTCCATCTGCTCACATTGATCCAGATGTCTGCGCTGCTCTCAGGAGAAAATGATTCATGCAGTGTTTGTTGATACAGTCTGCAGGAAGTCAATTTTATTTATATAACCCATAAATTACACATTTGCCTCAGAGGGCTTTACAATCCGTGGAAAATACAAACACCATCAATCCTTCGATCCTTAATTCAGAGAAGGAAAAACAGAGAAAGCTTAAGCTGCAGTCATATCACGTCGGCGTTACAATAATTAATTATACTCCTGATTAAGTCTGGAATTAAACAACTCTTTGGTACTCAAACACCCAAAACAATTAGGTGTGAAAACAGAATATATTACTACTATTTTAGTCATGAGTTTCATAGACTTTCTGTAATAAAACATCTAAAAGCACAATTCTTATCAGATGGCGCTCCATGGTCCATTTTGTGTCAGTGAAGGGGTCCTTCACATGACAGAAAATTGAGAATCACGTCTGTATATAAAGAATATATAAAGTATCCAAGTGGCAAAAGTAAAATATTACCTGAGTGAACGGATCTCCTCGACCAGCGGCAGGTTACAGATACGAACGTGGATCTCGTGAGCGATGCGGTCGTACTTGGGGTACATGGCCAGAACCACTTCTTTAGCTGCTTCATCAAAAACCTGACAGGAAACAGACAGAAGGTGGGTTTGTTGAGTGGACAGTGTTCATTTAGTTCACTTAGACACCTGTCAGGTTTAACTATTTCAGGATAATGATCTGTTGCTGTTCTTTAATTCTGCTCTGTGTCATCCTCACACTGAGTGTTTACAAACGAACAAAGGCGAGCTAACAGGACTTCTCTTTAATGGAAGTGAACTGAGACCCTTCCATCCCTCCTGTCTTTTTGTTCAGGCCACACCAGAGTCTCTTCTTTATTGGTGCAGTTTGTTTAAATACATAAATACAGACAAAGTCTCACAGGATGTTTCTTACGACTGAACAACAGAACGACACTCACCTTCAACATCTCAGTCGGAGCCTCTGGCAGGAAGTAAGCCAGAACATGCTCTCTGGCCGCGAGGTCCTCATAGTTTACAACCAGACTCTCCTTATTCTCTGGAGTGACAGGAGAGCATGGAAGTGTTTTCATTTAAAACCAGAAATCAATTTAAGAAAGGCTTCGATATTTCATAAAACACAAGTTGGAAGGCGAGGCTACCTTTGCACATGTCGCTGATCTTCTCCTTGAACACGTTGTGGCCGTTCTCGTCGACGTGTGTCCGCAGGAAGTTCTTGAAGCGGTTGTAGATCTCCAGCCTGGGAGCCACCATGGACACCCACTCCCTCACAGTGTGACCCTGCAGACGGGGAAACACCGTCAGACCCTCGACCACAGCTGGAAAACTACTGTACATCACCACATCTGTACTGTTATTACTGTAGCAGCAGTGTAACTACCTTCATGTCCTCCAAGTTCTCAATGCTCTCGATCATTTCTTCTTCCTCTCCGTCTGCAACGCCCTCCGCTGCCCGCTCAGCCAATCGCCTCCGCCGAGCCGCCGGGCGCTCGTCGTCCTCATCTTCGCTGTCTGGATAACAGAAAAAATAAATAAGTTATTCCCTCATTCCTCTTCAACACACCTCTGCCTAACGTCTGTCTGCTTCTTAATCGATTAAAGTTTGTTATATTTATTATTTGTACGGAAACTGCTTTCTGTAAAAGTAAAACACAAGCAGACAAAAAAATATCCGTATCCTCTCCTGAAAAACTACACATGCCTCACACCCAATCATGAATTTTGACAGCATATCGATCCTCATCGTGGCCTGTTCTCTGATTCATGTAATGTTTTTTTCTGTTATAGTAACGTTTGTGTTTTGTGTTCCTTCACCTTCAAAAAAGAAGATAAAAGTACTTATTGGTAATATTTTAGACGGCCTTCTGCCGAGACTTTTCAAAGTCTGACACCGTCACGCGGTGATGTCGACAAAAACATCAAAAGTGCAACATGAAAAAAGTTCATAATGGATCTTGGATTGATTTCTTACTATCATGCTCCAAGTTTTATGAACTACAGTTTGGGGACGTAAACAGGAAGTATATTGTTGTCATGGAGTCAGTGAGTTAGCAGTAGGCTACAACTTAAGCCCTGTCTTTTATTTGTTTTATATTTTGGCAAAGCAGCACTATTAAAAGTTTGCCGAATTAACCATTAGCAGTTCCTGTTTGCAGTGTAACTATTGATGTACAGAAAATTATCAGTGGATTACTTTAAGAAAAAGTAGAAATGTGATAATTCTCAGGCAAGTTCTGCAAGTAGAAAGTCTGTTTCTAACCCTCAAAAACTAATCTAGTTGCAGCCCTAGCTATCGTTCTCTCCTCACCGTAGAGCAGTCCTCTCCTCAGCCGTCCACTGATGCCCTGCTCCCTGTCCCTCCTCCTCATGGCCTCCTCGGCGGCGGCCCTGGCTCCAGGCGACAGCTCCGACAGATCCTCGTCATCCAGGTCCAAACCCTCGGCCTCGTACTGATCCAGCGCAGGGATGATTCGGTAATCCCTGAGCAGAGGAGAGGAGAAACAAAGTCAAGCCCCAAAACCTTCCAACACACAAGGAAATCTGTAACAAATCCGTCCTCCTCCTCACCTCTCCATCCCGTCCCCGATCAGGTCCTCTCCGTCGGCCTCTTCCTCCTCCTCTCCGGGCAGCTGCGAGTCCCCCAGCAGCCCCTCCGACTCATCCTCGAAGGGAGGCAGGTCTCGTCCAGGGCTGGAGGTCAGGTCTCCCCTCCTGGAGGCTCGGCTGGGGCTGGTGGCCATGTGGTACGACTCAGAGGAATCCTGCCCACGACACAAAATAAAATCGACAAATTACTCCAACTGCTCTTAAGGTAATAAGGATCAGATATATTTAATAACACTTTGAAATGGACCATTCTAGATGATGGAGGACTCATGTTTCTGACACTATAAGTAATTAAATTTCTGTATTTTCACAGAGATTTTGAATGCAGGACTTTCGCTTGTCACTGTATTTTTATACTGTGGCATGAGGGCTTTATTGATATATCGCTGCGGGTATAGTTGTGTCATGATTTGACCTTAATGTTGCCTTTACAGTAAAATTATGTCATTTTCTAAACTTACCAGACTGTTCTACTTGTTTTAATACGTGCATTTAGACACTTATACTCATTATATCCACATTGCTGATGATTATTGATAAAAAAAACCTCTGCGTTAATATTTTGTGAAAGAACCAATAATCATCCCTACAATGTTGTCACAATATGAACGATGAGGTGTTCGGTCAGACATATTGTGATGAATCTGTAGCCCAGTCCGAGCATTTAAGAAGTGATTTAGAAAAGAGACATTTGTCAGCCTAAAAACATCAATATTATTTAAAGGCCATATTGCTGATCTTTAGTGTTTTTCCTCATATTCGGCTGCTGATGTTGAAAGTCTTTACGTGGGTCTTTTGTTGGAAAATGTGTTGCTCTTTAAATCACTGTTTTCATTATTTTCTCATTAGGGAGGCCAGGAGAAACTAATTATTACAAACTGACTCTTGGCATGTGCAATTAAACTCACTTTCATAATCTCACTGACAGATTTTAACTTATTATTAGCTCATTTATCTGTTATTAATTTATTTTCAGTCACTGTTTTAACAATTAGTGTGTGTTACTCTGTGTGGTAAAGGATATTTCTTTTATAATTTGCGATATTTCCCTTCATTAGCTCTTTTTACAGATATATAAGCGCGCTTTGGCGAATGTTTTTGACATTTTCTCATCAAGTGACAAAGACTGAACTGGATTATTGCTTTTACAAATGTCATGCATGGATTTAAAGTTACCAGATACCTTCAAAAACTCTCAGATTTACTTTCTATAAACTGTTTTGTACTGATGGGTTTCTCTCCAATGACACATAACATATAATCTGATACATGAGCATCTTATACTGGAGTCTAAGTATTTCTGTCATTGTTGGATTCACATCATCCAGTAAGTCTCAACAACAAAAACAAACTTTTCTTCTGTCTTCTGACTGGTTTAAATGTTATTAACATGGTGATAAGAAACAAAGATAAGAAACAAAGACTTTAGTGGCAGCTGGATGCCATGTGGTGAAAATGAAGTTGCTTAAAAATCATGTAGGAGACCTCAAGTGACACTTTATCTTCAGCTAGCAGGTAACAAAAAGCCCATCAGCCACATGGCAGGTCTGGTGTTCACAGCAAGAGGACGAGCTTCACATTAATGACAGATTACTGTTCGTGTCATCAGCGATTTACTGTAACATACACTCTCGATTATGCGCAAATTTGACTTGAAAAGCATTTTATAATTAAGGTTTATGATCAAAGCTCGACCGTCAATCCTCTGTGATTGTTGTGATCGACACAAAAGTGCACATGTCAAAGTTAAAAACAGCAGCAAACTCGAGCAACACACGTCAAACAGCGTGTTTTAACTTTCTTCCTCCTTCAGCAGATGTTTAAAACCCGACACAGACATTATTTCGTGTGTTTTTAATGGTTTTCACTCACCGCCATTGTTCCGTGTGTCTCTTTCTGCCTCTTGTAAAGAAACTTCTTCTCCTTCCTGCCGGGAGTCACTTTTCGCGCGAAACGACCACGTGATCCCCAAAGCCCGCGAAAAATAATGAATATTCAAAGCCACCGGCCTCCTTATTGGTCGCTTTCGGTTAAAGGGGCGGGGTCTTAGAGTACTGTGCGTTTGGTTTGACGCACACCGTCAGTGAGGCCGTGGGCGGTGACTGTAGATCAACGGGAGGAGGGAAGGCGGTGCGAGCCGCTGAGCAAAACTAACGCACCCTTCTCTGAGCTTCGCAGCGGGGGCGGAGTTAATGACGTAAAATTTTCCCGGGAATATTTTGGCCGCGTTCAATTACGAACATTGCCTCCTTAACAACCTCACTTTACTGTAGGACACGTCCCAATATGATTAATTTCTCCTGGTTTTCTTTGTTTTTAAAAATGAATCGATATAATAATATTTTAAGAACAACATACAGGCTTTGTATCCATATTAAACTTAATAATAATGATACATAGACGATAAATAGTCCATATTTGCATATCTGACTGCACGGCTCAATGCTTTTAAAGGGACAGTTCACCCCCAAAATTAAAATTCACTCATTATCTACTCACCAAAGTCATTTCTGGAGCTTCACATCTTTAATAACTGAAGTAGTTGGGGACTTAAAAAAGAAAAAAACAAACAAAGAACAACGGAAAAAAACAAACATAAAATGGCTCCATGCAGCTCTTCCAGTGTAATCCAAGTCCCGAAATGTTTTGTGCACTGTTCCTTTAATATTATCAAGACAGTATTGATTGTGAAATTATCAAGAAATAGTAGTTGACATTAAAAAACATCCCATTTTACTTGTAAATAACGGGATGTCTTGATAAATCTACTCACACTCTACCCCACAGGGTCTCTGCAGCTCCTGAAAAATCTTAAAAAGCATTGACTGTAGCTTCTTTATTGCATTGGAACGTAATTTATGAACGTTTTATGTTTAATTTTCTCTCCTCTGCTGTTCGTTGTAAACACTGAACCTCCGACATGTTTGGTCATACAAACTATTTATGTTTGGGCATAACCTCATCATTACATCCAAGGAAAACAACAGCTAAATAAAAATAAAGTGAAAGTGATGATGCACCTTCTCAGTAATGATCGTTAAAGCCACACAGGTGAAACCAACAACTCAAACTTTAATAATCATTATTCATGGTAATGTTTACTCATTCATCAAATATAACATCACACCTTTCAAACCCCCGAACAGAAACAAAACATTCATTTATACAGTAGCAGAATAACAGCGGCTCCTCCTTTTCTGACAGAGAAACACAAAGAAAAAAAAAATTAAATGGGTTTGCAAAGTTTTTTAGTGCAGCAAATAAATAAATATCACAATTACTTTTCACTCATTGGTATCAAAATGGCGACTTGTTGACCTGCTCGAAGAGATGAGAGGATTTAAAGAGACATGGGTCACATTTAAGAGAGCAACTGATCGGACAGTAAGCAGGCTTGTTTTCCTTTCCTTTACCACTTGAAAACCAGTTTAAATATTAATGTTTTTGTCTTATTTTGGAGGAACTGGTTGTTGCTTTTATCGTTATTTTCCCAGCAAGGCCATGAGAAACCAAGTAAATAACAAAAACATTCATTTGTGGACTTCATATTATAACATAGAGTAAAAGATCAATCTTTCTATCAGCGTCCCGACACTTCTGAGGCTGTTTAAGGCTTTTTTTTTTTTAATGGTGTGACTTAAATTTTTAACAAAACATCCTCGCGTCCTGAACTCAATTCATGACAGCTACGTGTACAGTCAGGGAAAGATTCATTTTTAATGTTGAATCTAATTTTAACAATAACTTTATTATATTAACTTTAATTAAGCATGCAGAGATCGAGCAAAATATGAAACTTTAGCCTTTAATGATTCATTTGGTGGCACATTATGAGCCCAAACTTTGATTTCTAGCTGGAATTGTGTCCTTTGAGAAAACCCCAGATCAACAATTAATGAAGCTGTAATTTCAAGATGCAGAAAACCCAAAGGACAATGAAGGTTTCTGCTCCCCACAGATCCTGGATTTAAGCACTTCAGTTGTTAAAACACATTCACTGGTGTCTTTGTGAGGAGTTTAGTGATCAGTAACCAGACTTACTTCAGACAAACATCTGTTTTCAGGCAGCTGGAGCTCGAGCACATCCAGTTAAGAGTTAAGTTTTACGTACCATGAGGAGGTTAGTATTCACTTTCACTTGAGATGAGATGCAACACTGATGCTGTGAAATTTGTTCATTAAAGAGCAGATGGTGTAAAAAATTAGGTGAAAGGCAGTGGTGAGAAACACAGAGATAAATGTTTTAGACTTATAGACGAACCCTTAAAAGTAGTTTTTCTCTTCCGTTTCCTGCAACAACACATACCAGGCTTAACACAAAAGTAATCAGGTAAACATGAAACATCAACAGAAGAAGAATATGTATGGGAGAGCACAATATCAGGAATTATCAAACCAGTGGGAGTTTTCCACATTTGTATAATCTGTTTGGAGTTTAAAGAGGAACAAGGCTTCAAGATACAACTCCCCCCAGAGTGGCACTTCCCTCAAGAAAAAGGAAAGGAAAGGAAAGGAAAGGAAAGGAAAGAAGGAAAGAAAGAAAGAAAGAAAGAAAAGAAAGAATTTGTTCTTCAGAACAAAAGCTGTCCAGGACGGAGCTGCAGAGTGTCAAAATAAAATTCTTCTAGAGTGCCTCTCAGGAGGAAGAAGACTTCAAAATAAAATCCACTCACAGGCGCAGGTTCCTGCTCATTTGAGGTTTCAAAATAAGAGCCCTCCAGATGAAGGAGTGAAAAGCAGAGAGATGTTTAGTCGTTGTCCGTTTGTTTCACACGGCAGGAGCCAGATTTCTACATCCCATCTCTGCATGTGTCTGTCATGTAGCATGTTATGACCAGCAGTTGGCATATGACGTTGACACACTTCCTGCATGTGTGTTCTGTCTGAGGACCCCTCATCTCATCCTCCTTAGTTTGTGTTTGTTCCCTGTGAGGATAAGTGAGACCTCGAGCAGTTTATCTCGTCCTGGTAGAGGCTGCCAGCCAGGTAGTGTCTGTACGAGTGTTTTATTTCAGAACTAGAGTCGCCTCGGAGCCATCTTTCCGCTTCAGATACAGTCCGTAGCTGAGGTGGTGTTCCCTCCTCAGGAAAGCGTAGAAATAATCAGACACCAGGAGAATCTGACGGGAGAGAAAGATGAAGATACTGATGAGTTCTTTACTGTGTGATCAAGGAAAAGTAACTTGATAATACTTACTATTATTGACTGAGCTGTCTCCAAATACTAAATCACAGCAGACATTTTGTCTTGTTATAGTCGGAAAAACACAGGTGGTACAAATAACAAAAACAAGGTCTCAAAGTGTCCCAGTAAGACGTGACAGTGAGGCAGCATGAAAGTTACAAGAAGCTTGAAACCGAAGCCGCTAAATCGACTTTTGTCTCATTCACTGTACTATTTACACCTGTGTTTTTCATGTCATAACGTGTCCCTGCTCCTGTCCAGACCATCCCACCTGTGCCACGTTGAACAGCAGTGTTATGGCGTAGTAGAAGTTGGAGTTGGCGCTGCCGGCGTAGATCCAGAGGTGCCAGAGAACAGGAAACAGAGCGGAGCAGGCCAGCAGGACGCAGGACACCAGGAAGATGTTCCTCAAGACTGAACAGAAAAACACAAACCAGGTCAGAGATTGTTTCATATTTATTAGTGCTTTGTTGATCATTTGTTTTATTGGATTACAAGATAATGTGACAGATCATAATAAATCATTGTTTTACGGGGTTTCACTGTCGGTCTATTGATCAAATTCTTCAGCCCACAGTGAAATATCTCAACAACTGTTGGATAGGTTGATGTGAAATTTGGTGTACACAGTCATGTTTCCATGAGGATGAATTTTAATGTCTTCATTGATACCTTGTTGTTTCATCTACAGCCACCAGCAGGTCATAATTTCCATTCATCTATAACTAATGACTGAATTTCAGTGTTACTGTCGACCCCACTGGATTGTGTTGCATAAAAATGAAGCAGATCTCATTTCTTTCTTCTATTCAATATCGTTTTTTCCAATGCAGATTGCTAGTATTGCAAAGCTGCTCTCCTTAATGAGGAGAGAGCAGAAAATTAACTGTGTGAATACCCTCAGACTGCTGCAGCAATGGACAGTGTGTTTTTTGGACATTAAAGCGTGTAAACATTTCCGAATACACAACCCAAAATAAAAGTAGGAACCCCAAATTTGGCAGAATATGGGACCTTTCATTTACAACATCTCATGTTTTATACACTCACATCTGTGCAGGTGACTCCAGACAGGAAGGAAGGCCAGGTAGAGAGCGATGTCTCCCACAGTGGGGTAAGACTTAAAGATGGAGATCACAGCTAACTGCATGAAGATCAGAAACACTGGATGCTCCCTGTAACACACACGGATGTATATTTTTAAGTGAATTGAGCCTCTTAGTTGCAACAACTTGGAAGGACGGACAGATGGCTTGTGAGTAAAGCAGACATACTTGAGTTTGATGGACAGAGGGATGGTGTAGAAGAAGATGTTGATCTGGAAGACGCAGAGGAAGAACAGACGGAAGTGTTCAAACATCTCGGCAAAGAAATACCAGAAGAGGCCGATGTTCGGGGTCAGGTCTGGCACTGAGAGGCTGGAGGGAGGAGAAAACACAGGGTCACAGTCGGACTACAGCTGGACTGCCTTATAAATAACTGAGCAAATTAATACATCTGATTAAATCTAATCAGACAATATCCAGTTTCTAAACATACACACATTACATGAATTTTATCATGAAAGAACTGTGGCCATGATATGTACCAAGAGGGGCATTAAACAGTAAAAGATGAACCTGTCACTGCTCTCTGGTGGACAAACTATGTAATGGTGCACTTTCCAAATTCCCTCAAACATACGATATCTCCACACAGCAAACATAAAAACTCTGCTCAAGCTTTTCCTTCCGCACTCACATGAAGCCGTAGACAGACGGCAGGTAGTCCCAGGAGCCGAGCAGGAAAAAGGAGAGACCGATGATGACAAACAGGCTTCCCAGGTACATGAAGGCGTACTGCGCGATGAACCACCAGAAGCTGACCCGTCTGAAGTTCACCGGGATGTACTGACGCTGGGAGAGGAGAATCGGAAACATGGAATAGCATCAAACAAAGGCGTAAATCCAGGAAGTTATAGTGAAATATTTAAAGAAAGGCAGAGAGAAAATCATAAACATACCTGCATTAGATACAGCAACGCGGGAGCACACAGAGTCAGAGGATAGATGGACTGATACGTGGCCAAGGACAGAAATATAGCACTCAGTAAGACATTTCCTGCAACAAAAACATAGAATTACTCAAATTAATGATCACCACGTCTTTATTGTTGCATTTATTTTAAGTTGCTCTAGAGGAGAGCTGAGCTGTTCAAAAACATGGAAAGCCTTTAGAAAAATCATGTGATGTTTCATTGAAAATCAATGTTACCCTTTATGGTAGAGAGGATGAAGAGGGCGATGACGGCGTTGTTCAGACCGCATGTTGACTTGGCGACGCAGGACAGGATGGTGAACGGGTTCAACAGATAACTGTGAGAGAGGAAGAAATAATGTGACTGTTGTACTGAATGAATAATTCTCTGATACTACTGAGCACTGAGAATGTGGATGATTTTACAATAAGCAACTTTTCTTTCATGACCCTTTGGGTGGCAGTCACCACCACTAATCAGTTTTTGAGCCTTTACAAAAAGAGTCTACAGTCATACTAGTGGTCGGGCTTTCGGTTCAAGGCTGACGTCATCATGCTAACATGCTCACAGTGAAAATGCTAACAAAGCAGTCTGACATGTCTCTCACCAAGTCACAGCAAGGATTTAAGGCACCGTGATCACCTGATCTGACAGCTGACATCTGACATAATTGTGTGTTTTGCTACGTGGAAACATGCTAGAAGGTGTGTGTGGTACTTACAACATGGCTACTTTCAGAGGGATGTAGTACATTTCGTTGGGGCTCCTGATGAGCTCCAGACAGTCGAGGGGGTAGCGGTCTGCCTCCAGGGCATATTTCTGCTTTCTGAACTGAATGAGCACAACACATACGTCACTACAACACACTGTTTGTTGCACTTAATAATAATTTCACATCTAATCTGCAAAAACTTGAACATTTTTTGAAGCCATGTAGCCGTGAAAGAAGATTATAGTTGTAACATATTTCTTGTTTACGACACAGAACGGACATTTTCCATATCATGTTAAGACTTTAATGTGTTAACCATGATGTGATTCCACTAAGGCAATAAATCAGTTTTTGTCTGGCTTTACATAAAGCAAAAAATTCTGGTAGTTTTGAACCAAGCATACTAGGTTTAAAAGAACTACAATTTCCCTTTAATATCCAAATATGTTTATTTGTTTTCTCTGTATATTTAAAAGACACTTTACTGTTTTCTTACCACTTGTTTGTTGTAATCCTTCACTGCCATGTAGAGAGCCACAGCAGTGATCACATCTGCTAACTACAGACACAAACAGAGAGAGAAAAAACAGCTGAGCCTGAAATATAACAAAATAAAAAAAATACTTGTGTACTTTCTTTTTAAGTCACTAGAGGCAGAAATGTCTTATCACAGTTAAAGCAGTTGAAATTAAAGTGCTGCTGACTGCTGAGCTTTCCCATCATGGCTCATGTTACAGAAAATCCTCCCGAAAGAGAAAAATCCAACGCATTAGCATCTCATCCTTTTTTTTTTTAACGCAAATGCTTAAAATTGCCCCAAGGAGAAAAAGATGTTTCTCGTTTTCTCACTCACCATAAATGTTATCTCTGCATAGTCCACCAAAAAGTGAAAGAGGTAAATGATGAGAGGAGTCTGAAGAGAAAAGAAACAGACATTAGGGATCAGAGCATCAAACACATTTATTGAAATACCTCTGATGTGATGTCACTTCCTCTGAGTTTTAAAGCAGCGAACAATGACAGAAAAACAAAAGGCATGTCTGCCGCCTGCTTTTAATGCTGTTAATGCTTTTAATGCAACCTCCATCGACAAGGCTGACAGGTGAAACCACTGTTGGACTCATTATGGACAATTTAAAGACAAATGATCAAAATGGATACAGCAGAACCAGAGATATCACTTTTTTTTAATCCCACACATTCTTCTTTCTTTTTAAACCTTGATGCCTACATTACCCACAATGCAATTTAGCCACCGAGTGTCTTTGCTTGAGGCAATTTATCAGATTACATGCAGCTTCCTCTGGAGCCACAAAAGGCTTTATACTCCTTTTCTAATGTATGAAGTAAAGCTCCCAACACCAGTAAACACACTTCAATGTGTAAAATTGGTGGAGTGAGTTCGTTATTAAGCTAATCACTGAAGGTTATCGATGTTTTTTTATTAAATCCCTTTTTGTTTCATGTGAACTGTGGTGTTTTGACAGTGAGGAGAGAGTTTGGAGAGATTTTAGACAAGAAATCAACAGACACAAGAAAAGAGAGAGTTGATTTTCTTCCCACAGTGGAAATCGGTCAAAGACATGTCGACCCTCGGTCAAACGTGTCATGAGTGCGTGTCTTTGTGCATCTCTCACCTCGTGGAAAACATCTCCGGAGTACGGCGAGACTCCCAAGTCGAGCAGAGCCAAACCTTCAACAACTGCAAACAAACAATCAAACAAACATCTTGTCACCAAAAGGCAGTTATTCAGCGCTGGGCTGTTGTGTCATAGTGTTTCACCTCACTTAATGTAATCAGCTGCAGAGCCTTTCTACAACGCAACTTCCTGTTCCAACTGCCTAATGAACAATTCATGAAGGGCTGTGGTGTTTCCATGTAACTCACACTAGGACTGGGCAGCCAATCAAAATATTCAAGCGTTCAAGCGTAATATCCAAATCACAGAAGCTATCATTTTTGGAGAAAGTTGAAAAAAAAAAAAAAAAAAAAGACAATGCATATTTTGAAGAAAACATGATCATTACCACTAATCGTGAATCGTAATCGCAACTGTGATATCTGCAAAAACAGCAACCCTCATTCACACACTGTCTTTCTCATATATTGTTTGTGCGAGACGTTCTTTCCTTTTATACAATCCTTTACACAAAAATGTTGAGGCCTTTCATGGCTCTACAAACAGCCACACCTTCACTTCAAGGTGTGGCACCAGAGCTGAAAAGAGGCTCCACATTTCATTGTTCCATATATAAATTAAACAATATCTTCCCTTCAAACATTGAGAATGTGAGCATGGAAGTACTGAAAACAAAGCTTTTTTCAGTGTTGTGCTAAAAATTGTTTTGCAGATTTGCTGCTGTTCGTTATAATGTCTTCATAGACGGGATCCACCGACTAAGTTCGTGTCATTGCATCTCTGTGACACCTCGAGAGTAACTCAAAGCACCTGATTTTTGTTCAAGTTATTGCTGTTAGAGACTTTTAAAATCATTTCAGTGTGTGAGTTTAAGTTTTATCGTCGCTTTATTTTTAAATTTCTGAAACTTTTACATGCAAAACTATTTCAATTGATTTCCTATTTTGATCTGATCTATTGATACGCTGGGATTGAAACTGCTATATTCTTTATTAATGCTGTCTGTGGACCCCAGGAAGACAATCAATGGGGCTCAATTTTGATTTCAGTCTTTGTATTATTTTTAATGCATTTCCACCTCAATGTGTTCTGTGTTTTTTTCTCTCAACAGTAATATTCCTGTTTGTTGAACATGTGGAGGATACAGAAGAAAAATACACAGCATGGCAGAAAAGACTCCCTTATACCCAGAAGTAGAGAGATACTGTATTCAGCAGCTGACTTGATAAATAAAAATGAAAATGGTTGAATATATGATCTTTTCTTAAAGACTGGTTACTACTGGCAGCCTTTACACAAGCCCACAGCACAGTAAAATGCAGAGTAGTTTCATTACAACTGTAGTAATAGAGAGTAAAGTATAAAGCCTCTCAACATGCAGCTACTCGGTACTTTAAAGCTGAGCTGAGCCTGAGGCTGCTGCTCCAGCATCTCTGAACCACGGAAGCTAAACACAATCAGGATCCTCCATTAGGAACAACACAGACATACGAGTCAAAGATCATGTAAATCTCAACAAAGCTGCTATATCTCGCTACATAAAACGCTAGCTAGCTTCATAAATGTGAAGTCCAGCGCTAAGTTTGTGTAGCTAACCCGGTTCGACGTTACCCCCCCTCCACTTGACTCAATTACCGGGCACCAGCGCCGGGGTGAGGAGGCAACCTGCGCGGCGATTGAGCGACAAAATTGGCCCCCGAAAAAGCCGCTGAACCCCCGCTTACCTCTTTTCCAGGCGGTCAGCGGAGATACGACCTCCACCCGCTCTGCGATTAAGTCCGCTAAACTGGATCTGTAGAGAGCTGCGCGGATCGTAACGGCTAAAATCAAAAGTAGTGTCAAGGGAGCCGCCATCTTGACAAGGAAGCCCTCTCCGCCCCGCGAGGTGCACGATGGGAAGTGAAGTCTTTTGTGACAAAGGAAACCGAGAAACCCAGAACACACACACATAAAATAATAATAATTAAAAAAATGTATTGTTATTGTTAACATTATCTAATTATTTATATATATTTTTAATGGCTACAATAACGTTTGTAAAGTGATATCAAAGATTGTTTTCTTATCTTTGAATTGCTTATTACACTAATTATGCATTTTAACTCTCTGTTGCTAGTAGATGACTCGTTTTACATTTTGAAACATTCTCGTACAGTCACTAGACAGAAACGGTACATTAATCACTGCTGGGAATACGTTTTTACAAAGCGGAACCATAAAATCCTGAGCATATTTTCACTCCGGGACTCTTTATGTGTTGGATCAAAACACAATGGATGTAGCTCTGTAAAGTTAGACACAAGTGCACCACCTGTTTTCCGCTGAGGATGCTTTTATTTTATTTACACAAAATTCAGTCAGAGTAAAAAAATTTGATTTAGTTTTTTTTGTCAATTGACACGTTTACCTCTCTGACTTTAAAAAAAAAACTTTATTCATTGTGACAAATATGTTAAGAAAAATAAATGTCAGCGCCGTAATGGAACCTAGCTGGACTCACATAAAAAGTATAATTCAACACCATTAATGCTATTATTGTACAACTACTTCTAATAATGATAATATAACATTATTTTTGTTTGACCCCCGTCCACTTGAGATGTGGTTGAAAGCCTCAGAAAATGTTTAAGATTAAGATATATTTGTATTTTATAATGTCATGAAAAAACATTTGTGCTCAATATTGTAATTCTTGCTACTGTTGTCGCTGCGTTACTATTTTATTTTATAAGTTTTCTACGTTGAATTAACAGCTTCTAACGATCTATAATCAAATATTGAATCGAATCATTTTTTGTTTGTGTTTTACATTCATTTGGTTCGTGCTGTTAGTATTTTTGCTTTAAAAGTGAGTGTTTTTTAAATTACTTTACTTTTTTTTTTCTACTTTCATTTATGCTTTTACATCGAAAGGCTCGGACCGGAAGCCGCTCTCGTTGACGTGAAGCTGACGTCGTGCTCAAGACTTTCGTTTTCATTTCTCGCCTAGAAACTGACTCGATGTTGTGATAGATTACAGAAACATGGCAGGCTTAGAGGTGTTGTATACCTGTGTCTCCGGCGGCATCAGCTGTCCACAGGACGCCGTGGTGTGTTTCGTCCACTGGGACATGATAAAGAGCGGATACAGGTGCATCGGGTCCGGAGACGAGGTGAGTTAAATTAGCTAACATCAACTAGCTTAACACAATCTAACGTTATTGTTGTTAACGCTGGTAAATAAGGTTTTCTCTGATGTCGTGTCTTGAAGACATCACACCAAACAGTTCAAAATCCAAAAGCTACCTTGATTGCAGTAATTATTTCTTTTGGGGGAAATTTAGTTAACATAATGATGATTTATGTATCAATTCAAACTTTGACAAACGGGTTTTCCATTGCTCGCTTTATGATACAATTCATATGAAAAGGGTCATAGGATTGACAGAAGCTGAGCTAGATGTCCAGTAAAATACCTGCAGCTTAAGCCGAATTAAAGATTGGTTCTTGATTGCTGAGGTTAAAGATTTTGGGTCTATTTCTACCGAGGTTATTGACCTGTGCTTCTCAAGAAGAAATGAAACTGTCGGTTTTTCAAATGGACTTCTGTCCTCGCTAACTTGACTCCGCCTGCTCCGTTTAGATTAGCGTTAGCTTCCTAAAGGGGGCATGATATGTATCGTTTACTGTCGTCCAGTGTACTGTAATGGTATGACAAACATAGTCGAGCTTTTCCTCACTGAGATTTGGTATTTAATGCAGAATCAACCAGCAGTTGTTTTAAGATAAAGGTCCAATAACGACCTCTAAAAACTGTCATGTCATGTTTAGCTAGCTAACACAGTGTTGTGCCACTTGGGACTGGTGACACTGTAACACCACGTTGGTTTTGTCACAGAGGAATCCTGATGAGTTTGTTCTCACATTGTTTTCATGCACACCCTGTTTCTTTTGCTGTTACACCCTCTTTCTCTTTTATTCCCTCCTCCAGCCCCGCAGCAGTGATAAGAAGTCAGAGCTGCTGCCTGCTGACTGGAGCAGCAACAAGGAGTTGTACAGTCTGAGATATAAAACCAAAGATGGTGACGTCCAATTCCTGCTCAAAGCCATCGTTGTCGACTCCACCTTGATCTTCAACCTGATGGTAGGGTACACAGGGAAATGTGCACAATGTGAACTACACCTGGAGTGGACTCTGTTTTGTACAGAGAGACAACAAGCTTAAGTGATTGAATGATTAATGTTACTTGCATGGGGACAAATATGTATCATAAACTGATGCAACACACCACAGCATTTAAAACACATACAACTTAACAACAAACGCACAAAAAAACATTACAATCATGAACTCAGTAACTGTCAACATGAAAATACAGACAGAACAATATAAAACACAGCACAGTAAACTGTAGACTGATCGCCAGAAACTGTTTCGGTTTGGGTTTAAAGTGATCCCAGTCAGGATCTAGTTTGAGTTCTGCAGGTAAGCAATTCAACCTGTTGAGCTGAAAACGCTGTTTGTCCAAACCATCAGATGCTTCTTATTGTTACTGGCATTCTTCACCAAAGAGTCAATTATCAGGAGGAACATGTAAGTCCATAAATTTCTTTGGAAGTGCTGGATAGCAATCATCTGCACACAACTCCAAAAAAAAAACTTTATATTGAGAAAAATAAAGAGTTGAGAACAACAAAAAGCCCCCAGACTCTCCAAAGCATTGACCTCTGTGCTACAAGCCAAATCTCTATAACTGTAGTTGAACGCTGATGGATTACGCACACATCTCCTTCAGACAAATCTACCTCTGTTGACCTGTGATGTTACATTATTCTTTACTTGGTCTGTATTCTCAGCACACCTCAGCTGGGTCTGGCTGTGGAAGTTTGGATTTCTGCTCGATTGAAATGTTACTATATTTACTAAAGATTCCTTAGAAATGGTATTCGTAAGTTTTATACATTGTAAGAGTGTGTTTGTCCATGCATTGAAAACAAAACAAATGCAATTACCTGTATAAACATAGCTTACTCGAGTGTTTGGCCTTTTCTGGTTGCACTGACCACTGGAGGTCAGCAACAACAGAATTTTCAGATATTAAGAGTCTCGTGTTATCACATGTTCAGTTCACCGGCCTGATATGTGATCAGATTTCACTGATTATTTTTAGTTCAGTAGGTTACGTGCTCCTTCACATGTCACTCTGCCTTCATTAAATCTGGGGGTTTTTTTTGGGAAACAAATACATTACAGGTATTCGATCTTTTGCCAGTGTGTTTCTGTCTTTTAATGCGTGTACTCTGTTTGTGTTTGTGTGTGAAGAACTCCAGCTCACAGCAGGTGTCAGACTTGACGGTGAACATCAGCGATCATGTGGATGCTGACAAGTTGCAGACGTTTGACAGGTTGGTGTGAGGTTCTTTTGATTCTCTCACCCCAAAAAGTGTTTGTAATTTTGCACCTTAAACATGGTCAGGTTCACAAACACAGTTATTTGAGGAAGTTACTGTATGCATATATATTTGTTTTCTAAGATGAGACCTAGTTATCGTTTATCATCTGTTATCAGTTATCATGACTGTTCTGATCAAGTTTGTCTTCTGCCATTTTGATTATGATGCTTGCTGTTATTTTATGACAGTCTACATTGAACATAAACAGTCTAGTGCTCTGGGCAGTCCATTTCCAACTACCAGGAAATACAGGACACTTGTACCGTAAGAGACTTGGTCAGCTTTATTTCGATAAACAAAGTTAAAACCAAGCGATTTTTCTGCAGTGTGTTCAAGGATACAGACGGATTGTCAGAGAAGGTGAGGACTCAGCTGCTGCCCTCCCAGGACAGATCGTCCGGACAGAAGGCAGAGACGAAGAGCCGTAGGGAGGAGGAGGAGGAGCGGAGACGAAGAGGAGAAGACAGCGACCCCCTCCGCATCCCCCACAGACATCCTCGACAGGGAACACAGCCACACTGGTAGGAAATCACACAAAGCTGTTCGTCTTCATGCCAAAAATCTTAAACTACAAACCTACAGAAAGAATTCTGATAAATATCTGCAAAAATATCTTCTAAAGGCAACAGTGGTCGAACACACCCACACCTAATATTAAATATAATTTACTTAATTTTGTGGATCTCCACACCTACAAACATTACAGACTCTTACAGTGTTGAAAACCAGGCTTAAGTTTTAGTTAAAATCAGCACAAAAGTGTCATCACTAATGAATGCCTTGAACACACTGTCGATCATACTGATTGTACTTTTTATGCTGATGGACCTTTTATGTATTTAGTGTTTTATGTAGTGTAGTTGCTGTTATGTGTATTTTTTGTTTACCTGCCCAGGGACAACAGATGCAAATTAGGTGCTAGCTAACTCAAGTAATTAGTAATTAATTAAACAAGTCATTAGTTTGCCTATAAGCACAAACAGCTTTTAAAGTAGAGACAGCTCTGCTTCGCCACAGCGATGTTATTAATTTACAGTAATGTCACATTGGACTGAATACTGAAACTGTAAAATATAGTGACAGAAATGCATTACCCTGACATTCAATAAGGTATTTGTGTGTCCGTTTAGTCCACCTTGAGGGAGGCAGACTAAAAGGACACTTATCAACCCTATTTATTTAATAATTTCTATATAATGACGCCGATCGTAGATCCACAAAAACATCACATGACAGTTATTCTTATTCAGAAGACCTAGAATTTACATTTACTGCCACTCAGAATAAAGGGGCTGCTTTTTGACTGCTCTTATCTACACTCGTCTTCCTGTCAGGACATCATGAGGTGTCCCAGATGCGGCGTCAGTTGTTGTCCATGATGATACACAACGAATATACAATATAAAACAATCTGTGGGCGTTTCTGTTCCCGACGCCCTGCGTCTGACATGTCAGGCTGTTATTGTGCAGTTTGAAGCCAGAACACAACAAAACACATTAAGGGCTTGATTTAAAAGTGGACTCCTGTGTGTAAACCACACACACATGCTCACAAATACACTACCATCTCACACACACACACACACACCCCTTGGATGTGCTGAGTTTGTGCTTTGTAGAAAGTCTAGACAGAGAAGCTTCTGGTCGACTACAACAGCAGAGAGTGAATGAGGGCAGAGCTTGGCTAGTGTGTGTGTGTGTGTGTGTGTTCGTGTGTGTGTATGTGTGGAAGAGAGAGCGAGAGAGAGCTTCAGGACAGAGTCAACTTTTCACTCCTTGTCACATCTGCCTCCCCTCTACTCTCTCCCCTCCTCCTCCTTCTCCTCCTCGTCCTCCCCCGTCCTCTTAGCTGTGACCCGATCAGATGAGATGTGAGGTGATGTCAGCACTTTATCGACCTCACTGCTGTCGCCTCCTTGTCCCCACAGAGACAGTGAGAGCCAGAGAGGGGAGGGAGGGAGATGAGGATGAGATCAAAACAATGACAGATGGAGAGAGAATAAACCAAAATCTGAGAGTGAGAGAAAAGACGTAAAGGGAGAGGAAAAATAAGGAAAACAGATAAGTGGGAGAGGTGACGTGAAGGAGATGCAGAGAGACGAGGAATGATGAATGAGGAAGCAAAAATGGAGTCAGTGCTGCAGAAAGTGTTGGAAAGAGAGAGGAGGAGGAGGAGGAGGCTGGAAAGATGAGAGTGTAGAGGAAGAGGAAGCACAGCGTAGAGGAGATGGAGATGACAGGAATGATCCAGAACAGCAGAACAGATTTATAATTTAAGAAACACACAAAAGATGAAGGAGCCCACAGTGTGTTGCACCACCAGAAAGCCAGTGTGTGTTATTCACTCTGAATCATTATGATTACTAATGGGATAACTGGGATTAAGAGTGGGATAAGTGATGTATAGCTAGTGATGTAGAGCTTTAATTAAATTTTAGTGATCTGTGTGTAGATTCTGGGTCAGCACAGAGTCTAAGATGAAAAGAGATTTAACAGGACGAATTAAAGGGTAGCGACTCACGATTATCTTCATTAATAATTCATCTTTTTCAGTTAAACATGTGGTCAATAAAATTAAATGAACAGTAAAAATTAAATCATTCAAATGTCAGATTATCATCACATAAAACAAGAATGTTGAAGGGAAATTACAGCATTTTAAAACGTGGGTCTGATATTCACGTATTTGGTTTGTAAATGATTCATACTTACCAAAAGTTTAGGAATGCAGCAGATCGCCTCAGCTGGCAGCCGCGACACGACTGCAACTCAGTCCTCTGGGGCAACTCCGACAATCAAAGTGACGTCAACTGAAAGTGCTTGTTTTTTATCACTGAAAGACTCGTTATTCTAAACGTCTGACATTATAGAAACAATTCCTACAGAGAGAGACCTTTTTGTTAAATAATGGAGTCGTTTTTGTAACCAGAAGTCTCACTGAAATCTCACGAGAGGTGAGATGAGTTGTTGTTGGCGCCTCGTCTGGATCGTCAGAATCGGTTAAAAAACTGAGGCATGATTTAGGGAATTCTTGCTGCCAGTTCCTCGAGGTAAACACCAAACTCCTCTCTGCTACTCTGACCCACATTCACAGTCGTCTTCCTGCAACGACTCAAGTCTCAAGATTAAACAACACATGTCTCTCAGCATTTACAAACTGCTTTTGATGTTTTCTGATCTGATGCTATTAAAGATGGTGTGTGTGTGTGTGTGTGTGTGTGTGTGTGTGTGTGTGTGTGTGTGTGTGTGCGTGTGCGTGTGCGTGTGCGTGTGCGCATGTGTTTCAGGCCCGACCCCATGATTCCTCCCTTTGCAGCAGGAGGAGCAGATCTGGATCCGTTCGGGTGAGTCCGTCTCTCTCCATCATAATAAATCCTACAAATGAATTTTCTGGAAATTATTTTCAGATATAGATTGAAGCATCGGTGTGTGTGTGTGTGTGTGTGTGTGTGTGTGTGTGTGTGTGTGTGTGTGTGTGTGTGTGTGTGTGTGTGTGGGGCCACGCTTTTGTTCTAATCTGGGATTTTGGGGATGAACAGTCGGTCTACGCAGTAACAGACAGACAGCAGAGGATTACTGGTGTTTGTCCAGAATCTCCTAACAACAAAAATCAGATCTTCAGGCCGGATGAGAAGCGGCGAGTCTGTTCAGTTGTAGTCGTTCCCTCCGACAGGACTTCCTCGCTGAAATGTCCTGCAGGAGTTCACAGTTCAAACTGATTGTTTGCATTTCTTTACCTTGATAAGTCAGGGCTGGGCGATATGGCCTTTAAGGAACAGTTCGCCCAGAAATGATCATTATCATTATCTAGTCACCCCCATGTTGAAGTCTCTCCTGTACCTGTTTTCTTTCTCGCCTCATCTCGTTGACTCCTCTCTTTTGTCTCCTCTCTACTTGTCTCCTTGTTGCCTCTCTCCTCATCTCTTCTTTTTTTGTCTCCTCTCTTCTCTTTGCCGGTCTCCTCTCTCCTCGTCTCCTTTTCTCTTATCATCTGAGTCATCGTGTCCTCTCTCCCCTTCTCCTTCCTTCTCGTCTTCTCTCTCCTTGTCTCCTTTCTCCTCTTCCTTGGCTCCTCTCTGCTTGTCTCCTGTCTCCTCTCTCCTTTTCCCCTGCCTCCTTTCTCCTGTCGTGTTGTCTCCTCTCTCCTCATCTTCCTTTTCCTCATACTCATCTCTCCTCGTACCCATCTCTCCTTGTTCTTATTCTCTCCTTGTGCTTATTCTCCTTAACTCCTCTCCCCTTGTGTCCTGTTGTCTCCATACAAATTAAAACTGGTTGAACTTTTGAGGATTATCAGCATCATCATCACCAAATATCAAAACAGCCTTAAAATTAAGAGAGGAAATATTGAGTGAGAGTACAGATTAAATACACTTTTCCCTCTCCTCACTCTTCTTCTGCTCGCCCCACCTCAGGTCTCGCGGCGGTGGCGGGATGATAGTCGACCCGTTGAGGTCGGGTTATCCTCGCTCTGGTTTTGACCCGTCCAGCGGGATCCCAGACATTCTGCCTCCTGGAGCTGTTCCCCCGGGGGCTCGCTTTGACCCGTTTGGACCAGTTGGACGACGCAGACCAGGGTGAGACACACAGACATGTACCTCCGTCCTATTAAAGGAAAAGTTCACATTTTTCAGGTCTTAAACATTATATGTTTTCATGGATCTTTATTTAACGGGGTCGTTGTCCAGGAAGAGAAAGAAAATCTCGGTTCTGTTCTGGTGTTTTTTGGCCTCTTTTGGGGACACAGTGGGAGAAGTAACCAGTGAAAACATGATGACAGTTCTGTGTCTTTTTTTTTTTCAGGCCGGATCCAGACCACATGCCCCCACCTGGCTATGACGACATGTTCATGTAGTGCCCATCGGCGTCTCCTGCTTTTCTACTTCCTGTTTGCTACATCCTGTTCTCTAACCAATAAGAGCCAGAGGGGGAAGTTCTCACCTGGTTTAGATGTTTGCCTTTTTAATTTCTCCTGTTTTTGAGAAAGAGGCTTTGTTTTCTAGTTGTTCATTTCATATAACTAATGTAAAACTCATGCGTAGAACTCGACCCAACCATCCATGTATAATTAGGCTTGTGAGCTGTAGCGCTGAGAGACGTTCAGTTTGCAATAACGGAAGAAAAGCTGATTTATTTTGGACAAGTTCAAAAAAACTCAAAGATGGAAACACTCACACTAGAATATACTGACTGATTCATCATGATCTCTTTTGTTTACTGACACCTGAAACGTTTGTTAATACATTTGTCAGCTGTGTGCAGGGAGCGTTAGCGGGTCTTTCCTTAGCTTCCGAAACGATAGGAAAAAAAAGTCAGTGAAGATTCTCATCATCCCATAAAACTGCATCTTGTAGTCATAATTTATTCATAAAGAAAAAAAACTCTTGTATTGCTGTTGTGGCTACATTAGAAAAGCTTTATATAAGGCTTTTTACAGTTGTTTTTGTTTGGATTGTTGTTGATTAACCAACTGAATTGATACAAAAAAAAATATTTCATGCCAAAAAAGTCTAATAAAAATCTCAGACTTTACATTTTGTTTGCTGTTGAGTGTTTTCCTGAAAATTCAATGTTTATACTGAGAGTGGAGGAGCTAAAGTCTGTTCTGACAAATGGTTTCAACTTTTAAAATGTTTTAAGTCTCACATGTAAATCATCAGCGTTTACATGATTTTATGAAGTTCAGACTGAAAGTGAAGCCAATTTTCAACGTATGTCATCACTCCAGTCCCCAGAATAAACATTAGCTGAGTATGTTTCTGCAAAACCACAGATGAGTTAAAACTTTAAACAATTTTATATCTCCACAAATATGTATCTCATCAAACTAAATCTGCAAAGTAACTATTAACTAAAGTTCTCAAATAAATGTAGCTGAGTAAAAAGTACAATATTTGCCTCTGAATTGTAGCTGAGTGGAGCAGGAAATGGAAATACTCAAGTAAAGTATAAGTACTTAAGTACTGCACTTGAGTATTTGCTGAAGGCCCTTTTTTTACAATTCAAACAAAGATGTTAGGGAGAGGATTATTTTTAATCTTCTTTTCTTAAATTTTGGTGGATTTGTCCTTTAAGACTCAGACCTGCAGCGGTGGCAGCAGACTGTGTAATGATCTGTATGTCTGCACTGAAGGTACTGTGGGAGGATAAGCCAGCGAGCATTTGCAATACTTATGTAAATAAGTGTGTGTGTGTGTGTGTGTGTGTGTGTTGCCTCATTGTCATTCAGATCACTGAGTGAGGAGAAGATGCTCCTTCTGTCCTCCACAGTTCTTCTCTCTCTTTCTGTCATCCATCTTTTGTTTCTCCTCCTCCACCTCTGTCTCTTTCACTTGATCTCCACCTTTTCTCCTCCATATTTTCTCCTTTTGTTAATTATTTTCCTCTTGTCACTCCTCCTCTCTTCTCCATCTCCCTTAAATCTGTTCCTTCACCTCCTCCATCCTTTTCTCCATTCCTTGTCCCTTTTCTCTAATCTGTCCTACTTGTCATCTTCCTCTTATTCTTCAAGTCCATCCTTCTTTTTATCTTCTGTCTTTATAATTTCTTCTCCTCCCTTTTGATTTTCCTCCTCCATCTCTCGCTCTCTCTCCTCCATCTCCATTTTTATTTTCCTCCACCTTTCTCGTCTCCTTTTCTTCCTGTTTTCCATTTTTTCTTTCCTCCCTTTCCCCGATATATCTTTCTCCTCATCTTTCTCTCCTCCTTCATCCCAGTTTCTTCTTTTCATCTCCCTCTTTTATCTGCATATATATCTTCTTCCTGTCTGCCTCTTCTCCATATCTTTCTTCACTCTTTCCTCTTGTACTTTAACCTCCATCTGTTATCCTCCATCTTTCATTCTCCTCCTTTTTCCTTCTAGTTCATGTCACTTTTTGTTCTTCCTCTTCGTCCTCGTTCTCTGATTTTCTTCATATCTTTTGTCCCTGAACTCCGTCTTCCTTCCTCTCGTTCTCTCTGATCTTGATTCTCTGAATTTGTCTTTTGTTCTTCTTTCTTTCTTCTTCAAACACTCACACAAAAGGCAAGAAGGAACATGGCTACTCCCCCCTTTAACTATCGGTTTGTTAAATGTTTACAACCCTTATATTTCTGTCTCTTCTTCAAGTTACCAATCTTTCTCTTTCAATCTTTTTTTTATCTCTATGTCTCCTCTCATTATTTTCAGCTCAACACGCTGTTATTCTCCCAGCAGGCAGGTGACAAACAGCCATTTCCAATTCTCTTTATTTGTCCCAGGGAGTGCCGAGAGGTAAATATAGTCACGGACACCACAGGTAGTTGATGCTGTGGTCACAGCGGTGCTTCCTCTCAGGCGATAGTAAGGGCAGAAGAAATGGCAAACAGAGGGAGGGAGAGATGTTTCAGCAGGGTCTGAAAACAGTGACGTGGTGGAGTCATAACAACGTAGTCAGACTAAACCCAGGTGATCATTATGAGACGGGGGGATGATGGCAGTGAGTCAGTCGCTCCACCACATTAAACACACATTTATGGTTCCTAGATGATGAATCCTTTTTCCTCCTTTTCTGGGCTTCCAGACTTTGGGATTGTAAAGTCGGGTTAAAAAGGCAAAAATAAACAACTTACTGATACGGGTCTTTGTTACGCCCCACCGTGAGGCAGCCCTCAGGGGCGACCGACCTCCAAACATTGACCCAAATTAACCACAAAATGAAAAATAACAAAAATCCATGGAAATTATTTACATAAGGACAGGTAAACAGTAGGGCTATACAATATTATATAGATTATTTGGACAATGATACGATATTTGCTGATATCACAAAGCCACGGTAAGATTTCGATTCAATTCAATACCGGGGCCGCGATCGATATGAGATGATGTCATCTGCCCATTTAACACGATCAGTTACATTTATATCAACTCACAAAAAGCAACTAAAATATTATTTGACAATTTTATTACTGAACTCTTCAGTGGAAATATTATTTTTATCATTTAAATGGAAAACGATCTTTGTTTTTAATAAGCACTGTTTAGGAGCTGCTCATGGACGTAAACGACACAGACGCGCCATGGGAATTTCAAAATAAAGGTTTATCTTAACGATGGCGGCGATATCGTATATTAAAGTCATTCTTAAGTAAAAGTAAAGATAACATATTAAAATATTACTTCCCCCCAAATAGTACTCCAGTAAAAGTCATAAAGTATCTGATATAAAATGTACTTAGGTATCAAAGTACAAGTAAAAGTACATTTTACATCTATATTCATGTATGTATATACTCTATACTACAGGTCAATGGATTATTGGCCATCTATCTATCTATCTATCTATCTATCTATCTATCTATCTATCCACACGTTTTGTGCTTTATTATTTATGAAAATTCAGACACTTAACTCTCAGCTTTTCTCTTCAGTCCCGCAGACAGAAATGTGGATATGCTGTGCTGCTTTCTCTTAAACTGTTTCTGCCTCTTGATTCTGTTTGTCTCGTTGTTTTCTTCAGGGAGTCGGCACAAAGCTTCCTCTGCCTCTTCATTCAGACTGAACTGAGCTGTTTCTTTATTCATTAAGATCTTTTATGCTCCAGGACACTGTAAAACAATTTGAATTTATATGACTACATAAACAATCTCAGTTCTTTTTTCCCCTTTACTTCGCTTGGAGGTAAATGAGATGGAGCAGGACTGTGTGGATGTAAATAAAGCTCTGAAAACCACAATTTTCAAAGCTCGGTGAGATTCTCCTGACACGTTTCTTGTTAGATTTAATTAGAGGTTTCCGGCTGACGGGTCTGTAGGAGCTGAAAAAACATGTTGTACTCACCTCCAGAAGGTGTTTGCACCTAATTTTCCTCTGAGGGAAGAGAAATCGTCTCGCGGAAAACAATATTCTGTGACAACCGAACAGCTGAGACAGCAGAGAGAGAAGTGACAAATCAAAAATAATGACAGGACTCAGAGGGAGGGAGACAAAGAAGAGACAAAGAACGACATGGAGGCAATTGTTTCAAATCTAAATCTGCCAAAGGACTGACAGCGATAATGAGGGGAGGACTTTGAGACAAAAAAAGGGGTGTTGTGAAGACGAGACGAGTGGGAGAAGTGTGATGGTTTTAACAAAATCTAAACATAAATCATCACAGCAGAGACGATGACAGACACCTGAAGGTCGTATGAAAAACAAAACTAAACACTGCATCATGTAAAAAGTGTGTCCCATCACCCAAATGTAAGACGCTAAGGAGGCAGCACATTGAAAAGAACAAAAGGCAAGTGAGTCCAAACACACGGCGGCAAATAACACAAGAAGCAGTCAGGGGCAAATCTGACAACTAAAGAAGAAGAGCTGGATAGACAGAAAGAAACATATGACTGAAGAGGGGAGAGAACAGAGCAGATGAACTGACGATGAGAGAGGAGAGGACGAGGAAAACTACAAAGAGGAAGAAATCCACAGGAGGATAATGAGGGAAACTGATCAGGACAATCACAAAGGGGGGGGAAACCAAGACAAAAGGGCAGGAAGTATGATCCTGGAGGGATGCTGCTTTGTTTATGTGTGTTGTTCTCCGAGTTTAAGGAGTGTTTTCAGCTCCAGGAGACCAAATAAAGAAGAATAAAGAGGGAGAAGAGAGAGAAAAAGAAAAACAGAAGCAGGAAAAGGCAGAAGAGAAATAAAGAAGTACACCCAAACAAGCTGACAGAGTGGCAGAGAAAAACAGGAAACAAAAGAAAGACTGGCAGATGGATTTGACAGATGGACAGAAAGCTACCTGTATTATCCTCCAGCTGTGTGTGTGTGTGTGTGTGTGTGTGTGTGTGTGTGTGTGTGTGTGTGTGTGTGTGTGTGTGTGTGTGTGTGTGTGTGTGTGTGTGTGTGTGTGTGTGTGTGTGTGCCCAGCTGGATTATTGTTATCCTCAAACACACTTGAATGTTGTTACGGATTAACTCCACAAACTGACTTAAAACACACGCTGGAGAGAAACTCACACTTCTACAGTACACACATAAAAATGAACAAAAACAGCACTTAAATAGTGTAACACATGGACGGAGCCTCGTGTTCATGAAGTCATTTTACAGTCACACACACACACACACACACACACACAGAGTCGTGCAGATGAAGGTTGCAGCAGGTCTCAGGTGATAAATCTCTTGGCGTCTCTGTGGAGTCTCCGTATGAGACACGTCTGCTCTGCTGTGACACCGACACACTGCAGGTTTGACTTGTTTGAGGTCAATCACAGGAGGTCTGTCTACGATGACATCACTCAACCTTTCAGCTCTCTGTGTGGGACTGGAGCCGCCTCGTTTTTTTAATTCACACTACAGCTGACGTCCACGGTCTCATAAGGAGGGGATGTAAATGGTCACTAGAGGCCAGTCAGGGACTAACAGAAATGCTGAAGGTGTACAGTCAGGCAACAAATAGACAGGCAACAAAAAAGGAAGACAACAAAAAAGGAAGACAACAAAAAAGGCAGGCAACAAAAAAGGAAAGTAATTAAATCACAATTAAATTTTGTATGGACAGGTTCACCAGAGGACAAACCTTGATAACTTTGGTGAATTCCTGACTTTTCCTCCATCAGTGAGTGAAATGTCTCAACAACTATTGAATCAGGTGCCATGAAACTGAACTCTTTACTTTGGTTTATGATCAAATACTCACAAAAGTAACAAAATTCTCATCAACCTCAGCTGTTCGCTGTGTTTAGAGCTGATGAGCACATTGATTGTGAACGTGGTAAACATTACACCTGCCTTTTGAGCATGTTAGCATGGTGAAATTAGCATGCTTTAGCTTCATAAAGCCGCTAGAACCACGTTCAATCTTGTCAAACACCGGGTGAGGAGGTCAAAGGTTCAAAAACAGAAACATGGAGGCAGTTACATCTGAATCAGCCAAGAGTCAAATGCAAGCAGTCGGCAGCTGCAGGTGTTTACAGCGTCTTTACCAAAAATTGCGTCAACAGGTAACATCACTGATGGAGGAATCAAACCTGCAGCCTCTTAAAAGCATTTTAGGCTCAGCTGAAGTTAAAAAATAGAGACACAACCGGAGATCAGTCAGACACATCAGCACACGGGGTTAAAAACAACAGCAAAAACAGAAAGTTTATTGGTCACGTTAACAAAATCAGACTTAAAAATCAGCGTTGTCGTTCACGTACAGTTTACAGCTCCTCAGTATGTACAGGAACAAGGCATCGGACCTTTACAGCGTCACACACTAACAACATGCAGATTCACCGGCCTCCCGAAGCACACAAAGCAGCAGATTTTAAACCATGAGTGGAAAACCAAAGAGGAGATGGGCCCATTTCTCCAAACGATGACATAAAAAAAAACACATATGTTGGATTATTTTCTAGATATAGAACATTTAGGACTCCCTACATTCATCTTCATTAGCTATCAAACGGAGAGGTCTTTCCGAGAGGACGAAGGGGGCTTATAAAAGATTTTTTGTAAAAGGATTATGAATAATCATCACAAATTCACACTTGTCCGATCATGATATGGTGTGATTTTTAACAACATACTGCAGATATACACTGTACACACGTAACTGTGCTCTTCATAAAATACACCATAGAGCCAACCAGGGGGGTCTGTGCAGATCAATCCACCTCGATCAGATTTTGATTGTTCTGTTATCAGGAGGGAAAACAACAAGATGAAACATATGAAACAGAATCAATATTTCTAAAGATGGATTAATCTTTTCTTTTAACAGTTTTGTTTGTTCTGAGAGTAAAGGGCTTCTTAATTAATCAATATTTAAGGCTCATAATGTCACCAAAAAATGCTCCAATTCTTTTCTTAAAGGTAGAAGTAGATGGTAGTGAAGAGAAACCAAACTGAAGCTGATTAAATAATTAATAAAACAATTATTAGTTGAACATCTTTTGATGTAAATTTTATAAAAAAGTGAAATTACTGAGCCAAATCAATACAACCCCATCTGCTTCATAGCAGTGAAGAGACCCTGGTTATCACTCGGATTAAAGGGATATGTCATTTTTCTCTACATTAGATCAAATAAATACAGAGAATAATATTGTTTTTTAATGACTTGGAAATCCGTTTCCTTACAACAACTCTCTATAAACACTTCGACAGTCTAACTAGCCTTTAAAAAACAAGTGACATATCCCTTTAATGTCCATTTTGTTTGTTCTCTGTGCTAAATCTTACTTTCATTGTCGTATATTGATTGCAAAAAGATTTACACACAGACACACAACTTCTTTCTCAGGCCACGTAATATTTTTTTTTTTTCATTCTTTTCTTTACATTTCATAGACTTTATAATACGCATCACTTCATTCAGGTTTCTCAAAGCGATATTTCACCTGGAGTTTCTTTTCACATCTAAATTCAGAAACAGTCGTGTGCTGACACAAACTGCCCCGAGGAATCTGTCACCTTCTTGTTCCCGCTGCTCTTCCCTGCTTTTATTTTGAAGGCAGTGCTGCGAACACATGGGCGACCTCAGGCGATGTGATCTCAAACAGCACATCTATTATTAATTTTCTCCATGTTCACTTTTTTAAAATAGACTGAAGGCTTACTTTGTATTGTTGACATTCTCCACGACACAGGAGGGTTCATTCTCTTTTCATGAAACTCAAAACTTGACTATTGTTGCTCTCACACAATTGTTTTAGCTAAATATTAACATCTGTTATTATATAACCGGGTCAAATTTTCAGCTGTAATTTTCTTACAATTACTTTTCATGATAACATGCTGCTTGCAGTCCAGTTGTGTGGTTAAATAATGTGTAATAACAGCCATAAACTGGTCACACACTTCCCTATAACCACTCAAACATCTTCAAATCATAACGTAACTTTGAGAGGACTGTTTTCTACCAAAAATAACCACAAATTCTGAGAAATATGAAAGAAAAAACATACATTTTATGATTAAGAATCCATACTTCTGCATTTTAAAATCACTTCAAATTGATTACAAGGACTCCCAGCAATCCTGGAGAAAGAAGTAATACAGTCACGATAAGTAATCATTTTAAAGTCACAGCAAATCGACCTAATTGTGTTGAAATTATGGATTATTTTTATTTGGCCTTCCTCACATCACAAGACTGATTTTAACCTATCAGTGCACATCACGCACAGCAGACGCAGCGAGACGAAACAGAGACTTAAAAGATGTAAGAAGACGTAAGACAGACAGAGAGGGAGACTGGAATGTGGAGAAAAGACGTGTTAGTGTCTCGTATCTGCAGAGACCCTGCAGCCCTCTGCCTGGATTTTCTTATTTTTCTCACTTTGTTGCTGCTCGGGACGCTTTACCGACCCAAAATGTGGCTATTTGACGTCCTGAGAATGAGACTCAACAATCAACCAGCCTTGTGGTGCGTTTAGGAACAGCTGGGACAAATCCTACTGATTCTACCTTTATGTTTAATAGTCTTTGAATTATATTAATATGACCTGAGCTTCAGTTAGCTTTGACCGGAAATGTCCTTCAGAGGGAGACTCTTTACTTTGATACTCTGAGTACATTTCAGAGCCTGTACTCTATTACTTTTACTTGAGTAAAAAATGTTTGGATCTTTGCCTCCTCTGGTTGTAACCAGGTCTATAAAGGTCTCAGATTACTTGTTTGCCCCTTTAAGACAGTTTCACAAATTAAAAAGCCTGATGGTGACCACGATGACAGATTCCTCAGTCTGTGGAAGTTCACGTCTGCTTCATCCTAAAAATGCTCCACCTGATAGAAATATCGCTTCATCTCGTTAAATATACATCTATAACTCTGTACGTTTAAGACAGATTTGAAACAAGAAGAGCAGGAATGTTTATACAATAGTGTTTCCAAGGCGACTGCACTGAAATCATGTGACTGTTTACACCAAACCGTGTGACCGACAGGTATCGTGTTATATTGCGTGACGCTGCTGCTGCTGCTGCGATGTCGCCACCTCCTGCGTTACAGCGTTAATTTGTACATTCATTGAGTCTCTGAGTAAAATGCTACGGCTGTATGTTACATCTGTGCATATTATATCTGTACATAAAGGGAAGCATCCAGCTCCAGCCTGTGAAGAGTGTTTTCTGGAGGGTTTCAGGTGTAAACGGCTGCGTGTTTGAGGTTATATTTTAATAGGAGTTTGTTTCACAGCGACAGCAACCTTCTCTGGTTATTTTTTTCTGAAGCAGCGTGATGTGTAGTGATTAATGAGGCTGAGCTCAGGGTCAAAACCCTGCACGACGCTGAAGTGTCCTTGAGTAAAGTACTGAATCGCAAGCAGCAGCGGGAACACTGTGCTGCAAACCTTTGACCTACGACCCCTCCCAGCGTGGAGGAGGGAGAGGTGGAGAGTTTATGTGGAGGACACTCATTATTGGTGCGTCTGCAAGAAAAACAGAAACAGCGATCGTCTCTCGTACATCTTTCTTTTATCTACGTGCCCGTGTACGTCCTGTGTGTCCTATTTGGAGCAGATGTTTGCAAAGCGTGAGGGGACACACGTGAAGCAAAGACACTGAGGTGAAAGCACCGTCAGCAGTTACAGCAGCAGCAGTGGCTGTGACACACACACACGAAGCACATATATTTATCTTCAGTGTGTCTTAGGGCCGACACACATTAAACCGTTGACGACATTGACTGTGTCTCAGCCATAAAGCTGCACTTGAACACACCGCAAAGACTTCAACCAACGGCCGACAAGCTCGTACGTTCGCCGTCTTTGTGACAGTAAATAACTCTTCATCAAGAACGTTTCAGTCTTTATCTTGCCGTGGTTATTTGTCTGCTTTCTCCTCATGATTTCCTGCTGCACGTTCTGATTACTCAGCTATATTTTGCCCTTGGTCTGGTGTGAATTTAAAGTTTTAAGTTCCACCTTCAGATGATTTGTACTAAAAAAAGGGGATTTATTCCCACACTGGCTCTTCAGGTTTATATATTTCTTCCTCGGGGACACAATCAGAGTTTCTAACAATGTCTCCTCTGTCATGTCCTCACAAGGACTTTCCATGACACACGAGACGGGCTACACCAACTGTCCTTGATATAAATAGACTATTTCTATGGTAACAGAGTCATCGTGCCGCAGACAGAATAAAGATTGATTTTCTCCGTGTCTTTGGCCAAAGGGGCTCGTGTTCGCTGTTGACATTCAAACGCGTCACAGAGGAACAGAAACATTGTTTTGCTTTTGCTTTTCAGAAGCTCCAGACAAACATGTCCCTCCTCTGTCTCCGTCGTCTTCTGTTCTAATCTCTAGTGTAAAAATGTTCTTTTCCACAATATACATTGTTTAAAATAGAAATTAAATGGCTCCCCCAAACCATACAAAACAATAAAGTTAATTGCAAGTAGCAAAAGAATATACGTCTCCGGCAATACATCAAGAGAGCACAACTCAGTTCAACGTTGGTGTGGGTGACCCGCCCAGAGCTCACTCCACTTGGTAAATAGTTTTTGTTTACCCACAATCCCAAAGTTATACTTGCCAACCCCCCTGATTTTCCCGGGAGACTCCCGTTTTTCATTTCCCTCTCCTGGTTTCCCCCTGGTGTCACAATTCTCCCGCAATTTCTCCCGATTTTTAACAAATTTTCACGCTTTTTCCCCTTTTAGTAATCACAACGTGTCTCTGACACTGTACACAGTGTAGCCTACTGTATTGTTGCTCCTCGTCCTCCACAGGACGTGAGAGACAAACAGAAAAATGGAGAGGAGAAAGAGTATTTAAACAAATTTCAGACGGACCGGAGACAAGAATTCACATTTCTTACTACAACGTCTACCTTGTTTTCTGAATGAAAACAAGTTACTTGACAAGAAAATCAACCGCAAAAAGAAAGACAACTCAAAAGTCTCCTCCTGGTTTTACTGCAGTCCCCAAATAACAGCTCCTGACTGTGAAATACACACATCCAACAGATTAATCCTCCTCCTGACACTGACGCCGGAGACATTATGGGCTTAAGGCTGCAGTGACAGAGACTTTACAGCACAGTCTGATGTCGAGGGTTATTTTATATCAGACAGACTCTATTGCGGATTCGTCGGGGAGAATGAGAACTGTGCAAGTTTGTCTTTTGTGTCGAGCAGCGACGGAGTTGTTGCAGGGTGTGTTTGAGTTTATTTGTCTTACTTGACATTGTGATGTTGATGCTGAAACAACACATCGTGCAGCCCTACAGTCCGGAGTCCTGTTGTTATTGATACATCCATGGTGTCAAAAGTGGTGTTCATCTGTGAAGATTATCTTGCTGAACAAAACGTGTCAATATTATAAACTTGTGTCTGACACAGAGATTATCCAGGGCGATGCTAACTTCCACGTTAGGAAAAAATATGTCATCCCTCCACCACTCTATTAGGAGATGCTACAGAGGTCTGGTAAGCTCATTTCCTTCAAACTCCACACCAACTAATTTGTTTTATTTTCAAAGTTGTAGACTTCAACTGGCGCTGACTCAAGTGAATCACTGGAGGATGTTTACCAGACTTCAGACAGCTCCCTCTGGAGACACTAAAGGCTTTACACAAGGGCTGTTTTGGGGTTTTCCACAAAAGTAATCCACAGTCTTTCTGTCTGCTCTCTTTGACCTGATTCGATCCATCGGTGCGTGAAACTAAACTCACTCTAAAACCCTTTCAAACCTCGTTCCTTCCAGCTCTCTGCGTCCAACCTGTGTGAAGCCAACCGGCAGCAACAATCAGTCCCTCTGTCATGCTGCTGTGTTGTTCCCCCCACTAATGAGGACCTGCAGGTTGAAACAGACCTAATTGCTTCGTCTCTCCGCAAGAATCAGCTTCAGACAGCTTTTTCATGCTTCTTAAATCTTAAGCTGAGCTATTTGTCTTTTTTTTTTTATTCTGGGAAGCCTGAATGCGTCGTTTTTAGCTTCATGCAGAGTCACTCCCTGTCCTCCCCCGCAAGCTGAAAATCCATCTCTTCAAGAATCACCTCACGTCATCCAGCGTCTCCGCTGCATCCTATCAGCTCTCCCACATCTTTTTATCTCCTCCACTCACACAGAAACCTCCCCCTCCCCTCTCACGTCTTATTTCCATCTCCAAAGACGTCTCTCAAACAAACTGAAATCACAGAAACAGTTTGACCTTTGTACGCTTTACTTTTGGTTGTAGAAATCGAATCAAATTCCCGTAGTGCTGATTATACATCACTCTGGATGAGCTTAATGTGTATGAACACATGGTAACATTTCCATACAGACGTTTCTGTGTGCGCTTCATTTCCTATGCTGCTGCTGCTGCTGCTGCTGCTGCTGCTGCTGCTGCTGCTGCTGCTGCTGCTGCTGCTGCTGCTGCTGCTGCTGCTGCTGCTGCTGCTGCTGCTGCTGCTGCTGCTGCTGCTGCTGCTGCTCAACCTAAAATAGAGGCTGAAACCAGAAACTGAGGGAAAATGCAGATGGAGCACTCACAGGTTTTTAAAGGGACAGTCTGAACTCTTGCTTGGGTTCACTGCCTGTTCATGTCAGACCTGCTGAGTCAGAAAATCCACATTTGTGTAAAGTGGAGTAAACATGGGTGGAGCAGCAACAACCACAGCTGAGTGCTGAGACCTGAAACATCTGGAGGTCACATAGCATCAAACACGGCCTCAGTTAAACTAGTTTCTACACTGAATAATATTTATTAAGCTCACGTCCACGTGTTTTCCAGCCATAAAGACTCAGCTATACAAAGTATTTCTGTTGTCGCTCTCAAAAAGGGACATTATGGTACATAAAAGTTGCATCATTATCATCACTTTCCTTTTCCATTTCTCTTCTCGTGCACTGATTCGCTTCGCTGAACAGCCAATCGTAGAGATTTCTCTCGCCGACGGGCTCCGCCAATTCAATCTGCTCAGTCGGCTGAAAAGACATCGACGAGGGGCGACTCGTGCCAACAGTGCAGGACACACTGCAAAAACTAACAACCCCGACACTGGCCGACTGATCAACTACTCCTCTCCAACGTCTGTGATTTGTGGCTCCGTATTAACATCACCTGATTCGCTGCTTTGCACTTGATGGACAAGAATGTTTTGTTTTTCTGGCGTTTGCTGAAACGACTGATGCCGTTGTTTTTCTTGGGGAAGCAGTCTTATAAAATTGTCCACCACTTGTCTTTTCTTTACTCAAGGACATCTCAGCAGAGACAGACTGAACCTGTGACTGTCCAGTAACAGGACAGTCTTTAACCTGCTGCACCACAGATTATAGAACAGTACTGATCAATATGGATTTCATATATTTTTATATATCTATCTGGACAAAAGTGTTGTCAGTTGTTTTTAATACATTTGCAAGAAGGAAATTACCTCATGGAGAAATTAAATAATTTCTTAAATTCCTGCAGAGTATTTTAGCAAAGTTTGGTGTAGTATTAGTCCTGAAAACTGTAAAATACAAACTGTAAATCAGATCATTTACAGTTAGCATTTTATCCACTGTTTATCTACTAGAGCTGCAATGATTAGTTAATTAATCAAATGGAGACTATTTTATTAATCAAGTTTTTGTTTACAAACATTCACTGATGCTAACAACTAAACCTGGGATTTTTGCTGATTTTCTTTATTTTCGGACTTTTAGTCAGACAAAACAACCAATTTAATAAAATCGACTTGACTTTGGGAAAGTTTTTATTATTTTCTGATCATTTCTGAAATGAATCTGCATTTTAAAAAACATTAATTGCAGCACAAGATAAATCGATAACAAAAAATAATTGATAGCTTGAATTCTGTCAGTTGTTTGTCATTAAATTAATCTGAATATTCAATATTGAAGCACGTTTGTTCGGCTGTTGTTCGTGTGCTCAGTTTCTCCTTTTGTTCTGTTTGTGTTGATCAAACTGTCGTTCAGTGGCCGCTGAGGTTTTTTAAACTGCTAGCAGAAAAAAAGAAATAAACTGGTCCAACTGTGACGAGGTTTTCCAATTTTGCATACCTGCGTTGCGTATTTGGTTTTTGAGCGTTAGCTTTTGCTGGTCCTCTACATCCGACACGTCTACATGAAGTATTTACAGTATATTTGTACTGTGAAATAAAAATGTGGTACATATTAATAGTAATCAGACTCAAGATGTCCTCACAAGTAACCTGGCTAGTGAGGACATTTTATGTTGGTGTGTATCTGCGTGTGTGTGTGTGTGTGTGTGTGTTTGTGTGTGTGTGTGAAGCTACATTACCCTTGGCTAATTGCCTCACTATACATACCTTAATACATTAGCATAATAATATTTGGGTATACACAATTTACAGTGTCTGTGTTTACTCATTAAGGCATACTGTATCCTTACATGACATAAATAACATCTGTTTACATATAATACAAATAAGTAAGCGCTGTGTCATTAAAGGTTCATTCCACTCAAAACCAGCTCCGTTTCCGGAAGAAGAGCTGCAGTCAGATAGAAAAACAACACCCAGAAGACACCGTGTTTGTTTTTACAATTAAATTTGCTGTTTTGCTTTTCAACAACAGCTCTGATTTTTTTTTTTTGTTGTCAATGTAGGTTTGATTAAATGTGACCAGGAAGTCACTGTAGCTGGAATTGTGAGGTTTTCTTATTACATCAGCGACTGGCTTGTAGCACGGGCTAGCTTTACTGACTACTAAACACTCAGGACCTTTAAATGTCAGATAAATATCATTCATACGTATTTTAAAGGAGCTGCTGTTAGTGGATATTCACCTGCAGCCCGTCACAAAGACTCACTCTCTGATGGTGTGGAAAGTGATGCTAGCAGAAAATGCTAAACTGTAAGCATGAGGCACCAGTTTTTGGGTGACGACATTTTAAATTTAACAAAAAAATACTTGTGAGATCTGGGTTGTTATGCTGCGTTCACTGAAAGCAGCATTTCACGTTCATGTAGAAGTGTAAATTTATGTCCTCCAGCCACCAGCAGTGAGAGTGTTAAATAACTCTGTCGAGTGAGACACTGTTGAGGAGTTGATTTTCACGCCTTCGCTTCACAGATTGTCTTGTCTGGTTTTTGTCACTTGCGAAAATTACACATACTTTCCAGCTGTCTGAGATTCGCCTTCAAACACACATTCCAACTAAATGAGCCAACATGGTCGCTCATAAAATCGATTTATCCTGCATGTTGAGACGTTCCTGTGATGAATACACTGTCAGTCTCTTCTAGATTCTCGAATTGCAATGAAGACGCAGCGTCAAAATGTTTGTCATCCCAAATGTGTTGGAGAGGAAAAAATACAGAATAACCTCGAGTGGAGGACAGAAATGATTACTGACTAACAGCAGCACATCAGGTAAGAGTGTAGAAGAGCTCTTGGACTGCCGATGCAATGCTTTCTGGGTAACGTGTGTCAGCCTCTTAACAGTGACTCACATCAGTCACTCAGTCTAACACCTCTCTCCCGTCATCATCCCCTCCAACCTCTCTATTACTGTGTTTAGTCTGATTTCATGGGGCCCCCTCGTCCCGCTGGGTGAATTAAATGTGATCATGTTGATGCACTCATCAGATAATTTCAGGAAAAAACATCTCATCGCTTTAAAATGCAAATGTTAAAGCTGCATTAAGCAATTTTTCACAACAAGGGGGCGTAATGGCTCCAAAAACATAACCTTACAGCAACTTTTTCACTAGATTTGATGACTTTCAAGACCTTTTAGTGACTATTTTTCAGAATAGAGCGTAGCAACAAATCAAGCTATTTTTTGCAGTGTAAGAAATCTGCAGTATGTTGAATCAACCACACAGTGAACACACAAAAACATAAATAAATTGTGCATGTGTTTCACTTATCTCTAATATTTTGTTTTGGTGCAGCATCGTTGGTTAGAGGGCGACTGATTCTCGCCAAATATCAATATCTGATGGCTCCGATCTGCTGGTATCATTAGTTTTGTGTGACATAAACCATTTTATACTGGCCAAGCAATCTGTTAGGCTGTAGTTACGGGATAGTTTGTGTCTGTTTTATAAATGTCTCGACAGAAAATGTCTTACCAAGACACAATAGATGAACAAAGATGTCACACGTTTGCAAATTAGCACGTAGCATCATCTGGTGATTTTTCGATTTCTCTCACAACATTGTAGCGTACAAAAGGCTTCCCAAGCTAATGTGTTGGTACCTGCTACCGCTTCCTGTTTTTGTGGGACACATATTGAGATATTGGGGTCAATGTTTATTTAATTTTAATAATAATTTTATGAGAAACAGTCATAATACTAAGAGATTAAAGCTGTAATATAACGTGGAAAAAGTCATGATATTATGAGAACAAAATCACAGTTTTAAAATGAAAATGCTGCACGGAGAACCATGATTCACGTTTCATGTACTGGTATGTATGGTTCTTTTTCATGACACAAAGTAATTTTAATACTTTAGAAAAAATTGCTTAATGCAGGTTTAACTTGAGCACCCGTGTTTGTTTTGTTTCCTGCAGGTTGCTCAGGGTGTGTGGCGAAGGGTTGCAGCAGTATACCGGCTTACAGGTATATCGTGACATTTGTTTATCAGCAGTATTAAATTCTACTGTATTAGTTTTCTTGAAAAAATCTATATTTCGAGTTCATATCAAGTTTCATGTCTGTCAGGACATAAAACATCTGTTTTCATCCTTTAAGGGTCATTGTGCAACCCAATGGTGACACAGTTTGGGTTCAGTTTTAGGATTATTTTACAGTTTATCTTCTATTCTTTTATCATCCATGTGTTGCTGATGCTGGTGGTGGGTGTAAATGTCACACCAGAGTGAAATATTACTTTCGAAAATGTTGCCTCTGTTTATTTGTGCGAGAGCTAGCATCACGCTTTCCATTATACCTTATTTAGACAGTCCAGTAAGACACTCTTCCTGTCCAACTAGTGCAGACAAGTCAGATATTTAATGTCTGTGTTGAGGTAAATCTTGTGATTGGTGTTTAAATGTCGAACCTCTTTTGGTCAGCTGATGGTCGAGTATCAACACTGGACTTCATAAATAAAGTAATCTTACTTTCTCCCAGGCTGTCGGACACAATGTGCTTTCTTTTTCTTGTAAAACTCAGTCTCTGATTAACATACAAGGATTTATATATGAACTGTAATCTTTACAACCACTCATCTCCATATGTGCTCTTTCCCACACTGGCAAAGGCTTACCTCTCTTCTTCTGCCAGATCGAGCCCTCTTTTGTTAAGTAATACATCCCTTATGATTGGTTAGAATAAATATCCCGTCATCTGGGTTTGGGTTCATCCCAAAATGGCGGGTTAAAGCTGGGACGCTCCAGCAGAGAGCCTTGTGCTCAACATGTGCTTCTCCTGTCAGCACAAATGGGGTCCTGCACCATTTTGCAACCCCTATTCTGCTCGCTCAGAGGAAGGCAAAACAGCTGCAGAGTGGAAGTAAAGAACTAGTCGACTCCATGTGCAGCAGCTGAAGAAGAGGAGGAGGAAGCGGCTGGAGGAGGATGCCTGCTCGGTCCTGGTTCTGATTTGGAGTCCCGACTTGGATCTGGCTGTATATTATTCCGCGTGACAGCATGTTCCACCAAAAACTCCTCACCTCCGTCCCCGCCCTCGCCTCCTCCTGCCTCTCCAGTTGCCAGCTGCTTCATCCTCAGGTTGATGGAGCCGTAAGTCCTCTTGGGTCGAACAAATGCCGCCCTGCGTCGGTACATTTCACCCCGGCAGATGGACACCATGAGCAGCACAGACAGGAACATCCCCCCTAGGGTCAGCAGGCCCAGGCCTGCGATGATGCACTTGTCCAGGTGGGAGCCCAGCTGGGCGTAGTACATCTCCAGCTTCTCCATCTGGCGGGCCGACACGGAGTCCGGGTCAACTTTGGCCTCTCGTGGGATGGTGTAGGCGATGACCACCAGGACGATCCCGCTCACCAGAAACACCAGGGCAAAGATGAAGCCATAGTCTGCAGAGTGGTCGTCGGCTGGGTTGAACTCAGTGAAGTCCTGGCCGTCCTCCTGCCCTCCACCTCCTTCCTCCTCATCGTACGAGCGTGGAGAGAGCTCCTGATGCTGCTGCTCGCCCTGAAAAAAAATAAAGTAAAGAGGGGAAAGATAAAGACAAAAAAGAGAGCAGCATATAAGCAAGAAAAATACTGCTGTAAGAAAGTGAGGCGGCATCAGGCCAACAATCTGGTCCACAAATACAAAACATGCAAACAGAAAAAAAGGTTTGAAAAATAAATCATGACCAGAAGTTTACACAGTGCTTTGACAGACAAAGCAAAAGCAGGAAACTCAGGAAGACAATATAACAGAATGAAAGCCAAACACAAACAAGCCAGAGAAGCAAAAAAAAGGAATCAAATCAATAAAAAGAACATCAGATAAAAGCAATTAAATACAAATAAAACGAATAAAAGCAACAAAAAGATGATAAAGAGATGAAATCACATGAGAATTAAATAAAGAGAAAAAGAATGAGAATGAATAAAAGGATTAAAAGACCAGAAGGAATAATAGAGCAGACATTCGGACCGTTCTGTCATGGTTTGATATTAATCTCTCATTGTGTAACCGGACTCCTCTGACATGTAATGACATCCCTGTGTAACCTTTTAATGTCCTCTTCGGTTGTAAATCGCCACTTTGGTGGAGAAAAGACTCCGAATCGATTCGGGTCCTGAGAGCTTTTCAGCGACACGTTAGCTCCACAATCTGCTCCCGTCCCGTTTATCTTGTCCATCATGCTTTGTTTATCCACAGATCCAGCCTGAGCTTGTACTTAGGATTTTGGACTGCTTACTGTGCAAAAGTCATGGAGAGACGTCATGTTTTGTTTTTGCAGTCTTTGCGTGAACAAAGAAATAATTAGCGTAACTCTTGCTAGTGGTGGCTTTGGATGTTTTAATGTATGTTGAGGTAAAAAAGGAAATTTTCTGCATGTTAACAGCAACACACACTACGTCCTGCAACAAATCTTTACGTAGAAAATGTGAGTTTAATCCATTAAAACAAGTGGCATTATAAGCTCAAAACAACACTAATGTTAAAGTTTTAATACATCATGAAGCACTGATGTATGAAAGTAATGTACGGGGCAACTGAAGCATTTTGTGTTGTGGCTTTTCCAACAGTGGAAGACGCACTCAGACATTTTATTAAAATAAAAGTAGTAATGCAAGTGTGGAAATACTCTGTTGCAAGTAAAACTAACGCGTTCAAAATTTTAGTATTAAGTTTTAGCATCAAAATATACTTAAAGTACCAAAAGTTGTTCTTAAGTTGGTGTTTCAGTAAATGTACTTAGTTACTTTCCATTACTGGGCTTTTCCCCAACAACTATCTTATTTTCTGTATCAGGACACTTCAGAATGTGTACAGCCAGTAAGTGAGATAAATTATTGAACATTTCCACATTTTGACAGAGCGTTATAAATGAAAACATTGCAGCTTCTCTAGACTTTACAGGACGAGATGTCCAGGAACCTCACAGACCAGTTGCATGCGTTGTGAATTACTGATGTGATGCTACTCGGCCAATCAAAACTGCGTGTTGTGTTGAGCGTTGTGATTTGAGTCAGACAGATACACAGACGAGAGACGGGAGAGACAACATTCGGAGGAAATAGACAGCAAAAACAGAGCTCTGATCAAGAATGGACTCTCAAATGTTTATTCTTCCCATGGGCAGTGCAAAATTAGTGTGACTCATATCTGAATCACAACAGTTTATCAAGAGCGGAAATGTGAAGCACCACAACCAGACAGAGCACAGAGCACAGAGCACGTTTAGAGCAAACATAAATCTGAACTGAGGGCAAAGGAAGCGAAACATTTCAACTGAGAGTGAATCATAACACAACACCCCTTTTACACAGGTCAAAACTGTCACTTAAACCCGCTAAGATCAGGCTGTTGTGTGCAATGGGAACGTGTACACTCTGCAGTTACACCCGGGTCAGTTGACTCTGCAGTAGACCCGGTTTTTTATCACCTCGGCTGTAAAACCCACCCAAAACTTCCCAGCTATGAAAATACGGGTCACAGAAGGGTTGCCTTGCCTGTGGGAAGTGGGAATGGGGCCAGTACGTGATTTTTACTGCATACACCCGCTAATTTTGTTGGAAAAGCGGCACAAAAGTTGGAAATTGTAATTTGACTGTATTTTCTTCTCTGTCGGGGGGGTGGGACAGTTGGTGATAAATCGACCTACTGCAATTTAACCAAAGTAAGAAGGATTAACTTCATTCCAAGAAATGAAATCATCCATTTTTGAAGTATTTAGCCACTTAACTAAACCCACGTTTTAATTTATTTCACCAGTGACCAGGTAACTGGTCATGTAGTGCTGATGCTATGGTTAAAACTGCCCATAGCATTGACGTGTTTTTGTAGGCTAACCAGGGAGCTAGCATCACCCTGGTTCCCTCAACAAAAAGACTATGGCAGTTCTGAATTGGATTTTGGATTAATGCAGAAAATAATCAAACACTAGTTAAGATACTTAAATGTTTTGTTCAGTAAGATAATCTTCACAGATGAACACCACTTTTGTGATTTTTGGGGCGTGAATTAAATCTCTAGCAGTTAAAAGCTAACGCTAGCCCCCCTCTGTGAATTTAAACGTTGGTTGGTTTCTTCCCTGGCGGACATTTTATCATTCAGGACAAAGAGAAGACATCTATGGTATCACAAAAAACATCTCTAAATATCCAACCAACTGCTGGAAAACAGGTAAAATAAATAAAGTTTGATTTTTTTTCTCCTTTGCACGGAGAACACTATCTGAATTATGGAAGAATAAAACGAGGCTACGAGCTAACGCTGTTAGCCACAAAAACGTTACAACAAAATGGAGGAAACAGAACCAAAAAGCTAAAAACAGACGTAATAACCACCAAACAAGACATAACTCACCTTGTCATTGCCTGAAGTTGAGGGTGGACATCCTGCCGACACCGTCGCCCCCTGCTGCTGCTGCTGGTGGTCATGCTCGTCGTCCTGCTGGTACGAGGCGTTCTCGAAGCCCCGGACGGCGCAGCCCGCTGTGGCCGCTATCCAGGGCGCGGAGGGCGGCGTCGGAGACACACCTCTCCGGCCTCCTCCGCCCCTCAGCTCCCGGAGCTCTACGGCGTTAAAAGAGGACTCCATCGACGTCTGCTGGATGTGCTCATGTCTTCACAATCCCTCCGCTCTGCATCATCCTCAATAAATAAAGGAAAATAATCAATGAAGGGGCAACAGGAAGTCATATAAAGTCACAGCTTGAGATAATGTTCAGTCAGGGACAAAGCACCTGTGATCAATATAGTGAGTTACAGTGGGACAAGATTGTAGCTTATTTTATGGTCTTTAAATGTTCATATATTACTGACATATTACTGTATTTTCTGTGCTGAAGATCATACATACATTTATTATTATATGTAGTGCTGGTAACTAGAAGAGTAAGTAAGTAAAACAATAAAATATTGTACTTTTTACTCCACCACATTTATTTTTACACATATAGTTACTTTTCAGATCAAGATTTAATTTGCAAAAATATATGATCCGTCTATAAAATATGCATTTTTTTAAGTTAATGAGTCAAGATTATTAATAACATATGTTTATATTATAAATGTACCAATCTACAAGGGACCAGTCTGCAGGATAAGTACTTTTAGGTTTGATTCCTTGAGTACACTCTGTTGACAACAGTTTTACTATGTACAAATAATAATAATGACCATAATGATTATAATAATAGTAATAATAATAATGATAATAATAATATGAGACTGTCTTGCAGAGATCCAACCATTCTAACGTGGTCATCTTATAATCAATCTTATGTTGACATTAGGGGCGTCGCCAATAACTGGTATTTGACAATAATCATGATATTAAAACATTAAAATAATATGGTGTAAATAATCCAGCGCCTCTTAAATCATTTCTTGCTTCTTTCCGTTCTCACTTTGTCATAGTGGGTGGCAGTAATGTGCCTTAATGCGCGCATTAGTGGTGTGTGGTATGCAGCGCAAAATCATGTCAAAACAACATGTATGGTTACACAGACTGTCTCTCCACCTCCCCACAAAAAACAGACAAAATTTCACTAGATATCACGATAATATCGTTATCGTGAATCATTTTGGACACAGTAATCGTCTAGCGAAAATCCGATATCGTGACACTTGAACACATGAATGTGGGCCAGGGGCGTAAAGTGAGGGGCCAATGGTCTCAGTTTTTTCCCCTAATGACAGAGAACTGAACTCATGGATAAAAAATATTTTAGCGTTAAGTTTTGACTCTTGTGTTGTAGTGTTTTATTGCCACCATGAACAAGTGACCCATTCTCATCTGGTCAGCCTCGCTGGTATAAATAATAATAATAATATTCGATGGTGTCCCTAATTTTAGTAAAACACAGAGTTTTGAAACCATATCTATAAAACCATTATTTAAAAATAAAAATCAAGCAGTTGTGCTGCAGCATAAAGGTTCCTGGCCTACAGGAACCAGCAGGCTATGAATCACACACACACAGACACACACACACACACACACACACATCTGAATCACCGGCATCTCACCTTGGTAGTTATTTATTCCCATTTTTTCTGCTCTCATCACCATTATCGCTGTCACTTCCTGTTGAGCGGTTATAAATCAGATCCTAAATCCTGAACAGATCCCTCTCTGCACCCCTCACACACACACACACACACACGCACACACACACACACACACGCACACACACACACACATACACACACATTGCACACCTTACATGGAGGGGGTGGAAAAAGGTGCAAAGGTAACTGTGCATGAGACAAATGTTAGGCTCCATCTCCTCCTCCTCCTCATTTCATTAAGTTTTTTTTATTGTATTTTATTTATTTTTTTCACATATTATCCTACAGAGCACAAACTCCCATCATGTGCCTGGCTAACACACCTCACAGCCCAGGGTGTGAACCTGATTCATGCGCATTTCAGGCGCCTGTGTGCTGAAACACACCCAGAAGGCTGTGTGAATATTAAAGGCAGGATTAAAGCTGTAGTCTGTGTTAATCTGTCCTCCTGACACAGTTAGCTCCCCCCCCCCTCCTCATATCATTTCATCCAGCCTGTAGTAGAATTTCACCCATAAATGTGTCTTTTTATTTATTTATTATTTTTAATTTATCACATCTACAGCCGGTTAATCCCCCGGCCAGCTCCAGTTAAAGTAGCCCACTGACACAGTTACCAGTTATCACCACATTCAGCCGACACAGGCAGCCGAGGTGCCCATGAGCAAGGTGTCCGCTCCGTCACCATCACAGTGACCTTGTGATGCGCCAAAGTGCCAAAAAACCTGGACACCAACACACTCCGCCTGCGTGTGTGTGTGTGTGTGTGTGTGTGTGTGTGTGTGTGTGTGTGTGTGTGTGTGTGTGTGTGTGTGTGTGTGTGTGTGTGTGAGATGATATCAGGATGAGCCGGGGCAGATAAGAACCACACCGACTGACACGTTATTCATTACCCCGACCTGACGGCAGATAACCCGGGCTGACGGAGGAGGGAGAGCCGGAGTGTGGAGGCATGAGACGATCCGGAGAGAAATTATGCAACCGAGCATCCGGAGGGGAAACACCGGGGCTGGATTCGGTATCCAGGCGGGCAGCATCCACCCAAGCTCCGGCTCCATCCGAATAAACATAACGCGTCGGATGGGATCGATCAACCTGCCCGGTTTATCGATGGGAAGGAGGTGAGGAGTCGATGACAGCGGGGTCTTACCTGGTGCTGCTGCCGCGACCGGGCGGGAATCAGGCGGCTGTGGACATCCGGAGAGATGGATGGATGCTGGATCATGTGTGAGGAGGATGCAGAGAGGGAGAGAGGGGGAGAGAGAGGGAGAGGACCGGGGTGAACTGACCATGCGCACAAGCAGCCGGTGGTTCACTGCTGGTGTCTGAAGAGCTGGTGGCGGGTTTTATTATAGGGTCATAGAGGAGATGAGAGACGGACGGGGCGAGGGAGGGAGAGAGGGAGAGAGGGAGGGAAGGAAGGAAGGACAGAGAGAGAGAGGGAGGGAGGGAAGGAGGGAGGGAGGGAAGGAAGGAAGGACAGAGTGAGAGAGGGAGGGAGGGAAGGAGGGAGGGAGGGAAGGAAGGAAGGACAGAGTGAGAGAGTGAGGGAGGGAGGAAGGAAGGAAGGAAGGAAGGAAGGAAGGAAGGAAAGAAGGAAGGAAGGAAGGGACAGAGAGAGAGAGAGAGAGAGAGGGAGGAAGGGAAGGAAGGAAGGAAGGGACAGAGAGAGAGAGGGAGGGAGGGAAGGAGGGAGGGAGGGAAGGAAGGAAGGACAGAGTGAGAGAGGGAGGGAGGGAGGAAGGAAGGAAGGAAGGAAGGACAGAGCGAGGGAGGGAGGAAGGAAGGAAGGAAGGAAGGACAGAGCGAGGGAGGGAGGGAGGAAGGGAGGAAGGAAGGACAGAGTGAGGGAGGGAGGAAGGGAGGAAGGAAGGAAGGAAGGAAGGAAGGAAGGAAGGAAGGAATGGACAGAGCGAGGGAGGGAGGGAGGGAGGGAGGATGGAGGGAAGAAGGAAGGAAGGAAGGAAGGGACAGAAAGAGAGGGAGGGAGGAAGGGAGGATGGAGGGAAGGGACAGAGGGAGGGAGGGAGGAAGGGAGGAAGGAAGGAAGGCAGGAAGGAAGGAAGGAAGGAAAGAAGGGACAGAGAGAGAGAGAGGGAGGGAGGGAGGGAGGAAGAAAAAAAGAAACAAACAAACAAAGGAAGGAAGGAAGGAAGAAAGGAACAGAGCGAGGGAGGGAGAGAAGGAAGGAAGGGACAGAGAGCGAGAGGGAGGGAGGGAGGAAGGAAGGAAGAAAGTCAACACATGTCACCAACACCAACATGGCCGCCAACTCGGCACAGAAAAGGTACTACTACTGTGGTCATGTGTGATTCATGATACAATTCAAACAGGATCAATGAATGATTCTCCTCGCTCTGCTCACTACCAAAGTTCTTCTGAAATAAGGTCCCATGTGGGGAAATGGCAGAGGCGTGACTTCAGCTCTCTGTAGGAAACAGTTGTGATCAGGACAGTGGAAGATCACAACAGATGTGCACAGAAATAACATCTGTCCAAACATAAAAAAAAAAAACTGTGTAACACGAGACGTAAGTATCACACGCGAATAAACACATCAACATGTTCTGCTTTAAATTTCACGTAGAAAAATGGATCTGAAAGATGAATTGGCTCAATGAATCTCCTCCATCTTGGTGCACAAAGATTATAATCTCCACGGAGAAACCTTGCCCGTAACTATGGCAACACATATCTAGTGCAGACATGAACATTTTTTTTTTTTTTAATAAAACCAGGAGTCGTAAAAAAAAAACATCAATTTAATTTAGGACGTTTTTCACACGAGTAAATGTCGACTCTCTGTCATGTCGACATGACATCATCGTGGTTGATCACAGCTCCAAACATCTGCTGCTCTGAACACTCTGGTGGGTTTTTCCAGAGGGAAACGTCCTCAGACACACACACACACACACACACACACACACACACACACACACTGATGATCCTCAGCTGTTTGTGGCAGAATGAACAGCAGCTCGCCCCATTTTAAATACAATGTCAGAAGGGACAGATAGCCTCAAAAGACCAGAATGCACTGCAGCTACGTGGCGTTGAGTAAAATGTGCTCCTCTCTAGTTTATTAGAAAATTGTGACTGTTATGATGTGTGTCCAAGTCTGATGTGTCCTCTTCCTCTGTGGCATAGAGCGTCTGTCACAGTGAAGCAGAGAAAGTCGACCCAAACGCACGAGGACGAAGTTTGGATGAAGTTTTAAATTAGGATCACGGCAACCACAAGGGAACATCAGGGGAAGAGAAACAGATGACTCAACAAGGACTGAACTAAAGACTTAAAGACAAACTTAATTAATGAGGCGAAGAGGTGCAGGTGGAGTGAGGCGGGGAAACACAGGTGAGGAGTAATGAATGGAAACACACAAAAAAACAGGGAAGAGGCTGATAAAACTCTGGAAAAAGGAAAAAGACACCACAGAAAAACCTAGAAAACACATAAAAAACACCTACAATGAAGCTAAAACCACAGGACCGTGACAGAGCCATTGTTATCCAGGAACGATGAAAAACACATCCACACTGTTGTTCCTTCATTACCATGAACACACACTCAATCCTGAGCCTGACCGACACTGGATATTAAGGGTTGATACCGATATTAGGGAGTTAAAAACATTCTGGTATCGATGTATTGGCAGATATTCCTATATACACAGAATATACACATAAACACACATTTTGTTTTGCATTCATCACTCAAATTTATCAAACACGTTGTGACATTTAAAAGTTTATAATAAACTTTATTGTCCAGTAAACTTAATATCAGCACGTGTCGGTAAAAACACATATACGCCGATACAGATCAATCTGTGAAAGGTCGGGCTGCAGTCCTCAACAGCTGCACTGTTTCTCCACTTTGAGTAACTCAACTAAAAACAACAGTGGCCAGCTGTTTAAGAAATAATGAGACTTTTAAAAGAACAATAACATTACATTCGTGAGTGTGTTTTTAAAGATTTACATCTTCAGTAGGAACCAAAAGGGCTTGGAGCGAAGTGCCACAGTCACAAGAACTGGACAAATTAAATAACTATCCAGATGTTTCACACAACACTGAAAACATCTGGGGCAACTCGGTAGGGGATTGGTCAAGATATCTACAGAATCCACGAGTCAGTTTATATGTTGCGTGTCATCGGTTTCCTTTTGTCAAAAGAAAAACATCTGCAGAAAAATCCCCAACTCTCAACCTCTCGTTGGAGCATCAGCATCATCAGGATTCGTCCTGTTTGAACCTCGAATGGCATCTTTAAAAGGTGATTCTGGAGAAAGTTAGTTGATTGTTGAGTCTCATTCCCACCAGCCGACCTGAGAATGAGACTCATCAATTGACTATCTTTTAACATCTGAACCAAATTGAGTTCATCCAGCAGTTGTTGAGACGTTTCAGCCTGGAGCAAAGTGGTGGATTGGCTGATTGACACCACCATCCAAGAGCCAAACAACAAGCAAAAAAGGCTTTCAGTCAAAGTGTTTTATGTCATGTTTAGTGTAGTAAACAGGATTAGACAGACACTGGGACAAGAAGTTTGGCTGTTGGACAAGTAGTTTACATGCTCTGGAGACGGGCTAAATCTCCTATGGGAGTCTGGAACAGACAATGTGTCTGTGTTTGGGCAGAAACTCAGAAATGATCGTAACAAATGTGATCAGAACACATGAAACACCTCAGACTGACTCCGTGCCCACAGTTTTCTCTGTCCTCGACAAACAGATATTGAACTCGACCTCGTTGCTCCGTCTCTATCTCGGCAAAGGAAACACCGGCTGCCGGCGAGAAGCCATCCATGTAAAAGGCAGCCGCCCGTGAAATGTTGAATAATCTCATGTCACGGCGGCTGGCATCGGTTTCCTTCCAGCCTCGGGCAGATTATCAGCGCTCACCTTGTGGAGACAAGGTCAGAGGAAGTGTGGCGTGTCAGAGTCGCTTCACAGAGAAACACTGAGAGGCTTTTCTGCCGTTTCACAGGCGGCTCCTTGCAGAGGTGGCCTAAATACTTAGCTGGGCTAATTTTAGATCAGACCATTGTATTCAGTTTAACAGGATGGAGAAAGGATATTGCATTCATGAGGATATGAAGCATTATGGGTTTCTTTTATTCCTCACAGTGTTCAATTACTAAGAACCTGCTGCAGTCTCTCTTTTCTTGCCTTCTTGTGATGTTCAAGGATTCAAGGACGTGTCACATGTTCACCACACGACAATGAAACGGTCAAATGAAACGAGAAAAACATCACGAGGCTGCGACATGAAAAGGTTGTTTTATTCCGCAAAGAGAAGGCAGAAATGAAAAGTAGAAACACTGAACCATGGATTAAAATGTGCTTTACTGCAACCCAACCCTTAGAAAAGCTATGTTTAACATTAACTAAGACTAAAATTTTGTTCAATTTAAAGAATGAATTGGCCACTGGTTGAATTCATACTTAAAGAAGAAAAAACAACAACAAAAGACACAATATCACCAGAGAACCCGCTAACTGTAGCTGACATTAGCTTGTCAGCTCAGTTAGCCGTGCAGCTAGCGGTACGTACTGGGAGCTTGGAGCACAGAGGAAGTGTTTAAAAATATTGATATGGAAATTTAAAGTGCTTTACAGACAGAAATGCATGTAAAAGACTATAAAAACAAAAAGGGAAAATAAATAATTACAGATAAAATGCATTTAAATGGACACAAAGCAAAAGAAAGCAAATAAAAAATGTTCTATTAAAAAGAAGTTATGACTCATTACTGGAGAACCACAGCAAACAACAATATAAAAGTGTTTATACTTTAAACAGCTTCACAAATTCCCTCTGAAGTTACTCTGCCAATAAATCTGATCTTGGTATTGGTATGGTTTTATATTACACATTAAGTAAAATATATCACCGTGGTGGAAATTCTCATTCAGAAGTAAAACAAATAAAAGATGATTCACACAAGGTTGTCTGTGTGTAATTTAATGAAGTGGTAAAAGTGAAGAGTAAACTCATCCACCAGGCAATTCTGGCAGAGACTGACCACGAGTGTCAGAGAAAGTCACGGTTTACAGCACACTCAGAGAAACCTTGAGAAAGAGAAAGAGAGAAAGAGATTTCACAACACAAAATCCAGATGGCCCGACGGCCTCGGATGTACCCACAACACCTGACAAGCATCCGGGGGAGCACAGAGTGCTACTGTGCACAGACAACTACTCACACATCAGCAAGGTCGCTGCTTAGAAGTAGTTCACGCTCAGGCCAGGTCATAGTTCAAAGTGCTAAAAGGTGTTAAGAGGTGCAATAAAACGTGAGGTTAAAGGTCAATACGTGAAATAAAACAGTGCAAGGTAACAACAATATGTGTGGTTAAATGCAAATGATCAAATCTGGTCTGTAATGGGCCAATCACACCTGTTATCCAGTTTTCCAGTTACTTAGTTCACATTTGAAAAGTCACATCCAGAAGTGTCCAGAGGCAAACACCTGAAATCAGAAATGAACTGAGAGGGACTCAGATTAATTTGTGAGGCCTGGCTTGGATTTTTACAACTCTGGAAAGTTATCACAACCAGAAATAAACAAGAAATCTGACTTTCACGTAACGTTCTGATGATCCTGCACTGTTTTGCATCTGTGTTGCCACCAAACTAAAGCTAAGACTAACTGTGTGAGCTATTTGTTTGTTGTTAGTTTTGGTTATTATTTTTGCTAATAACAAGCAGTAACTATTGTTTGATTATTCTAGATGTTTGCTTTATTATGCACGTTACATTCTTTGACTTCCTTCCTCACCCTCCGACTCGCTCCTGAAAGTTAAAGCAACAGGCTGAAACTAATTGAAGCACTGTGTGTGCTCCGGGAGGTCGAAGGTTACGATTTAGGAGATTGTGGGTGAGCATCTGGAGCGTGTGTGCTGTCACATAACTACTGTGCAGCATTAAGGCATGGTAAAAACTAAAAGTGGTGCTTATTTTCTGTTTTTCTCAGATCTCAGTCTGCACAAATCTGACTTTTTTTTCCCTCCAAAGCAGCATTCAGAGTCTCCAAAGCCTCGTGATCATCTCTTTGTCATCCATCAACAGCTAGAGAAAACCACTTTGCACCTCCAGATGTTTTTTGCATTCCCAGGTGAGTCATCCCAGCGGGATTCATTACTTTTGTTCAATGAAACTGTTGAATGAGGTGTATCGTCATGGTAACAAGTAGGTGGAGGACCATTGGGAACTCGACGTAGCACAGTCCACTCACAGAAAACAGGGAGGGAACAGCACATTTATGACAGAGGTGGAGCTCATTATAACATAGATGTTATCTAAACACACGTCAGCTAGATGAAAAGAGACTCGTGAGCTGAGGTCACACCTTCAATGTGGCCTCCAGAAGCTTTGTTAAAGAGGTCGTATTATGCTATCTGCGTTTTTTTCCTTTCCATTATTGTGTTATGAATCATTTTTGTGCATGTAAAAGGTCTGCAAAGTGAAAAAGCCCAAAGTCCACACCACAGGGAGTTACTGCTCCTGCGAACCTGTTCTACTGGGACCCTCAAATAAAAGTACGAACCTGAAAATTTGCATAATACGACATCAGCAGAAATTAGTTTTTGTGATGAATAGCGGGATCAATAATCAGGTTTTTCCACGGAAACACAAACACATTCAGAATATGATCCAAACCAGGACCATGGTGCACATGTAAACACACTGACTGAGATTCAGCGGGTGGGAAACTGACAGGGTTGCCATGGTAACTGGGCAATCAAGGCGCAAGAGGATGCATTATGTATGGGACAGGAGGAGAGAGAGCGTTTCCTCTGAGCTGCACAGGTCAGGTAGTTAGAAACGCTTCAACGTTGCTATAACCAATATTTTTATATAAACAATGAAAGAAAATGGCTTCTTGTGGGGAAAAACACAGATTTATCACCTGACTCTGCAGTTGTCATCTACAGACCACCTTTACCTATTTGGTTCACTCTCACCACATCACCATCGGGGTTTTTTTTAGCCGCAGCAGGCAACAGGTTTCATCAAACAAGCTCCAAAAACTCAGACACAGTGGAGCATTAACAGAGCCAGGTGTTTTCCTCAGGAGTTATTGGAGACCAAAAACAGCTAAAAGAGAATATTTTCCCAGGTCATCTTAAAAACACATATATGTTCCTCAGTGTCTGATGGACATGGTGTCGTAACAAAAATCAATTAAATAAGGTTTAAACTCAAGATTTAAAGAAAAATTCACGTGTGTATGGACAGAGCTTCAGTTTGTAAAAAGCACATTAAAATGATTAAAACAATAATAAAAAATACATTAAAGTAAGCGAGTGGAAAAATAATATGTTAAATAATTTACCTGCAAGAAAGTTCCATGTGTTGGAAAACCCCCCAAAACAAAACAGTTTCATAAGGAACTCGAGTGTTTTGTTTGACTCAATACTATTATACTAAATAGGAGTAATTTAAAGGTAAGGAAGGCGACTCTGGAGAAAGATAGTTCATAGTTAATCGCTGAGTCTCATTCCCAGGAAGTCAAATACCAACGCTCTGGGTCGGTATTCGGCCCTAAATTCTAACCCGAGGCGTCGGTATTTGACGACGTGGGAGCGAGACTCAACAATCAACAGCCTGTCTCCAGAATCACCTTCCCGTCCCTTCTGAAGAACATTTGACCTCAAATCTAAAATGATTCAGTATTTCTCGACCTCAACTATAATCCTCGTCAGGTGTGGTGGGTCTTAGACAGCATTCGAAAAAAATAACATAAAATAGAAATACAGTTTACAGCAAATCATCGAGACAAAATGAAACAACAGAGTCCTCAAATTTAGTTTTATTGTACAAAACATTTGACTGTTTGTAGAAAATACAAATTTCCTTGAAGTGGGATGAAAAAAAGCACAAAACACCAGTTAAACGACAGTGTTTACAGAATCCCATTATTGTATTTTTTTGTTTGCTGTCTGGGAACATAATCACTTTTAATTTGCATTTTACAACAAGTGGTTAGTTTTTCTCTGTCTCCTTTGCTTCTGTGCTTTTAGCAAACCAGGTATGAACAAAACATTAGATATGAAACTGTTTAAAGTTAAAGGTCGTTTTCTAAAATGTTAAATTCAATAAAAGATGAAGTGTAGATACTACACACTCAGGTACACAAATGCTGCTTCAATCAAGCACTCTTGTTAGCATTAAGCCTATTATTACAGCATTACACAACATTAAGTGGTTCATAACCACAAACAGGAAAGATTGAAGGAAACAAATTAGTGAAAGAATAAAATAAGATAATTTTCCCTCAGTGATAAAATCTCTACAAAAAGTAGAGACCTCTGCAAATACTGTGGAGGAAGACGAGTTTAATACTAGAAAATGTACAATAGAGCTTGATTTGTCCTGTTAAAGAAAACTATATACACAACTTCAAACATTTCTTTTTCCAAATATATTTTGACCTGATGTGAACAACAACGAGCTTCCTGCTTTTCAACCCCTGACGTGTGAAAGCCCACTGAACGATTGCCAACGCCCAGTTAAAACTCCTTTGAGTTTTTCCTTCTAGCTTTTACATTTCTTTAATACTGTCAAAGTAAATTACTGTAAGTAAAGATGAAAAAGCCTGATGAAGGTCGGTCGACTCAGAGCTTATGATAAATTGAGTGTTAAGTGTAAGTTAATAAAAGTTTATAGCATATTGGCCAAAATATAAGATCTTTTTCAGATATGTATATTTGTAAAGTGTGGCTGTATTAAAGCAGACATTCTCCTTGAATATACAGACTGGTTGTGTAACACCTGCTCAGACAGTCGTGTTGAATTATGACTTGTTTGTGGCCTGAATGTTGCTACAATAGTGAGTTTCTTTAAGTCCGAGTTTGGTTAGTCCAGTTCAACCAGTGAAATTGTCTGTAAGCGTGTGCTGCCACCAAGGAAATCATTTCCTGCAGGTTCAAAGTACATCCTCTAATGACGTCTTTACTGTGGAAACAGACGAGACAGAATAATCTCTCAAGCTGCCAAAAACTCACCTCTGTCAGTGAATGAGACTGAAGGAGACAGAGGAGAGTGTGAGTATGTGACTGATGGACAAGCTTCACAACGGAGGGATTCAATAAAAATTCACTTCAAAATGTATTTTTCCTACAAATGTTTTTAAAGTCTCTTTTCTTTAGGTCAAAACATTTTTTTTTTTTTACCTTTTAGGCAATTTATAAATAAAAAATAAAAAAATGCAAAACTATCCTTTGAGTTTTAAAGGATAACTTTTGAAGAGTAACTACACAGCCTGAAAAACCTGCGTGTGCTGCCATCTAGCAGCAGCAAATGTTTAACAACCTTGTGAAGTATAGCTCTCTTGTTAATGCCGTGGTGGTCAGCTGCATTTCTGAGATTTTTCCCACAGTGCAACAGTGATTAAAGATCCTGAAAAGGACAAGGGCTGAGCCGAGGTTCACCTGAGCTACTTGACAAAACTACAGAGATCTCGAAGTGAGAGGGTAAAACAAGTGAAGCGTCTCAGTGATAGCTGTCTGCTGTATTTTGTGTTTTGATTCCTGATGTGGCTCAAATATCACATTTAAGATATTATTATTATTGTTGTTGTTTCAGAGTCAGAAGTTTGTGGTTGTGACAACACTGGATGTGCAACTGGAATCTGCTTTGGATGAAACAAAAGGCAAAAACTTGTGCCATTGTCTGCTGCACAGGTTCTATGACCCTCAGGTCATAACATACGCGGTCAAATAAAATGGACATCAGTGATGAAAGAAGACTTCCTGTCTTGTTTCATAATTTCTCCACAACTTAACTGGAAACTTTTAAAACTGATGAACTGTCATGAACGTACATTAATTTTCTCCATCTGTGGCTCCATCAGTGACTCTGCCGCTCTGACACGACATCCTGCAGCCGCTTCAGCAGCACATCCGGACTGCTGCCATTCTCCGGACACGCCCTCTTGCTGGGGGAGTCGCACGCTGATGACATCATCACGTCTCCCTCCATGGTGAAGGCCCTCTTCCTGCTCACGCAGCCCTGCCGGATCATCCGGTTGATGTCCGATAACTCCTGAAGACGGAACAGAAGAGGAAGACGCACAAAGAGTAAAGTTTTAGAGTTAGAAGATAATGACAACACACCTGGTAATAAAGCCACATGTGACTGTGTGTGTGTGTGTGTGTGTGTGTGTGTGTGTGTGTGTGTGTGTGTGTGTGTGTGTGTGTGTGTGTGTGTGTCTTCTTGCCTTGGATGGGCTGCTGTTGATCCTGTAGGTGTAGGAGTTCGGTGTGAGGCAGGCTGCAGAGTTCTTGTGAGGGGAGACGTACAGCGAGTGTCTCTGAGAAACTCGACGAGGAGAGAGAGGCTGAGCCCGAACCGACGGGAACGGAGAGAGGGGAGGGGCGTCGGCCTGACGGGTCAAACACACACAGTCAGATTATTTAACCAGTCGCTAGATTTTCAACACCAATGATACTGAACCCCAGTTTTACACCACAACAAGTCACACTGAGTTTTGTACCCGGTTATCGTTGGTGGCGTATCGCAGCGCGAAGCTTTTAACCTTCAGGACGAAGACGCTGTTGTAGAACTGGATGAGGTCACCACGTTCCTCCTCCGCTGTTTGGTTGGAGTTTGCTTCTCCTGAGACCTGATTGGTTTTCTCTGCAGCTGATGAAACAGAAGGATCGATAGTTTAAGAAATTTATCAGATGAAAATGACAAATATTATTAATTGAATCCTGTTGGGGGTTTTCATAATGATTAGCCGGTTAATCAATCTATTTTGATTATTTATTAATCGTTTGAGTCACTTTTGAAGGCAAAAAATCCCAAAAAAAGAGAGAATTTGCTGCTTTTGTTGGCCTAAAATTTTATATTTGCAGTTTTCAGGTTCAGTTTTTCAGAGGAAACAAAAAACATCACTTCAGTAAAACTGCTCACAACTTATATAAAAAGATGCTGTAGACAAACTGAATTCAACCTGTGATGGGGAAATTGCTTCATTAGACGGATGGTTACCTCTTCTTTAAGTTACAGTGTGTTTATGAAGCATTTGAGTGTGAGATTCTTACATTCGCCTCCCGAAACAGGATCCACCTCCATGTTCTCATCAGCCACCTGCTCTCTAGGAGTGTGACGCAGCAAGACGCTGCGGTACACCTACACACAAACACACAAACAGTAAGCTTCTACAAACAAAACAACTTTTTTTCAGTTCATGGATTGTTGTTGTATCATGATGGTTTGCAGTGGTCTGTCCGTGTATTCTTACATGACTGCTGGCCTGTGGTTGGCTGCGGTAACACTTCATGATGTCATGGAAGCTGTGAGTCTCTTTGGTGATCTGTAAGGAGGATTGAATCACAGGAATTACAACCAGTGTGTTAGCACGCCTCATAACGTCTGAAGAAGTATGTTTCCACCACTGAACATTTGACCGTTAAAAACCTGGTTTCATTTTTCACGGAGTACATTCAAATTCAAGCATATTCTTAACCTTTAAAACATTTCAAAAGAAGCATTTTCCAAACTCTGAAAACTTTGTATGAACCCTGGTATTAAAAGTTACTAGACCCTAGGATTATGTGAGTACAATTTCTCTGGCAGGTTTTCAGGATCGCTGCCAGAATCATATTTACCTCCGAGGCATCCTGAAACCACAGCAGCTTATGCTGAATTAAATAAGAAGTGTTTAGTTTGTTTCCTCACTTTGGATATGATGTAAACGCTGCACAGCAGCAGCTGGTCGAGATGTCTGCCCTTCATCAGATCAGTACTGTGGACCAGAGTGTGTTCAAAACATGTCCAGATTTTCCCTCGCAGCTCCGACGGGATGTCCAACTTCACACACAAATCCCTCAGACGTACACTGGCCAGATGATACACCTGGAGACACACACAGAGGAGACAAGATGGTCAGAAGACAGAAACATCCATCCGTCAAAGTGTGTTTATATTCTATCAGACAAAGTGAAAACTAACCAGTCCTCATGTGGAAATATTCTGCTATTGAACAAACACACTGAAGACAAGGGCAGGTTTTCTTTGCAGTTATAAAATGTCTCTTTTAGGAACTCTTCCCCTCAATTTATACTAAGCTAAATCACTGAAGTCACATTTAAGATGACCAATTTTATTTCCTGGTTCCTACCTTCCTGAAGAACAGAGCGAGGGATCCGGTGCGTCGCGGTCGACCACTTCCTGTCTGTGGGTCTGAGGTCGTGGGTGCGGATGTGACGCGGCTTGGGGAGGCGGTGCGATGCGGTGAAGCCAGCAGGAACTGAGCGTTGATGGTACCAGAGGAGTCACAAGACTGAACCGGGATCAGTGTGATGGTTCGGTCGTTACTCATACCTGCAGATATTCACAATAAATATAAAAGATCATATCATATTCATACCATCCATCAAAGACCATCTTACCTCAGGAAGTCAAACTGTCCAATCAGGGGGCAGGACATAATTCAGATTTGTGTCGTATGTCATTCAGATCAACATAAAGAAGACATTTCTGAAGGGGTCTTTCATTGCAGTTGTGTCTGTTTTATGCATCAGCATCTCCTTTGTATCCTCCGTGTTCAGTTATGTAAACATGTGTAAATGTGCGTGTCGTCTACCTTGCAGTGGGAAACTCAGCACGGTGGCCGGGCTGCCCTGAGCTCCGATCCTCAGGGTGCTGGTCGAGCTGAACGTCAGCCTTTTAGCTGGTGAGGACATCGGGCTCAGGGTCACTCCTGCTGCTGGAGGGTCGTCACCAAAGAGACGTCGTTTAGCACTGCCAGCTGCTGGGGAGCTGTACCGGTCATGGACCGACAACGGAGAGGGAGGAACATCTGGAAGAAAACAGATAATAAAGTTTATCACAGTTCATTTTTTAACCGCAAATACAAACAATTTACACACAGATGCAGTCAACACCCACCTTTACGTGCACTGCCCAGGCCTGACCTGAACTCCCTGATGCGAGGGTGGATGATAGGGGAGAGGGCAACCAGAGGCAGGTGGGTCTGCCCTACGCTGGTAGAACTAGAACCAGAACCAGAGCCTGTGTCCAGACTGGAGGAAAAATTCACCTAGAGAGAGATGAGGAGAGAGAAAGTGAAATACAGACAAAGACAGGCAAAAAAAAGGATATTTCTCTTATATTTCTTTCTGTTTGTACAGACTAAGTGAGACTACAGAGACTATCTTATGGCTTAGCACGATGACTGCATCCAAAAGCAAACACCTGTTGTATTGTACTGTAAGTAGTGTTTAGGCAGCCCTGAGATAAAGAACAAAGACAGCCAGCAAAGGAAAGAAGCAAGTAACATCCTTCATAATGTTGCCTTTTATGTCTATGATTTAGCCTTGAGGACTTATTTTTCCATTTCAAGACAAAAAAACTGCATACGTGGTGTCATAATGACAGCTGTTCTCTGCGCAGTGACATCTTCTTTCTCAGAAAAAGTGTTTGTATCTTAAAGCAAAACCAATTGAGGCACACAGCTGCACTAGTATTAAGAAAATGTATTCTAGAAAGTTGAAACGCCTTGATTTATGGCAGAGAAACTTCTGCTTGAATCAACAAAATAAGATTCCTGCTGACCTCCTCCACTGTGGGCACTTTGTTCCCTGCATCCTGTAAGGCGCTCCACAGGGCGGAGTCTGCGCTCCACGCTTTGCTTTCCAGAATCTGCTCCTCGATCTGGTTTAGGTGTTTCACCATGTCTCTGGACAGGCCTTCCTCTGAGCGGATAAACACCTCGATCACCTGCACACACACACACACACACAAGACACAAATATTACTTAGGAAGCTGACACGAGTTTTGCCTGAATGTGCTTTTGCAGCAATTGATAATTAGATTTATTGGCAACTGCAGTTGAACTTTGTATCCAACAGACTCCTGACTGGCTGTTTAAAGATGTTAATGTGTGTACGTTTTAGTGTGTGTGACCTTGAAAAAGTAGAATGGGGACAGTTTGAAGATGTTGATGATCCAGGGGAAGGTTCTCTGGGAGCTGTAGGAGAACAACACCACCTCCAGACAACACGCCATCAGGGAACAGTGGAAGATATCCTGCTCCAGTAACGTCTAACAACACACACAGATTCACATTTATCACTCATGTGGCAGCCAACTGATTATCACAAAAACTGAAACACAGCGGGACATGTCTAATGAAACAAGGAAGGAAAGAAAAAGTGTTACTTTATACAAAAATTCTCCCTGATGAGAAATTTCTGAGAATTTGGGGCCATTTCAACGAACTATGTAAAACATTTACTGTATATTAAATCACTCATGTATGAAAGTTTACTGATTTTTAAACCACATCTGGTTGATATAAGATTAAGATCAGTTTCAAAGCTTAGAAAATGCTAGTAAGTGGATCTTTGAGGTTTTTTTTCCAAATTTTCCATCAATCTTCTCATCAAACAGAAAGACTACTATTGTATAAAGATATGAAACACACTGAGAATGATGCTTACACTCATGTCTTTGCCGTGCAGCCGTTTGGTCTCCTGACTGATGACGTTCTCCAGGATCTTGTAATAAAGGATCTCAGCCAGTTTCAAACGGTTCTCTGCAAAGTCTGAAAAAGCCAAAGGGAAGATTATTTGTATACTACAGTGATTGAGCTGTGTTGATATGCTAAACTACAGCGTGTTATATAAGCACAATATATATTGTCCCAAATAGTGGCATGAGTAAATCCTCTTGTAAGATGATTTAAGAAGGTTGAAGCATTGTTGTTTCAAAATTGTGAGACTGCAGATTGTTGAACCACCTGGTCGAGATGTTTATTACATGTTGTCTGTTAGAAATTCAGGATAACTCACCAAGAACTATTTCTGCTTTATTTATACTTATATGTGTGTGTGTGTGTGTGTGTGTGTGTGTGTGGTACCTATATGAGAGCCTGGCATGTCCTCTGAGTCTTTGGTGTAATGTTCTTTGAAGGTTTGTCCCAGTGTCTTCACTCTGGTCAGGATGTTGTCTGAGGGATCTCTGGAGCACGACCTTTAATAAACAGCACAGGACACACTGTTACTATGGACAGTAAATATTCACATTTCACACAGTAACAATAACTGAACACCTCAAAACAATTAAACTAAAGCAATGACCAGATATGTGTTTATTGTTTCACATTGACATCATTTAAAAATAGAGCCTGACCGATATTTGCCCTCAAAGATGTTTGCTTATCGACGTTATGATGATGATGTGTTTGTAGGATTCATCATGATCCAAATGGGGGCGTTTTATGTTCTTACTGCTCAAAGTTTTAAAGGAGCTTTGTGGAAGTTGTGTGTTGTGCTGGAAGATCGTTGTTAGTTTATGTCAGCGGACTCCATTTCTAAACTAACATTAGCTACTGTTGCTCTGAGACGAAGCACTCAAACGCGCATAAAGTCACATCCTCTTAACTGTCATGGAAAATCTGAACTTAAAACAAATCGTCTAATATACACCAATTACAGAAAGAACCCTGAGCACAAAGAGGGACTGACCTGAAGATCTGCATCAGGTGGTCGCTCGGGGACGTCCTTAATCCGGCCACCATGCTCTGCAGCCGGCTGACACTCTGCGTCGCAGAGGAGACGGGCGTGACGAGCAGGTCCTTCTCCTTCAGGTAGACTCGTCCTGTCAGCGGGGTGGAGGGGGCGAGAGAGGCAGACTGCACACAGAAAGAGAGAGAGAGAGACAGAGAGAGATGATTTCTACTTCACTTCATTGTACATTTTGATCAGGATTAGGTAATGCTTGGATTGTTTCTTTTCAACAATTAAAAGAGCTTTTTTTGTAGCATAACATGGCAAACTCAGGCCCAACAGGTAACAACAGATGGGCATACTGACCTGAATGTTACATTCCTTAGTAAAAGTAACACAAAGTAGTGTCCGACTTTACACTTGTAAAGGATAACTAAACAATGTTAATCAGCCTGCAAGCTGTAGCCACCCATTTAGCTGTCACTGTTTGTCGCATGTACAGTTTTCCATGCGTCTTCATTGCAAACTATGAAAATATAGGATAATGCCAGTCTTATGTATTAAATGTTTGTATTCTGTTATATACCTTACATACATTTACATTTCCAGTGTGTGTGTGTGTGTGTGTGTGTGTGTGTGTGTGTGTGTGTGTGTGCGTTTACCTTCTCAACATGTTGTTGCAGCTGGTTCTGGGCGGTCGTACGGCTGGCAGGTAGATCCTGAACGACCTTTCTCGGAGTTCCGATCTCTTCATCGGCATCGGCTTCCAGAAACACTCGCTCATCAAAATCTCCCACCGTCAACACGTACTCCTCATACTCCCTATTTATGGCTTTACTGAACGCAACACACACACACACACAATGTTCAAAACTTTAATTCATCGACACAGATGGAGACAGAGTTTAGGATAGTTACTTTTCCCTTTGACTTCTGATCAGTGATCGTCTTACTTGTTATCAATGAAGTTCTGTGGATCCAACAGTTCTGTCAGATGCTCCTCGCTGCCTTTCAGGATCTGATTAGAGAGTAAATTCAGGACAAACATGAGTCACCAATAACAGATGGATAAATAGAGGGATATTGGTAGAGATTGGTAAGAAGAGAAAGATCAAGTAAAGAGGGAGTGGATTATTGTATGGGAGGAGGACTGAAGAGAGGGATAAAGTGAGGATGGAAGGAAGGATCCAGTCAGTACCTGTTTCTGGAACAGTTTCTGTATGTAGGGTTTGAAGTAGTGCTGTTTGATGCCTTTGGCCTCCACAACCAGCCCATCGTGAAGCTCACACAACCTCTCCAACACACACGGAGGAGGCTCGTCCGCTGAAACGTGGCTGTCAGCGCGGTACAGAGCAGGCAGACCTAAACACACACATAAAAATAAGCATACATGGCAGGACACAAAGAGACTACTCCAGCAAATAAATTATTGTAAATAATGAGCTTTATGTTCAGTCTAAACACAGATCACAGTCTGACCTCTGAATGTGGGGTTGATGAGGTCCTTCCTATTGGCACAGAGCAGAGCGTTGCCAAACACCAGGTCCAGACAGCAAAGCAGCAGGTGGTATGAGTTCACCAGGTCATCACCGATCATACGGAAGTTACCTTCACAAACACACAGTTGATATATACAGTCACATCATATATCACACAGAAGTTATCTGCTTCCTAACTAGAGCTATAACAGTTAACTGATTATTGGATTAGTTGATCAATAGAAAATTAATGCAACTATTAAGATAATTGATGATTTGGTGTAGAGAAGCAAAAAATCTGATAATGACCGAATTAAAATTTTTGGATTAACTGAAAACTACATCAGAGACTTAAATATTGTTTTTTCAAAGCTGCTGTAAAGCCTCATTTTGAGCATTTGCTCTGATGTCAGCAGAAACATTACAGAGTTGAGTTTGGTACCTTTGGTGTAGACAAACAGAGTCCAGCAGAACTTGAACACATCGCTGATGTGACAGGGTAGCCGCCTGCAGAGCCAGAGAGAGGACACACACACTCAGATAGATCGGGCTGGGTGACTGTCTGTGTGTTTACGTTTGCTTTCCCCTCCGTAAGCAGCAATTACAGAAACAAAAACTAAATGTGACAGAGAGAATAAAATCGCTGTGCTTGTGTCTTTTGCTTCAGGGCTAACAGTGTGTGTGTTTGTGTGTGCGCGCGCCTTGCCTGTGTTTCCTGCTGCGTGGTTGCCGTGGCGGTTCCCCTCCCTGCGGGTTCTGAAACATGTCCATGAAGATGGGCTCAAACTTGCGGAAAATCACAGTAGAGACCTCAAAGTTGCGCTCCAGTCGCTCCATGCGCTGCCTGAAGTCCTGCGAGAGGTTGGACATGTCAGCCCACTTCCTCATCTTTGAGAAGAACTGGATCAGACTGGGAGGACAGACAGAGGAGTGTTAGGAGCAACAGAAATGTATCACTAAAATATATAAACAAGGTATCTGCAGTTTCCAGAGATAAAAATTTAAACACATTAAAAACCTTCTAATGGTACCTGGAAAAAAGCCAGATGTTTTAAAGGTCTAAACATGAAGAAAAAATAAAGGCTGATAAACAAAGAAAGCAACGTTGTCTGATGAAGCAGAATGGATGCATAAAATAGTTAATGCAGGTCTACTAAGCAGATAGAGCGATATGGAGTTCATTACGCTCACGTACACCAGTCAAATAAGTTGAACATTTGTACTATGTGACTGAAATGCAGCATTTCAACCAGGGAAAGATGAGCAGTAAGTTTAATCTCAATATTATGAATCCCAGCTATATTGTAATTTGAAGAAACTCCAGTCAAAAACTCTCACTCATTAAAAGAATGAGTTCAAAAAGAATTGCTTACGCCTGTGTACATTGAAGGATTAATGGTAATTATTCTTTATCAAAATCCTCAGTACTTGTTCCCTCGTTGCGTTATCTCCCCTTCTCTGCAGCTCAGCAAGAAAAAAAAACTGTGAATTTTATTTCAAGAAGTCTGTCACTTTGGACGACGCCTCCCTGAGTTGTCGAACTCAGACTACAGACACCTCATAATAACTTCAGCTCAACTAACAAATTCATTCTTACACAAATGTAAAGTAAAAAAAAAATAACACCAACTAACTCCCTTCAATGTGTAAATGGTAGTTGCTGTGATTTGCCAGATGTGTTATATCTCTGACATTATGAGGAACTGCAGAGCTGACAGTGACTGACCTGAGTTTGGCGGTGCGAAGGATCCTGGTGAGGGAGACACAGTTTCCTTCCATCAACCCTTTACCCACTGTGGGAGTGGATCCTTTCCTACAGGCTGCATACAGCGAACAGGCCAACCAGTGGACCACCTCTCCCTGCACAAACACAGCAACACAGTTAAACCATCTTCATTCTGCATAAATAAAAAGGTCATCAGTCACTGACCCATTACAAACACAAACTTATGCACATTAACTGGAGCAAAACATGATGAGTATGTCTAGAAAGGAAAATATGTAGTGAAACATCTATTTACAAATTCAGCAGAAAGTGGAAGTGAAATGCTTCAACAACTTCTTTTTAGCTTCCAGTCATCTGGATGTCACAGCACTTTTTCATTCTAGAATAATTTCTATTTTTTTTTTTATTTGATTAAATTGAAGAAAATACAGCTGGTTGTTTTTAATGAGGCTGGTGAACAAAATGTTAGGACCCAGTGAGTAATTATAATTCTGCAGCCTTTGACTGATGGCGATGAAAGTCTTAACAAAAAGCACCACAATAAGACTGCACAACATCTCACCACCATACTAATCATTTGTTTGGATCAGCTTCTTAAATGTGAATATTTTTTTTAATCGTTTCTCAGTTTTATATAACCACAAATTCAATGTTCGGGCTTTAGTTAACTGGACAAGCAACAATTAATGTGATTATATCGACTTGGGCTCTTCTGTTTCTGACATATTGTAGATATAACAATTGATCACCTATCAGGAAAATGACTTGAAGATAAATCTGTAATAATAATAACGATAATAATCAGCATCTCTATTCTTGACACAAAATTGAAGTCAGTCGAAACTGCTAATTGTCACCTTGTAGAATGACACAGGACGAAAGCAGCTGTTAGCAAGGTGGATAACTTAAGTTGTGTGTGACTTTTTGTGTAATTCAAGCGTGTGGTTGCTGCTCCTGCCTCTCTTATCACCTTGAGGTAAAGTGGTAATGATGTGGTGGACTTTGATCGCTGTGTTCGATGGTGATAATGATAATGATGTAATCACTGGCCCAGGGTTGGGCAAATACTCTCGTAGAGGGAAACGCAGATAGGCAGCTGTCATGTCAGAACATGTCAATTAACCAAGAATGGTGCTGTAGAAAATCTTCATCGTCAGAACATTAAACATCTTTCCTACAAAGCTTCAAAAGGTTCCATTATTGTTTGCAATATCTAAATTCAACAATATGTTTATTATTGAGGTCACAGTTAAAGGTTGTGTTGTACTGGACAACATTATATTAAAAGATGTTTCTAATGTTTGTCCTTCCCTTTTACAAACATCAGGGTGGCAGAATATTAGAAACAACTCTCACCATAATGCTTTCTAGTACAACACCAGCACCATACATATAATTAATACATATAATTGATTTAATACTTTCATGAAAGTGTCAACAAAAAAAGTAAACATTAAAGGCATCATAATAGTTGACTTTATGGCACAACAGTTGTACTGGATGGCATTAGATCTATCATGGCATAGTTTGCTTTATCATGCCTTGTATTACATTGTAGTAGCTGTTCATAATGTATATGTATTATTGTTTTTACTGTATCTGTTCTTTTGGCCTCTTCTGCAGCTGTGACAATTCAATTTAACTGTGTGGGATCAAAAGTCATCTCATCAAACATCTGCTGCTTACAGATTCTCAAATGTGATGTTTGCAGAAACAATTAAATCTAAAACCTTTAAATCAATGTTGGCCATATGTTTTTTGTTTTTTTCCAGGATGATAATGTCTTCTGTCTTATTTATTTACGATCTTATCTCTTGTTCTATTGTGGTGCTTTTAACTCTAGGTCCCTTTTTGAACATTGACATTGTCTGATGCTATTCAGCTGTATTCCTGACATGTTTTAATAGGATTTTTCCTCATGTAAAAAGCATGTTGCATCTTGTTTTAAAAAGCAGATGTGAAACAAATTGTCAATAAACTAACTATCTCTGAGAATTGATTATGGCCACTTTTTCACTACTTTCTGACATTTTTACAGGCCAAACGATCCATAAAATGAAATGTAAACACTCTGTTTCATAGCTTTTGGTCAGAAGTATGATTTAGAATTTCAATTAAAGTTAGTGCATCTGTTTTTGTTTTTGTTGAATGTGCGTGGGATCAATAGTCATCTCATCAAACATTGCTGATTACAGCTTCACAAATCTGAGGTTTGCAGGAACAATTTTAACGTTTATCAGCCTTAGCAATAGGTTTTACCTCCCCAGTTCAATCATGTCTTCCTTTTCATTTTTGGTTCAGTACCTTATGTCTGTTTTTGTTGTGGTGGGTTTTATTCAACATCACATTTTGAACTTGGTGAAACAGTTAGTCGATAAATTACCTAGTTATACAAATGAGGATATTCTAATATGTCAACCTCAATTTAAAGCGACTTCATGTGTTTTTTTACTTCGTTTATCTGTGTGGGATTAAAAGTCATCTCCTCAAACATTTGCAGGAAACAGCTTCTCAAATGTGAGGTCTGCAGAAATGACTACATCTAAAAAGGTTTGTCAACCTTATATCAACATCAGCCATATGTTTTATCTCCCCAGTTCACTCATGTCTTCTGTTTGACTTCTGCTCAGAACCTGTGTGTGTTTTTGTTGTGGTGTGTTTTATTCAACATCATATTGTCTACTTGTAATTGTCTGATGTTGTTCAGCTATGGTCCTGAAACGTTTTAATTCTAAATTTTCCCATGTAAGACATATTGTAGCTTATTTTGAAAGGAGAGGTGAAAATGTTGTCGATTAATTAAGCATTTTAACAAAACAAGACATTTTGAGACGTCAACTTTGACTCTAAGAACTGGTTGCTGTAATTGTTTTCACTGTTCTGTCATTTTTACAGACCAACCCATATCTAGATAAAGATGGCGACAAGTGGCAGGCCTTTTTAAAAGGGCTGTTTCTGTTGGTCAGAAGTAAACAATGTTAAATAATCATATTGGTCTCAAATAATGTGGGATTTTGACAGATATGTTAGATACTTTATCGAGTAATTCATAACTTAACGTTACTAAGTAGGTAAATAAAAGATAGAAGGATTACATGATGAAAACAATCGTTGGTTGAAGCCCTTTAACCCAGTGTTTGTGTCCCACACTGCTATGAAGTTTAGCTAGTTCTGCAGGGAGTTTACAGCACAACTAAAGTCAAAGGTATTTCATTAATTATGTAGTTTAACTCCACTAAACAGCCACAAGGAGGCTATCCAGAGGACATTATTTACCTCCAGTGTGTATGTATTCCATATGGCAGTGAAGTTGTCCATGGCTTCAGTGGCAGTCTGCTCGTCCATGTTCAGCTCCTGACACAACGTCTCCAAACTCCTCCGGATTGAACTCTCCTCCATCCTCCCGGACTCGGAATCCGACGACTCTTCGCCCCGCATTCGTGCAAACTTCCAGTTACACTTTCAGACTAGTTTAAAAATCCACCCCACCGTCAAATCCAACACACCAAAACACGACAACACCGCATCGAAACAACACAAGCCAACCCCACGACCGGCGCACTTCCGCTAACCATCCCCACAATGCAGCGCGTTGGCGCGAAAACTGCTGGGCGGCGACCAATCACAGGCGAGGGGAGCGTCGGTCTCGAGAGCCGTTCGCCCAACCCCCTTCGTCCTGCCTCGTGCTCCTTCCAGCCAACCGTTACCAAGCAACCGGCAGGTCATCACCTCACTACGAAGACGTAAACTGATTAAAACCTTCTTTACGTCAGTGTTTACAGTTAAAAAGACAAAATGGAGGCTAAGTTTTACTCAGCTGACTTTATTGATGATGTTCAGCCAGACTATTTACAAATGTTAAGTTAGGTTGCACATTAAAAGGCATTAAAGACCTGAGGGATCGCAGTGACACTTGCTCGTCCACCATTTTGGATGTGAGTAGCAATGTGTGTTTCCATCAAGTTTTGTGCAGACAGTCATGGTCCCCAGAGGATGATTACACTGACTTTAGTGCCACCAGCAGGTCAAAGGTTTCACTTATCCTGTAAAATATTTCAACATCCAGGTCTGACTGGCACAACATTTTAATTCTCTGTGCTGTATCGTAAACAACTGGACTTTTTAAACAGATATTCATGGTCCCCAGAGGATGAATCAAACTGACTTCAGATAGGCTGTCATGTGACTTTTACTGTAGCACCACTATGACATCTATTTCAGTGGTTTTGAGTGAAGTATTTTAACAACTATTAAATATTTTTGACATATTTGTTAGTGTAGAATGAACACTGTCTCAGTGAGAATGAATTTTCTCTAATGCCATCATCAGGTCATGCTTAATGCTTCATAGCAAATACTTTGCTTTGTTAATACTCTAAACAAATTTAAATCTAGCTGTTTTAAGTAAAGGAAAAATATATGTATATATATAAATATAAATATATATATAAATATATATATATATATATATATATATATATATATATATATATATATATATATATATACACATAGGAGTATAGAAAATACAGGCTAGCCCTAACATCTGTGTTTATAGGCCTTTACATTACTGATGTAAACAAATGCAAACTGCTTTCAGAAAATTGGGGAATTATATTTTATTGGATTTCAATCTCAGTTTGATTCACCACAACTTGTCAAAACCTGACATGGAGTAGCAACTTTCTCTGTCTTCCTATTTGTTGAGGTGCACATAGATGAATGAAGCTCTAGAGGGCAGTGTTCAGCTATAACTGAGAGCACCTCACTGCTGATGTTCAGCTGCTTTAGTCCAGTGGATCTTCAGAGGCCAAAGACACTCACAGGAACAGGGGAAGCAACTAATACAAAATAATTCAAGTAGAATTTTAATGAAATAAAGGTCGGCATCTGCAAACTCTTGTTTATTTTCCCATCAGTCATATTCACTCATCTGAGCATCACTCTATATTTGACACCTGGTCATAAACGTCCCCCCCAAAAAAACAAGTTTAGGTCATACAATGTATGTGCATGTGCTTTAAGTGTTGATTTCTCACAAATAGTGGTATTTTTATTACAGTTAAAAGAATGCATTTGAATAGTATATTTAACCGTTTTCATGTCTGTCGTTTGAAATATTAGTCACTTGCTTGTCAAAAAGAGAGCAGCTCTCTCCATAACTTTGTCTGAAAATGTTTTAAAAAGCAGGAAAGAAAAAACACTCCTTGTGAGTCTTTTTAGTTCATGTTCACTTTATTTGTAATGCAACAGTAGTAAAGTAATAAAGACACTTAATCCCATTACATCTGTAGCTGAAAACTACGAGTTAATCTGATAACAGCATCAAGAACGTTCTAACAAAACAACCTCAGAGTAAAAAACTGAGCTGAAAAAGTCTGAGTTAAAGACACAAAACTCTGTGTTGGATATAAAATGCATAACAGAATATCCCCAAAATGATTTTAAAAACTACAACAATCTTATATTCTAATAATCTCACCACAGATTAATGGAATATAGAAAATAATACAAAGTCTAGTACAGCGTTAGGAGCCAAAGAAGGTTAAAGGCCCCGAGCTACTTGGTATAACTAAAGTCCGACAGACTGCAGTTAAGACGTTAAAATCTTTATATTGTTAAAATCATATCAGGCGCAAAAAATCCCGGCTCTATTTCCAATTAATTTTCCATGTTTAGATGTATAAATGATTTTATTTTTCCATTATTCTACACTAAGTAAAAGTTAGTAATTATATGACCCCTTGCACACACAAGAAACCTGTTAGAAAATAAAACTGTAGATGTGTGTGTGTGTGTGTGTGTGTGTGTGTGTGTGTGTGTGTGTGTGTGTGTGTGTGTGTGTGTGTGTGTGTGTGTGTGTGTGTGTGAGTGTAGTGGTGGAAGAAGCACTCAGATAAAAGTACTAATACCACGCAGTAAAAATACTCCATTACAAGTAAAAGTCCTGCATTTAAAATGTAACTTTTGTTAAAAAAAATATATATATGTAAGCATAATCAGGAAAATGTATTTAAAGTGTTAAAAATAAAAGTACTCAATGAAGTGATTGTGATTGTACTTCACTAAAATCTTAATACATAAAGTAACTAGTAAGTGAAGATTGTAGTGGAGTATAAAGTACAATGTTTCCTTCTGAAAGTAGATCGTAGCAGAAAAGAAGTATGTGAGTATATGTACTTAGTTACCTTCCACCACTGCATGCATGTTGTGTGTGTGTGTGTGTGTGTGTGTGTGTCTGTGTGTGTGTGTGTGTGTGTCCTCAGTGAATGCTGAATCTGCTGCTGTCTCTGGTCTCAGTTGTCTTTATCAGCAGTCTTGGAGCAGGAGAGCTGCTGTTACTGTGGTAGCCATTAGTACTTTTATTACCTTGAGAGAGAATACAGAAAAAAAGAGAGACAGAGGAAGAAAGACGGGCAAAAAAAAGAGTGTAATCACATCCTAAAAACTCAACGTAGCATCGTTAAATGTCTTGTATTTCAAAACAGAAAAGAGATATCAGTTATCTGTCACATCCTCAGTGCAGGTGGAGGTTCGGGCTGAGTTTGTCACTTACTGTAGCTGGAGACGGCCTGGATGTTGAGGATGGACTGCTGTCCCAGTCTGCAGAAGACGAGACTGAGAGATTAGCTGGTATAAAGTACTGAAGGAGACACACACAGACAGACAGTCATCACATCTCCTGTTCTCCTCCTCTCACCTGTCCTCCTCTCCTTCCAGCAGCTTCCTGTAGGTGGCGATCTCAATGTCCAGAGCCAGTTTCACGTTCATCAGGTCCTGCAGGTGAAAAGGAAGATAAAACTCAGGACTTTTTAGACTGATTTGACTCCACATACCATGGAACCGTAGACCGTAGATTTGCTAAAGATTAAATAAAAATTTAGGTACTTGTACTCAAGTTTTTTCTTTTCATGGCACTTTCCTCTTTTACTCTGCTACATTTCAGAGGGAAATATTGTACTTTTTAGCTCCCTGCATTTTTTCTGACAGCTTTAGTTACTATTTACTTTACAAATTAAATTTTCTGTGTAAAAAATGAAACAATTGCTTTTCCTCTTAAAAGAACAGTTCACCCAAAAAATGAAGATTCAGTCATTATCTCATGCTGATGGAAAGTCAGGTGAAGTTTCATAGTCCACAAAACATTTCTGGACCGTCACAGCAAAACAGCGTTGCAGCATTCTCCTAAACAACTGCAGTAGATGAGGACTTGTCACCAAAAGCAGACTGGGATCTGCTTCTGCTTCCTTCTTCTACATGTCTGTACAATCGTGTATTGTATACTGACAATAAACCTTGATCCTTGATCCTGCTCTTTTCTATCTGTTCTCCATTGCTGCCCGTCCTTCCTCCCCCCTCCCTCACCTGATACTCTCGGAGCTGTCTGGCCATGTCCTGCTTGGCCCTCTGCAGTGCGTCCTCCAGGTCTCTGGTCCGGGCTTTGGCTTCTTTCACAGCCAGCTCTCCACGCTCCTCCGCCTCAGCCAGCTGGTTCTCCAGATTGCCACGCTGATGGAGCACAGGGACAAAAAATCATCGATGCTGGACTGGAATCATCCAGAGAGTTATATTCTGCTAGTCTGAACATTTTTCTGTATTTGTACCTGCGCCTTGACGGCCTCTATCTCGCTCTGCAGTCGGCTGATCAGTCGGTTGACCTCGGCCACCTCTCCCTTCACCAGACGGAGTTCGTCTCCGTACTGGCTCGCCTGCACCGACATCTGGTCGAACTACACACAGAGGAAGGTCGACATTAACTGCATCACAGAGAGCTGGGTGACATTTGGCCCACAAGGAGATTTTTTATCACCTTCAAACAGTTATAATTGATGATAAACATCAGATAAACTACTCAGAGTCAGTGGTGAAAAGTAACTGTCTCCTGTATCCTCGTCCTTACTTTGCTCTTGTACCAGGCCTCTGCCTCCTCTCGGCTGCGGGCCGCGATCTCCTCGTACTGAGCTTTGACCTCGGCTACGATCTGCTCCATGTTCAGGCTGCGACTGTTGTCCATCTGCACCACCACAGAGGTGTCCTTGATGCTGGCCTGCAGCTCACGAAGCTCCTGATGAAGGAAACAAAACAGGGGTGACAAGTGACAGCAAATCATAATCATGCAATCACAATATTAAAACTAAAATCAAGATTATTTGTTCGTCCAAAAATGAAATGTCCAGGCATGTTTCTGTGAAGCTGCAGATGTTTGAGCTCTTTTTCTTGTTTTTCTTACGAGAAGCAACAACGAGGACAATATAAGAAAGATTTCCATTGGCTGATATTATAAAATTATTTAAAACGTCAAAAAAAGTCAACTCTCCAGTGAGTCGTGACATGGAGACAGAACAAAGAACCAACTTGATATCAGACGGGAAATGTGCAAATAAAGCTGATGACTCTGTTGTAACATTGAGGCATGAACAAGTTGCAGTACCTCCTCATAGATGTTGCGCAGGAAGTTGATTTCATCAGTCAGAGATCCCACCTTATCCTCCAGGTCTGCCTTCACCAGGTAGGCCGAGTCTACATCCTGAACACACACACACACACAATGAAACATTCACTCACACAGAGATTAAACAGGACCGAAGAGTTGACAGTCATGGTCACAGCTCTGTGATGAAAAGTTAATTTTTTGTTTATCATACACGACTGGCTGTTCAAGCATTTCACACATTTGGAGGAGAAAACTGATGAACGCTGAACAACAAAAAAAAATGCATGTGGGAATGTAGAGGAGAAGACAATAAGGACAAAAGAAAAGGACAATAGAGTGGTTCATCTTACCACACCTGAATGAGTGTGTGTGTGTGTGATATGCTGACCTTCTTTAGGATAACAAAGTCGTTCTCCAGATTGTTCCTCTTGTTAATCTCGTCCTCATATCTGTGACAGAGACAGGACGCACAAATGATACACACTTCTTTATTACAGAACTCACAGTAGCATTAGGGATATTATTTACTTGTGTTTGTAGTCCTCCACCAGGCCCTGCATGTTCCTCAGCTCCCCGTCCAGCTTGATCTTGTCGTTGTTCACCAGGTCCATTTGACGCCTCAGACCCGCCATGTAGGCCTCGAACAGGGGCTCCACGTTGGACCGGCCCACCCCCTGGCCCTGCAGCAGCTCCAGTTTGGTCTCAAGCATCTTATTCTGCTGCTCCAGGAAACGCACCTGGAAAAAATGAGATAGAAGGTTTAAATAAAGTGCTTTCAGGTACCAGAATGAATTTTTTTAGGGTCATATCAGAGGTTTTGAGTTTAAATAACTATTTTTGACTTGTTAGTGAGTCCAACAGAAAATCAAATGAACACAGTTAGCTTCATGCGGCTTCAGCAAATCTGTTGCTGTTGTAGTTTCTGAAACACACACAGGGATCCTCAAGGAGTCCAGGTTTCCAGTCACCTGTTGAATTTTCAATATTTACTGCGATTTAGCTTTGTTCATTCTACCACGCTAACATGTATCAACATTACTCAGTTGGTCATTTTTATGTATGCCTATCAGTGAAGCATGTAAAGCTGAAAATATCATTTGATTACTCATTTTGTTGATCAAAATCCTTAATTGTATTGATAATTCAGGCTCTAAAGATGACGTAACAGATGATAACTTCAACTTAATTACTTAAGTTCAGTTCAGTTCAGTTCAGTTCATGATTAATTACTTAAGTTACTTAAGTAATTAAGTTACGTTACTTTCTTGCACTAAAATGAAAAGTATCTTGTACTTCGAGCAATTTATTAACCAGGCACTTTTTTCATTTACTTAAGTTGGTTCTCAAAAGGTAAATTTTACTTTTAATCGGAGTAATTTTACTTTTACTTGATTATACAGTCCCAGAACTGGGTTTTGAATTGATGATTGAACAACAAAATATTATGAAAACATAATTTTTAGTTCTGGGAAATTATGACGGACAATTTTTTATATTTTCTGACATTTTACAGACCAAATAATTAATTATAAAAAAATAGTTAGATTCATTTAAAGTATATAATCTAAATAATCATTATTGCAGCCATAGAATGACGTCCTTCCTTTGGTTAATCAGAGGTTAAAGAAACGGCATCATTCCAGCAGCTGGATGTGAATGTCATCACCTGACTGTACTCCTGTATCTGCACAGCTCGTGTTTCCAGCCTGCAGCCGGGTCTGTCCACCTCCTATTGTACCTCCTCCTCCCAACACAAAGCCTGCGTTCAGCTCAGAGCAGAATAATCTCCCTCTGAGACACGACCGCACCATGTCTGACCTGATTTATCAGGTTACCGCTGGACTCAATGGGAAGGAAATGGGACAGATAGCTTAAATATCCAGCAGCCCGGCACCACTGATACAGAGTTTAAATGGCCGTTTAAATCCCAGATGCATTCACTGAATTCTCTTTATTTTTTCAGGGTTTAAGTCTCATTAACTGTTTCAGGGATCATGTCTGCAATAACCAGTATCAATGATTAATATCACATTTCCTTAATTCAGATTAAAATCTGGCTATGATCGTGCAACAAATACAACTTTGCCCGTTGTTTTGGACTTATTGCTGCTCTGCATGAGGGAGGCAGCTCTTTAATGTTTCAGTGCTGTTGGGCCACTCAGGGTTGGATTACACGAGTAATGTCAGGGTTAGTTCATTCATCAGTTGACTCGACTTTGCCTTTCAGCAGCTTTCTCTCTTCTTAACACGCTGCTGACGAGCAGGATGTCCAATATTTAAAGAGAAAAAGCATCATGAGAAACAAACAGCTTTTCTTGCATTTAATTGATTCTTCGCCAAATGTAGCTGCACCAAGCAGATTCTGGCGTTTTAATTTCCATCAATAAATCAGAAAAACCATCCTGGATTTATAAAACAGAGCAAAAACAAAGTGACCTGGACAGAATAAAATGAGCCCAGGCTGAAGTCGCCTCACTTCACCTGGAACTGAGATCACCTACGACTCCAAGAAGAGCAAACAGGGACTCTTTTGTGTGTCAGCTGTTACCTGGGGAGTCACATCGACCAGCTCATTTACAGAGACGGACGGACAAGCTTTCGAATGTTTCCTGAGAGGTTTCACAATATTTTGTCTCGGAACACTGAAGCTAATTTGGTGGATAACTTCCAACAAAATCTAACAGGGTTTACGAACACAGACCCTGGTCGCTTCACTTACTGCAAAGTCATTCTCTTTGGCAGCCTTAAATAGATGAAAAAAACAACCCTTGAGAACATTTTAAACTAAATTTCCAGACCAGTTTTAGTCTTTCTGTGACCAACGCTTGGGTGCCCACTGGGCAGTGTTGCAAGATGTATGATAATTATTGTATTTGTATGAAAACTTTGCCCTCAATACTGCCAAAAGTGCCATAATGTGACCACTTTGTGATCGGTGGTTGGTTTTAGTCTACGCTGTCTCATTTTCATTAATTCCCTGACATGAGCCAAGGAACCTAAAAAAGAAGGAAGGGTCATTACATCATCTTGTTTTGGGGCTGGACTGTGTTGAAGTCAAGGTTCAATCAGGTTAACCACTGATTTTCTTATCAACATGTTGAAAGGCTCCTGCTTGCAGTGTAAGTGCAGTCTCATCAGCAGTATTTGGTCAGATCTGCTGCGTTTGGTCAATATTATCAGCCCCATCAATCATTTTGGGGAAAAAATCAGTGGCTAACCAACTCTCTGAAGTGTGGTCTTTCATTTTCTGGAGGTATTTCTTCATCAGAAGTCATATGACATGGATATGTTGGGTTTAAGTGTGTTTCTCCATGCATCTCCCATAGACTTTGATACAGCCGTCCCCACAGTCTGGCACTAACGCGAGATTCAAGGAGAGGAGAGGTGGACTCGATGCTTGGTGCTCAAACGCAGTCTAAGTGGATGTCGAACTTTTAATGTGAAGATACCGACCATACTTTCTAAAGAAGAAACACAGGATGAGTGTAATGATCACCGGACACCTTCCTGTGTCCGTTTAAATCTGACATATTTGTGGTGCATTTAAATCAGGACTCTAAAACAAAGAGGTTAGTTTTGTGCATTTGGACAAACGGAGCTCGGTCCAGCGCAGCACTTTGTGTCTCTAAGCCTGAAGTGTATCTCTGCTGATGTGAGAAGCCAACAATGCCTCTTTTGTGAGATTGTGTTACCTGCTCCGTGAGAAAGCGGAGATGTTCCCTAAGTACGGTATCAATGTCCGACATTATCACAGAGCCGGTCGCTCCTCCTGTGGGAATGTGTGCAGGCTGTGTTCTTCAGGAACATCAACGCTGTTACCTCTCAGATTTACAATGCAAAATGCCAGGTGAAGTTATTTGTGTAGTCAAGCTCTTAAATATGAGGTTAGCTTGTGTTATTATTGTGACCTTGTAAAGGTTTTCATTAAGGTCAGCTTTAGTTCTTAAAGTCGTTATAATCAGTATCATAATAATGTAACAAATGACAAAGTGAAAACAGTGTAAAAGGTGTCTTTTTCCTCTCTGGTAACGATGAACCTGCAGAGAATCATCAGCTGAATCTACAGCTCCCCTCAGCTTCACAGAGCTTCACAGTCAGCTTCAGTTTACAAAGGCTTGCTGCTGCTTTTATGCATTTAAGGAGCAATTTCCTGAAGCTGAAGGTGATGTTTTCAAAACGCTTCTTTTGACTAACTCTCCAACCACAGCAAAGAAAAGCAGCAAATTCTCACATTGAGTCTGATCAGAGAGTGTTTGTGGATTATTTTGGCTTAAAACATGAATTACTTATAAATCACTAACAAGCTTTACATTTTGTACATTTCATACTTGAGAAGAACAACATCCACATAAATAAAACAGAATGTGACAAGTTGCTAATTCTCAAATTGAAAACAGCACAAAAACAATATATTTAATGTTTAACCTCATCAACTTCATTGATTTTTGTAAATATGTTTATTCTGAATTTGATGCCAGCAACACGTTTCAATCGTTGGTACCAGTGATGGAATGTAACTAAGTACATTTACTCAAGTACTGTAGTCCTACTTCAGTGCAGTTTTGAGGTACTTGTACTTTACTTGAGTATTTTCATCTTCTGTTACTTGATACTTTGCCTCCTCTACATTTTTTAGCCAAATATTGTACTTTTTACTCCCTACATTTATTTGATAACTGAAATTACTTTGCAGATTACATCCTGCATCAGAGCAACAGTAGTGCATTTTTTTCTGAATACAGGATTTGATATAAATACATTTTGATGCTTGACTTCATTTAATACGAGATACTTTAAGACTTTCTTTACTTTTAACCAAGTATGACTTTTGTGTACTTTTCACAACACTGGTTGGGACAGGGGCGACAAAAAACAGATTTATGTTTTACACACCGTCCCACACTTTTTGGAATCTGGGTTGTAGAAAGTAAAAGAAAATGAAAGTACACAAGTAAAGTACAAGTACCTCAAAATTGCACATAAGTACAGTTCTTGAGTACTTCAGCTCTCAGCCCTTTACCTTATCTATGAAGCTTGCAAAGCGGTTGTTGAGGCTCTTGATCTGCTCCTTCTCGTGGGTTCGGCTCATGGACAGGCTGGGGTCGATCTCCAGGTTGAGGGGCGCCAGCAGGCTCTTGTTGACCGACAGGGACGCCAGAGGGGTGCCCAGGCCGTGGTGGTGCCCGTTGGTCCCAGCATAGAGGGAGCTGCTGCTCAGGGAGATGCCACTGAACCCCCCCTGAACCGGACCGAAACCGCTCAGCCTCCTCGACCCACTGCTGCTCCGGACGGAGTTACTGGAGCTGATCCGCTTGGTACGACTCAGACTCATGGTGGAGGCAGAGATGATGGGGTGCAGAGATGGAAGATGGAGATATGAATGAATGGAGGAAGGAGAGCAGATAGTGGAAAGACTGAGATAGAGGACAAATATACAGATTAAGAAGACACTCTCTGGCTGTGCTGAGCAGAGAATGAACAACTGAGTCAATGAGAGGCAGAGAAGTGAAACAGGTGAGTGTAAGATGTCTGAGCACAGTGAGGCATCTCAGGTGTCTCATGGCCTTTAAGCCTCCCCAGGTGGAGTCAGCGGAGGAGGAGAGAAGCTGGAGCACAAAGAGCCGTGGTGTCGGATATCTATTGTTCTAATCTTCAGAGAAAACGTAAAGAAGTTACCTGTTTTCTGCTGACTCAGCACATTCAATGGATTAGGAGTCAACCAATATGTTTCTTATTTAATTTTTTCTGGGCCATTAATGATTATTGATGATCAGGCAGACGGATAACACACATTTGGAAACATTATGAAATGAAAAACTCCAACACAAATTTCAGCTGAAATTCCTTTAAACATATATTCATTCAAAATCAGTGCATTTACTCAAGTACTGTACTTAAAAAATCTTCTGGGTTACTTTTCTTGAGTATTTGGCCGATGCCACAGCAGAGTCAAACCAGGTCCTCACCAGTGCCCCCTGCACTCCAAAGGACCACCTACAGTCTGATCATTATTCAAGCTTGAGTTTTTGGTCGTTCATACAACACTGTTCAAAACAGTCCTTTTGTTACAATCAGTGGAGCCTTTCTATAGTTACAGCACAGACACAGCTTAAATAAAAACGAAATACTGGTAATTGATTGCAGCTGAGACGGTCTCAGATGATGAAATGTATGGATCATTTTCTCATTTTGTCAAAGTCTTCAAAAATGACTTTTCTGTCAAACTCAACGCTAAATAACTCGCAGCCTCTCTGGTACGGGAACGCGCATCAGTTCAGAGGAAGTGTGCGTAGGTCTACTACGGGTCAGCTGGCAGACGCAGCACCGAGAGAAATGTTTTTTTTACTGTGCAGTCCTGTAGCCCAAGTGAGCAGGCCCTGCCGAAAAGTGACTGCACCCTGTAAGTCCTTATTGCAAGGAGTGATATTGACCAAATTCACTGTACATGCACCTGGTTTCCTCTACTATTAATGCTGAAAAGACAGAGAATGTAACCCCTCCCAATCCAGAGTTACAGGGTGCAGTCACTTTTCGGCAGGGCCTGCCGAAAAGTGACTGCACCCTGTAACTCTGGATTACAAGGAGTGATATTGACCAAATTCACTGTACATGCACCTGGTTTCCTCTACTATTAATGCTGAAAAGACAGAGAATGTAACCCCTCCCAATCCAGAGTTACAGGGTGCAGTCACTTTTCGGCAGGCCCTGCCGAAAAGTGACTGCACCCTATAAGTCCTTATTGCAAGGAGTGATATTGACCAAATTCACTGTACATGCACCTGGTTTCCTCTACTATTAATGCTGAAAAGACAGAGAATGTAACCCCTCCCAATCCAGAGTTACAGGGTGCAGTCACTTTTCGGCAGGCCCTGCCGAAAAGTGACTGCACCCTGTAAGTCCTTATTGCAAGGAGTCATATTGACCAAATTCACTGTACATGCACCTGGTTTCCTCTACTATTAATGCTGAAAAGACAGAGAATGTAACCCCTCCCAATCCAGAGTTACAGGGTGCAGTCACTTTTCGGCAGGCCCTGCCAAAAAGTGACTGCACCCTGTAAGTCCTTATTGCAAGGAGTGATATTGACCAAATTCACTGTACATGCACCTGGTTTCCTCTACTATTAATGCTGAAAAGACAGAGAATGTAACCCCTCCCAATCCAGAGTTACAGGGTGCAGTCACTTTTCGGCAGGCCCTGCCGAAAGGTGACTGCACCCTGTAACTCTGGATTACAAGGAGTGATATTGACCAAATTCACTGTACATGCACCTGGTTTCCTCTACTATTAATGCTGAAAAGACAGAGAATGTAACCCCTCCCAATCCAGAGTTACAGGGTGCAGTCACTTTTCGGCAGGCCCTGCCGAAAAGTGACTGCACCCTGTAAGTCCTTATTGCAAGGAGTCATATTGACCAAATTCACTGTACATGCACCTGGTTTCCTCTACTATTAATGCTGAAAAGACAGAGAATGTAACCCCTCCCAATCCAGAGTTACAGGGTGCAGTCACTTTTCGGCAGGGCCTGCCGAAAAGTGACTGCACAGTGACACAGTGATATTGACCAAATTCACTGTACATGCACCTGGCAAACACAGAGGATGTTATGCAGAATGTAAAGGCAATCCGTTACAGTTAGCCTACAGTTCTATATATACTGCATTATTGTATTCATAATTATGCTCTTAAAAGTTATCCAAAAAGTTACTTAAGTAAATGTAATGAAGTAGCCTAAATGTAAATCGTTATTACCCACCTCTGATCGCACTTACTAATTTCTCAGTATGTGTTATATGATTGCTTTCTAATGTGACGTGGAAACTTTTCTGCATTGATTTCCTAATCCTCGTTATAAAATCACTGAAACATATATTGAATTATGACTTTATTTATAGATCAAAGCGGTGTAAAATCACATTGCAACAACGATAACAACAACAACAACAACAATAAAAGTGGCAAGGTAAAGCATCTACCCTCATCAATTGTTGACAACTAGCCTACATTATGGAAACATCAGGTTACTTTTTTTATCTGCGCCGTTCTGTTTCCGTAGCCTCTTCACTTGGGCTACAGGACTGCACAGTAAACAAAACATTTCTCTCGGTGCTGCGTCTGCCAGCTGACCCGTAGTAGACCTACGCCCACTTCCTCTGAACTGATGCGCGTTCCCGTCGGCAAGCAGTCTCTTCTCGGCACTACACCGCCACTGAACGTGTCTAACATACATGATGAATTAGAAAATGACAAAACACGGACTCACTCAATGACACCACTATTAAAGGACACAATCTAATGACGTTTTGTCCACCTGCCATATCGATGAGGCACCTGCCTGCAGGCCCAGGTGTCAGAGGCGGAGGATCTCGCGTCGCCTTCTCCCTCCAGATGCGTCATTTTTCCAACCTCCCAAATAGTTATTCGCTCCTCTGAACCGTTTACACATGAAGTGAAGACACTCAAGGAATTCATGGTTCAGCCTTATTTCAAGGTCAGGATGTGGGAGAAAGCAAAAAAAGCCAAACCAAATAAAAACGAAATACTGATAACTGATTGCTGCTGAGACGGTCTCAGATGATGAGATGTGTGGATCATTTTCTCATTTTGTCAAAGTCTTCAAAAATGACTTTTCTGTCAAACTCATCGCTAAATATCTCACCGCAGCCTCTCTGGTGGCCTCCGGCTTCAGCCACAGCCGACATGCAGGGTGCGTGACCAGCCTCCACAGGAGGCCCTCCGAGCGCGCGCTGAGCGAGCAGACATCTCGCCACTTAGCGCACGAGCGTGAGGACGGCTGCACCCTCCATGCGGCTCTGGGTCCGCAGCAGCTGCACGCTGCCCTGCAGGTGCACGCTGCTTGGCAGAGGGTGGCTGTTAGCGGGATCTGAGCGCCAGTATGGATACCTACGCACAGGTGAGGGTGGTTGCCAGTGTCCCGGCATGCTTCTCGGCATGGCCGGGCTCGTAGGCACCCTCTGAGGGCCACGGCCGCGTCATCAGATATATATCTCTGATAGATATCTATGATGACGCGGCACGTCGGCCCCTCAGTGCGTGAAGAGAACTGCGGTGGAAATCAACTCACTTCAAACTACTGAGGAGTTCCTGAGCTATTTAAAGGCCTCCACGTCGTCCTCGTGTCACTCATGGTGCCGACTTTAATTTTTTTGCTTATTATTTTTTTCTGCCTGACGCACAGTCACAAACAAAACTCCCTCATCACACAGTTTTCACGTTTCAAACTGCTTTACTGTTCAAATGATCGGCCTCCATTTGGCTGAGAGGCCTGAAAACAATTCTCATGAAGCAGGTGCATTTTTTAAATTCAAACTTGTCTTTGTTTGCAGCTGTGAATCTTATTTACGGCATTTTATCACAAAAACATCAAATGTCATGGTGCTGATGATTAATTATTGATATTATTGTGATGATTATTTATTTTTTAATATTATTATTATTATTATTATTATTATTATTATTATTCAGTCATGTTGTGATTGGTGAAGCGGGCTACAGCCTAAAGCACAGTCATTCAAGCCAGAGCACGAGGCGTCTGTCTGTTGTATGTGCACACATACAAACACACTGGAGGCCTTTAGATTCACACTTGTTAGACTTTGGCGCCCCCTGGTGGCAGCATCAAGAATCAGAATCAAAATCAGAAGCACTTTATTGATCCCCGAGGGGAAATTGCTTGCGTTACAGCTGCTCCCATTCAAAAGTCGTAGAAAATATGCAGAAAAATAAAAATCTATCTAAATAATATATCTAAATATAATGCTACAGTAGAAATATGAGTTATTGCACGTTATTTGGTTTGTCAACTCAATACAGAATACAAAAGAGAGAAACAAAGCGTCCAGAGTCCTCCTATTGACTGTTTGTGTGTGAGTGTCTGACACTCAGAGTGAGGTCAATCAATCAATCAATAAAAAATAATCTGATCAATCAATCAATCAGATTTCAAATAAAATAAAACTTCCATCTTTGGTGTGTCAAGTTTCCTTAAATTCTGTTATAATTTTAGTCACGCTTTTGAGTGTTTTAAACTAAAATTCTCACACTGATATAACATATTGCACCTTTAAATAACTTTATATGTTAAAAACTATAAACATCTTTACATCAGGATTTTAAACTACACTGCTCGGAGGGAGCATAACAGAATTACAGTGACCGATCAGACATGAAATATTTAACGCTGTGGTGCGTAACATTTCCTCCAGTGACTCACTATTTAAAAGGTATCAGGTGTGTATATTTCTGTGTGAAACCCGGCCAGAAGTTCATTCATTATCCATCACGCAGTATCAGGTTGGCAGACACTTAACCTTACAGCCGTGTGGAGGATAAACAGACAGCAGCACACAGGAAGTACAGGATTACTGGACGGATTTATTTGTTATTACACACGATTAGTCAGTACAATCATTACAAAATTGTTTATAATACTCCTTTATGATAGGCTGGACTTCAGCCCAGTGTGTCGGTAGCTGACGGGCTGCTGAACACACCGTTCCTGGTGTAGAAGGTGTCCTTCACCACCGACGACTTGGCACGAGATGGAGTTCTGTAGTCCAGAGTGTAGTCACCTGTAGATCCAGGGGGCAGGTGACGTTACTACAGAGCAAACAACTAGGGTACGACAAAGAGGATGTGATGATGGCGGTGGTTTCTATGAGAATTTGATGTCTTGCCATGAAATCTGGTTAACTCACCGAGCCTCCACCCGTACTCCCAGGATGAGAGCAGAGGAAAGTCAAACTTCTCCTCTGGTCTCATCTGACCTCGTCTCTGCAGGTACAGTCGTCGCCCTTTCCCCTGCAGAGGACGTGTTGTTCAAAATGACTTTGAATATGTGATGTTCAAAGTTAAAAATGTGTCAAAAATACAGGGAGTACTGGCTGACATAGCATTAGCATGACTAGCTTTGTTAAAACATTTCTTATTATAAACAGCAACAATTGAAGGGACTTTTTTATTTATGCATAATATTAAAATACATTTTAATCTAAAGCTTCAGTTCATACATGATGAGAGGAGTCCTGATAAAGAGCGTGTCTGGTCCGTGGAGAAACGGGCCTCATAACGGGGGGCACATCCAGACGCCCCTCTCCTTCCACTGAGAGCAGAAGAGGTCGAGGAGGAAGAGGAGGAGGAGGAAGGTCGCTCTGCTTCTCGGGTGTCTTGGATACAGGAGGCAGGACAGCCCTGGTGGGTGGAGCATAAAGACAAGATGTGTCTCATCAATAGTTTGTGTGATGACTGTAACCACTGCTCACTAAACAGGACAGACATGAATGAATTCAACACACACTGACATTAACCACTGTCCTATTTTCCAGCACCGACTGCATCAAAATCAAAATCAAAATCAAAATCTCATCACATCACTGTCTGCATGGCTTATCTTCATGTGCTAGGGGCATCAGCTGACACATTTCAAATGACAAAGTAGAATCTAAAATTGTTTTGAACCGTCACTGCTCAGATTTATCTTGACAATACTGAAGACACATTTGGTTTTGGACATGAAAACACCTTTAATGTGAATAACGCAGCTCACCGGGGGTCAGGAGGCAGATGGGGCAGCTGTGTTGGCTCTGTGCCGCTGTTGTTTTGTGGATCGTAGCAGGACGGGTAAAGTTTGGCATAGCGGCTCTTCCAGGCCAAACGGGTCAACATCTCCTTCTGGATCTGCTCTCGGTAGCAGTTCTGACTCTGGGTCGTCAACAGGCTGCGCATCTCCTGCCAGAGAGCCTCAATAAGCAACTCAGTGTACACGTTTGACAGAGTTTTATATGGATTTACATCTTTGTTAGACTAAATTTAAAGGGCTATAAAAATGAACGTCAACAAACAAAGATGCAAAGATCAAAACCAGGTGAGCCAGCATCACAGATTATCTCATTGACAGTGTCAGGCGACAGATAATTTCAAGCTGACAGTCGAAGCCAAGGTTCACATGGATACGAAGCATCCGACCACAGAGCTTTAAATCAATAAAGTATATATCAGATTGTAACATATCGTATCGTATCGTATTGTATCGTATCGTATCGTAACGAAGTGTTTGTTGCAATTAACAATGACCACGCAATCGCAATCGCCCAAAAGTTTCCTTAAATTAACCAAACTTTAACCTTACAGGCGGCAGATCAGAAAACAGTCACATGAATCTGTAATAGTTCTGACACGCGCTGTCAGAAGGAGTTTCAGATCAGGAAACACTCAAACACGACAAATAACATTTTTAGTCGTTCAGGTTGGATGACTTGTATTTATGAATAATCTGTAAAAAAAACTGTCAAATGTTTGTATGGAGAAGAAAGAAGGAAAGAAAATGTTGTCTGGTTTCAATTCTCTTACATTAAGACAAAAAGTCCATAAGTACTGCGCACCACCACCACAAACACCAACAAATTATATAAATCAAAGGCAATTGGATTTGCATTTGTGAAATCCTCACATGAAATGATAAGATGAGATAATTATTAAATATCTGAACTTACCTTCAGTGTGTCTGATGCAGAGCTGTGCAGGATCAGCGTCTCACTGTGGAAATGAGATGTGGATCAGATAACACTCTGTAACACCGGGAAACATGAGACACACACACACAAACACACACATCCTGTTTTCCCACCACTACAAACCTGTTACACTAATCTAAATATGATCCTTTGAAATGCTAAAAGCCTTTAACCCTCGCTGAACATTTTTTACTTTCATTTTTGGATCATTTTGCCTGTACATGCACAACACATACATTTTGGCAAAGGTGTTTGTTATATTTTTTTCTTTTAAATTTCAACCTCAGCTCATATAATATCTCTATAACACACTGTGTATATTATAGACAGACAGCTACAACTGTTGTTCATATCATTAAACTTTATAAACATTTTTTTTATTATCCAAACTGACATTACAGCATCCCATGTCATCAGGCTTTCACTCTGTGGTCCTGGATAAGTTTTTATAATTTGTACTATTTTTCACTAGATAGGACAAATACATGCTATTTCACCTGTGTCTTAGGGGGCTTTGTCTATAATAGAGTTTAGGGGTTAGGGTCTCTAATAAAACATATTATGAATAATAAAATAACTCTCATGCAACTGATTAGAGACCATACTTGGTACAAAATATATGTTCCATGTCAAAAAGTGCAATAAAAATACTATAAACCAAGTATATGAGAAAAAAACTGTTGTTTTCATTTACCAAAAACAGCAGCATCATGTAAACAAACTTGTGTTTAAAGGGTTAAAATCCTGAAAATGAATGAATATTTGTTAGTTATTATCAGGACTGATGTTGGTTGAAAACTGTAACCCAGTAAATGTTGAAAATAATATTAATATGTAGTATTTTCATGACAGTTTTTGACATTTTTATGTACTAAATGTGGTCTGAGTAAATTATTATTATTATGTTTGTTATATAAGTTGCATGAGGGTTAATGTAATGTTTCTGTTTTCTTTTGTTTTCACCCTTCATCAAGAAGAAAGGACACTAAAAGAGAAGAGTCTGCTGAATCCTCCACCGACCATCAGTCGCTGCGAACTGCAACCTCATCCCGACCTGTGGGGGGCAGCAGAGCGCCGCGAGACATCCCGGTTACCGGAAGTAGTCCAGAAAAAAGACGACGAAGAAGAAGTCACAACACAAATTTGTGGCGCGACATTCATCATGAAGCGGAGACGTCAAAGTTTCTGAGAGGAAATTAAACTTTTTCATCCAGATTTGAAAGGTTATCCGGTAAGACAGAGACTCTTGGAGTTTTTTCTGTGTTTCTACAACACTTGACTGCCGTAAATTGGGAAATATATTCACAGATTTGAACTTCGACCTACGTGAATTAGACCAATGTAACCTGTCCAGCTCAGAAAACGAGACTGTAGCTTGTTGTCCACATTGATACGACTGGAAAGTGGCGTCGTTTGTGTTTTGACATCGTTTCCACTGATGGGCTTTGTCTTTGTTTAGGGGCGGTAAAGTTGACTGTTAAGCCATGTTTGCTACGATCTCCAGCACACACTACTTCATGTATTAATTTATTTATTTATTTAGCTAGCTAGCTAGCTAGCATGTGCCTGGTTTTGCATTTATGTTAATTTACAGTATTATGTAGTCACACGTGATTTGAGGCCCGAGGTTGTCAGAGATCAGCTGTGCTTTCTTTTATCTCGGCTCTGAAGTCCAACCCCTCCCAGCTGAGAGAGCTGGAGCTGACAACAAGCTGCAGGACTCCGGAGGGAAGCAGCTGTGTGATTTTTCTGAAGAAAACACACTGAGAATAGCAATTTGTTTCATTTTAAGATTAACAATTGACATTTTTACTTGAACAATGACTGAAACAATTTCTCTTTTAAAATCAGAATCGGCTTTATTGGCCAATTATTTGTACACAAACAAGGAATTTGACACCAGTAAAGTTTGCTCTCAATGTACAGTGAATGGTATAATAAATATTAAATCTAAAAAATGTATATAAATAATTGAAAAATGAATAATAATATGTACAAGATGGTGCTATTGTAAGGAGTGCAGCATTTCCAACAGTGTTTACTATTTCAAGTTGAACTTCCTGAGCTGTCGCAGGAAGTACAACCTCTGCTGGGCCTTTTTCCTTTTACCAAAATAGTCAACAATCAATTTTCTTTCAATGGACTAATTGTTGCAACTTTCCAGTAAATATCTGCAGATATGTGATTGTACAAAGTTTCACTCACAGTCTGACATTGTACGAGCAGCATGTTAGACTGAACTTGTGAACGCTAATCAGAGAATCAAATCAAATGCACACACAACAAATACAGATTTAGACAAATTGTTGAAGCTTCACAGGATCACAGAGAGAAGCTTCAGAAAACCCTGAAGCCTTTACAGGAGAAACAGAAGCACTTTGAACAAGTTAAAGGAAACTATGATCAAGCAGCAAAACACATTAAGGTCCAGGTCTCGTCATTTAAAATAATATGTTGATTCTAGGTCAATTTGTTTTTTGCTTTGGACAATAGCCAGGCCAGAGACACCAGCAGTAATACCACAGGGAAACACTAGGAGGTGGGGAAAGTTGAAAAGCTGTGTTTCAACTTTAACATTATGGTTGTGTGTGTGTGTGTGTGTTGTTTCTGGTTCACCTCAGAATGACTGAAGATGAGTGGTTTGGAGAAAGAGGAAGATGGATCAGACTCTCCACTATCGATGAAGAGTGACATGTCCAAACATCATCCTCCAGACTTGAGTGATGAACCCGGACCCTCAAACACAAAGTAAGACACTGTCTCTGCTGTTGATAAACAGATACATCAGAGCATACTGAATAGCTTTTTGTCCAGAATTAACTTTTTAAGTTCAGTTTTGAAGTTATACATAAGATAAGATGGAGTGGAGACACCCACACAGTCTGTGATCAAGAAGTACCAAGTTAAAATCATGGAATATTTTGTTACATAATCCATGAAATGTTTTTCACTTAAAGGGGCACTATGTAGTTTTGAAGAAGTAATTCAAAGTCAGAATTGTATTATTTACAATATTAATGAAGTTATAACACAAACTCAGAAATATAATATAAAACATATAATATAACAAGCTGTTCTCAGAAGAAAATAAGGTCCCCAGAACACTGTTTGAACCTAGAAAGGTGGCAGGGTCCGCCACATATAAACGTATGAAAGTAAAACGTATGAAATTGTGTTGTCGTTTTAGGTCAGTTGTTTATTCAGTCATGAAAACAAAGAGTTTGCTTATTTAGTTTGTTTATCCATAAACAAAAAACAGTCGATAAAGATCTTTCTCTTCTTAACTACATAGTGCATCTCCAAGAAGAATTTTCTCTATTGAGGAGCAGTCGTCCTGCTGTGGTTTGTGTCAGGACGTCCTAAAGGATCCAGTCTCTACCAGCTGTGGACACTGGTTCTGCAGACAGTGCATCACCTCACGCTGGGACCAGTCTGCTTCATCAGAGGACTTCTTCTGCCCCCAGTGTAGAAAAAGATCCAGAACAAGACCTGGACTGCAGAAAGCCCGTCAGACCAGCACTGTACAAGGTAAGATCATACATCTGTATGCAGATGTTATCAGGTCTGAAAACTGGGATTCCTTTGTTGCAACGGTCACGTATTGTGTATGATGAAAATTTAAAGCTAAGCTGCATTAAAAAAATCTCCATTTCCATCTCCATCGTCATTCTCTCTTCTTTTTATAAATAATTTTTGTTTCGTTGTTGCAAACCAACACCGTTGATAATTGGATCTTTTTGTTGTCCTACAGGGGACTTTGGTCTGCAGAAGGTTCTAGATGAACATAAAATCAGTCTGAGGAGGAGATATGAACGTGTGAATGAAGGAACTGATGAAGCAGGAAGTGGAATCCACTTCAGCAGGATCTACACCGAGCTCTACATCACAGAGGGACAGAGTGAGGACGTTAATACCCAACATGAGGTGAGGCAGCTTGAGACGGCTTCCAAGATGGAGAATCTCCATGAAACTCCAATCAAGTGCAGCGACATCTTTAAAGCCTCACCTGGCCAACAGAGAAACATCAGAGTCGTTCTGACGAACGGTGTCGCTGGCATCGGTAAAACCTTCTCCGTGCAGAAGTTCACTCTGGACTGGGCGGAGGGCTCAGAGAACCAAGATGTCAGTCTACTGATTCTGCTTTCGTTTAGGGAGCTGAACTTGATCAGAGATGAGCAGTACAGTCTTCTCAGGCTTCTCCATGTTTTCCATCCAACATTACAGAAGGTGACAGCAGAGCAGCTCACTGTCTGTAAACTCTTGTTCATCTTTGACGGCCTGGATGAAAACAGACTTTCACTGGATTTCCACAACAATGAAGTCGTGTCTGATGTCACACAGAGGTCATCAGTCCACGTGCTGCTGACAAACCTCATCCAGGGGAATCTGCTTCCCTCGGCTCTCGTCTGGATAACTTCCCGACCTGCAGCAGCCAATCAGATACCTCCTACATGTGTTGACAGGGTAACAGAAGTACGAGGCTTCACTGAGGCCCAGAAGGAGGAGTACTTCAGGAGGAGATTCAGTGATGAAGATCTGTCCAGCAGAGTCATCTCACACATCAAGACCTCCAGGAGCCTCCACATCATGTGTCTGATCCCAGTCTTCTGCTGGATCACTGCTACAGTTCTGGACCACATGTTGACTACAGACGACAGAGGAGAGCTGCCCAAGACCCTGACTGACATGTACTCACACTTCCTGTTGGTTCAGACAAAGAGGAAGAAGCAGAAGTATGATGAGGGACATGAGACAAGTCCACAGGAGCTGACTCAGGCTGACAGGGAAGTTCTTTTGAAGCTGGGGAGGCTGGCGTTTGAACATCTGGAGACAGGAAACATCATGTTCTATCAAGAAGACCTGGAGCGGTGTGGTCTTGATGTCACAGAGGCCTCAATGTACTCAGGAGTTTGTACAGAGATCTTCAAAAGAGAGTCTGTGATCTTCCAGAAAACCGTCTACTGCTTTGTTCATCTGAGCGTTCAAGAGTTTCTGGCTGCAGTCTACATGTTCCACTGTTACACCAACAGGAACACAGAGGTCCTGCAGGACTTCTTTGATGATGATGATGATGATGATTCATCCATTGTCAGTGGTGATGATGATGATGATGATGATGATGATGATGATGATGATTCATTCATTGTCAGTGATGATGATGATGATGATGATGATGATGATGACGACTACAACAAGAAAAATGACCGTAACTCATCCTTGGATAGATTCCTGAGGAGAGCCATGGAGAAATCCTTAGAGAGTAAAAATGGCCACCTTGACCTGTTTGTCCGCTTCCTTCATGGCCTGTCTCTGAAGTCAAACCAGAGACTGTTAAGAGGCCTGTTGGGTCGAACAGACAACAGTCCAGAAATCATCCAGCGAGTCATCAAAAACCTGAAGAAAATGAACACGGACGAACTCTCTCCTGACAGAAGCATCAACATCTTCCACTGTCTGACGGAGATGAACGACCACTCACTTCATAAGGAGGTCCAAGAGTTCCTGAAGTCAGAGAACAGATCAAAGAAGAAACTCTCAGAGATCCACTGCTCAGCTCTGGCCTACATGCTGCAGATGTCAGAGGAGGTTCTGGATGAGTTGGACCTGAAGAAGTACAGAACATCAATAAAGGGAAAACAAAGGCTGCTTCCAGCTGTGAGGAACTGCAGAAGGGCTCGGTTAGTACTGATGTCGTCTGGCAGGGCCAAAGTGTTGTAGAGTTATATGTACTGCCTCTTTAGAAACCTTTAGCCTAGCCATGATTTGATGCTGACCATGTTTGCTTAAGATAACCCTTTGACTTCTGACACATTTACTTACATTCTCATGTTTACATGACTGTATTGAAAAATACTTGAACTACTTCACTCCACAACAAATGAATTATATGAAAAATTCATTTAAGTTCTAGTACAGTAACATTATGCAATTAAGTATCCAGGAGGTCGAAATTCTGCAGCAGTTCTGTTTTGAAAAATCACTGAATTGTTTGTGCAAAGATTTGTTTTTATTAACAGATGCTCACATTACAATGCAATTGTGATACCAAAAATATATCACGTTATTTTTTATTGTTGTTCTGCATTTCCTGTCATTCACTTTTATGAATGTGTAGTCCATACACGCACCCATGCATACAGGTACATGGGTGCGTATAAAATCACTAATTTCTTTTACACAATCTCTGTATCCGTAGACTCTCTGGCTGTGAACTGTCAACCATACATTGCAACATTGTTGCCTGGGCTTTAAAGTCCAACCCGTCTCACCTAAGAGAGCTTGACCTGAGTAACAATTATCCAGGAAACTCAGGAGTGGAGCTGCTGTCTAATGGTCTTGAGAGTCCACACTGTAGACTGGAGATTCTGAGGTCAGTTCACTTTGTGTGTTACTTTATAGTGTGTGTCTTTAATCTGAAAAGATGTGTGTTTTTATGTGAGCAGCAAGTTTTCCATAAAAATGTCTGTTGTGAAATTTATCTTACAGACTCAATCGCTGTGAAATAACAGGGAGCGGGTGTGCATCTCTGGGCTCAGCTCTGAAGTCCAACCCCTCCCATCTGAGAGTGCTAGAGCTGAGCAGCAACAAGCTGTGTGATTCAGGAGTGAAGCATCTATGTGATTTTCTGAGGAGTCCACTCTGTAGACTGGAGACTCTGAGGTAGAAAATTCATATTGTCTTTAAATTTTAGCAGTGAAATCTCTTCTGCAACAGTAAAAGCACCCGAAAGAAAGTTCCTCTTGGTTCCAACCTTCATGTTTCCCATAAATGTGTCTGTTGAGATTCTGTGGGTCATGCTAACTTTGCACTCTCCACCTCCAGTGCAGAGAAAACTAAACAGCATACATCAGGGTAAGCTGCAAGTGGCTTTCAAAGCGTTTTATACAGCTCACCCTGATATACGTCGTCCTCATATCCCTGACTACAATGGAGTGAGTGCAAAGTTGACACGACCCATGGAGCCAAAGTGGAAACATTGTGACGGTTGAAAAGAAGCAGAATTTTCCTTTAATTTATTTGTCCTTTTATACAGATTGAGACACTGCAATTTGTCAGAGATCGGCTGTGATTCTCTGGTCTCAGCTCTGAAGATTAACCCCTCCCATCTGAGAGAGCTGGAGCTGAGTGAAAACAAGTTGTGCAATCCAGGAGTCAGAGATCTCTGTGATTTTCTGCTGAGTCCACTCTTTAGACTGAAGACTTTGAGGTAGGGCACCTATTTCCCTTGTGTATGAAACACTCCTTGCATATAGTGATATATAAAAGTTTATTAAATTCTTTCGCTTTCTGCAGGTTGTCAAAGTGTAGGGTCACACATGAAAGGTGTTTTTCTCTGGCCTTAGTTCTAAAGTCCAACACTTCCCATCTGAGAGAGCTGGACCTGAGTAAAAATGAGCTGAAAGATTTAGGAGTGAAGCATCTCTGTGCTGGACTGAAGAGTCCTCTCTGTCACCTGGAAACTCTGAGGTCAGCACTCATTCCTGTCATTCCTCTCTTGTAGATGATCCATCTTCAAAGAACAGATCCTAATAAATTATTTGTTGTACGTGGAAGTTTCAGTACATTTAATCTTTTATTCATTTGTATCCTGGGAGAGCAGGCTTCAAAGGTGTGAGCTATCAGAGATCAGCTGTGCTTCTCTGGCCTCAGCTCTGAGGTCCAACCCCTCCCATCTACGAGAGCTGGACCTGAGTGAGAACGAGCTGCTGGATTCAGGAGTGAAGCAGCTGTCTGATCTTGTGAAGAGTCCACACTGTAGTCTGCAGACTCTGAGGTCAGTAGGGGGTTGGAGTCAGTCCATGCTGATCAGCCCATTTGTTGGTCTCAGAGGTGATTATTTGGACAGTACAGTTGGCATCCAATCAAAGATCCAGTATTTCCTGGTACCGTGACTGAATTACTAAGAGTTGGAGTTATTAGAGGAGATTGGAACCTTGAGTTCATTCAGTCATTGATTTTCAGGGGTTCATCCATCCGCGGTATGGATACAAGCTCTGCACAAATGTAATGAGAGCTCCCTCAAACAGCAAAGACTTCTCTGACAATTCAGAGTGTATGACAGTTGGCAGTAAATGATCAATGTCTTGGTGTTAAGTGTATCAGAAATGTGTATATGCTGTATGTGTAGGTTCTCCAGCGCTGACGGTTCAACTGTCACAGTGAAGTTTAGTGATTCCCCAGGATCCAGCTGTGACCTGTCTAAAGATAGACCTTCAGACGTCAGTAATGAACCTGGACCTTCAGACACAAAGTAAGAAAGAGTTTCTACTGTAAACTGAATCTGAACTGTTTACACAAAAGAATACAATTCAGTAATGCCCTTTACTGTAATATAGGGCTTGCCCAAAACCTTTTTAAGCTTCTACTGTTGCATTGGTAATTGAAGTCCAGAGCTGTCTTTGAAAGCTTCTTCTCTTTTCTTTTTCTTGACATTGCATTGGCTGCACAGAAAAGGGGTAAAAGACTGGTAAAGAGTGAGACATAGAGTTGTTCTATGGCATTTTATTAGTCTTAAAATTTGTGCTATGATATGCACACACAGAACATTATTTGCAGAGGAAACCCATCCTTGCAAGGTAGCATTTGTGCTCTGGGAGCACAGGACTGTGACAAGTGCAAGCTCGAATCTACCCACACGCGCTCGTCAAGTTAATATCTGAAGGGTTCAGAGTGTATGACTGTGGGCAATAAATGATTAATTTTTCGGTGTCAGGTGTATCTGAGTTGTGTTAATACTATATCTCTATCTTCTTCAGCACTGAGGGTTCACCTGTCACGGTGATTGGACACCAGAAGTTTAATGATTCTCCAGGATCCAGCTGTGACCAGTCTAAAGATGGACCTTCAGACGTCGGTAATGAACCTGGACCTTCAGACACAAAGTAAGAAAGAGTTTCTACTGTAAACTGAGCCGAACTGTACAATAATGCACTGTACTGTAATATAGAGCTTACCTGAATGCTTTTAAGCTCCTGCTGTTGCATTGGTAATTTACGTCCAAAGCTTTTCTTCTTTTTTTTTCTTCTTTGTCTCCTTCCTTCTTCAACTCCTTCTTTTCCTCCTCCTTCTTCTTCTTTTCCTCCTCCTTCTCCTTCTTCTTCTCCTCTTACTTCGTCTTTGTCTTCCTCCTCTTCCTAGTGACTTTGGTTGTGTCAAATCACGAGTTTTTGTTTAGTGAAGAGAATGCCCCTGAATATGAGGTATATTACATACTTATTACTTATCATGAATATATTATATTATTACTTTTCATGAGGGATGATGCTGTATTTGTTCCTAAAGGGTGGGTGACAGAGACACCAGGGCTCCACCTGACCGACATGAAGGACGTGAGTAAAATAATATAAAAATCATAACTGTAAGATTGGTGCTGTTTCTTTAATGGCACGAGTTCATTTCAGTGTCCACAGTAGATTTTTTGCTGCGTTCTGTTCTGTTTTAAATGTTGGGAAAGATGATGTCCTGGAGTTTTGTTGCCTCAATGGAAGAATTCTGTTGGCTTTGAATCTCAGTCTTTGTTTTGTTTAAATATTATATGGACTTTGCATTGACCCCCTTTCAACCTCGCCTTCACTTAAACATGGCTGTGCTTGGTCTTGAACTGTTTTCTTGATTTCTTTCTTCATTTTGACTCTAGTGGAGGGTTTTCCAGTAGATTACAACAGGAAACATGGGTAGAAAGACATGCTACAGAGGACCCTGACCAGCTTTGAACTGTGGATTTGGCCGTTACAAGTTTATGAATGTTGGATCACCAGGATGTCCGAAAGTTTGACATCTGCTGCGTCTTCCACCCACTAGATCTGTCCACATCTGAGTCAGACCTCACTGTGTCTGAGGACATCAGAGAGGAGAGTGAGGATGAAGAGGATCAGCCGTGCCCTGATGATCCAGAGAGGTTGAACCAGCGGCATCAGCTTCTGTGTGGAGATACACTGAATACAAATGTCAGTTAATCCTGTTTTTTTTATTCATCTGTCAGTGATCAGACTCGGACCCCTCCAGGGTTTAATATTAATTCTAGTTTCTAGATCGTTAAAACTACTCGCTGCTGTCCAATCCTCTATGTATTCTCATTGATTGGTCCAGTCTAATTAACTAATGTTTTGACATCTTTAACTTTAGGACAAGCAGATTTTCACACCTGAACTGCTGACTGATTCTGGAAAGACGTCATACAGGTAACCAAATCATGAACGTCAACTCCTGTCAGTGATTCCAGTTCTACCTGTCTTCTCAACTCTTCTCTGCACTCACACACTTGAGTTGAAAGTTAAACCTTTTCGGTTTAGCTCATGAAGGCACCAGTATTCTTCAGCAGATCTGTTTGTCAAATGGTCGGACAGCTTCAGAACCCCCCAATACAAATGTGCAGGTTTTACAGAGGGGAAGATTAAAACATGCAAAACATTTTGTACAAGATAAATTAAAATGCAGTGTCTTCAGGTCTTTAATCAACAGATCTTTTGACAACAGTCCGGCTTGTTGTTAACAGCTCCTCTGTGTCCTACAGGTTCAGGTGTCCTGGTAAAGGTGTGTTCCAGTGTGAATCGACTGGACTGGTGTTTGTTATGGCTCGGGAGGCGGAGCTGCTGTACAGGACTGTCCAATGGGATGAGAACCTCCTCTATTCAGATGGCAAGATGGCTGCAGGGCTGCTGTTCGATATCAAGTGTTCAGAGGATGCTGCTGTCTGTCAGCTCCACCTGCCTCACTGTGAAGTTATGGATGGTAAGGACTTTATTGTGCTGTGTAAATAAAGAGTTTTTTCAGAGCCATGTTAAGTCCTTTTACTGTCCTTTTATTCTTTCAACAGAAAATTAATTAATTTTGATTAATGAGAATTCTTTAAAGTTACTCCTTAGTAGCCTGATGGTTACAGCACCACGTCTCGACACTAGTTTCCTGTCAGACTCTTGAATCCCAAACTGTCCAATGAAAACGAAAATGCCAAGATAAAAAGTATGTATGGTGCAAGAAGAGTGTTCCCAAGGTCACCAAATGCATCAAGATTTGTCATCTCTGGATCATGAATATTATTATTATTTTTTCTAAATCTCGAACTTTTTTTCTTTTTACTTATTTTATGTAATTTCAATTCATTGTTAATTTTGACTGGCATTCTCTCCAAGCACAACAATTTGCTGAACCTGGGCTACATTTTAATCCTACGACAAGAATCAGTGTCCTGGCCAGTAAAAAGTCAGTAAAATTAGGACTTAACTTGTAATGAGGTTGTTATAAGTAAAACGAAAGTTTGACAGCTCTGTGTTTTCACAGCTCCGCTGCCTGAAGATCTGCTGTCTGTCGTCCACATCAGTGCTGGTAGACCGAGCTTCCTTAAGCCGCTGGAGATTACAGACACTCATGTGGTTGTCAGAGTCTCTCACTTCTCCGCCTTTGGCTTAGTGAAGGATTTTATTAAATGGGTTTTGAACAAAATGAAAACAGTTTGTGGCAAAGTCCTGCTGTTCCTCGGACAACCAAACCCAAAAACACAGTGGCGAAAACTCGACGTGTTTCTCCTGCCGAGGAACATCCATCAGGACGAGGTAAAGCTTCATGTTACAGCTGTCAGTCCAAACTGTTTCACTATTTTCCAGTACCACAAATGTCACGCTGGATTAGGCAGACTAGATGTTGCAATGGCGTAATGCCGTCCTCCACTGTTAATCAATAATGCTCCTTTTGACAGTTATTTGTATTGTTTTATATAGTCCAACACTGTGCTGATATACCATCAGTTTCTTGATTTTAGTTCAGTGATCCAGGTTGAGTAAAGTGCACAGAGTAAAAAACGTTTTCCAGCTCCCAGGTCTTTGAACAGCTTCTGCATTTGAAGTGAATAATTGTACTGTCATGATGTAATTTTCCCTTTGTTAAAATGTTCTGATGTCTCTTCAGGTGAGCACACAGCAGCGATATTCAGAGTACATCCAGGTTCCTTCAAAATGTAAACTCATCAAAGATCAGAGTTACACTCTTCACTGTCCTGAGGCCATTAAAATACAGCCTAAGGTGAGTATTTAAAATAAAAGTCTGTGTTAGTGCTGCAGCATGCTGACACATCTCATCATTGGACACTATAACTCTGACACTTTGGTTTTCAGAGTGCAGATTTCGACCTGGAGTTTGGACCAAATTACTACCCAACGTTTGAGGTCCGCCTGAAAACAGCCACAGAAGAAGTGACTTTAACTGTCAAAGATCAAAGACAGATGGTGGTCTGGGAGCATGACGTTGATCTCACTGGTAAGACTTCATCCACCTGTAATTAATTTTTTGTGCCTTTATTCTTACTCTGCCTCAGATTGTTCTTCAGTCTGCATTTATCCTGTGCACTGGCGATAGCTGTGACCAGACGCTTATGTTTTCGAGGTTCTCCGTTGTTTTTACACAAATTTTTACACAAACGGATATAATGGGATAAAACAAAAGTTGAGGCATTTTATATCCCAAAGGTCAACTTCACTATGAGGTCATGATGTTCTGCAAAAAAGGTTTTGGATCTGGATCTACATGTTATTTGATACTGGATTAGGCTTGACTCGGAGTTGCCCTCTTCTCCTTAATCTGATGGTTGGTTATCAAAATGTTTATCCCTGATATCTTCCAGATTCAAGCAGGGGAACTCCACAGATGAATGTCCGAGCAGAGGACGAGGTCCCAGCAGAGGACAATGTGCCGGCAAACGACAAGCTGAGCTCTATTCGGGCAGAGTTTGTGTCTGGAGTGTCTGGACCTGTTCTGAACCAGCTTCTGGATAAACTTTATCCGGATGTTATAAACAATGAAGAAATGCAGTCAATTAAAAAAAACACGGTCATACAGGAAAAAGCACGAGAGTTGATCGACACAGTGCGACAAAAGGGAACTAGAGCCAGCTCGGTCCTGATCGCTGCTCTCTGTGAGGTGGATCAGCATCTTTCCAGCCATCTGAACTTAAGCTGAAGAAAAATCAAGAAACATGTGATGATGAATCTTTATAACAGCTGTTTAAGGGTGTTTTCACACCACATCATTTGATCAGGACCAAGGGGGGAAAAGGTGATGCATTTCAGTTCTGGTCCGGCTCCTGTTCACACTGACTTTTTACAAACGGACCAAGAGGAGTAAAGGATTGTGGTGATTGTCATCCTGCATCATCAGGTCCACGTGGCGAAATCAAATTCTGGTGACTGACAGAAGTTCATGCAGCACTTTAATGCTTCTAGTTTGTATATTTATTTTGTTTGGTGTTACAAAGAGCTCAAGAGGTGACTGATCATAAGCATTATTTCTATTGTTGGACTGCAAATCACATGTTATGAATACTGACTAACTGGAAGAGACGAAAAGGAAGCAGCTTGTACATGATTTGGAGCTTTTTACTGTGGGATCACTGAAACACTTAATCGATCCAATGAAACAACAAAGTAAACAGAGTAGGATAAAAGCACAGCAGTTTTAACAGCTTTTCACCTGCTCATCAGGGAAAATAAAAATACATTTATGAAATGATTCACGTCAGGGGAGTCTCAGAAAATCCCATACAAATGCAGTGAAGTTTACAAATGAGTGAATGAATGAGTGTGTAAATGCAGGTTCAACAGTCTGTGTATAAATGTAAGAATTCAAATGATGTTTTTAATGAAAATTGTAAATACTTTTAAATACATAGTATATTTACAAATTTCTTCAAAACAAGAAAATGTTTTTCTTGCATCAAAAACACATTTTTAAACCTTTTTATATGGATTTGTTTTATATTTTTTTATAATTATGTTTTTTGTGTGTATTGAAATGTTTTTTACTTCATTTATGTATAAATCCTGGAAATACATTCATTTATTGAGACTGATCTGACTTTCTCTGTACTAACTGGGAAGTTCTGTTGTAACCGAACCAAGCCGGTTACTTGTGAAGGCGTCCTCACACTCTCACATCACTCAGTGTAATCTGAAAATACAGATGCTTTTATTAAATGAGACCAAGGGAACAGGCACAATTAAAAGTGTGGTCAGAAACCTTTTAAAGCAAACTCAGTAGTTACTGATGACCTCTTCTACTGCTTCTCCAGTGTTGTGAGATGAACTGCTCTTTAGTTCATAGCTGTCTAAATGTGATATGGGTTCATGCAGCATGTTTGCTGACACACAAACAATCAGAAAACAATTAATATGATCAATATGTAGCCAGAGTTGGAGGGTGGATGTGGTCTGAGCAAGGGCACTGGAAGTAGGAAGTAGCCATTGGCTCCCGATTTTACATCGCTGGCCCACATTTGCTTTAAGTTGCAGATCTTTGTATCCCAGTTTCAATCCTGTCCACTGAAATACGTTCATGGAGAAACCTATTGTAATGAGAACTGAACAGAACAGTACTTTGGTGTTCATACGTCTGTCTGAGGATTATGTCAACACAAAACTTCACAGGTGTGTAGTTGAGATAAAAATAAATTCAAATTAAGTTCAAATATGTTTTTGTTTTTTTTCAAGAAATGTGTACTGGGTACTTACAGTATGTAATGTAGTACAAAATACTGAGTACTCATGGGTCAGAATGTGAACAAGCTAACAGGTGATTTTAAGATAATACTGTGATTTATGAGATTTTTTATATTTTTATGCTTCTTCTACTTTATATGAATATTTTGAATTTTAGTTGTATTTGTTCTTCAAAATTCTCCTGACAATACAAAAACATACTCATTGTGCTTCTCAAAACTGTAAAAACATGTTCAGTTTGCTACAACCACTTTGCTTTGTATCCTATGTGGCCTGTGTAGTGATTAAAAAAATATAGTGATAAAAAATATATATAATATAAAATAGAAGAAGCAGTCAAATTTAATATAAAAACAGGTGTGTCTCATTTGTCCCATACAATTCAGCACTGGTTTGGAGTCACTGGGTCACATGACATGGAAGCTATTGATTAAGTCAGATTTTTAAAGATCTGCGGTGAATCAGGGAGGCTTAATGGTAAAAAGTGGTAGATGCTGATATCTTGCCTAAAGCTGGAGCTGTACATAACATTTACACTTGACAATAGTTTTTATACTTGATTGGTAAATTAAAGATGGCTGGTTTTCTCTGCACGTTTCCAAGATGTTAAAACTAGATTTGGACCGAGACGACACATTTTTAAATGCATATGTAAAGAAAAAATAACTGGATTACACAGCACTTTGCTGGATCTTAATTGTTCTTTTCAGAGTCACTTAACTTCATTCAGGGGTCGTAGTCACAGTTCTGTGCTAGAATATTAATTAAAAACAGAAGGGGGAACAAACCAGGGGCCAGATGTATAACTGATTCAAACTCACAAAAAAACACGTCTTGAATAAGGTTGTGAAAGAGTAGAAAGAAATATATAAAGACTGCTGCATGTTTTACATTTGATCAATAAGCTTTGAACCTCTGAAAAACATCTCACTCACCTACAGTGACGCACAAGAGAGGAGATAGAGTGTGGATTTTGTAAGATGCATTAAAATACAAAGGAGAAACTAGTACCTGACTTTTACAGGCTGGGGACATCCTGCTCAACAATCATATGGAAACACTTTATCAATAAATTCTGTATTAATAATCAGAATCTGCAAAGTAACTAATGTTGACAAATAGAGAAAGCAAAAGTAGAATAATTCCATCTGAAATGTGTGAAACCAACATTTTGATTCAAAGTCATTTCAGTTCAGTCAGCTCATAAACACGTCATGTTAAACAGCAACACCCACACACACACACACACACACACACACCTCAAAGTGAACAGGTAGGACGCCTGAAAGTGAAACTGTTCAGTCTGTCGGTTCAGACTCCATTTTGAGTCGACGGAGCAGCAGGTGCAGGACTGAAGTCTGAGGCAGGGTGAGTGTGAATTTTTTTTTATTATTTTACGATTAAAGTCTCTGAGTCAGTTTTCTCGACAGTCTGTGAACCAATGACGTCACAGTGGTGGAGGGATGACGTATTATTGAAGGCTAACTGAAGTTAGCATCGCCCTGGTTCCCTCCATAAAAAAAAAGCCTCTGGGGTTTTCCATTGGATTTTGGAACATGGCCAAAAATAATCTCTGTGTCAAACACAAGTTTATGATATTTACACGTTTTGTCCAGCAAGATAATCCTCACAGACAAACACAATTTTTGTGATTTTCGAAGCGTAAATTAAATCTCTAGCAGTAAAAAGCTAATGTTGGTCTACAGACTACATCACGGTCGAATGACTTAAACGTCACCACCACGAAGCGTCTTACTACACAGTTACTATACACGTTTTCTATAAACTGATAAATATACAAGTTGTAAAGTTAAAGTTAGAATAGTTTGTAACTAAAGTCGGCCTGTAAAGACGAACTAATGAGTAGATGAGTCTCCTGTTCGCTGTAATGACGTATATATATATATGTGTATATATATATATATATACACACATATATATATATATATATATAAACAGACGCTGCATTCCAGATGCAAGTCCTAAAACCCGGAAATCAGTTAGTATTTTTCCACTACATCATTCTGTGAACTCGACAGTTTGATTAATCTGTGGATGCAAAGTCCTGATATAATGATTAATCCACATTAAGACTAAACGAGCACAGACTCAAAGAAAGGTGACCAGGTGGTTTTATTACACTGTTTATCTTCTCAGACTGACTTCAGACCAGAAGATGAGTGATTCTGTGAAGGAAGACGAGGACGAGGCTGAGTCTCCAGGATCGAGCCGTCTGTCTGTGAAGGCTGACGGCTCTAAAGATCATGTTCTCCAAAAAGTTAAAAAACGGTAAGAGGACTGACTAACTCATTCAGTGTTAGCTGATTATATTTTGCCATTTGCTAAATGTTAGAGTAACATTACGCTTCAGGAATTGAAGAAATACTCTGTCAGACCTCCATATTTTTAAGCAAGTGCTATATGCAGATCTATTTCATAATCACAAGCTATAACCAGATCACACATCCTGTTGTTGAGTGTCTCCAGCAGCAGGATTAGCAGTTACTTACAACCCAGACTCCCAAAAAGTTGGGCCTTTGTGTAAAACACAAGTAAAACAGAATGTGATCATTTGCAATTCTGTTAGCTGCTGTGATCACAACTTTAATTTTGACCCACAAGAAGTTCTCTAGACGTCTGTGACTGATGTTGAAAATATGTCTAAAATTACATTTTACATTGCTTTAATTTGAATCAGAGAATTTAAGAAGGATTCATGATTTACGAATAAAAATATTCTGGTGTTTGCAGAGTTCACTACAGAGAGAGATCAGAGTCTGCAGAGTCCGGCTATGTGTCTATGAAGAGAAACTGGTCACCATACACAAAGTAAGAGAACTGATACCAACTAATTCAGTGTTTGCTGCAAAATGTTGTGACACAGAGAATTAATTTGTACAACAGAGAGAGACCAGCGTCTGCAGAGTCCGGCTATGTGTCTACGAAGAGTAGCTGGTCCGAAGAATATTCTCCAATGCTCAGTAATGAACCTGGATCATCATACACAAAGTAAGAGAACTGATACTAACTAATTCAGTGTTTGCTGCAAAACGTTGTGACACAGAATTAATTTGTCACAACTCCCTCTGAGTGTCTGTGACAGCTGTCACTGACTTTACAAACTTTTAAACCACCTTATCATCAACAGTAGCAGCACTTTGTGTTTTTAGACGTCTTTAATGACTTTTAGTAGAGAATTTAAGAAGGATTCATGTGTTTATGAATAAAAACATCCTGGTGTTTGCAGCATTCATTACAACAGACCGAGATCAGAGTCTGGAGAATCTGACTGTCTGTCTGTGAAGACTAACGTCTCTAAAGATCATCCTCCAATGTTCAGTAATGAATGTTCAGTGTTTGCTGCAAAATGTTGTGACACAGAGAATTAATTTGTACAACAGAGAGAGACCAGCGTCTGCAGAGTCCGGCTATGTGTCTATGAAGAGTAACTGGTCTGAAGATCATCCTCCAATGTTCAGTGATGAACCTGGATCATCATACACAAAGTAAGAGAACTGATACTAACTAATTCAGTGTTTGCTGCAAAACATTGTGACTAGGGCTGGGCGATATGGCCTAAAAATTGAATCTCCGATTTTTTCGCACCAAACTCGATTTACGATTTTATTTAATTTTCTTCCTTCTTAAAAAAAAAAAACTTCAAATGACAGACATTTTTTACAGAACTGCTTTTATTTTTATGCTTAAAAATATCATTTTTGTAATCAAAATGGTCCTGCCATTGTAAACAGTGTGCACCTTTATTTTGTAAAAATAAATAAAAGCTCTACCTCTTGAAAAAAAAAATGTTTCTCTTGATAACGCTTTTGTAAACATATGCTTTTGTAAACATAAATTTAACAGAGGATTGCAGGCTATTACAAAAACATCAATTTCCCCATTAGGATTGATAAAGTGCAAACATAACTTTAATTAAACACATTTTTTTGTGGATAAATAAGAGGTGCCTTTTGTATACAAAACATATTTTGACATAAGGTGCATGCTTGCTGTCTTTAGTTTCAACATTTTTTTTTTTTTTTTTACACATTTTTGGCAAGACAAGCCTGTGCACAGGTGAGGCAAGGCAACTTTGGCAAAATACTTGCGGCTTGGTGGCACATACCTGGGGTCCAACGTTTTCATCATGTGGATGAACCCCGACTTTTCCACAGTATATATGGGCACCATGTCCACGCTGCATGCATGATTGCATCCGTTACAGCTTTCCACCGGGACCGTTTCTTGTCATGTGGGATGCAATGAGAAAATGACTCCGCTAAAGTTGACTGCTTCTTTGCGTGTGTTTGTGGGCTGCTGCGGTCTTGTGCATCACGTAGAGAACATTTGTCCCACTCTGCTGCATGCTTCTGTCTTAAATGCTGAAATAAATTGGTCGTGCTGCTAGCTTTAGTGGCGACAGGCTTTAAACAAACTTTACACCGGACCGTAATTTGTTCGAAGTCGGAACCTTTTTTGGGGACAAACTCCGTGCTTGCGGCCATGTTGCTTGTGTTTGTCTTTCTGAGGGAAGACAACGCGGGGGGAGGGCAGAGCCCACTATGAACTACGGGAGCGCATGGGAAGCAGAGGCGGAGAAAATCGATTTTCATTTTTTAAAATCGTCCGAATCCACAAACTCGAATTAATCGATTATGTCGATTTATCGCCCAGCCCTAGTTGTGACACAGAGAATTAGTTTGTCACATCTCCCTCTGAGTGTCTGTGACAGCTGTCACTGACTTTACAAACTTTTAAACCACCTTATTATCGACAGTAGCACCACTTTTTGTTTTTAGACATCTTTAATGACTTTTAGTAGAGAATTTAAGAAGGATTCATGTGTTTATGAATAAAAACATCCTGGTGTTTGCAGAGTTCATTACAACAGACCGAGATCAGAGTCTGGAGAATCTGACTGTCTGTCTGTGAAGACTAACGTCTCTAAAGATCATCCTCCAATGTTCAGTAATGAACCTGGACCCTCAGGAACAAAGTAAGACAATGTTTTCGTACTAACCTGATAGAAGATGATGCATCTTTTGTGAAGACAAAATGTTGAATTAAAGTCTTAATGTATTGCATTTAATGCTGAATGTATAAAATGGCACAGATGACTAAGAATTTGCAGCTGCTGCTGCGCAAAGTTAGCAGTTTATTAGTGTTAATGAAAGCAGAGGAGCTGAAATAAAAATAAAAAAATATTTTCATTGTAGACTGAATGCTGGATTTCAAACAAAAAAGAAAACAGAAACTTTTCTATATTTTTGAAAATGTATTTACTATTTTTATACTTAGCCTATTTATTTTTAAAAACCAATCAACAAATCAGTTCAGTCAAACAGGACTGTCTCCACAGAGGTACAGAGAGGAGTCATGTTTCTGAAGCAGAGCAGCTGTCTTTGGATAGTGACTTGTCCTTAGATCATGCTATACAGATCATCAGGTCCAGTACTGTAACTGGACCCTCAGACACAGAGTAAGACATTTTTTTTTTTTTTTTACTGTAAACTGACCAGAATGAAGATGTTGTGTTTAGGATGAAGACAAAATGTCCTGCTAAATGATTTATATTCATAATGCAGAACAAGTGCAGAGACTTAAGATGGACTCACTGAATTACTGACACTTATCCTGTGACAGACAAGAGACTGGTATGAAGGTAACTCCAGCAGGCTTGGAGAGCGTTTCAGAGATCCTTTATTGATTTATTTAAGAAGATGGTTTACTCGTGGAGGAAAAACTGAATTCAACTTCAAATTCAGTTTGTTACAAAGTAAACCATCTTCCCAAGAAAATCAAGAAAGGATCTTTGCCAATGTTATCACTTTAGTTCAGTCAGTTCAGTTTTTCCTCCATGAGCCGTCTTTGTAAAGAAATTGTCAGTACTGCATTTTGAATTCAATTGTTGACAGTGAAGGTTCATTTCCATCAATTTTCAATGTAACATAGGAATTCTGTAACTAAGCAACCGACCACAGAGATTATTCTGAAATGCTGTTAAATAACTCGTCTGGAAGGTGATTATTTTTCACCCATGTACATGTGGACTAGGCCTTAGTACCTCTCATTAAGTCTCCCTCTAATGATCATTCTTTCTCTCACTTGAGTCAAATGCTTGAAAGAGAAATGTATACATATTTAAACTCTCTCACTAAGATTTTCTCTCCTTTCCCTCCAAGGAAGTACACAGTGATCATTCAGAGATATAGGGATGATTTCTGCACCTTGTACAGTGAGTACCAGCGTCTGCATGCTCAGTTAAAGGACATCTCAACTAAGCTTCAAAATGAGCTTGAAAAACAGGTCCAACAACTCAAAGAAAAGAAGAAGGTAGATTCCCCAAAAGATGCACACAAATCTGTTCTTTGTGTTCCACAATACCTTGATTAAAAAGTGCCCCATTATATTTTAGTATTTGAAAATACAAAAGGTAACGACTCTCAAGTATTTTGATCATCATGTATCTGAGTACATTATCAGATTGTGACTGTGCTTTTTCATATCCCTTTTAGACTTATCCGAACTATACTCAAGAGAGGAAACGCCTTGAAGATCTGCACAACAAAATGGAAAATATAAAGAGAAGTATTGCCATGTACGATCTAAGTCATCTTAGGCAATTCTTACCACTCGGCAGCCATCCTGGCAACGTCAACAGGGCTCCACCTGACAGACGTGAACAACGTGAGTAAAAGCCTACAGGAATATCGTAAAGAAACTTAAACTGTTATTAAAGTGTAACTGTAAGATTGGCTGCTGTGTGTTAGTGACACTCGGTGATTTCAGCAGCAGATCTTTTGCGTTGTTTTCTTTTCTGTTGGGAATGATGATGTCTTGTATTTGTTTTGCCTCAATGCTTATTAGGGATTGAATCTCTCTTCTTTGTTAATTTACTTTAATTATACAGTGTGGACTTAAATTTGCATTGACCCCCTTTGGACCTTGTCTTGACTTAAACATACCTGCACTTGGCGTTAACTTTTTACTTGATTTTCTACATGTTGGCTTTATTGGAGGGTTTGCCAATAGATAACAGCTTTGAACTGTGGACTTGGCTGTTAGAAGTTTATGAATGTTGGGTCACCAGGATGTGTGAAAGTTTGACATCTGCTGTGTCTCCATCCCCTAGATCCATCCACATCGGAGTCAGACCTCCCTGTGTCTGACAACATCAGAGAGGAGAGTAAAGAAGTTAAAGTGGAGCAGATGTGTCCTGATGATCCAGAGAGGTCGAACCAGCAGCATCAGCTTCTGTGTGGAGAGGCTCAAAATACAAATGTCAGTTTGTCACATTTTTAAACTGGGGTTTCTTAGTTTCACCACAGAGTTTAGTATTCATTACCTCCTGCATTCTGTCCATCACAGTCCTGCAGGCTTCACTTGTGCAGGATAATTTCACTGAATGATAATAATATTTTTAACCAGGGATAATGAACTGATGAATAAATATGAAGGAGTGCATATAGACTAAACTGTACGTAACTGGGAGAGTTGAGCTGCAGTCTTTACCCCCATCTCAATGTGTTTTAATTAACTCTCCCATCCAGTTTAATTAACTAATTTTGTGACTCTCTTCATTTTAGGACAAGCAACATTTCCTACCTGAACTACTAACTGAGTCTGGAAAGACATCATACAGGTAACAACACATCAAATGCTCTATAAGAAATGTACTACAGAGCGAGATTAGTGGATTAGCGAGGTATGTTGAATCTATTCTGTGTCACAAACCTGGCTCTCTTTTAAAGGTTCACTCTGTAGCTTTGGGGAAGACATTTTAATCAGAAGAGAAAGATCTTCAGTGACTTTTGTTTACGCCTAAACAAACTAAATAAACAAACTCTCTTTGTTTTAATGACTGAATAAACTGAATAAACAAACTGACCTTAAAGGACAACACAGTTTCATAATGTTTAACTTTGTTGATATGTGGCGGACCCTGCCACCTTTCTAGCTTCAAACAGTGTTCTGGGGACCTTATTTTCCTCTGAGAACAGCTTGTTTATTCAGTTATGGAATAAATATTTCTTAGTTTGTATTATTAACTCAATAATGTAAATATTATAATACTGAGTTCGAATTTCCTCTCCAAAAATGAGATATTACATATACATTTAATCTAGAGAGATCACCATGCTAATTTAAGATGCAGACATAATCTGGTCCAGATTATGGAGCTCAATCAGCCCTGTAGTGTATAAATGTAGTGTAATTCCTCCAAACGTTTCCACTGTGGATTATGTTTTTATGCTTGGTCCTGATTTGCTGAAGTCTGATCAGTCTCTTGGCATTTATCACAGATAATATTCAGTCAATGAAAGTAAACAGATTACTACATATACCTCAATGTGTGACTGTCAGACCTGTTTGAAACTCTTGAGTAGAATATGTGAATATGCTTTATCAAGTTTACAGTTTAAAGGCTCAGAATGTGCACAGAGCCTGAAAAAGAAAGACTGGGTTAACAAAGCAGATTTATAAATACTATTTATTATTACAGAAGATTTATTTATTTACTATTTGTTACCTGTAATCCATGACTGAGGTTTCAGGTTTTGTAGAGCCAACTCATGCAAAGAAAGCCTGGCAATGTCGATCCTGCTTAGTGGTACAGGGAACTAGTTGACTCCTTTCAGTACTTCACCTCCTTTCAACATTTACAGTTCATTTGAAAGTTCAACCTTTCCAGTTTAGCTAATTTCTTGCATTTAAAAAATTTGTGGTGAACTTCTGTCTGTTGGACGATGGGATAGTTTTCAGTGTGAGCAGAAAAGTTGCAGGTTGTGCAGAAAGGAAGATTTAAACATGTAAAACACAACGTATATGATGAATAAAAAAGCCAAGCATCTGCACGTCATAACAGATCTTTTGACGACAGACTGGCTTGTTGTTAACAGCTCCTCTGTGTCCTAAAGGTTCAGGTGTTCTGGTCCAGGTGTGTTCCAGTGTGATTCGACTGGACTGGTGTTTGTTATGGTTCAGGAGGCGGAGCTGCTGTACAGGACTGTCCAATGGGATGAGAATCTCCTCAAATCAGTTGGCAAGATGGCTGCAGGGCTGCTGTTCAATATCAAGTGTTCAGAGGACGCTGCTGTCTGTCAGCTCCACCTGCCTCACTGTGAAGTTATGGATGGTAAGGACTTTATTGTGCTGTGGTAATAGAGTTTTGTTAGATTAGTCCTTTTACTGCCCCCTACAGGCTGCAGGGGTCATTACAGCCACAGTCTGAACAAACAACATCCTGATGATTTATAAGTTCTTAAGGTGTGGTGCAGTAGTCTCATCATATGTCCTTTCTTAACCCTGATCGAAACAAAAAGGAAGCTCAAGTCGTGATGTGAAGGAGATTTCATCAGGAGAAACAAAAAGACAACTGCTGTGCTGAGAGAATCTGACTGCCCTTCATTTTTCATTTTGCACGGAAGTTGTGAATTTTTTTACTGTGACATTAAGTATGACTGAAACAATTAGTTCATTATTTTTCCAACAGGAAATTTATTTTGATTAGTGTTAATGCATTGAAGTTACCTTTCAGGCCCATCGACTCTTCACTGCCAAACTGTGAAACAAAGAAGAAAATGCCCCCAAAAACTAAAAATGTACTTTTCAAGCAAAACTGGATGGTGTTAGAGGAAAGTTCACATCCACCAAATTTGTCACAACTTATCGTCTGAATATCATTTTAAAAAATAAACTATTTTCTTTTCATTTATTTTGCACAATTTTCAGTTATTTTTAATTTGGACTAGCAGTCAATTTATCTTCCCCTTGTAGGAGCAATGACACAGTCAGTCACCGACTTCCCATCCTCCATCACTGAATATGTGTTCAATAAATTGCTCAACCTGGACAACAGTTGTACAAAGAATCAGCTCAATGTTCTGGAAAACTCAATACAATTAGGACTATAGTTGTAATGAGCAAAAGTTTGACAGCTCTGTGTTTTCACAGCTCCGCTGCCTGAAGGTCTGCTGTCTGTCGTCCACATCACTGGTGATGGAATGAACGTCCTGGAGCCGCTGGAGGTTACAGACACTCATGTGGTTGTCACAGTCTCTCACTTCTCTGCCTTTGGTTTAGTGAAGGATTTTATCAAAAGGTTTTTGAACAGCAACAAAATGAGACCAGTTAGCGGCAAAGTCCTGCTGTTCCTCGGACAACCAAACCCAAAAACACAGAGACAAAAACTCAACGTGTTTCTCCTGCCGAGGAACATCCATCTGGACGAGGTAAAGCTTCATGTTACAGCTGTCAGTCCAAACGTGTCTCCTAAAGGACAACTTTACAATATGTCTTAAAACAACAGTAATATGTTCATATGAACGCTGAGCAGCATGTTCTTGCTGTAGTGATTTCTCCTGTTCATACTGGATGTTAAGAGATCCCTACATAATGTTCTTTCAACGTATGTGATGGAGGATAAATTTCACTGCCCCTCCACTGCAGCTCAACAGGGAAACCATAAGAGGGAATTTAAGGCAGAACAAACTGTCGTGTTATTCATTTTGTTTTGATAACGGATCATTAAAATAATTTGCCACATTCACTTGTAAAAGCAGAGCAAGCAGCTCCTAGCTGCTCTCGTGTCTTGAATATCTGAAGTGAGTGGACTCTGATGTTTCATATTTTCTTTATTTTTTAATGAATGTATTGGTACTGAAGAAAGGATCGTTCAGAAACCAGTATCGAAGTCAAGGTACCACTATCGAGAGTGTTTTGAACGATTCCCAGCCCTAGTTGCAGCCCCACTCTACTGATGCAGTATATGATGGTACTTGGTGACCTACAAATACACTGATACTGATTTATCTGTGATGAGATATAATTGGCCTGTTAATGTCAGGCTCTACTGAGGAGAAACGGTTTACATGTTAAAATGTTCTGATGTCTCTTCAGGTGAGCACACAGCAGCAATATACAGAGAACATCCAGGTTCCTTCAAAATGTAAACTCGTTGAAGATCAAAGTTACAGTCTTCACTGTCCTGAGGCCATTAAAATACAGCCTAAGGTGAGTATTTGAAACAAAAGTCTGTTAGTGCTGCAGCATGCTGACACAACTCATCATTGGACACTATAAAGATTCTGACACTTGGTTTTCAGAGTGCAGATTTTGAGCTGGAGTTTGGACCAAATTATGACCCAACGTTTGAGGTCCGCCTGCCTACAAACACCGAAGAAGTGACTGTAACAGTCAAAGATCAAAGACAGATGGTGGTCTGGGAGCATGACGTTGATCTCACTGGTAAGACTTCATCCACCTGATGGAACAACAGAGAGGAATAGAATAGATTTGAAGCGGTGATGTTGAAGGGTGTGTGTTGTCTCTGATGCATTCAAATCTGAAAGGATGCAGTGAACAGTCCAGAATAGACCTCATTAACATTTGGTGCCGATGCAGATAAATGGACAGATGCAGGAATGTTTTCCTCACTTTCTTAAACATTGATGGGGAGTTTTTCAACATTTTGTAAATTTCTTTGGGAATTATCCAAAAAATCGGGTGTAATTAGGTGGTTGGAATTTCAGTTGAACTTTCTAAGAGTTTTCTTTAAGGGTGATGTTGGTTTTTAAAAGTTTTATCCCTGATATCTTCCAGATTCAAGCAGGAGAACTCCACAGATGAATGTCCCAGCAGAAGACAATGTGCCGTCAAACGACAAGCTGAGTTCTATTCGGATGCAGTTTGTAGAGCGAGTGTCTGGACCTGTTCTGAACCAGCTTCTGGATAAACTTCTTGATCTGGACTGTATAAATGATGAAGAAATGCAGTCAGTTAAAGCAAAACCGGTCATACAGGATAAAGCACGAGAGTTGATCGACACGGTACGAAAAAAGGGAACTAGAGCCAGCTCGGCCCTGATCGCTGCTCTCCGTAAGGTGGATCCAAATCTTTCCAGCCATCTGAAATTAAGCTGAAGAAAAATCAAGAAACATGTGATGATGAATCTTTATAACCGCTGTTTAAGGGTGTTTTCACATTTGGAGTCTGGCTCATTGGGGATGATAAGAGTGATGCATTTCAGTTCTGGTCCGGCTCCTGTTCACACTGACTTTTTACAAACGGACCAAGAGGAGTAAAGGATTGTGGTGATTGTCATCCTGCATCATCAGGTCCCACGTGGGGAAATTAAATTCTGGTGACTGACAGAAGTTCATGCAGCACTTTAATGCTTCTAGTTTGTATATTCATGTTGTTTGGTGTCACAAAGAGCTCAAGAGGTGACTGATCATAAGCATTATTACTATTGTTGGACTGCAAATCACATGTTATGAATACTGACTAACTGGAAGAGACGAAAAGGAAGCAGCTTGTACATGATTTGGAGCTTTTTACTGTGGGATCACTGAAACACTTAATCGATCCAATGAAACAACAAAGTAAACAGAGTAGGATAAAAGCACAGCAGTTTGAACAGCTTTTCACCTGCTCATCAGGGAAAATAAAAATACATTTATGAAATGATTCACGTCAGTGGAGTCTCAGAAAATCCCACACAAATGCAGTGAAGTTTACAAATGAGTGACTGAATCAGTGTGTAAATGCAGGTTCAACAGTCTGTATATAAATGTAACAATTCAAATGATGTTTTTGATGAAAATTGTAAATACTTTAAATACACAGTATATTTACATATTTCTACTACATTTATTTAAAACAAGAAAATGTTTTGCTTGCATCAAAAACACATTTTTAAACCTTTTTATATGGATTTGTTTTATATTTTTATACAATGATGTTTTTTGTGTGTATTGAAATGTTTTTTATGTCATTTATGTATAAATCCTGAAAATACATTCATTTATTGAGACCGATCTGACTTTATCAATACGACACTTTATCAATAAATTCTGTATTAATAATCAGAATCTGCAAAGTAACTAATGTTGACAAATAGAGAAAGCAAAAGTAGAATAATTCCATCTGAAATGTGTGAAACCAACATTTTGATTCAAAGTCATTTCAGTTCAGTCAGCTCATAAACACGTCATGTTAAACAGCACCACACACCCACACCCACCCACACACACCTCAAAGTGAACAGGTAGGAAACCTGGAAGTGAAACTGTTCAGTCTGTCGGTTCAGACTCCATTTTGAGTCGACGGAGCAGCAGGTGCAGGACTGAAGTCTGAGGCAGGTGAGTGTGGAAACAACATTTTTTATTATTATTTTAAGATTAAAGTCTCTGAGTCAGTTTTCTCGACACTCAATGAACCAATGACGTCAGAGTGGTGGAGGGATGACGTATTATTGAAGGCTAACTCTGAAGTTAGCATCGCCCTGGTTCCCTCCATAAAAAGCCTCTGGGATTTTTCCATTGGATTTTTGAACATGGCCAAAAATAATCTCCGTGTCAAACACAAGTTTATGATATTTATACGTTTTGTCCAGCAAGATAATCCTCACAGACAAACACAATTTTTGTGATTTTCGAAGCCTAAATTAAATCTCTAGCAGTAAAAAGTTAATAAGCTCGTTCGAGATGAACTGCGCCTCGGCTGGAAGATGGACGAGACCAGGCGGTGGTGACAAAAAGCTGCAGTCAAGTCGGACAGTTTCCAGCCGCCGTCAAAGAAAATACAGGAAGTCACAGAAATATTTACATCCTGTTAGATCCACCTGTAGGCTACCTGTAGTTTGCAGAACACGTTCGGATAGCTATATATATATATATATAATTATTTTTGTCTGCCTTGTAAAGCACTGATTGCTCGTTTTGATAAGTGTTATATAAATAACCTTTATTATTATTATTATTATTATTATCAACCACACAAAATATGTTTGTTAACAGATTAAACCTTCATTGCACAACATGAGATTCATATAATCTAGCATTGAATATAACAATTACACAGAAAACTAGGATTTTCGACAAAACGTAGTGTTTGTAGTCCCAACTAAGAGCCAATCAGCTCTTTGATCAGGCGACAGCCAGGCGTTTCCCATCATGCCCTGCGGTCTTGCAGTCGGTGGAGAGCATGGATCTATAATATTACTAATTACTAATATTATTAATAATAGATCCATGGTGGAGAGCAACTGCGGCTCCTGGCTCTAAAAACCATAGACATGTAAACAGACGCCTCACTGAGCGGGTTGGCCCGTTGCTGCGATACGACGACGTCGCCGCCATATTGGATGTGGCAGATCTGATACAAGTGAATGGAGTGAACTTTACAAAGCTCCTTCTACAAAGTGCTGTAAGTTAATGTCTCTCATTTACACATTCACACACGTACGAATATATTCAGGAAACAGACAGGAACCAAAAACAACGTCTGTTACGTCCTCTGATGATTATAAACGTTAACTACTCCTCATATGTTCAGTAAACAGGTGGCACCAAACCACCGGATGTATTTTTATAATGTTTTTATGTGTTTACAGCTGCCAACGTTTGTAACTCTGCTACTGTGATGATAAATGACGGTTAAATATTGAATCTGTGTCTACAATAACCAGATCCTGACACGTAAATGTGATGTCTGTTGGAATAAAAAGTACCAACGTCGTTTTTACACAGTGATTTCTGATAATTTAAGTAATAAAATTAACAATCATGGAGACAAATAATTAAAAAGTCCGCAAATCAAGATAAGAAACTGCAACTGGCAGTGAGCCTGCTTTCTTTTCTTTTAGCAGTGAAGTGATAAACTCCATGACAGAACATTATAAAATAGGATATTGTATAAAATAACATTACATGGTAAAAAAAAAAAAAGTAAAGTTGCAGTAGACTACTTTTATAAATATGCACTATATATATAGTTTGTATTATTATTATTATTATTATTATTATTATTATTATTATTATTATTATTATCATCATCATTATTATTGTTATTATTACTATTTTTCTGCATATTCTTGACTTTGAATGGGAGCAGCTGTGACGCAAGCAATTTCCGGTCGGGGATTAATGTAGTGTTTCTGATTCTGATTCATATATTATGCAGTCAGTTGTCCATATTTAAGTCGTCTATGCTTATATAAGTCTATAGGCTCGTTCGAGATGAGCCAGGCCTGCGCAGAATCGATCACCGGCGACCACCGCACAATGCATGCCGGTTAGATTTGTGTCCGACTTGATCCCGACTTGCTCTGACGTCATGCACGCGCCGGCAACGATAACCTCACGAGATCAAGGCGGCCGCAGTTTTTAGAGCCAGGAGCCGCAGTTGCTCTCCACCGACTGCAAGACCGCAGGGCATGATGGGAAACGCCTGGCTGTCGCCTGATCAAAGAGCTGATTGGCTCTTAGTTGGGACTACAAACACTACGTTTTGTCGAAAATCCTAGTTTTCTGTGTAATTGTTATATTCAATGCTAGATTATATGAATCTCATGTTGTGCAATGAAGGTTAAATCTGTTAACAAACATATTTTGTGTGGTTGATAAAAATAATAATAATAATAATAATAATAATAATAATAATAATAATAATAAAAATAAAGGTTATTTATATAACACTTATCAAAACGAGCAATCAGTGCTTTACAAGGCAGACAAAAAGTACAAAGGATAGAATACAATGCCAGATACACACATATTCCCACATATATACTGTATATAATTACAAATATATATATAGCTATCCGAACGTGTTCTGCAAACTACAGGTAGCCTACAGGTGGATCTAACAGGATGTAAATATTTCTGTGACTTCCTGTATTTTCTTTGACGGCGGCTGGAAACTGTCCGACTGGACTGCAGCTTTTTGTCACCGCTCCCTGCTGCTGCCGCCTGGTCTCGTCCACCTTCCAGGCGAGGCGCAGTTCATCTCGAACGAGCCTAATGTTGGGCTACACGGTCGCGTGATTTAAACGTCACCACCACTAAGCGTCTTACTACACAGTTACTATACACGTTTTGTATAAACTGATAAATGTACAAGTTGTAAAGTTAAAGTTAGAATAGTTTGTAACTAAAGTCGGCCTGTAAAGACGAACTAGTGAGTAGATGAGTCTCCTGTTCGCTGTGATGACGTTTAATGTCCGCGACAACCGCTGCAGTCTCAATTAGACACTTGTTAGCAACCACTGTTTTTTACACACATAAGCGCTTTATAATTAAACTGTGGGACATTTAATGATGTATTTTATGTCGTAGAACAAAACATGTAAATATCTTCAGCCTGTGGTAACCACACACCTTATTTCAGGCATTTAACTGAAAACCAAATCAAAACGATCCGTTAACTTTGAGATGAGGGAACCGGAAGTGCAACAATACTAACTGATTTCCGGGTTTTGGGACTACAAACCATAGACATATATATATGTATATATAGTATATATATATAGACAGTTTGATTCATCTGGGGACGCAAAGTCCTGATATAATGATTAATCCACATTAAGAATAAACGAGCACAGACTCAAAGAAAGGTGACCAGGTGGTTTTATTACACTGTTTATCTTCTCAGACTGACTTCAGACCAGAAGATGAGTGATTCTGTGAAGGAAGACGAGGACGAGGCTGAGTCTCCAGGATCGAGCCGTCTGTCTGTGAAGGCTGACGGCTCTAAAGTTCATCTTCTCCAAAAAGTTAAAAATCGGTAAGAGGACTGACACTAACTCATTCATTGTTAGCTGATTATGTTTTGCCATTTGCTAAATGTTAGAGTAACATTACGCTTCAGGAATTGAAGAAATACTCTGTCAGACCTCCATATTTTTGAGCAGGTGTTGTTGGCAAATCTATTTCATAATCACAAGCTATAACCAGATCACACATCCTGTTGTCGAGTGTCTCCAGCAGCAGGATTAGCAGTTACTTACAACCCAGACTCCCAAAAAGTTGGGCCTTTGTGTAAAACACAAGTAAAACAGAATGTGATCATTTGCAGTTATTTTTCTGCTGTGATCACAACTTTAATTTTGACCCACAAGAAGTTCTCTAGACGTCTGTGACTGGTGTTGAAAATATTACTTTAATTTGAATCAGAGAATTTAAGAAGGATTCATGAGTTATGAATTAAAACGTCCTGGTGTTTACACAGATGGAGGTCAAAGTCTGCAGAATCCAGATCTGTGAAGGGTCACCGGTCCGATGAATATGCTCCAATGGCCAGGATTCAACGTAGACCACTATACACAAAGTAAGAGAACTGATACTAACTAATTCAGTGTTTGCTGCAAAACGTTGTGACACAGAGAATTAATTTGTCACATCTCCCTCTGAGTGTCTGTGACAGCTGTCACTGACTTTACAAACTTTTAAACCACCTTATTATGGACAGTAGCAGCACTTTGTGTTTTTAGACATCTTAAAAGATCTTAGTAGAGAATATAAGAAGAATTCATGTGTTTATGAATAAAAACATCCTGGTGTTTGCAGAGTTCAGTACAACAGTCCGAGTTCAGAGTCTGGAGAATCCGACTGTCTGTCTGTGAAGGCTGACGGCTCTAAAGATCATCCTCCAATGTTCAGTAATGAACCTGGACCCTCAGGAACAAAGTAAGCAAATGTTTTCACACTAACCTGATAGAAGATGATGCATCTTGGATGAAGACAAAATGTTGACTTAAAGTCTTAATGTATTGCATTTAGTGCCGAATGTATAAAATGGCACAGACTAAGAATTTACAGTAGCAGTTGCACAAAGTTAGTGAAGTATCTCATCACTCAGCAACTCTCAAAATGGATTCTTATGCCTCAGTGTCAGCGACCACTGTGGCCGAGGCGTGATGTTTCATGTTGTCCGTCCATCTGTCAGTCCCATTCCTGATCTCAGGAACTTCTTGAGGGAATTTTCTTACATCTGAAAACAAAACGTCCACTTGGACTCAAGGATGATTAGGTTTTGGTGGTCAAAGGTCAAAGGTCACTGTGACCTCACAAAAGAAAATTTTTGGCCACAACACAAGAATTAATGAGCTTATTGTGACAAAATGTAATGTGTAAAATGTCCAATATGATAAAATGACAAAGTGATGACATTTTAAATCCTGCTGGTCTACCACAGTTATTGTCAGGCTAGCTTGGCGTGCTTTTTTATAAGGAGGAGGAAGTCCCTCCTCCAGGGAGCGGTGAAAAATAGCTTCTGGGGACAAGCGCAGGGGGCGTGTCCCATAGTGAGATACCGAAACGAATGTTGAAAGAGACCCGTTAACTTTGAGATGAGGGAACCGGAAGTGCTAAAATACTAACTGATTTCCGGGTTTTAGGACTACAAACTACACCACTCTATGAACTCGACAATTTGATTCATCTGTGGACGCAAAGTCCTGATATAATGATTAATCCACATTAAGACTAAACGAGCACAGACTCAAAGAAAGGTGACCAGGTGGTTTTATTACACTGTTTATCTTCTCAGACTGACTTCAGACCAGAAGATGAATGTTTCTGTGAAGGAAGACGAGGACGGGGCTGAGTCTCTAGGATCGAGATGTCTGTCTGTGAAGGCTGACGGCTCTAAAGATCATCTTCTCCAAAAAGTTAAAAAACTGTAAGAGGACTGACACTAACTCATTCAGTGTTAGCTGATTATATTTTGCCATTTGCTAAATGTTAGAGTAACATTACGCTTCAGGAATTGAAGAAATACTCTGTCAGACCTCCATATTTTTGAGCAGGTGTTGTTGGCAAATCTATTTCATAATCACAAGCTATAACCAGATCACACATCCTGTTGTCGAGTGTCTCCAGCAGCAGGATTAGCAGTTACTTACAACCCAGACTCCCAAAAAGTTGGGCCTTTGTGTAAAACACAAGTAAAACAGAATGTGATCATTTGCAATTCTGTTAGCTGCTGTGATCACAACTTTAATTTTGACCCACAAGAAGTTCTCTAGACGTCTGTGACTGATGTTGAAAATATGTCTAAAATTACATTTTACATTACTTTAATTTTAATCAGAATTTAAGAAGGATTCATGATTTACGAATAAAAATGTCCTGGTGTTTGCAGACTTAAATACAACAGAATGAGACCAGCGTCTGCAGAGTCCGGCTATGTGTCTATGAAGAGAATCTGGTCTGAAGAATATTCTCCAATGCTCAGTAATGAACCTGGATCATCATACACAAAGTAAGAGAACTGATACCAACTAATTCAGTGTTTGCTGCAAAACGTTGTGACACAGAGAACTAATTTGTCACATCTCCCTCTGAGTGTCTGTGACAGCTGTCACTGACTTTACAAACTTTTAAACCACCTTATTATGGACAGTAGCAGCACTTTGTGTTTTTAGACATCTTTAATGACTTTAAGTAGAGAATTTAAGAAGGATTCATGTGTTTTTGAATAAAAACATCCTGGTGTTTGCAGAGTTCAGTACAACAGACGGAAATCAGAGTCTGGAGAATCTGACTGTCTGTCTGTGAAGACTGACGGCTCTAAAGATCATCGTCCAATGTTCAGTAATGAACCTGGACCCTCAGGAACAAAGTAAGACAATGTTTTCACACTAACCTGATAGAAGATGATGCATCTTGGATGAAGATTTAGGATGAAGACAAAATGTTGACTTAAAGTCTTAATGTATTGCATTTAGTGCCGAATGTATAAAATGGCACAGATGACTAAGAATTTACAGTAGCGGTTGCACAAAGTTAGTGAAGTATCTCATCACTCAGTAACTCTCAAAATGGATTCTTATGCCTCAGTGTCAGCGACCACTGTGGCCGAGGCATGATGTTTCATGTTGTCCGTCCATCTGTCAGTCCCATTCCTGATCTCAGGAACTTCTTGAGGGAATTTTCTTACATCTGAAAACAAAACGTCCACTTGGACTCAAGGATGATTAGGTTTTGGTGGTCAAAGGTCACTGTGACCTCACAAAAGAACATTTTTAGCCACAATACAAGAATTAATGCGCTTATTGTGACAAAATGTAATGTGTAAAATGTCCAATATGATAAAATGACAAAGTGATGACATTTTAAATCCTGCTGGTCTACCACAGTTATTGTCACCACTTCTACTGGAAGAGCAGTTTATTAGTGTTAATGAAAGCAGAGGAGCTGAAATAAAAATAAAAATATTCTCATTGCAGACTGAATGCTGGATTAAAAACAGTATTGGATTGGATTTCCAATCAAGAAATCAGTTCAGTCAAACAGGACTGTCTCCACAGAGGTACAGAGAAGAGTCATGTTTCTGAAGAGGAGCAGCTGTCTTTGGATAGTGACTTGTCCCAAGATCAACTTGAAAAGATCATCAGGTCCAGTACTGTAACTGGACCCTCAGACACAGAGTAAGACACTTTTTTTTTTTTTTTTACCGTAAACTGACCAGACTGAAGATGCTGTGTTTAGGATGAAGACAAAATGTCCTGCTAAATGATTTATATTCATAATGCAGAAGAAGTGCAGAGACTTAAGATGGACGCACTGAATTACTGACACTTATCCTGTGACAGACAAGAGACTGGTATGAAGGTAACTCCAGCAGCCTCTGAGGTGTTTCAGAGATCCTTTATTGATTTATTTAAGAAGATGGTAACAGTAACAGTTTGTTACAAAGTAAACCATCTTCCCAAGAAAATCAAGAAAGGATCTTTGCCAATGTTATCACTTTAGTTCAGTCAGTTCAGTTTTTCCTCCATGAGCCGTCTTTGTAAAGAAATTGTCAATACTGCATTTTGAATTCGATTGTTGACAGTGAAGGTTCATTTCCATCAATTTTCAATGTAACGTAGGAATTATGTAACTAAGCAACCGACCACAGAGATTATTCTGAAATGCTGCTAAATAACTCGTCTGGAAGGTGATTATTTTTCACCTATGTACATGTGGACTAGGCCTTAGCACCTCTCATTAAGTCTCCCTCTAATGATCATTCTTCCTCTCACTTGAGCCAAATACTTGAAAGAGAAATTTATACATATTTAAACTCTCTCACTAAGATTTTCTCTCCTTTCCCTCCAAGGAAGTACACAGTGATCACCTCTCCGGAGCAGCGTCAGAGGTATAAGAATGATTTTGCCACCTTGTACAGTGAGTACCAGCGTCTGCATGCTCATTTAGAGCTCATCTGCCGGCGCTTGACTGAGCTTCAAAATGAGTTTAAACAGGTCCAACAAAGCAAAGGAAAGGAGGAGGTAGATTCCCTGAAAGATGCACACAAATCTGTTCCTTGTGTTCCACAATACCCTGATTAAAAAGTGCCCCATTATATTTAACTGGTTCAGTTTTATTCATATCATTTGCCCTTTTGTGTCTCCTCTTCTCAGACAATCCAACATCAGTTACTTCAAGAGTATTGGAAAAGAAAAAAGGTAACGACTATCAAGTATCTTGATCATCATGTATCTGAGTACATTATCAGATTGTGACTGTGCTTTTTCATATCCCTTTCAGACTCATCCGAACTATACTCAAGGAAGGAGACACCTTGAATATCTACACAACAAAATGGAAAATATAAAGAGAAGTATTGCCATTTACGATCAAAGTCGTCTAAGGCAATTCTTGCCACTCGGCAGCCATCCTGGCAACGTCAACAGGGCTCCACCTGACAGACATGAACAATGTGAGTAAAAGCCTACAGGAATATTGTAAAGAAACTTAAACTGTTATTAAAGTGTAACTGTAAGATTGGCTGCTGTGTGTTAATGACACTCAGCAGCAGATCTTTTGCGTTGTTTTCTTTTCTGTTGGGAATGATGATGTCTTGTATTTGGTTTGCCTCAATGCTTATTAGGGATTGAATCTCTCTTCTTCATTGCCAATAGATAACGGCTTTGAACTGTGGACTTGGCTGTTAGAAGTTTATGAATGTTGGGTCACCAGGATGTGTGAAAGTTTGACATCTGCTGCGTCTCCATCCCCTAGATCCATCCACATCTGAGTCAGACCTCCCTGTGTCTTACGACATCAAAGAGGAGAGTAAAGAAGTTAAAGTGGAGCAGCTGTGTCCTGATGATCCAGAGAGGTCGAACCAGCAGCATCAGCTTCTGTGTGGAGAGGCTCAAAATACAAATGTCAGTTTTAGACTGGGGTTTCTTAGTTTCACCACAGCCAGAGTTTAGTATTCATTACCTCCTGCATTCTGTCCATCACAGTCCTGCAGGCTTCACTTGTGCAGGATAATTTCACTTAATGATGATAATATTTTTAACAAAGGACAATGAACTGATGAATAAATATGAAGGAGTGCATATAGACTAAACTGTACGTAACTGGGAGAGTTGAGCTGCAGTCTTTGCCCCCATCTCAATGTGTTTTAATTAACTCTCCCGTCCAGTTTATTTAACTAAGTTTGTGACTCTTTTAATTTTAGGACAAGCAACATTTCCTACCTGAACTACTAACTGAGTCTGGAAAGACATCATACAGGTAACAACACATCAAATGCTCTATAAGAAATGTACTACAGAGCGAGATTAGTGGATTAGCGAGGTATGTTGAATCTATTCTGTGTCACAAACCTGGCTCTCTTTTAAAGGTTCACTCTGTAGCTTTGGGGAAGACATTTTAATCAGAAGAGAAAAATCTTCAGTGACTTTTGTTTATGCCTAAACAAACTAAATAAACAAACTGTGTCCTACAGGTTCAGGTGTTCTGGTCCAGGTGTGTTCCAGTGTGAATCGACTGGACTGGTGTTTGTTATGGTTCAGGAGGCGGAGCTGCTGTACAGGACTGTCCAATGGGATGAGGGCCTCCTCAAATCAGCTGACAAGATGGCTGCAGGGCTGCTGTTCAATATCAAGTGTTCAGAGGATGCTGCTGTCACTCAGCTCCACCTGCCTCACTGTGAAGTTATGGATGGTAAGGACTTTATTGTTCTGTGTTAATAGAGTTTTGTTAGATTAGTCCTTTTACTGCCCCCTACAGGCTGCAGGGTTCATTACAGCCACAGTCTGAACAAACAACATCCTGATGATTTATACGTTCTTAGGGTGTGGTGCAATAGTCTCATCATATGTCCTTTCTTAACCCTGATTGAAACAAAAAGGAAGTTAAGTCGTGATGTGAAGGAGATTTCATCAGGAGAAACAAAAAGACAACTGCTGTGCTGAGAGAATCTGACTGCCCTTCATTTTTCATTTTGCACAGAAGTTGTACATTTTTATATTGTGACATTAAGTATGACTGAAACAATTAGTTCATTATTTTTTCAACAGGAAATTTATTTTGATTAGTGTTATTGCATTGAAGTTACCTTTCAGGCCCATCGACTCTTCACTGCCAAACTGTGAAACAAAGAAGAAAATGCCCCCAAAAAACTAAAAATTTACTTTTCAAGCAAAACTGGATGGTGTTAGAGGAAAGTTCACATCCACCAAATTTGTCACAACTTATCGTCTGAATATCATTTTAAAAAATAAACTATTTTCTTTTTATTTATTTTGCACAATTTTCATGTATTGTTAATTTGGACTAGCAGTCAATGTATCCTCCCCTTGTAGGAGCAAGGGCACAGTCAGTCACCGACTTCCCATCCTCCATCACTGAATATGTGTTCAATAAATTGCTCAACCTGGACAACAGTTGTACAAAGAATCAGCTCAATGTTCTGGAAAACTCAATACAATTAGGACTATAGTTGTAATGAGCAAAACAGCTCTGTGTTTTCACAGCTCCGCTGCCTGAAGGTCTGCTGTCTGTCGTCCACATCACTGGTGATGGAATGAACGTCCTCGAGCCGCTGGAGGTTACAGACACTCATGTGGTTGTCACAGTCTCTCACTTCTCTGCCTTTGGCATTGTGAAGGATTTTATTAAAAGGTTTTTGAACAGCAACAAAATGAGACCAGTTAGCAGCAAAGTCCTGCTGTTCCTCGGACAACCAAACCCAAAAACACAGAGGCGAAAACTCAACGTGTTTCTCCTGCCGAGGAACATCCATCTGGACGAGGTAAAGCTTCATGTTACAGCTGTCAGTCCAAACGTGTCTCCTAAAGGACAACTTTACAATATGTCTTACAACAACAGTAATATGTTCATATGAACACTGAGCAGCGTGTTCTTGCTGTAGTGACTTCTCCTGTTCATACTGGATGTTAAGAGATCCCTACATAATGTTCTTTCAATGTATGTGATGGAGGATAAATTTCACTGCCCCTCCACTGCAGCTCAACAGGGAAACCATAAGAGTAAATTTTACGCAGAACAAACTGTTGTGTTATTCAATCTTGTTTTGGTAACGGATCATTAAAATAATTTGCCACATTCACTTGTAAAAGCAGAGCAAGCAGCTCCTAGCTGCTCTCGTGTCTTGAATATCTGAAGTGAGTGGACCCTGATGTTTCATATTTTTGAATGAATGTATTGGTACTGAAGAAAGGATTGTTCAGAAACCAGTATCGAAGTCAAGGTACCACTATCGAGAGTGTTTTGAACGATTCCCAGCCCTAGTTGCAGCCCCACTCTACTGATGCAGTATATGATGGTACTTGGCGACCTACAAATACACTGATACTGATTTATCTGTGATGAGATATAATTGGCCTGTTAATGTCAGGCTCTACTGAGGAGAAACGGTTTACATGTTAAAATGTTCTGATGTCTCTTCAGGTGAGCAAACAGCAGCGATATACAGAGAACATCCAGGTTCCTTCAAAATGTAAACTCGTTGAAGATCAAAGTTACAGTCTTCACTGTCCTCAGGCCATTAAAATACAGCCTAAGGTGAGTATTTGAAACAAAAGTCTGTTAGTGCTGCAGCATGCTGACACAACTCATCATTGGACACTATAAAGATTCTGACACTTGGTTTTCAGAGTGCAGATTTCGACCTGGAGTTTGGACCAAATTACGACCCAACGTTTGAGGTCCGCCTGCCTACAAACACCGAAGAAGTGACTTTAACAGTCAAAGATCAAAGACAGATGGTGGTCTGGGAGCATGACGTTGATCTCACTGGTAAGACTTCATCCACCTGATGGAACAACAGAGAGGAATAGAATAGATTTGAAGCGGTGATGTTGAAGGGTGTGTGTTGTCTCTGATGCATTCAAATCTGAAAGGATGCAGTGAACAGTCCAGAGTAGACCTCATTAACATTTGGTGCCGATCCAGATAGACGGACCGATGCAGGAATGTTTTCCTCACTTTCTTAAACGTTGATGGGGAGTTTTTCAACATTTTGTAAATTTCTTTGGGAATTATCAAAAAAATTGGGTGTAATTAGGTGGTTGGAATTTCAGTTGAACTTTCTAAGAGTTTTCTTTAAGGGTGATGTTGGTTTTTAAAAGTTTTATCCCTGATATCTTCCAGATTCAAGCAGGAGAACTCCACAGATGAATGTCCGAGCAGAGGACGAGGTCCCAGCAGAGGACAATGTGCCGGCAAACGACAAGCTGAGCTCTATTCGGGCAGAGTTTGTGTCTGGAGTGTCTGGACCTGTTCTGAACCAGCTTCTGGATAAACTTTATCCGGATGTTATAAATTATGAAGAAATGCAGTCAGTTAAAACAAAACCGGTCATACAGGATAAAGCACGAGAGTTGATCGACACAGTGCGACAAAAGGGAACTAGAGCCAGCTCGGCCCTGATCGCTGCTCTCCGTAAGGTGGATCCAAATCTTTCCAGCCATCTGAAATTAAGCTGAAGAAAAATCAAGAAACGTGATGATGAATCTTTATAACAGCTGTTTAAGGGTGTTTTCACACCACATCATTTGATCAGGACCAAGGGGGGAAAAGGTGATGCATTTCAGTTCTGGTCCGGCTCCTGTTCACACTGACTTTTTACAAACGGACCAAGAGGAGTAAAGGATTGTGGTGATTGTCATCCTGCATCATCAGGTCCCACGTGGGGAAATCAAATTCTGGGGACTGCCAGAAGTTCATGCAGCACTTTAATGCTTCTAGTTTGTATATTTATTTTGTTTGGTGTTACAAAGAGCTCAAGAGGTAACTGATCATAAGCATTATTACTATTGTTGGACTGCAAATCACATGTTATGAATACTGATTAACAGGAAGAGATGAAAAGTAAGGCAGCTTGTACATAATTTGGGAGCTTTTTACTGTGGGATCACTGAAACACACTTTTAATGGACTGAATGAACCAACAAAGTAAACCGTAGGATAAAACCACAACAGTTTTAACAGCTTTTAACCTGTTAATCAGGGAAAATACCCATATACAGATATGTATGTGAGGAGTGAGGAGCTAACTGATTGGCTACAGGTCATTCAAAATGAATTGAGGCACGTCAGGGGAGTCTAAAAAAAAAAAATAACAATAAAAAAACCCAACACAAATGCAGTAAAGTTTACAAAAGTTTACACAGTTTGTGTATAAATGTAGCAACATTCAATATTTCTACATTCATATTTTTATGGATTTCTACTACATTTATATAAGTAAATATTTGTCTGCTTCAAAAATATATTTGTAAAACTTATATTTTTTATTTTATGTGTGGATTTGTTGTTTTTTTTTTTCATTTTTATACAATGATACATTTTGGTGTCTGTGAAATGAAATGTATTTTTATGGAGAGAGTAATGCAAGTATAAATCCTGAAATACTTGTCTGAGGCTTGTTCATTTATCAATACTGAGACTGATCTGTCTTTCGTCATACTAACTGGGAAAATGGTCTGTTTTTAGGTTAACCCAACAGGTTAGGTGTGAAGGCAAAGACCTTTCAGTGCTGACTAAGTATCAGTACCTTCTCCAAAGACAACAAGAAGGACCAACTTTGAGCATCTGTATCGCCTCTAAAATTTACACAGGTAAAGTTCACACTGAAGAAGCTGTACGACACATTAAAACTTCACAGGTGTGCAGGGCACCAGAAGAAGGGAGCTGGGAAGGAGCTATTGGCCCTGAATCTATGTCCCTGGGCCAAATTAGTTTTAAGTTGCATATCTCTGTATCCCAGCTGAATCATTCCTTAAGTCGAGAAGTCACACCCTTTCCAGTTTCCCTCATGGGACTTTATTTTAGAAAAACTATGAGATAAAAATGTTTTTGAAAATTTTTTTTCTCCTGTTTGAATTGTCATGAATCACACGTTTGTCAATTTAAAAGCTAACTTTTCAACTTGAGAAAGCCAGTTGTTTTTTTTCATAAAACTAATGAAATATCAGACTGAAAATACATAATTATAAAGACTACACAGCCAACAGTAGTGTTAGTGACATCATCTCTTTGAACCGTCACCAAAACCCATAACTTAAACATTGTAGAGCTGCTCCTGTTTATCAGCAGCTCACAGAGCTGACAAACCTTTAGAGATAACCGCAGTCATTGAAATGACCAGATTTATTGTGATTTTCACCTTTTTTAGTACCTTTTCTGACCCGAGTTGGCGGCCATGTTGTGCTGGTGACGTGTTGAATGAGACGATGTAGTTCACCGAGCGGTTTAACACAAAACTAGATGATATTTTACTTTATTTACTACAAACTGTGTTTCTCAAGTTATAAAAATATCTTTTAAACTTACGTGTGATTCATGATGCAATTCAAACAGTATCAAAAATGTATTTGTTTTTCCTCTATTCACTTCCATACATTTTCCAAAACAAGGTCCCATTAGGGAAACTGGAAGGGGGGGTGACTTTGGGTCTCTATGCAGCTAGACTTTTGGATCTTTGGGTGGTGATCAACATTAGGGTGCATTACCACCACCTACTGTGACCGAGGTGAAGTTAGTTTCAGGTTGGATATTGGACAGACATCCACTCCAGAGAGCCTCCCAGAACCTCACACTGCACTGGAGGCTGACTTAGGGACCATCAGTAAATTACACTACTGTTTGATTGATTTACAGAAAAACAAATGTTTCTTCATGCTGACTTGATGATATAAGTGAAAATTATGATAAAAAAAAAAAATACTAAACTGATCTCATGTAGTGAACTTATTATGATTGCTATGTGTTTTGTATTTATTTAGCAAAAATATTTGTATAAGATGTTTTTTTTTCCCCCAATAGCTTCCATGTCATGTGACCCAGTGACTCCAAACTAATGCTGAGTTGTATCACTACACAGGCCACATAGGACACACCAACAAAGCAAAGTGGTTGTAGCAAACTGAACATGTTTTCACAGTTTTGAGAAGCACAATATGAGCATGTTTGTTTATTGTCAGGAGAATGATGAAGAAGAAACAAATTTTAAAAAATCAAAATATTGATATAAAATAGACGAAGTATAAAAATATAAAAATCTCATAAATCACAGTGTAAGAAAGCCCTATAGGTCAAGGTCCGACAGCACCCTCTACTGGTACAACTGACAGGACAAGCAGAGGTGTGAGGCTGCATGGACGTTCTGTGTTTCGCTAATGACGTGTGCGTTCTTGAGGAGATACCACACACACACACACACCCACCTACACACATACATTTGTTGTACGTTACGTAGATTCCAACAACCTCATTAAAGGAGTGAAATCAGATCTCTGTGTCAAAGTGCCTTGATTCTCTGACTGGAGTCACAGTCCATGATCTGCCGCCTCAACCAGCTATCTGTTTAAAGAGGTGTGCCCTCAAACATTGGTCCTTCGAGCCAGATTGAGTGCAACCAAATAAGAAGATCATGGACAATGCAGCATCAGACATCTCCGAGCACCGGAGCCGTCCGCGGAGAGACCACTGATTACCTGCTTACTTGGAGGACTACCAAGTTGGATTCCCACCATCCATGCACCCAGCTCCACATGCTACTGTTTCCCGCTCCTACAGCCACCACGGCAGCAACCCGAGCAGGACATCCAGCAGCAGTTTGTACATTCATAGCAGATCTAGTAGGCGCACATATTACTCTGTTGGTACGTATCCCACTCAGGGTCTCTCAACTGCACAAGCTGCAATCATGGAAGAGAGAATAAAGCAGTTGGAACTGGAAGATATCCGCCGTTCGATTACGCACGAGACTCAAGCTGACTTGGAGTGTAAACTGCTGGATGATCAAGCGAAAGAAGCACAGCAGCTCCAAGAAGAGGCACTCAAAGCCCGAGAAGCACTCACTAAGCGGCTAGAAAGACAGCGGCGCTTAACGAGAGCGGAACAAGACCTTGAGATCGCCAAGCTTCGTTCGTCGATGTTTTCTGATAGCAGGACGCCTGCACCTTCACCTGCGCCCTCGGACAAGTCAAACGTTTTCCTGGACTTACCACCGCCAGTACAGGCTGACATGCTGTCATCTACCTACCAGCTGTCACCGTCAACCCAGTTACATCCAACGCCCGCACCAGTAGTGCGCCCGCGTATTCCTCCCCCACAAGTGGGGCAACGAGTCATTCCAGTCTCTACGGCACCTCCTGCTGGACCACAGCCAATGCTGCAACCTACTGCCACCCCAGCGATACCAGCTCCCCTGGCAAACCCGACGGCACAGCTCCAGGGTCCAGTACCCATGGCATCTAGATCTGTGAGACTACAACCTGCCCCAGTGTTAGCACCTGTTCCTGTGATACAACCGGTGACACACCCTTCGGTGCATGTCATCACCTCAGCACCTTTAGCCCATACGACAGCTCAGGTGGCATCATCTCTCAAGTCACACCGGCTAGGAAAGATCACCAAATTGTCCAACCCAAAGAGAAGCTGACTGTGTGCTTCAATACCACTGAGAAGGTAAACAGGGAAGGGACAACCGGGCCAGAGCTTACACAGGCAAGGGCCAAATCCAAGCTTAAACCTTACTGTCCATATTGTGATAGTCGCGACCACTACCTTAACTCCTGTGAGGAATTCAAGAAGCTGAACACCGACCAGGTCTTACAGTGGCTCAAGGATGGCAAACGGTGTCGGAAATGCGGACGCGATCACACCGAGGACCGTTGCACTCTTAAGCGCCCTTGTAAAACCTGTAAGGAAACGCACCTCACTGTCTTGCATGAGTCAGTCCACGAAACCAAGCATAAGGTATACACGGTCAGTTTTCTTCCCACAAAGGTGTATCTGGACCGGCCCAACAGATCTCAAAGGGTAATGCTTAAAGTGGTCAAGGTCCTCCTCCATAACGGCAACCGAAGGATGGAGACTTATGCCGTACTCGATGACGGCTCAGAGAGGAGCATTGTCCTTCCTCAAGTGGTGCAACAGCTCAACCTCATCTGCCATCCAGAGACTCTACCCCTGCAGACTGTGCACCAAAGCGTTAAGCAACTCAATGGTGCATCAGTCTCCCTGGAAGTATCATCACCACTACGGCCATCCGAGAAGCACAAGATATCCAACGCCTTCACCGCAGAAGGACTGGCTCTCGCCAAACACACTTATCCAGTTGCCATGCTGCAGCAGAAATACAAACACCTCAGAGAGCTTCCCTTACCACTGGTGAACCGTGCCCAACCTTTGCTCCTTATAGGGTCTGACATGCCTCACCTGATTACCCCAGTCCAACCGGTGCATGCATGACCACCAGGTGGACCTGTTGCCATCTGCACTAAGCTGGGCTGGTCGCTTCAAGGGCCAGTTGATACTGTCCATCTTTCACCTGGGGTCCAGCAATGCCTGCATGTCGCCACCGCCTCAGCTTCCAGTGAGCTTCTCAAGAACGTGGAGCGCCTCTGGCAGATGGACGCCTCACCCTACAGTGAGAAGGCTGCCACTCGCTCAAAGGAGGACCAGCAAGCTCTTACTCTGCTCCAGACAGCCACTACCAGAGTAACAGTAGGTGGCATCTCACGCTATGCCACGCCTCTTCTGCGCCATAGGACCGACATGGCTCTCCATGCTCCTGTGGAAGCAGTACTCTCCAGGCTTCGTAGCACAGAGCGGAAGCTAGCTAGGAACCCCACACAAGCTGAGTCTTACTGCGCTGAGATCCGGAAGCTGGAAGAAGCTGATTATGTATCAAGGGTCTCACCAGGAGAAGCCAGCCAGTCATCAGAGTCATGGTTGATCCCACACCACATGGTCCATCACAACGGAAAGGACAGAGTTGTCTTTGACTGTTCTTTCCAATACCGAGGACAGTCACTGAATGAGCTACTGTTGCTTGGACCAACCTTAGGGCCGTCCCTACTTGGTGTCCTACTGTGGTTCCGTCAGCACTCGGTTGCTGTGAGCAGGGACATAAAGGCTATGTTCCATCAGATCCGCCTGCAGCCCATTGACACACCGGTGCTGAGGTTCATCTGGAGAGACATGCAGAGGGAGGAGGAGCCGACCATCTACGACGGCAGGTGCTACCGTTCGGCACTACATGCAGCCCCTGTTGCGCTGTATATGCCCTCCAACGTCATGTTCAGGACAACTGTGGTGACAAGTCTAACTTGGTCGAGGTCGTGGAGCACTCTTTCTATGTGGACAATTGTCTACATAGCACCCGCACAAACACACAGTATTATCTTAAAATCACCTGTTAACTTGTGGATTGAAACTGGGATACAAAGATCTGCAACTTAAAGCGAATGTGGGCCAGCGATGTAAAATCGGGGGCCAATGGCTACTTCCTACTTCCGGTGCCCTTGCTCAGACCACATACACCCTCCGACTCTGGCTACATATTGATCATATTAATTGTTTTCTCAGTTTGTGTGTCAGCAAACATGCTGCATGAACCCATATCACATTTAGACAGCTATGAACTAAAGAGCAGTTCATCTCAAAACACTGGAGAAGCAGTAGAAGAGGTAAATCAGTAACTACTAAGTTGGCTTTAAAAGGTTTTTGACCACACTTTTAATTGTGCCTGTTCCCTTGGTCTCATTTAATAAAAGCATTTGTATTTTCAGATTACACTGAGTGATGTGAGAGTGTGAGGACGCCTTCACAAGTAACCGGCTTGGTTCGGTTACAACAGAACTTCCCAGTTAGTACAGAGAAAGTCAGATCGGTCTCAATAAATGAATGTATTTTCAGGATTTATACATAAATGACATAAAAAACATTTCAATACACACAGAAAACATCATTGTATAAAAATATAAAACAAATCCATATAAAAAGGTTTAAAAATGTGTTTTTGATGCAAGCAAACCATTTTCTTGTTTTAAATAAATGTAGTAGAAATGTGTAAATATACTGTGTATTTAAAGTATTTACAATTTTCATCAAAAACATCATTTGAATTGTTACATTTATATACAGACTGTTGAACCTGCATTTACACACTGATTCATTCACTCATTTGTAAACTTCATTGCATTTGTGTGGGATTTTCTGAGACTCCCCTGACGTGAATCATTTCATAAATGTATTTTTATTTTCCCTGATGAGCAGGTGAAAAGCTGTTCAAACTGCTTTGCTTTTATCCTACTCTGTTTACTTTGTTGTTTCATTGGATCGATTAAGTGTTTCAGTGATCCCACAGTAAAAAGCTCCAAATCATGTACAAGCTGCTTCCTTTTTGTCTCTTCCTGTTAGTCAGTATTCATAACATGTGATTTGCAGTCCAACAATAGTAATAATGCTTATGATCAGTTACCTCTTGAGCTCTTTCTGACACCAAACAAAATAAATATACAAACTAGAAGCATTAAAGTGCTGCATGAACTTCTGTCAGTCACCAGAATTTAATTTCCCCACGTGGGACCTGATGATGCAGGATGACAATCACCATAATCCTTTACTCCTCTTGGTCCGTTTGTAAAAAGTCAGTGTGAACAGGAGCCGGACCAGAACTGAAATGCATCACTCTTATCATTTCCCCCAATGAGCCAGACTCCAAATGTGAAAACACCCTTAAACAGCGGTTATAGAGATTCATTGTCACATGTTTCTTGATTTTTCTTCAGCTTAAGTTCAGCACTCTAGAAAGATTTGGATCCACCTTACGGAGAGCAGCGATCAGGACCCAGCTGGCTCCATTTTCCTTTTTTCGTACTGTGTCGATCAACTCTCGTGCTCTATCCTGTATGACCGGTTTTGCTTTAACTGACTGCATTTCTTCATCATTTATAAAGTCCAGATCAAGAAGTTTATCCAGAAGCTGGTTCAGAACAGGTCCAGACACTCGTCTTACAAACTCTGTTCGAACTAAATGCAGCCTCTGCTCTGCTGGGATCCTCTGCTCTGCTGGGGCATTTCTTTGTGGAATTCTCCCTCTTGAATCTGGAAGATACCCAGGCATAAATATTTGAATAACCAACATCACTTTGAAAGTAAAGCACAACATTTTGAGGTTCTACTGAAACTAGAACTTCAGTCAGTATAGCGCATACCTCCACTAAGGCCCAACAGTTCCCTTTAATTCAATCAAGCCTAATCCAACACCAAATGAAACATATTTAAATCTGCTACATCCAGATTTGTGTGTGTCTGCATTAGATTGTCCTCACTCTTGGATTCCAGCCACCTAAATACACCCGATTTCTTTCACCAAGATTCATGGATAATTCCCAGAGAAATTAACAAAATGTTGAAAAACTCCCCATCAACATTTAAGAAAGTGAGGAAAAAATTCTTGCATCTGTCCGTCTATCTGGATCGGCACCAAATGTTAATGAGGTCTATTCTGGACTGTTCACTGCATCCTTTCAGATTTGAATGCATCAGAGACAACACACACCCTTCAACATCACCGCTTCAAATCTATTCTATTCCTTTCTGTTGTTCCATCAGGTGGACGAAGTCTTACCAGTGAGATCAACGTCATGCTCCCAGACCACCATCTGTCTTTGATCTTTGACTGTTACAGTCACTTCTTCGGTGTTTGTAGGCAGGCGGACCTCAAACGTTGGGTCATAATTTGGTCCAAACTCCAGGTCGAAATCTGCACTCTGAAAACCAAAGTGTCAGAATCTTTATAGTGTCCAATAATGAATCGTGTCAGCATGCTGCAGCACTAACACAGACTTTTGTTTCAAATACTCACCTTAGGCTGTATTTTAATGGCCTGAGGACAGTGAAGACTGTAACTTTGATCTTCAATGAGTTTACATTTTGAAGGAACCTGGATGTTCTCTGTATATCGCTGCTGTGTGCTCACCTGAAGAGACATCAGAACATTTTAACATGTAAACCGTTTCTCCTCAGTAGAGCCTGACATTAACAGGCCAATTATATCTCATCACAGATAAATCAGTATCAGTGTATTTGTAGGTCGCCAAGTACCATCATATACTGCATCAGTAGAGTGGGGCTGCAACTAGGGCTGGGAATCGTTCAAAACACTCTCGATAGTGGTACCTTGACTTCGATACTGGTTTCTGAACAATCCTTTCTTCAGTACCAATACATTCATTCAAAAATAAAGAAAATATGAAACATCAGGGTCCACTCACTTCAGATATTCAAGACACGAGAGCAGCTAGGAGCTGCTTGCTCTGCTTTTACAAGTGAATGTGGCAAATTATTTTAATGATCCGTTACCAAAACAAAATGAATAACACAACAGTTTGTTCTGCATAAAATTCCCTCTTATGGTTTCCCTGTTGAGCTGCAGTGGAGGGGCAGTGAAATTTATCCTCCATCACATACGTTGAAAGAACATTATGTAGGGATCTCTTAACATCCAGTATGAACAGAAGAAATCACTACAGCAAGAACACGCTGCTCAGTGTTCATATGAACATATTACTGTTGTTGTAAGACATATTGTAAAGTTGTCCTTTAGGAGACAAGTTTGGACTGACAGCTGTAACATGAAGCTTTACCTCGTCCAGATGGATGTTCCTCGGCAGGAGAAACACGTTGAGTTTTTGCCTCTGTGTTTCTGGGTTTGGTTGTCCGAGGAACAGCAGGACTTTGCCGCTAACTGGTCTCATTTTGTTCAACAACCATTTAAAAAAATTCTTCACTATGCCAAAGAAACTGAACTGAGAGACTGTGACAACCACATGAGTGTCTGTAACCTCCAGCGGCTCCAGGACGTTCATTCCATCATCAGTGATGTGGACGACAGACAGCAGACCTTCAGGCAGCGGAGCTGTGAAAACACAGAGCTGTCAAACTTTTGCTCATTACAACTATAGTCCTAATTGTATTGAGTTTTCCAGAACATTGAGCTGATTCTTTGTACAACTGTTGTCCAGGTTGAGCAATTTATTGAACACACATTCAGTGATGGAGGATCGGAAGTCGGTGACTGACTGTGTCCTTGCTCCTACAAGGGGAAGATAAATTGACTGCTAGTCCAAATTAACAATAAATGAAAATTGTGCAAAATGAATAAAAAGAAAATAGTTTATTCTTTTAAATAATATTCAGACGATAAATCGTGACAAATTTGTTGGACGATGAACCCTTTTACACCATCCAGTTTTGCTTGAAAAGTACATTTTCTTGTCTAATGAATTATCATTAATCAAAATAAATTTTCTATTGAAAAAGTAATGAACTAATTGTTTCAGTCATACTTATTGTCACAATAAAAAAAATCACAACTTCCGTGCAAAATGAAAAATGAAGGGCAGTCAGATTCTCTCAGCACAGCAGTTGTCTTTTTGTTTCTCCTAATGAAATCTCCTTCACATCACAACTTGAGCTTCCTTTTTGTTTCAATCAGGGTTAGGAAAAGACATATGATGAGACTACTGCACCACACCCTAAGAACGTATAAATCATCAGGATGTTGTTTGTTCAGACTGTGGCTGTAATGAACCCTGCAGCCTGTAGGGGGCAGTAAAAGGACTAATCTAACAAAACTCTTTATTAACACAGCACAATAAAGTCCTTACCATCCATAACTTCACAGTGAGGCAGGTGGAGCTGACAGACAGCAGCGTCCTCTGAACACTTGATATCGTACAGCAGCCCTGCAGCCATCTTGTCAGCTGATTTGAGGAGGCCCTCATCCCATTGGACAGTCTTGTACAGCAGCTCCACCTCCTGAACCATAACAAACACCAGTCCAGTCAATTCACACTGGAACACACCTGGACCAGAACACCTGAACCTGTAGGACACAGAGGAGCTGTTAACAACAAGCCAGTCTGTCGTCAAAGGATCTGTTATGACGTGCAGATGCTTGGCTTTTTTATTCATCATATACGTTGTGTTTTACATGTTTAAATCTTCCTTTCTGCACAACCTGCAACATTTCTGCTCACACTGAAAACTATCCCATCGTCCAACAGACAGAAGTTCACCACAAATTTTAAAATTCAAGAAATTAGCTAAATTGTAAATGTTGAACTTTCAATTAAACTGTAAATGTTGAAAGGAGTCGACTAGTTCCCTGTACCACTAAGCAGGATCGACATTGCCAAGCTTTCTTTGCATGAGTTGGCTCTACAAAACCTAAAACCTCAGTCATGGATTACAGGTAACAAATAGTAAATGAATAAATAAATATTCTGTCATAATAAATAGTGTTTATTAACCTGCTTTGTTAACCCAGTCTTTCTTTTTCAGGCTGTGTGCACGTTCCCATTAAAAGGGGCATTTCACTGCACATTCTGAGCCTTTAAACTGTAAACTTGATAAAGCATATTCACATATTCTACTCAAGAGTTTCAAACAGGTCTGACAGTCACATATTGAGGTATATGTAGTAATCTGTTTACTTTCATTGACTGAATATTATCTGTGATAAATGCCAAGAGACTGATCAGACTTCAGCAAATCAGGACCAAGCATAAAAACATAATCCACAGTGGAAACGTTTGGAGGAATTACACTACATTTCATTTGTCATCGTAGGCCACTGATTTATAACAGCGAACTTTTGATGTATGTTTTGTGACTTCTCTTATAACAAGCAGATTTTCTGCAGGACTGATTGAGCTCCATAATCTGGACCAGATTATGTCTGCATCTTAAATTAGCATGGTGATCTCTCTAGATTAAATGTATATTTATTCAGTCATTAAAACAAAGAGAGTTTGTTTATTTAGTTTGTTTAGGCGTAAACAAATGTCACTGAAGATTTTTCTCTTCTGATTAAAATATCTTCCCCAAAGCTACAGAGTGAACCTTTAAAAGAGAGCCAGGTTTGTGACACAGAATAGATTCAACATACCTCGCTAATCCACTAATCTCGCTCTGTAGTACATTCCTTATAGAGCATTTGATGTGTTGTTACCTGTATGATGTCTTTCCAGACTCAGTTAGTAGTTCAGGTAGGAAATGTTGCTTGTCCTAAAATGAAGAGAGTCACAAAATTAGTTAATTAAACTGGATGGGAGAGTTAATTAAAACACATTGAGATGGGGGCAAAGACTGCAGCTCAACTCTCCCAGTTACGTACAGTTTAGTCTATATGCACTCCTTCATATTTATTCATCAGTTCATTATCCCTGGTTAAACATATTATCATCATTCAGTGAAATTATCCTGCACAAGTGAAGCCTGCAGGACTGTGATGGACAGAATGCAGGAGGTAATGAATACTAAACTCTGTGGCGAAACTAAGAAACCCCAGTTTAAAAATGTGACAAACTGACATTTGTATTTTGAGCCTCTCCACACAGAAGCTGATGCTGCTGGTTCGACCTCTCTGGATCATCAGGACACAGCTGATCCACTTTATTCTCTTTACTCTCCTCTCTGATGTCGTCAGACACAGGGAGGTCTGACTCAGATGTGGATGGATCTAGGGGATGGACACGCAGCAGATGTCAAACTTTCACACATCCTGGTGACCCAACATTCATAAACTTCTAACAGCCAAGTCCACAGTTCAAAGCCGTTATCTATTGGCAAACCCTCCAATAAAGCCAACATGTAGAAAATCAAGTAAAAAGTTAAGGCCAAGTGCAGGTATGTTTAAGTCAAGACAAGGTCCAAAGGGGGTCAATGCAAATTTAAGACCAAGTCCACACTGTATAATTAAAGAAAATTAACAAAAAGAGAGATTCAATCCCTAATAAGCATTGAGGCAAAACAAATACAAGACATCATCATTTCACAACATTTAAAACAGAAAAGAAAACAACGCAAAAGATCTGCTGCTGAAATTACTGAGTGTCATTAACACACAGCAGCCAATCTTACAGTTACACTTTAATAACAGTTTAAGTTTCTTAACAATATTCCTGTAGGCTTTTACTCACATTGTTCATGTCTGTCAGGTGGAGCCCTGTTGACGTTGCAATGATGGCTGCCGAGTGGCAAGAATTGCCTAAGATGACTTAGATCGTACATGGCAATACTTCTCTTTATATTTTCCATTTTGTTGTGTAGATCTTCAAGGCGTTTCCTCCCTTGAGTATAGTTTGGATGAGTCTTAAAGGGATATGAAAAAGCAGTCACAACTTTTTAATCAAGGTATTGTGGAACACAAGGAACAGATTTGTGTGCATCTACCTTCTTTCCTTTGATTTGTTGGACCTGTTTTTCAAGCTCATTTTGAAGCTTAGTTGAGATGTCCTCTAACTGAGCATGCAGACACTGGTACTCACTGTACAAGGTGCAGAAATCTTCCCTATATCTCTGACTGATCACTGTGTACTTCCTTGGAGGGAAAGGAGAGAAAATCTTAGTGAGAGAGTTTAAATATGTATACATTTCTCTTTCAAGTATTTGGCTCAAGTGAGAGGAAGAATGATCACTAGAGGGAGACTTAATGAGAGGTGCTAAGGCCTAGTCCACATGTACATGGGTAAAAAATAATCACCTTCCAGATGAGTGATTTAACAGCATTTCAGAATAATCTCTGTGGTCGGTTGCTTAGTTACAGAATTCCTATGTTACATCGAAAATTGATGGAAATGAGCCTTCACTGTCAACAATCGAATTCAAAATGCAGTACTGACAATTTCTTTACGAAGACGGCTCATGGAGGAAAAACTGAACTGACTGAACTAAAGTGATAACATTGGCAACGATTCTTTATTGATTTTCTAGGGAAGATGGTTTACTCAGGGAATAAACTGGTGTGTGAGAGTGTATGAATGTTTATAGCTCCTGATGAGCATGTGGCACTGTACACAGTACTGAGGTTGAAGAATTTTTGAAGAGGATCTTGGGACAAGTCACTATCCAAAGACAGCTGCTCCTCTTCAGAAACATGACTCCTCTTCGTACCTCTGTGGAGACAGTCCTGTTTGACTGAACTGATTTGTTGATTGGTTTTTAAAAAATAAATAAGATTTAGCAAAAAAAATTTATAGAAAAGTAAGTGTTTCTTTTCTGTTTGAAATCCAGCATTCAGTCTGCAATGAATATTATTTTTTCTTTTTATTTCAGCTCCTCTGCTTTCATTAACACTAATAAACTGCTCTTCCAGTAGAAGTGGTGGCAATAACTGTGGTAGACCAGCAGGATTTAAAATGTCATCACTTTGTCATTTTATCCTATTGGACATTTTACACATTAAGGTCATTAATTCTTGTGTTGTGGCCAAAAATATTATTTTGTGAGGTCACAGTGACCTTTGACCTTTGACCACCAAAACCTAATCATCCTTGAGTCCAAGTGGACGTTTTGTTTTCAGATGTAAGAAAATTCCCTCAGGAAGTTTCTGAGATCAGGAATGGGACTGACAGATGGACGGACAACATGAAACATCATGCCTCGGCCACAGTGGTCGCTGACACTGAGGCATAAGAATCCATTTTGAGAGTTGCTGAGTGATGAGATACTTCACTAACTTTGTGCAGCTGAGTCATCTGTGCCATTTTATACATTCAGCATCAAATGCAATACATTAAGACTTTAAGTCAACATTTTGTCTTCATCCAAGATGCATCATCTTCTATCAGGTCAGTTTGAAAACATTGTCTTACTTTGTTTCTGAGGGTGCAGGTTCATTTCTGAACATTGGAAGATGAACTTTAGGGCCGTCACTCATCATAGACACATAGCCGGATTCTCCAGACTCTGAACTCGGACTGTTGTACTGAACTCTGCAAACACCAGGACATTTGTATTCATAACACATGAATCCTTCTTAAATTCTCTACTTAAAGTCATTAAAGATGTCTATAAACACAAAGTGCTGCTACTGTCCATAATAAGGTGGTTTAAAAGTTTGTAAAGTCAGTGACAGCTGTCACAGACACTCAGAGGGAGATGTGACAAATTAATTCTCTGTGTCACATCGTTTTGCAGCAAACACTGAATTAGTTGGTATCATTTCTCTTACTTTGTGTATGATGATCCAGGTTCATTACTGAGCATTGGAGAATATTCTTCAGACCAGATTCTCTTCTTAGACACATAGCCGGACTCTGCAGACTCTGGTCTCTCTCTGTTGTATTGAACTCTGTAAACACCAGGACGTTTTTATTCATAACTCATGAATCCTTCTTAAATTCTCTGATTCAAATTAAAGTAATGTAAAATGTAATTTTAGACATATTTTCAACACCAGTCACAGACGTCTGGAGAACTTCTTGTGGGTCAAAATTAAAGTTGTGATCACAGCAGCTAACAGAATTGCAAATGATCACATTCTGTTTTACTTGTGTTTTACACAAAGGCCCAACTTTTTGGAAGTCTGGGTTGTAAGTAACTGCTAATCCTGCTGCTGGAGACACTCAACAACAGGATGTGTGATCTGGTTATAGCTTGTGATTATGAAATAGATCTGCCAACTAGTGCTTGCTTAAAAATATGGAGGTCTGACAGAGTATTTCTTCAATTCCTGAAGCGTAATGTTACTCTAACATTTAGCAAATGGTAAAATATAATCAGCTAACACTGAATGAGTTAGTGTCAGTCCTCTTACTTTGCGTCAAAGCGTGTAAGATGATCTTTAGAGCCGTCAGCCTTCACAGGCAGACGGCTCGATCCTGGAGACTCAGCCCCGTCCTTCTCTTCCTTCACAGAAACATTCATCTTCTGGTCTGAAGTCAGTCTGAGAAGATAAACAGTGTAATAAAACCACCTGGTCACCTTTCTTTGAGTCTGTGCTCGTTTAGTCTTAATGTGGATTAATCATTATATCAGGACTTTGCGTCCACAGATGAATCAAACTGTCTATATAAATATACTATATATACATATATATATGTCTATGGTTTGTAGTCCCAAAACCCGGAAATCAGTTAGTATTTTAGCACTTCCGGTTCCCTCATCTCAAATTTAACGTTTTTTTTTTAATTTGGTTTTCAGTTAAATGCCTGAAATAAGGTGTGTGGTTACCACAGGCTGAAGATATTTACACGTTTTGTTCTACGACATAAAATACATCATTAAATGTCCCACAGTTTAATTATAAAGCGCTTATGTGTGTAAAAAACAGTGGTTGCTAACAAGCGTCTAAATGAGACTACAGAGGTTGTCGCGGACATTAAACGTCATCACAGCGAACAGGAGACTCATCTACTCACTAGTTCGTCTTTACAGGCCGACTTTAGTTACAAACTATTCTAACTTTAACTTTACAACTTGTACATTTATCAGTTTATACAAAACGTGTATAGTAACTGTGTAGTAAGACGCTTAGTGGTGGTGACGTTTAAATCATGCGACAACATTAACTTTTTACTGCTAGAGGGAACCAGGGCGATGCTAACTTCAGAGTTAGCCTTCAATAATACGTCATCCCTCCACCACTGTGACGTCATTGGTTCATTGACTGTCTAGAAAACTGACTCAGAGACCTTAATCGTAAAAATAATTTTTAAAAAATGTTCTCACACTCACCCTGCCTCAGACTTCAGTCCTGCTCCTGCTGCTCTGTTGACTCAAAATGGAGCCTGAACCGACAGACTGAACAGTTTCACTTCCAGGTTCCCTCCCTCTCCACTATGGTGTGTGTGTGTGTGTGTGGTGCTGTTTACCATGACGTGTTTATGAGCTGACTGAACTGAAATGACTATTATTCTACTTTTGCTTTCTCTATTTGTCAACATTAGTTACTTTGCAGATTCTGATTATTAATACAGAATTTATTGATAAAGTGTTTCCATATGATTGTTGAGCAGGATGTCCCCAGCCTGTAAAAGTCAGGTACTAGTTTCTCCTTTGTTTTTTAATGCATCTTACAAAATCCACACACCATCTCCTCTCTTGTGCGTCACTGTAGGTGAGTGAGATGTTTTTCAGAGGTTCAAAGCTTATTGATCAAATGTAAAACATGCAGCAGTCTTTATATATTATTTTTCTACTCTTTCACAACCTTATTCAAGACGTGTTTTTTTGTGAGTTTGAATCAGTTATACATCTGGCCCCTGGTTAGTTCCTCCTACTGTTTTTTAATTAAGATTTTAGCACAGAACTGTGACTACGACCCCTGAATGAAGTTAAGTGACTCTGAAAAGAACAATTAAGATCCAGCAAAGTGCCGTGTAATCCAGTTATTTTTTCTTTACATATGCATTTAAAAATGTGCCGTCTCGGTCCAAATCTAGTTTTAACATCTTGGAAACGTGCAGAGAAAACCAGCCATCTTTAATTTACCAATCAAGTATAAAAACTATCATCAAGTGCAAAATTTGTCAGTTGATAATTTCAGGACAGCAAAAAATCAACAGATTTTTATTTTCCAAATCAGGTCATTTCTTTTAGCCATTTTATGTACAGCTCCAGCTTTAGGCAAGATATCAGCATCTACCACTTTTTACCATTAAGCCTCCCTGATTCACCGCAGATCTTTAAAAATCTGACTTAATCAATAGCTTCCATGTCATGTGACCCAGTGACTCCAAACCAGTGCTGAATTGTATGGGACAAATGAGACACACCTGTTTTTATTCAATTCTACTGCTTCTTCTATTTTATATTATATTTTCAGATTACACTGAGTGATGTGAGAGTGTGAGGACGCCTTCACAAGTAACCGGCTTGGTTCGGTTACAACAGAACTTCCCAGTTAGTACAGAGAAAGTCAGATCAGTCTCAATAAATGAATGTATTTTCAGGATTTATACATAAATGACATAAAAAACATTTCAATACACACAAAAAACATCATTGTATAAAAATATAAAACAAATCCATATAAAAAGGTTTAAAAATGTGTTTTTGATGCAAGCAAAACATTTTCTTGTTTTAAATAAATGTAGTAGAAATATGTAAATATACTGTGTATTTAAAGTATTTACAATTTTCATCAAAAACATCATTTGAATTGTTACATTTATATACAGACTGTTGAACCTGCATTTACACACTGATTCAGTCACTCATTTGTAAACTTCACTGCTTTTTTGTGGGATTTTCTGAGACTCCCCTGACGTGAATCATTTCATAAATGTATTTTTATTTTCCCTGATGAGCAGGTGAAAAGCTGTTAAAACTGCTGTGCTTTTATCCTACTCTGTTTACTTTGTTGTTTCATTGGATCGATTAAAAAGTGTTTCAGTGATCCCACAGTAAAAAGCTCCAAATCATGTACAAGCTGCTTCCTTTTCGTCTCTTCCTGTTAGTCAGTATTCATAACATGTGATTTGCAGTACAACAATAGTAATAATGCTTATGATCAGTCACCTCTTGAGCTCTTTCTGACACCAAACAACATGAATATACAAACTAGAAGCATTAAAGTGCTGCATGAACTTCTGTCAGTCACAAGAATTTGATTTCCCCACGTGGGACCTGATGATGCAGGATGACAATCACCACAATCCTTTACTCCTCTTGGTCCGTTTGTAAAAAGTCAGTGTGAACAGGAGCCGGACCAGAACTGAAATGCATCACTCTTATCATCCCCAATGAGCCAGACTCCAAGTGTGAAAACACCCTTAAACAGCTGTTATAGAGATTCATTATCACATGTTTCTTGATTTTTCTTCAGCTTAAGTTCAGCACTCTGGAAAGATTTGGATCCACCTTACGGAGAGCAGCGATCAGGACCGAGCTGGCTACAGTTCCCTTTTTTCGTACTGTGTCGATCAACTCTCGTGCTTTATCCTGTATGACCGGTTTTGCTTTAACTGACTGCATTTCTTCATCATTTATAAAGTCCAGATCAAGAAGTTTATCCAGAAGCTGGTTCAGAACAGGTCCAGACACTCGTCTCACAAACTCTGGTCGAACTAAATGCAGCCTCTGCTCTGCTGGGACCCCGTCCTCTGCTGGGGCATTTCTTCCTTCAGTTCTCCTTCTCCTTCTTCTTCTTCTATCTAGAAGATACACAGGGGAAAAATATTTTAATAACCAACATCAATTTGAAAGAAAAGTCTTAGAAAAGCACAAAATATTAAGGTTCTACTGAAACTAGAACTTCACTCAATAGAGCGCATACCTCCACCAAAGCCAACAGCCCCCTTTAATTCATTTAAGGCTTAAATTTTAAGCCTAATCCAATACCAAATGTAACATATTTAAATCCACTAGATCCAGTTCTTTATATGTGTCTGCGTCAGATTGTCCTCACTCTTAGATTCCAGCCACCTAAATACACCAGATTTTTTTCATCAAGATTCATTATTCCCAGTGAAATTAAGAAAATTTACATTTAGGGCATTTAGCGGACACTTTTGTCCAAAGCAACTTACAATAAGTACATTTGTCACAAGAAAGAAACCACAACATTTCACCGTTGATAAAGTAAGAATGAAAAAAAAAAAAAAAAAGAGGAGGGAGGGAGTCATGCTATGCTAAATGTTGAAAAACTCTCCATCAATGGTGAAGACAGTGAGGAAAACATTCCTGCATCCGTCCATCTATCTGGATCGGCACCAAATGTTAATGAGGTCTATTCTGGACTGTTCACTGCATCCTTTCAGATTTGAATGCATCAGAGACAACACACACCCTTCAACATCACCGCTTCAAATCTATTCTATTCCTTTCTGTTGTTCCATCAGGTGGATGAAGTCTTACCAGTGAGATCAACGTCATGCTCCCAGACCACCATCTGTCTTTGATCTTTGACTGTTAAAGTCACTTCTTCGGTGTTTGTAGGCAGGCGGACCTCAAACGTTGGGTCGTAATTTGATCCAAACTCCAGGTCGAAATCTGCACTCTGAAAACCAAAGTGTCAGAATCTTTATAGTGTCCAATAATGAATCGTGTCAGCATGCTGCAGCACTAACACAGACTTTTGTTTCAAATACTCACCTTAGGCTGTATTTTAATGGCCTGAGGACAGTGAAGACTGTAACTTTGATCTTCAACGAGTTTACATTTTGAAGGAACCTGGATGTTCTCTGTATATCGCTGCTGTGTGCTCACCTGAAGAGACATCAGAACATTTAAACAGTTTCTCCTCAGTAGAGCCTGACATTAACAGGCCAATTATATCTCATCACAGATAAATCAGTATCAGTGTATTTGTAGGTCGCCAAGTACCATCATATACTGCATCAGTAGAGTGGGGCTGCAACTAGGGCTGGGAATCGTTCAAAACACTCTCGATAGTGGTACCTTGACTTTGATACTGGTTTCTGAACAATCCTTTCTTCAGTACCAATACATTCATTTAAAAATATAAACATCAGGGTCCACTCACTTCAGATATTCAAGACACGAGAGCAGCTAGGAGCTGCTTGCTCTGCATTTACAAGTGAATGTGGCAAATTATTTTAATGATCCGTTATCAAAACAAAATGAATAACACGACAGTTTGTTCTGCATAAAATTCCCTCTTTGTGTTTCCCTCCATCACATACATTGAAAGAACATTATGTAGGGATCTCTTAACATCCAGTATGAATAGAAGAAATCACTACAGCAAGAACACGCTGCTCAGTGTTCATATGAACATATTACTGTTGTTGTAAGACATATTGTAAAGTTGTCCTTTAGGAGACACGTTTGGACTGACAGCTGTAACATGAAGCTTTACCTCGTCCAGATGGATGTTCCTCGGCACGAGAAACACGTTGAGTTTTTGTCTCTGTGTTTTTGGGTTTGGTTGTCCGAGGAACAGCAGGACTTTGCCGCTAACTGGTCTCGTGTTGTTGCTGTTCAAAAACCTTTTAATAAAATCCTTTACAATGCCAATGGGAGAGAAGTGAGAGACTGTGACAACCACATGAGTGTCTGTAACCTCCAGCGGCTCCAGGACGTTCATTCCATCATCAGTGATGTGGACGACAGACAGCAGACCTTCAGGCAGCGGAGCTGTGAAAACACAGAGCTGTTTTGCTCATTACAACTATAGTCCTAATTGTATTGAGTTTTCCAGAACATTGAGCTGATTCTTTGTACAACTGTTGTCCAGGTTGAGCAATTTATTGAACACATATTCAGTGATGGAGGATGGGAAGTCGGTGACTGACTGTGTCCTTGCTCCTACAAGGGGAAGATAAATTGTTGCGCCTTTGGGGAAAATTTTTTTTATTTTAAGATTTAATGCCTGGTTAGCCATTGCTGTAACCTATCCAGCATCCCAAATGTGGTTGTATTTTTCACTTGGTTGTCGTGTTTTTATAGCCTGTATGAACAACAAAAAATTATCAAAGATGGGCTATTGGTGGGCCATCTTCAGAAGACTACAGTTTCACCATGGCCAGAATCAGTAACATCTGTAGTTGCATAATATCATTGGCAAGTATGAGCACAGTCTGAAATATCAGATTTCCTAATGAAATCCCTCACATCATGACTTGACCCTGTGACCTTGTCAATCGGGGTTAGGGAAAAGTGGTTTAGTGAAGACTGTTGAAATCGATGGGGAATATTACTTGATTATTGACTGTTAATTAAATCATTAATCAATGAAATGTATGTTATTATTATTCATTAATAATCACCAGAGCACCACCCTGGAATCAGAGAACAATAATCAAATGGGGTAAATCCGAGCACCGACTGTCTCAACCAGCTGTTATTAAAATATTAGATGGGCAAAATAACTGCTCAGTTACAATCAGCAGTGCGAATGCTGTAGTTAGGCTTCTGGTTTTACCTACAGGCCTCTCTATTGTCTGCAATATGTGGATGAGGTCCCAACAAGATATAGTGACTATTCCTTGGCACCGTAAGAAAGAAGAAACTCTCCATTCATATAGCACAATAAAGTCCTTACCATCCATAACTTCACAGTGAGGCAGGTGGAGCTGACGGACAGCAGCATCCTCTGAACACTTGATATCGAACAGCAGCCCTGCAGCCATCTTGCCAACTGATTTGAGGAGATACTCATCCCATTGGACCGTCCTGTACAGCAGCTCCGCCCCCTGAACCATAACAAACACCAGTCCAGTCGATTCACACTGGAACACACCTGGACCAGGACAAATGAACCTGTAGGACACGGAGGAGCTGTTAACAACAAGCCAGTCTGTCGTCAAAAGATCTGTTAAGACGCGCAGATGCTTGGCTTTTTTATTCATCATATACGTTGTGTTTTACATGTTTAAATCTTCCTTTCTGCATAATCTGCAACCTTTCTGCTCACACTGAAAACTATCCCATCGTCCAACAGATAGCAATTTTAAAATAAGCCAAATTCTGACATGAATTAAGCCTTATGCATATAGCATCTGCCCTGCTTTATGACAACACAAACACATCCAGCTTTTGTCCTGTTAAGCAGCCAAGGTGTGGACTGAAGACACATGACTTGGACTCAAGACGGACTCGAATCACTTTCGACTCTACTTGACAAAATCAAAGGAAAATTGCAACTAGATTTGGACTTTTCCAGTAATACTCGTGACTTCACTTGGACTTGAGCCTTTTGACTTGAAAATTATTTATTTACTTATTACCTTCCCCTATCGCAAAGATAAAAAAAATATGTATTTTTTAAAAAGTGTGCCATCAATCAGCTATTTTCCTTAAGTTACTGAATTACTTAATGTTGACACCATGGGTCCCAAATTAACACCCAACACATTGCAGATATGGGTAGATTTTCCGTTTGGTCATTACTTTCTTGTTCTTTTACTACAGCGTTTTTATAATTGGATACTAAAATCATAACAATATCCAATTCATTTTTCATAGGCAGATTTTAAAAATTATCTACATACACTATAAGTAATGGACCACCTACACATTACACCTACAGTAGCTTTTATGACATCCCATTCTAAATCCGTAGGTATTAATATGTTGCTGGTCCCCCCCTTTACAGCTCTAACAGCTTCCACTCTTCTGGGAAGGCTTTCTACAAGATTTTGGACTGTGTCTGTGGGAATTTTTGCCCATTCATCCAGAAGAGCATTTGTGAGCTCAGACACTGAGTTGGACGATAGGGCCTGGCTTGCAATCTCTGTTCTAGTTCACCACAAAGGTGTTCGATGGGGTTGAGGTCAAGGCTCTGCGCGGGCCAGTCAAGTTCTTTCACACCAAACTTATCCAACCATGCCTTTATGGACCTTGCTTTGAGCATTGGGACACAGTCATGCTGGAACAGAAAAGGGCCTTCCCCAAACTGTTCCAACAAAATTGGAAGCATAGAGTAGTCAAAAATGTCTTGGTAAGCTGTAGCATTAAGATTTCCCTTCACTTGAACTAAGGGGATTAGGCCAACCCCAGAAAAACAACCCCATAGCATTATCCCTCCTCCACCAAACTTTACAGTTGGCACAAAGCAGTCAGGCTGGTAAAGTTCTCCTGGTATTAGCCAAACCCAGACTTGTCCATCAGACCACTGATGGAATATCTAGGAGGGAAGACATTTCATAAACTGACTTGTTGCAATGGTGGCAACCTATTACAGTACCAAGCTTGAATTCAGTGAGCTCTTTAGAATGACCCATTCTTTCACAAATGTTTGTAAAAGCATAATACATGGCTAGTTGCTTCATTGCAATGGGACTGAATGAAACACCTGAATTCAATGATTGAGAGGTGTGGTCCAATACTTTTGTCCATATCGTGTGTATGAACAGTGTTCAACATAGCCCCTGCCAAGCCCAGATCTGAAAGGTGTGTATGTGTGAGGGAGGGTGTTTCTGAAGCTGTTTCACCATTCAACAGTTCTGGTGAAGTACACTAGCATCTTTTGCAAGAAATGAGCCAAAAGTGCTGAAAAGAGTTGCAGAGGTTTAAGTGTTCTGCATTTCATTTTTTGGTTACCTGTATGACGTCTTCTGTGAATCAGTCAACAGTTCTGGTGTGAAAACTCGCTTGTCCTAAAATTGAAAAAGGCACAAATATAATGAATTAGACCATATTGGAAAAAATGCATTGAAATTGGAGCAGAGACTGCCACTTAACTCATCTTGCTTTTATTCCTCACTTCATTATCCCTTGTCAAAATGACTAAATTGTTGTTTTTAGTGAGATTTGTACCCGGTTATCGTTGGTGGCGTATCGCAGCACGAAGCTTTTAACCTTCAGGACAAAGACACTGTTGTAGAACTGGATGAGGTCACCACGTTCCTCCTCCGCTGTTTGGTTGGAGTTTGCGTCTCCTGAGACCTGATTGGTTTTCTCTGCAGCTGATGAAACAGAAGGATCGATAGTTTAAGAAATCTATCAGATGAAAATGCCAAATATTATTAATTGAATCCTGTTGGGTTTTCATAATGATTAGTCGGTTAATCAAGTTATTTTGTTTATTAATTAATGGTTTGAGTCACTTTGAGGGCAAAAAATCCAAAACAGAGATAATTTGCTGCTTTTGTTGGTCTAAAATTATAGTACATTTTATATTTTGAGGCTTTGGTGGGGAAGTCAGACAAGACAAAACATCTGCTCACATTGCTTTTCTTGTCTTTAGTTTTGTAGAACAAATAATTGATACCGACAATGAATGAGAACCTCTTCTGTAACAGTCACGAAAAGCTTTTCAATGCCAGAAAGTCTTTTCGAAAGGTCTGTTGGATTTTGAAATTCATACATCCAGAATTCCCAAAATGTTTGTTTGATGAGGTTCTGAGGACCAAAATGTTGTTATAAAAGTGAGTGCAAGAGATCAACAATGCACAAAACTTTCTGGTTCAGTTTTTCAGAGGAAACAAAAAACATCACTTCAGTAAAAATGCTCACAACTTATATAAAAAGATGCTGTAGACAAACTGATTTCAACCTGTGATGGGGAAATTGCTTCATTAGACTTCTTCTTACACAGTGTGTTTATGAAGCATTTCAGTGTGAGATTCTTACATTCGCCTCCCGAAACAGGATCCACCTCCATGTTCTCATCAGCCACCTGCTCTCTAGGAGTGTGACGCAGCAAGACGCTGTGGCACACCTACACACACATACACACAAACAGTGAGCTTCTACAAAAAAACTTGTGCAAGATGTTTTTCAGTTCATGGATTGTTGTTGTATCATAATGGTTTGCAGTGGTCTGTCCGTGTGTTCTTACATGACTGCTGGCCTGTGGTTGGCTGCGGTAACACTTCATGATGTCACGGAAGGTGTGAGTCTCTTTGGTGACCTGTAAGGGAGGATTGAATCACAGGAATTACAACTAGTGTGTTAGCACGCCTCATAACGTCTGAAGAAGTCTGTTTCCACCACTGAACATTTGACTGTTAAAAACCTGGTTTCATTTTTCACAGAGTACATTCAAATTCAAGCATATTCTTGAAACCATTTCAAATGAAGCATTTTCCAAACTCTGAAAACTTTGTATGAACCCTGGTATTAAAAGTTACTAGACCCTAGGATTATGTGAGTAAAATTTCTCTGGCAGGTTTTCAGGATCGCTGCCAGAAACATATTTATCCTGAAACCACAGCAGCTTATGCTGAATTAAATAAGAAGTGTTTGGTTTGTTTCCTCACTTTTGATATGATGTAAACGCTGCACAGCAGCAGCTGGTCGAGATGTCTGCCCTTCATCAGATCAGTACTGTGAACCAGAGTGTGTTCAAAACATGTCCAGATTTTCCCTCGCAGCTCCGACGGGATGTCCAACTTCACACACAAATCCCTCAGACGTACACTGGCCAGATGATACACCTGGAGACACACACAGAGGAGACAAGATGGTCAGAAGACAGAAACATCCATCCGTCAAAGTGTGTTTATATTCTATCAGACAAAGTGAAAACTAATCAGTCCTCATGTGGAAATATTCTGCTATTGAACAAACACACTGAAGACACGGGCAGGATTTGTTGCAGTTATAAAATGTCTCTTTTAGGAACTCTTTCCCTCAATTTATACTAAAGTTAATCACTGAAGTCACATTTAAGATGACCAATTATTTTTTCCAGTTCCTACCTTCCTGAAGAACAGAGCGAGGGATTCAGTGTGCCGCAGCCCACCACTTCCGGTCTGTGGGTCTGAGGTCGTGGGTGCGGCTGTGACGCGGCTTGGGGAGGCGGTGCGGTGCGGTGAAGCCAGCAGGAACTGAGCGTTGATGGTACCAGAGGAGTCGCAAGACTGAACCGGGATCAGTGTGATGGTTCGGTCGTTACTCATACCTGCAGATATTCACAATAAATATAAAAGATCATATCATAGTCATACCATCCATCAAAGACCATCCTACCCTCAGGAAGTGAAACTGTCCACTCAGGGGGCAGGACATAATTCAGATTTGTCTCATTGAAATTAATAAAGAAATGTTTCTGGTCTAAACGGCGTCATGACAGATGTAAAAGTGCTTGTTCAGACCCGAGACCAAGATGTCAAATGTCATTCAGATCAACATAAAGAAGACATTTCTGAAGGGGTCTTTCACTGCAGTTGTGTCTGTTTTATGCATCAGCATCTCCTTTGTATCCTCCGTGTTCAGTTATGTAAACATGTGTAAATGTGCGTGTCGTCTACCTTGCAGTGGGAAACTCAGCACGGTGGCCGGGCTGCCCTGAGCTCCGATCCTCAGGGTGCTGGTCGAGCTGAACGTCAGCCTTTTAGCTGGTGAGGACATCGGGCTCAGGGTCACTCCTGCTGCTGGAGGGTCATCACCAAAGAGATGTTGTTTAGGGCTGCCAGCTGCCAGGGAGCTGTACCGGTCATGGACCGACAACGGAGAGGGAGGAACATCTGGAAGAAAACAGATAATACATTTTATCACAGTTCATTTTTTAACTGCAAATACAAACTATTTACACACAGATGCAGTCAACACCCACCTTTACGTGCACTGCCCAGGCCTGACCTGAACTCCCTGATGCGAGGGTGGATGACGGGGGGGAGGGCAACCAGAGGCAGGTGGGTCTGCCCTACGCTGGTAGAACTAGAACCAGAACCAGAGCCTGTGTCCAGACTGGACGAAAAATTCACCTAGAGAGAGATGAGGAGAGAGAAAGTGAAATAAAGACAAAGACAGGAAGTAGCAAGACAGGCAAAAAAGGATATTTCTCTTATGTTTATACAGTCAAAGTGTGACGGGTTAGGGTGCATCCAAAAGCAAACACCTGTTGTATTGTACTGTAAGTAGTGCAAGATCACAAGTTCCCTTAATTGACTGACTTCCTGCTCAAAGTGTCACTCAAATAAATAATTTTATTAATTTTTGATTTTTTGTGCTGACACATGCCAAATAGAACCTTACGGAGGGCCAACTTTGGCCCACAGGCCCAACTTTAGGCAGCCCTGAGAAAAATAACAAAAGACAGCCAGCAAAGGAAAGGAGCAAGTAACATCCTTCATAATGTTGCCTTTTATGTCTATGATTTAGCCTTGAGGACTTATTTTTCCATTTCAAGACAAAAAATCTACATACGTGGTGTCATAATGACAGCTGTTCTCTGCACAGTGACATCTTCTTTCTCAGCAAAAGTGTTTGTATCTTAAAGCAAAACCAATTGAGGCACACAGCTGCACTAGTATTAAGAAATATATTCTAGAAAGTTGGAACGCCTTGATTTATGGCAGAGAAACTTCTGCTTGAATCAACAAAATAAGATTCCTGCTGACCTCCTCCACTGTGGGCACTTTGTTCCCTGCATCCTGTAAGGCGCTCCACAGGGCGGAGTCTGCGCTCCACGCTTGGCTTTCCAGAATCTGCTCCTCGATCTGGTTTAGATGTTTCACCATGTCTCTGGACAGGCCTTCCTCTGAGCGGATAAACACCTCGATCACCTGCACACACACACACACACACAAATATTACTTAGGAAGCTGACACGAGTTTTGCCTGAATGTGCTTTTTCAGCAATTGATAATTAGATTTATTGGCAACTGCAGTTGAACTTTGTATCCAACAGACTCCTGACTGGCTGTTTAAAGATGTTAAAGCGTGTACGTTTTAGTGTGTGTGACCTTGAAAAAGTCAAATGGGGACAGTTTGAAGATGTTGATGATCCAGGGGAAGGTTCTCTGAGAGCTGTAGGAGAACAACACCACCTCCAGACAACACGCCATCAGGGAACAGTGGAAGATATCCTGCTCCAGTAACGTCTAACAACACACACAGATTCATATTTATCACTCATGTGGCAGCCAACTGATTATCACAAAACACTGAAACACATCTGGAAATGTCTAATGAAACAAGGAAGGAAAGAAAAAGTGTTACTTTATACATATATTAAAAAAAGAAAAATTCTACCGGATGAGAAATTTCTGAGAATTTTGGGCCATTTCAAAGAACTATGTAAAACATTTACTGTATATTAAATCACTCATGTATGAAAGTTTACTGATGTTTAACCACATCTGGTTGATAAGTCTCAAACCTTAGAAAAAGCTAGTAAGTGGATCTTTGAGGGTTTTTTTTCTGAATTTTCCATCAATCTTCTCATCAAACAGAAAGACTACTATTGTATAAGGATATGAAACACACTGAGAATGATGCTTACACTCATGTCTTTGCCGTGCAGCCGTTTGGTCTCCTGACTGATGACGTTCTCCAGGATCTTGTAATAAAGGATCTCAGCCAGTTTCAAACGGTTCTCTGCAAAGTCTGGAAAAGACAAAAGGAAGATCGTTTGTATGTAGTGATTGAGCTGTGTTGACATGTAAAACTACAGCGTGTTATATAAGCACAATATATAGTATTTTGTGTATAGTACAGTGGCATGAGTAAATCCTCTTGTAAGATGATTTAAGAAGGTTGAAGCATTGTTGTTTCAAAGTTGTGTGACTGCAGATTGTTGAACCACCTGCTCGAGATGTTTATTACATGTTGTCTGTTTGAAATTCAGGATAACTCACCAAGAACTATTTCTGCTTTATTTATACTTATATTTGTGTGTGTGTGTGTGTGTGTGTGTGTGTGTGTGTGTGTGTGTGTGTGTGTGTGTGTGGTACCTATATGAGAGCCTGGCATGTCCTCTGAGTCTTTGGTGTAATGTTCTTTGAAGGTTTGTCCCAGTGTCTTCACTCTGGTCAGGATGTTGTCTGAGGGATCTCTGGAGCACGACCTTTAATAAACAGCACAGGACACACTGTTACTATGGACAGTAAATATTCACATTTCACACAGTAACAATAACTGAACACCTCAAAACAATTAAACTAAAGCAATCAAATTGACATCATTTAAAAATAGAGCCTGACCGATATTTGCCCTCAAAGATGTTTGTTTATCGACGTTATGATGATGATGTGTTTGTAGGATTTGTCATGATCCATATGGGGGCATTTTATGTTCTTACTGCTCAAAGTTTTGAAGGAGCTTTGTGGAAGTTGTGTGTTGTGCTGGAAGATCGTTGTTAGTTTATGTCAGCGGACTCCATTTCTAAACTAACATTAGCTACTGTTGCTCTGAGACGAGGCACTCAAACATGCATAAAGTCACATCCTCTTAACTGTCATGGAAAATCTGAACTTAAAACAAATCGTCCATCAGTATTAATTACTGAACATTTCTTAAAGAAACATTCCAAAGAAGACACCAATATGCATAACTTTAGCACCCACATTTGATCTTTATAATAGGACGTTTAATGTATGTTCCAATGAAATGTTACCATAGAATATACAACATAGATTGGTAATACAAACACCCCCCACCCCACCCCCAACTGTTTTCCAATAAATATACACCAATTACAGAAAGAACCCTGAGCACAAAGAGGAACTGACCTGAAGATCTGCATCAGGTGGTCGCTCGGGGACGTCCTTAATCCGGCCACCATGCTCTGCAGCCGGCTGACACTCTGCGTCGCAGAGGAGACGGGCGTGACGAGCAGGTCCTTCTCCTTCAGGTAGACTCGTCCTGTCAGAGGGGTGGAGGGGGCGAGAGAGGCAGACTGCGCACACACAGAAAGAGAGAGAGACAGAGAGAGATGATTTCTACTTCACTTGATTGTACATTTTGATCAGGATTAGTTAATGCTTGGATTGTTTCTTTTCAACTATTAAGAGTTTTTTTGTTTGTGTTTGGGCATGTGAAAAAAATTAGGGCTGTCAATCGCTCAAAATATTTAATTGTGATTAATCGCATGATTGTCCATAGTTAACTCACTATTAATCGCATGTAAAAAGCATGTTGCATCTTGTTTTAAAAAGCAGATGTGAAACAAATTGTCGATAAACTAACCATCTCTGAGAATTGGTTATGGACACTACTATGAGTACTTTTCACTACTTTCTGACATTTTTACAGGCCAAACAATCCATAAAATGAAATGTAAACACTCAGCTGTTTCATAGCTTTTGGTCAGAAGTATGATTTAGAATTTCAATTAAAGTTAGTGCATCTGTTTTTGTTGAAAGTCTGTTATGTAGATCTTCAAGTAGTTTCCTCTCTTGATTTAAGTTCTGATAAGTCTTAAAGGGATATGAAAAAGCACAGTGACAATCTGATAATGTACTCAGATATATGATGATCAAGATACTTGATGGTCGTTACCTTTTTTCTTTTCCAATACTTTTGATTTAACTGACGTTGGATTCTCTGAGAAGAGGAGACACAAAAAGGGCAAATGACATGAATAAAACTGAACCAGTAAAATATAATGGGGCACTTTTTAATCAAGTTATTGTTGAACACAAAGAAAAGATTTGTGTGCATCTTTCAGGGAATCTACCTTCTTCTTTCCTTTGCTTTGTTGGACCCGTATACTATAATTTTGAAGTATAGCTGAGCGCCGGGAGATGGCCTCTCTCTGAGGTCGCAGACGCTGGTACTCACTGTACAAGGTGGCAAAATCATTCTTATACCTCTGACGCTCCTCCGGAGAGGTGATCACTGTGTACTTCCTTGGAGGGAAAGGAGAGAAAATCTTAGTGAGAGAGTTTAAATATGTATACATTTCTCTTTCAAGTATTTGGCTCAAGTGAGAGGAAGAATGATCATTAGAGGGAGACTTAATGAGAGGTACTAAGGCCTAGTCCACATGTACATAGGTGAAAAATAATCACCTTCCAGACGAGTGATTTAACAGCATTTCAGAATAATCTCTGTGGTCAGTTGCTTAGTTACAGAATTCCTATGTTACATTGAAAATTGATGGAAATGAACCTTCACTGTCAACAATCGAATTAAAAAATGCAGTACTGACAATTTCTTTACAAAGACGGCTCATGGAGGAAAAACTGAACTGACTGAACTAAAGTGATAACATTGGCAAAGATCCTTTCTTGATTTTCTTGGGAAGATGGTTTACTTTGTAACAAACTGAATTTGAAGTTGAATTCAGTTTTTCCTCCACGAGTAAACCATCTTCTTAAATAAATCAATAAAGGATCTCTGAAACATCTCAGAGGCTGCTGGAGTTACCTTCATACCAGTCTCGTTTGTCTTGGTGCACACAGGATAAGTGTCTGTAATTCAGTGAGTCCATCTTAAGTCTCTGCACTTGTCCTGCATTATGAATATAAATCATTTAGCAGGACATTTTGTCTTCATCCTAAACACAGCATCTTCCATCTGGTCAGTTTACAGTAAAAAAAAAAAAAAAAAAAGCGTCTTACTCTGTGTCTGAGGGTCCAGTTACAGTACTGGGCTTGACGATCTTTTGAAGAGGATCTTGGGACAAGTCACTATCCAAAGACAGCTGCTCCTCTTCAGAAACATGACTCCTCTTCGTACCTCTGTGGAGAAAGTCCTGTTTGACTGAACTGATTTGTTGATTGGTTTTTAAAAAATAAATAAGATTTAGCAAAAAAAATTAGAGAAAAGTTTCTGTTCTTTTCTGTTTGAAATCCAGCATTCAGTCTGCAATGAATATTATTTTTATTTTTATTTCAGCTCCTCTGCTTTCATTAACACTAATAAACTGCTCTTCCAGTAGAAGTGGTGACAATAACTGTGGTAGACCAGCAGGATTTAAAATGTCATCACTTTGTCATTTTATCATATTGGACATTTTACACATTACATTTTGTCACAATAAGCTCATTAATTCTTGTGTTGTGGCCAAAAATGTTCTTTTGTGAGGACACAGTGACCTTTGACCACCAAAACCTAATCATCCTTGAGTCCAAGTGGACGTTTTGTTTTCAGATATAAGAAAATTCCCTCAAGAAGTTCCTGAGATCAGGAATGGGACTGACAGATGGACGGACAACATGAAACATCACGCCTCGGCCACAGTGGTCGCTGACACTGAGGCATAAGAATCCATTTTGAGAGTTGCTGAGTGATGAGATACTTCACTAACTTTGTGCAACTGTTACTGTAAATTCTTAGTCATCTGTGCCATTTTATACATTCAGCATCAAATGCAATACATTAAGACTTTAAGTCAACATTTCGTCTTCATCCAAGATGCATCATCTTCTATCAGGTTAGTGTGAAAACATTTGCTTACTTTGTTTCTGAGGGTCCAGGTTCATTACTGAACATTGGAGGATGATCTTTAGAGCCGTCAGCCTTCACAGACAGACAGTCAGATTCTCCAGACTCTGATTTCCGTCTGTTGTACTGAACTCTGCAAACACCAGGATGTTTTTATTCATAAACACATGAATTCTTCTTATATTCTCTACTAAGATCTTTTAAGATGTCTAAAAACACAAAGTGGTGCTACTGTCCATAATAAGGTGGTTTAAAAGTTTGTAAAGTCAGTGACAGCTGTCACAGACACTCAGAGGGAGATGTGACAAATTAATTCTCTGTGTCACAACGTTTTGCAGCAAACACTGAATTAGTTGGTATCAGTTCTCTTACTTTGTGTATAGTGGTCTACGTTGAATCCTGGTCATTGGAGCATATTCATTGGACCGGTGACCCTTCACAGATCTGGATTCTGCAGACTTTGACCTCTCTCTGTGTAAACACCAGGACATTTTTATTCGTAAATCATGAATCCTTCTTACATTCTGATTAAAATTAAAGTAATGTAAAATGTAATTTTAGACATATTTTCAACACCAGTCACAGACGTCTAGAGAACTTCTTGTGGGTCAAAATTAAAGTTGTGATCACAGCAGCTAACAGAATTGCAAATGATCACATTCTGTTTTACTTGTGTTTTACACAAAAGCCCAACTTTTTGGGAGTCTGGGTTGTAAGTAACTGCTAATCCTGCTGCTGGAGACACTCGACAACAGGATGTGTGATCTGGTTATAGCTTGTGATTATGAAATAGATCTGCCATCTAGCACTTGCTTAAAAATATGGAGGTCTGACAGAGTATTTCTTCAATTCCTGAAGCGTAATGTTACTCTAACATTTAGCAAATGGCAAAATATAATCAGCTAACACTGAATGAGTTAGTGTCAGTCCTCTTACAGTTTTTTAACTTTTTGGAGAAGATGATCTTTAGAGCCGTCAGTCTTCACAGACAGACGGCTCGATCCTGGAGACTCAGCCCCGTCCTTCTCTTCCTTCACAGAATCACTCATCTTCTGGTCTGAAGTCAGTCTGAGAAGATAAACAGTGTAATAAAACCACCTGGTCACCTTTCTTTGAGTCTGTGCTCGTTTATTCTTAATGTGGATTAATCATTATATCAGGACTTTGCGTCCACAGATGAATCAAACTGTCGAGTTCATAGAGTGGTGTAGTTTGTAGTCCTAAAACCCGGAAATCAGTTAGTATTGTTGCACTTCCGGTTCCCTCATCTCAAAGTTAACGGATCTTTTTGATTTGGTTTTCAGTTAAATGCCTGAAATAAGGTGTGTGGTTACCACAGGCTGAAGATATTTACACGTTTTGTTCTACGACATAAAATACATCATTAAATGTCCCACAGTTTAATTATAAAGCGCTTATGTGTGTGTAAAAAACAGTGGTTGCTAACAGAGGAGGATTAAGGTAGTCATGGGCCCCTAGGCTATTTTTTATGTGGGCCCCCCCTTATGCATCATGCTCTACCAGAAAAAATGTAATTTTGCACCATGTGTAACAGTGCAAGATAATATTTGGCAAACATGATCCACACACACTCCAGTTAGCACACAGGTAGGTCAAATCGAATCGATGAGCTTGATTGGATGAGGTGACCCGTGTCTGCCCAATCAGTGCTGTTTTGTTTGTTTATTACCCCATGGACCAATAGAGGTCAATGAATTTTTCCATTATTGTACAAGTACCATAATTATACAAGTGTATTTAAATTTCTAAAAAATAATCTGACCAATTCAAGGACCCTCCACAGGGGTGGAGCAGCAATTTTAAATGTGGGGGGGTTCTGGGGTAGCACATGGGCACCGCAACCACCTTTGGCCCCTGTTTCAGTCTCCAAAACTAATGCGATGCATTTCTAGATTTTCTTCACTAGGATATGCCAATAATATTGCATTCAAAATGTACATTATAGCACAACGCTCTTTAACCTGAGATATTATATATTCACAAGCAATCACATACCATGGTATTAAGAAATTAATGTATATGTCTTATTAAAGAACAAGTGTGAATGAGTGAAATTGGCAAGAACACTGTGTTCCTCCCTCTTCTCTTGTGTTATCTCCCTCTCCTCCTCTCATGTTCTCCCTCTCTTCTCCTGTGTTCTCCCCTCTTGTCTTCTCTCCAACTTCTCTCCTGTTCTCTCCCTCATCTTCTCCATGCTCTCCTTTGTCCTGCCTCCTGAACTTCCCTTCCTCAGAAACATCCTACATAAAGAACTGAGTGTTAATATTCCTGAACATGTAAACTTAGAACAAACAGCCTTGATTTTGATTAGGAAACATTCAATTCTTTTGTTGTTCTTTTATCTGCTTTTTATTAATTATTTTACATATATTTTGTTGTTCTAATCTGTTTTAACTAATCTTTCATCCTAGCCTTTATTGTACTGTATATTATTTTATTCCTCTTATTATTTAAGATTTTAATAGTTTTATTGCATTTCATTGTCTTCATTTCTATTCTTTTCTAGTTTCTGAGAGCAGTAACAGGGATGAGTTGATGTAGGAGATTTTCTTCATTGAAAAGAAGGTTTTAAGCTCCAACAAATAGCTTTAAGTTACGTAAATGAACACCTACATGGCATTAATGCAAGAATATGAATGTACTACCATAAAACTGAATTAGTGCATTTATGGATTGAAAGCTAGCTTTCTGTTTCCCTCCTGTCACATAACTCCAATTAAATGACAACTTGACTTGAAAAAGCAGTCAATCTTCTGCTGCCTCTTCCTGTTTGGCATTCCTAACAAAAAGAATAATGATAATGTTGAATAATATCAAAATCAGTGGATGTCTCTAGAAAACTATCTGTCAGTTACCATTAACTTTACCTGGCTTGCATTAACTTTTTTGCCACCTGGCTTGCTTAATATTAGCGGACATGCCACAAAGCAAGACACAGTTTAGTTATTTACAGACACAATCCTACATTATTAACTAGTTAAATAACTGTTTCATACCTCTGCTCTGTTCGCTGTCTGCGGCAGCTCCGTGTTACATGTACGTGTTTACTTTCCCGGGGGGCGGGACTAGTGGGTTTGGTCAAATGGCTGTGATTGGCTTGATGGCTGTCAATCAATCTAACTTGGCAAATGGGTTTTCATGTATGGGGGACTGAGGTGCGCTCCATTTTAGTACGCCGGTACACCGCGAGGGCGGGCAAACGGTTTAATACCTTAGGAGAAAGTCATGGGGATGAAATCACCTTGTTTTAAAAGTCCCCCACGGCTGTGACGCCACGGCCCCTCCACACGTGGGGCCCCTAGGCTGCAGCCTAGGGAAGCCTGTGCATTAATCCGCGTCTGGTTGCTAACAAGTGTCTAAATGAGACTGCAGAGGTTGTCGCGGACATTAAACGTCATCACAGCGAACAGGAGACTCATCTACTCACTAGTTCGTCTTTACAGGCCGACTTTAGTTACAAACTATTCTAACTTTAACTTTACAACTTGTACATTTATCAGTTTATAGAAAACGTGTATAGTAACTGTGTAGTAAGACGCTTAGTGGTGGTGACGTTTAAATCATGCGACAACATTAACTTTTTACTGCTAGAGGGAACCAGGGCGATGCTAACTTCAGTTAGCCTTCAATAATACGTCATCCCTCCACCACTCTGACGTCATTGGTTCATTGACTGTCTAGAAAACTGACTCAGAGACTTTAATCGTAAAATAATAATAAAAAAAAATGTTCTCACACTCACCCTGCCTCAGACTTCAGTCCTGCTCCTGCTGCTCTGTTGACTCAAAATGGAGCCTGAAGCGACAGACTGAACAGTTTCACTTCCAGGTTCCCTCCCTCTCCACTATGATGCATCTTACAAAATCCACACACCATCTCCTCTCTTGTGCGTCACTGTAGGTGAGTGAGAGGTTTTCCAGAGGTTCAAAGCTTATTGCACAAATGTAAAACATGCAGCAGTCTTTATATATTTATTTCTACTCTTTCACAACCTTATTCAAGATGTTTTTGTGAGTTTGCATCAGTTATACATCTGGCCCCTGGTTTGTCCCCCCTTCTGTTTTTAATTAAGAATTTAGCACAGAACTGAATGAAACTGAATGTCACAAACAAACAGAGATCCAGTAAATGTCTTTTTAATTCCAGTTGATTTTAATTATCAAATGTACACCATCTCAGGGTTTAATTTCACATTAAAACACCCATTCCCTAATACAAAATGAGAAGTTATTCCCCCACCCCCATACAAAAGTCCTCTCATCCCTTAAGTATCAAAAGTAGCAATGATTAGGCAACAACATCCAGGTAAGACAAAGATTCATCCAGGTTTCTACAGGATTTACACAAAAAACTAAAATCTGACCTCTAATATTCCAGCTCAGGTTGTTTTTTTTAATGTTTTATTCCAGAATTTTATGGAGTAACAGTAACAGTGTGTTTTTAATTGTACTTTCGCTGGTCGTGCAGCATCTCTACCGGAGTGATGTCTACTCCGACCTGAAGCAGATCAGAGCTGAGCCACAAAGTTAAAAGTCAGATCTGTTCATGTGAAAATGCAGCTGAAAGAACAACAGAAAACAGCGATGAACCCAAAACTCTAGCACACATTTAAGTAGTCTGTTGTACAGTGCAGGAACCAGTAGTGTGAAGGCAGCTTTAAAGGGACAGTTCACCCCGAAATCAATCAATCAATCATCATCATTTTCCCTTTTGAGAGATATCAGCTATAGAGATAACTTTTCTTGAATGTAATGGAACGAGACGGCTTCAACAGAATTAATTCAGTTGCCTCTTGAGCTCTTTGTGACACCAAACAACATGAATATACAAACTAGAAGCATTAAAATGCTGCATGAACTTCTGTCAGTCACAAGAATTTGATTTCCCCACGTGGGACCTGATGATGCAGGATGACAATCACCACAATCCTTTACTCCTCTTGGTCCGTTTGTAAAAAGTCAGTGTGAACAGGAGCCGGACCAGAACTGAAATGCATCACTCTTATCATTCCCCCCCCTTGGTCCTGATCAAATGATGTGGTGTGAAAACACCCTTAAACAGCTGTTATAAAGATTCATCATCACACTCATTTCTTGATTTTTCTCCATCTTAGTTTCAGCACTCTGAAAAGATTTGGATCCACCTTACGGAGAGCAGCGATCAGGGCCGAGCTGGCTCTAGTTCCCTTTTTTCGTACTGTGTCGATCAACTCTCGTGCTTTATCCTGTATGACCGGTTTTGCTTTAACTGACTGCACTTCTTCATCATTTATAAAGTCCAGATGAAGAAGTTTATCCAGAAGCTGGTTCAGAACAGGTCCAGACACTCGTCTTACAAACTCTGGTCGAACTAAATGCAGCCTCTGCCCTGCTGGGGCATTTCTTCCTTCAATTCTCCTTCTTGAATCTAGAAGATACACAGGGAAAAAATATTTTAATAACCAACATCACTTTGAAAGAAAAGTCTTAGAAAGCACAAAATTTTAAGGTTCTACTGAAACTAGAACTTCACTCAGTAGAGTGCATACCTCCACCAAGGCCCAACAGCCCCCTTTAATTCATTTAAGGCTTAAATTTTAAGCCTAATCCAATACCAAATGAAACAAATTTAAATCCACTAGATCCAGTTCTTTATATGTGTCTGCGTCAGATTGTCCTCACTCTTAGATTCCAGCCACCTAAACACACCGGATTTTTTTCATCAAGATTCATTATTCCCAGTGAAATTAAGAAAATTTACATTTAGGGCATTTAGCGGACACTTTTGTCCAAAGCAAATTACAATAAGTACATTTGTCACAAGAAAGAAACCACAACATTTCACCATCGATAAAGTAAGAATGAAAAAAAAAAAAAAAAGAGGAGGGAGGGTGTCATGCTATGCTAAATGTTGAAAAACTCCCCATCAGTGTTAAAGAAAGTGAGGAAAACATTCCTGCATCTGTCCATTTATTGGGATCGGCACCAAATGTTAATGAGGTCTATTCTGGACTGTTCACTGCATCCTTTCAGATTTGAATGCATCAGAGACAACACACACCCTTCAACATCACCAGTTCAAATCTATTCTATTCCTCTCTGTTGTTCCATCAGGTGGATGAAGTCTTACCAGTGAGATCAACGTCATGCTCCCAGACCACCATCTGTCTTTGATCTTTGACTGTTAAAGTCACTTCTTCTGTGTTTGTAGGCAGGCGGACCTCAAACGTTGGGTCATAATTTGGTCCAAACTCCAGGTCGAAATCTGCACTCTGAAAACCAAAGTGTCAGAATCTTTATAGTGTCCAATGATGAGTTGTGTCAGCATGCTGCAGCACTAACACAGACTTTTGTTTCAAATACTCACCTTAGGCTGTATTTTAATGGCCTGAGGACAGTGAAGACTGTAACTTTGATCTTCAACGAGTTTACATTTTGAAGGAACCTGGATGTTCTCTGTATATCGCTGCTGTGTGCTCACCTGAAGAGACATCAGAACATTTTAACATTTAAACCGTTTCTCCTCAGTAGAGCCTGACATTAACAGGCCAATTATATCTCATCACAGATAAATCAGTATCAGTGTATTTGTAGGTCGCTAAGTACCATCATATACTGCATCAGTAGAGTGGGGCTGCAACTAGGGCTGGGAATCGTTCAAAACACTCTCGATAGTGGTACCTTGACTTCGATACTGGTTTCTGAACAATCCTTTCTTCAGTGCCAATACATTCATTTAAAAATATAAACATCAGGGTCCACTCACTTCAGATATTCAAGACACGAGAGCAGCTAGGAGCTGCTTGCTCTGTTTTTACAAGTGAATGTGGCAAATTATTTTAATGATCCGTTATCAAAACAAGACTGAATAACACAACAGTTTGTTCTGCATAAAATTCCCTCGTATGGTTTCCCTGTTGAGCTGCTTATTTTGAAAGGGTTTGGTAAATGGAAAAGGAGCAAATGGACGGTAAATTGATTGAGGAAGGTAAACTAGCATCACATGGATATAAGGAATGCACGGATAAAGGAAAATAACTACGGTGTTGAACTAAACTACAAGAGTGATTTATTAGCCTGGTTGAAAGTGGCAACAAGGTGAAGGCTTATGGTTCATTTATGTTTGTGTTGAAATTTAAGTTCGTTTTATGTTAAGTAAAGCTAAATGCCACAAGCTAATTATAGATGTATGGACTAATGGCTTTTTATTTGTTTTTATTTTAGCTCTTACGTTGTTGTTGTTGTTGTTGGTCATAAAGAATTGCTTCGAGGAATAAAATACTTCAGACCACCACCAGTAAAAGCTTCATTCATTTTAACTGGCGCTACACTACTATTTGCCACACACACAGTAACTTTGACGAGTGGTTAACAACACCGTCGGCTAAACTCAACGTCTTAATTTTACCTTTTCAATGCTGTTTGCATTGGCTGAGAACTATAGGGATGCAGGCGATTAGCAGTGACAGCAAGCGGGCGAAGAGGGATCGGTTATCCGGCCACCCTGGCTTGCTTGAGGCACTGAATTGAATTGAACGTGCGAAGCATTTGGCTCGGAGGGGCAGGTGGGCGAGGGTGTTAAAATGTAGCGCTCTGATTGGCCAAAAGCTTTTCACTCCACTTACACGCAGATTGTTGTGGCTCAGCGGCAGAATCAATTTCATAGATTGAACTTGCACAGAAACTGAAACCGGCGAACTGCAAGATGCAACAAAATGCGTACCTGGAGAGCAGCAATTCGCACAAGCGTACTTAAGGGTCAAAATGCGTGCAGAGTGCGAAAAATGCGTACATGTTGGCAGGTCTGCATATTGTAAAGTTGTCCTTTAGGAGACAAGTTTGGACTGACAGCTGTAACATGAAGCTTTACCTCGTCCAGATGGATGTTCTTCGGCAGGAGAAACACGTTGAGTTTTTGTCTCTGTGTTTTTGGGTTTGGTTGTCCGAGGAACAGCAGGACTTTGCCGCTAACTGGTCTCATTTTGTTCAATAACCTTTTAATAAAATTCTTCAATAAACCAATGGCAGAGAAGTGAGGGACTGTGACAACCACATGAGTGTCTGTAACCTCCAGCGGCTCGAGGAAGTTCATTCCATCACCAGTGATGTGGACGACAGACAGCAGACCTTCAGGCAGTGGAGCTGTGAAAACACAGAGCTGTTAAACTTTTGCTCATTACAACGATAGTCCTAATTGTATTGAGTTTTCCAGAACATTGAGCCGAGTCTTTGTACAACTGTTGTCCAGGTTGAGCAATTTATTGAACACACATTCAGTGATGGAGGATGGGAAGCCGGTGACTGACTGTGTCATTGCTCCTACAAGGGGAAGATAAATTGACTGCTAGTCCAAATTAAAAATAAATGAAAATTGTGGAAAATAAATAAAAAGAAAATAGTTTATTTTTTAAAATAATATTCAGATTGCACCATCCAGTTTTGCTTGAAAAGTACATTTTTAGTTTTTGGGGGCATTTTCTTCTTTGTTTCAGTTTGGCAGTGAAGAGTCGATGGGCCTGAAAGGTAACTTCAATGCATTAACACTAATCAAAATAAATTTCCTGTTGAAAAAATAATGAACTAATTGTTTCAGTACTTAATGTCACAATAAAAAAATTCACAACTTCCGTGCAAAATGAAAAATGAAGGGCAGTCGGATTCTCTCAGCACAGCAGTTGTCTTTTTGTTTCTCCTGATGAAATCTCCTTCACATCACGACTTAACTTCCTTTTTGTTTCAATCAGGGTTAAGAAAGGACATATGATGAGACTATTGCACCAAACCTTAAGAACTTGTAAATCATCAGGATGTTGTTGGTTCAGACTGTGGCTGTAATGAACCCTGCAGCCTGTAGGGGGCAGTAAAAGGACTAATCTAACAAAACTCTATTAACACAGCACAATAAAGTCCTTACCATCCATAACTTCACAGTAAGGCAGGTGGAGCTCACAGACAGCAGCGTCCTCTGAACACTTGATATGGAACAGCAGCCCTGCAGCCATCTTGTCAGCTGATCTGAGGAGATTCTCATCCCATCTGGCAGTCCTGTACAGCAGCTCCGCCTCCTGAACCATAACAAACACCAGTCCAGTCGATTCACACTGGAACACACCTGGACCAGAACATCTGAACCTGTGGGACACAGAGGAGCTGTTAACAACAAGCCAGTCTGTCGTCAAAGGATCTGTTATGACGTGCAGATGCTTGGCTTTTTTTATTCATCATATACGTTGTGTTTTACATGTTTACATCTTCCTTTCTGCACAACCTGCAACTTTTCTGCTCACACTGAAAACTATCCCATCGTCCAACAGACAGAAGTTCACCACAAATTTTAAAATGTAAGAAATTACCTAACCTGTAAATGTTGAAAGGAGTCGACTAGTTCCCTGTACCACTAAGCAGGATCGACATTGCCAGGCTTTCTTTGCATGAGTTGGCTCTACAAAACCTGAAACCTCAGTCATGGATTACAGGTAACAAATAGTAAATAAATAAATCTTCTGTAATAATAAAGTAGTAGTAGTAGTAGTATTTATAAATCTGCTTTGTTAACCCAGTCTTTCTTTTTCAGGCTCTGTGCACGTTCCCATTAAAAGGGGCATTTCACTGCACATTCTGAGCCTTTAAACTGTAAACTTGATAAAGCATATTCAGATATTCTGCTCAAGAGTTTCAAACAGGTCTGACAGTCACATATTGAGGTATATGTAGTAATCTGTTTACTTTCATTGACTGAATATTATCTGTGATAAATGCCAAGAGACTGATCAGACTTCAGCAAATCAGGACCAAGCATAAAAACATAATCCACAGTGGAAACGTTTGGAGGAATTACACTACATTTATACACTACAGGGCTGATTGAGCTCCATAATCTGGACCAGATTATGTCAGCATCTTAAATTAGCATGGTGATCTCTCTAGATTAAATGTATATGTAATATGTCATTTTTGGAGAGGAAATTCGAACTCAGTATTATAATATTTACATTATTAATGAGTTAATAATACAAACTAAGAAATATTTATTCCATAACTGAATAAACAAGCTGTTCTCAGAGGAAAATAAGGTCCCCAGAACACTGTTTGAAGCTAGAAAGATGGCAGGGTCCACCACATATAAACAAAGTAAAATATTATGAAACTTTGTTGTCCTTTAAGGTCAGTTTGTTTATTCAGTTTATTTAGTCATGAAAATGAAAAGAGTTTGTTTATTTAGTTTGTTTAGGCGTAAACAAAAGTCACTGAAGATCTTTCTCTTCTGATTAAAATGTCTTCCCCAAAGCTACAGAGTGAACCTTTAAAAGAGAGCCAGGTTTGTGACACAGAATAGATTCAACATACCTCGCTAATCCACTAATCTCGCTCTGTAGTACATTTCTTATAGAGCATTTGATGTGTTGTTACCTGTATGATGTCTTTCCAGACTCAGTTAGTAGTTCAGGTAGAAAATGTTGCTTGTCCTAAAATTAAAAGAGTCACAAACTTAGTTAAATAAACTGGACGGGAGAGTTAATTAAAACACATTGAGATGGGGGCAAAGACTGCAGCTCAACTCTCCCAGTTACGTACAGTTTAGTCTATATGCACTCCTTCATATTTATTCATCAGTTCATTATCCTTTGTTAAAAATATTATTATCATTCAGTGAAATTATCCTGCGCAAGTGAAGCCTGCAGGACTGTGATGGACAGAATGCAGGAGGTAATGAATACTAAACTCTGTGGCGAAACTAAGAAACCCCAGTTTAAAAATGTGACAAACTGACATTTGTATTTTGAGCCTCTCCACACAGAAGCTGATGCTGCTGGTTCGACCTCTCTGGATCATCAGGACGCGGCTGCTCCTCTTTATCCTCTTTACTCTCCTCTCTGATGTCGTCAGACACAGTGAGGTCTGACTCAGATGCGGATGGATCTAGTGGATGGAGACGCAGCAGATGTCAAACTTTCACACATCCTGGTGACCCAACATTCATAAACTTCTAACAGCCAAGTCCACAGTTCAAAGCCGTTATCTATTGGCAAACCCTCCAATAAAGCCAACATGTAGAAAATCAAGTAAAAAGTTAAGGCCAAGTGCAGGTATGTTTAAGTCAAGACAAGGTCCAAAGAGGGTCAATGCCAAGTCCACACTGTATAATTAAAGTAAATTAACGAAGAAGAGAGATTCAACCCCTAATAAGCATTGAGGCAAAACAAATACAAGACATCATCATTCCCAACAGAAAACAACGCAAAAGATCTGCTGCTGAAATTACTGAGTGTCATTAACACACAGCAGCCAATCTTACAGTTACACTTTAATAACAGTTTAAGTTTCTTTACGATATTCCTGTAAGCTTTTACTCACGTTGTTCACGTCTGTCAGGTGGAGGCCACTTGATGTTGCCAGAATGGCTGCCGAGTGGCAAGACTTGCCTATGAAGACTTTGATCGTACATGGCAATACTTCTCTTTTTATGTCCCAGTCTGTTGTGTAGATATTCAAGGCGTCTCCTCCCTTGAGTATAGTTCGGATAAGTCTAAAAGGGATATGAAAAAGCACAGTCACAATCTAATAATGTAACAGATACATGATGATCAAGATACTTGATAGTCGTTACCTTTTTTAATTTCCAATACTCTTGATTTAACTGACGTTGGATTGTCTGAGAAGAGGAGACACAAAAGGGCAAATGATATGAATAAAACTGAACCAGTAAAATATAATGGGGCACTTTTTAATCAGGGTATTGTTGAACACAAGGAACAGATTTGTGTGCATCTTTTAGGGAATCTACCTCCTTCTTTCCTTTGCTTTGTTGGACCTGTTTAAACTCATTTTGAAGCTCAGTCAAGCACGGGCAGATGAACTCTAACTGAGCACGCAGATGCTCGTACTCATTGTACTTGCTGTTGAAATCATTCTTACACCTCTGACGCTGCTCCGGAGAGGTGATCACTGTGTACTTCCTTGGAGGGAAAGGAGAGAAAATCTTAGTGAGAGTTTAAATATGTATAAATTTCTCTTTCAAGTATTTGGCTCAAGTGAGAGAAAGAATGATCATTAGAGGGAGACTTAATGAGAGGTGCTAAGGCCTAGTCCACATGTACATGGGTAAAAAATAATCACCTTCCAGACGAGTTATTTAGCAGCATTTCAGAATAATCTCTGTGGTCGGTTGCTTAGTTACAGAATTCCAATGTTACATCGAAAATGGATGGAAATGAACCTTCACTGTCAACAATCGAATTCAAAATGCAGTACTGACAATTTCTTTACAAAGACGGCTCATGGAGGAAAAACTGAACTGACTGAACTAAAGTGATAACATTGGCAAAGATCCTTTCTTGATTTTCTTGGGAAGATGGTTTAATCAGGGAGTAAACCGGTGTGTGAGTGTGTATGAATGATTATAGCTCCTGATGAGCATGTGGCACTGTACATGGCAACCTCTGCCACCAGTGTATGAATATGTGTGTGAATGGATGAATGCTGACTTGTGTTGTAAAGCGCTTTGAGACTGAGTTGGTCAGAATAGAAAAGCGCTTCATAATTTCATTCATTTACCACTTAGAAATTCAGTTTGTTACAAAGTAAACCCTCTTCCCAAGCAAATCCGTAAAGGATCTTTGGCAATGTTATCACTGTAGTTCAATTCAGTTTTTCCTCCACGAGTAAACCATCTTCTGAAATAAATCAATAAAGGATCTCTGAAACGCTCTCCAAGGCTGCTGGAGTTACCTTCATACCAGTCTCTTGTTTGTCTTGGTGCACACAGGATAAGTGTCTGTAATTCAGTGCGTCCATCTTAAGTCTCTGCACTAGTTCTGCATTATGAATATAAATCATTTAGCAGGACATTTTGTCTTCATCCTAAACACAACATCTTCCATCTGGTCAGTTTACAGAAAGAAAAAAAAAAAGCGTCTTACTCTGTGTCTGAGGGTCCAGTTACAGTACTGGGCTTGACGATCTTTTCAAGAGGATCTTGGGACAAGTCACTATCCAAAGACAGCTGCTCCTCTTCAGAAACATGACTCCTCTTTGTACCTCTGTGGAGACAGTCCTGTTTAACTGACCTGATTTGTTGATTGGTTTTTAAAAAATAAATAAGATTTAGCAAAAAAAACTTAATAGAAAAGTTAGTGTTTCTTTTCTGTTTGAAATCCAGCATTCAGTCTGCAATGAAAATATATATATATTTTTTTATTTCAGCTCCTCTGCTTTCATTTACACTACTAAACTGCTCTTGCAGTAGAAGTGGTGACAATAACTGTGGTAGACCAGCAGGATTTAAAATGTCATCACTTTGTCATTTTATCATATTGGACATTTGTCACAATAAGCTCATTAATTCTTGGGTTGTGGCCAAAAATGTTCTTTTGTGAGGTCACAGTGACCTTTGACCACCAAAACCTAATCATCCTTGAGTCCAAGTGGACGTTTTGTTTTCAGATATAAGAAAATTCCCTCAAGAAGTTCCTGAGATCAGGAATGGGACTGACAGATGGACGGACAACATGAAACATCACGCCTCGGCCACAGTGGTCGCTGACACTGAGGCATAAGAATCCATTTTGAGAGTTGCTGAGTGATGAGATACTTCACTAACTTTGTGCAACTGCTACTGCAAATTCTTAGTCATCTGTGCCATTTTATACATTCAGCATCAAATGCAATACATTAAGACTTTAAGTCAACATTTTGTCTTCATCCAAGATGCATCATCTTCTATCAGATCAGTTTGAAAACATTGTCTTACTTTGTTCCTGAGGGTCCAAGTTCATTACTTGACATTTGAAGATGATCTTTAGAGCCGTCAGCCTTCACAGACAGACGGCTCGATCCTGGAGACTCAGCCCCGTCCTCCTCTTCCTTCACAGAAACATTCATCTTCTGGTCTGAAGTCAGTCTGAGAAGATAAACAGTGTAATAAAACCACCTGGTCACCTTTCTTTGAGTCTGTGCTCGTTTATTCTTAATGTGGATTAATCATTATATCAGGACTTTGCGTCCACAGATGAATCAAACTGTCGAGTTCATAGAGTGGTGTAGTTTGTAGTCCTAAAACCCGGAAATCAGTTAGTATTGTTGCACTTCCGGTTCCCTCATCTCAAAGTTAACGGATCTTTTTGATTTGGTTTTCAGTTAAATGCCTGAAATAAGGTGTGTGGTTACCACAGGCTGAAGATATTTACACGTTTTGTTCTACGACATAAAATACATCATTAAATGTCCCACAGTTTAATTATAAAGCGCTTCTGTGTGTAAAAAACAGTGGTTGCTAACAAGCGTCTAAATGAGACTACAGAGGTTGTCGCGGACATTAAACGTCATCACAGCGAACAGGAGACTCATCTACTCACTAGTTCGTCTTTACAGGCCGACTTTAGTTACAAACTATTCTAACTTTAACTATACAACTTGTACATTTATCAGTTTATAGAAAACGTGTATAGTAACTGTGTAGTAAGACGCTTAGTGGTGGTGACGTTTAAATCATGCGACCGTGATGTTGTCTGTAGCCTATACAGCCTATACGACGACGTCGCCGCCATATTGGATGTGGCAGATCTGATACAAGTGAATGGAGTGAACTTTACAAAGCTCCTTCTACAAAGTGCTGTAAGTTAATATCTCTCACTTACACATTCACACACGTACGAATATATTCAGGAAACAGACAGGAACCAAAAACAACGTCTGTAACGTCCTCTGATGATTTCAAACGTTAACTACTCCTCATATGTTCAGTAAACAGGTGGGCACCAAACCACCGGATGTACTTTTATAATGTTTTTATGAGTGTTTACAGCTGCCAACGTTTGTAACTCTGCTACTGTGATGATACGTGACGGTTAAATATTGAGTCTGTGTCTATAATAACCAGATCCTGACATGTAAATGTGATGTCTGTCTACCATACTGTCAACTTAAATATGGACAACTGACTGCATAATATATGAATCAGAATCAGAAACACTTCATTAATCCCCGACGGGAAATTGCTTGCGTCACAGCTGCTCCCATTCAAAGTCAAGAATATGCAGAAAAATAGTAATAATAACAATAATAACGATAATAATAATAATAATAATAATAATAATAATGTTAATAATAATAATAATAATACAAACTATATATATAGTGCATATTTATAAAAGTAGCCTACTGCAACTTTACTTTTTTTTTTTACCATGTAATGTTATTTTATACAATGTCATATTTTATAATGTTGTCATGGAGTTTATCACTTCACTGCTAAAAGAACAGAAAGCAGGCTCACTGCCAGTTGCAGTTTCTTATCTTGATTTGCGGACTTTTTGATTTATTGTCTCCATGATTGTTAATTTTATTACTTAGATTATCAGAAATCACTGTGTAAAAACGACGTTGGCACTTTTTATTCCAACAGACATCACATTTACATGTCAGGATCTGGTTATTATAGACACAGATTCAATATTTAACCGTCATTTAACATCACAGTAGCAGCTGTAAACACTCATAAAAACATTATAAAAATACATCCGGTGGTCTGTAGCCTAACATTAACTTTTTACTGCTAGAGATTTAATTTACTCTCCGAAAATCACAAAAATTGTGTTCGTCTGTGAGGATTATCTTGCTGGACAAAACGTGTAAATATCATAAACTTGTGTTTGACACGGAGATTATTTTTGGCCATGTTCAAAAATCCTGGAGGCTTTTTTTTGGAGGGAACCAGGGCGATGCTAACTTCAGAGTTAGCCTTCAATAAAACGTCATCCCTCCACCACTCTGACGTCATTGTTCACAGACTGTCGAGAAAACGGACTTTAATCGTAAAATAATAAAAAATGTTGTTGTTTTTTCACACTCACCTGCGTCAGACTTCAGTCCTGCTGCTGCTGCTCCGTCGACACAAAATGGAGTCTGCACCGTTAGACTGAACAGTTTCACTTTCAGGCGTCCTACCTGTTCACTGTGAGATTATGAGAGATAATTATTCTACTTTTGCTTTATCTATTTGTCAACATTAGTTACTTTGCAGATTCTGATTATTAATACAGAATTTATTGATACAGTGTTTCCATATGATTGTTGAGCAGGATGATCCCCAGCCTAGGGTGACCAAACGTCCTGTTTTTACCAGGACATGTCCTGTTTTCACGTCCTGTCCTGGCCGTCCCGGGAGTGTTTTATAAAGTGGTGAAATGTCCTGGTTTTCATTGTTTTTCATTGGGCCATTAAATTGACGCTGCATGTGACGTAATCCCTGAGAGGCTGCTACATGTACACTCACAACGAGCGAGCAGACAGCCACAGCACTCTTGCCTGCATCATCATGCCGAAGCGTAAATGCAACTACATGTAACTAAGAGCTACAAAAGAAATTCCCCACTTACCGTCCAGGTCGGGACAAGTGGGAGGCTTCGTGCACCGTGTGCAAACCCGGTACATATGTTTCGGTGTCCAATGGGGGTGCCAGGGATCTCAAAGCCCACATGGACACCGAAAAACATTTTTTAAAAAAGTGTGCACATACATTCCTACAACATACTATAATACTATAATCAAAATACGGTCACCATATCCCAGCCTGTAAAAGCGAGGTGCTAGTGTCTTCTTTGTATTTTAATGCATCTTACAAAATCCCCACACCATCTCCTCTCTGTAGGTGAGTGAGATGTTTTCCAGAGGTTCAAAGCTTATTGATCAAATGTAAAACATGCAGCAGTCTTTACATATTTATTTTTACTCTTCCACAACCTTATTCAAGACGTGTTTTTTGTGAGTATGCATCAGTTATACATCTGGCCCCTGGTTTGTCCCCCCTTCTGTTTTTAATTAAGAATTTAGCACAGAACTGAATGAAACTGAATGTCACAAACAAACAGAGATCCAGTAAATGTTTTTTTAATTCCAGTTGATTTTAATTATCAAATGTACACCATCTCAGGGTTTAATTTCACATTAAAACACCCATTCCCTAATACAAAATGAGAAGTTATTCCCCCCCCCCCCCATACAAAAGTCCTCTCATCCCTTAAGTATCAAAAGTAGCAATGATTAGGCAACAACATCCAGGTAAGACAAAGATTCATCCAGGTTTCTACAGGATTTACACAAAAAACTAAAATCTGACCTCTAATATTCCAGCTCAGGTTGTTTTAATGTTTTATTCCAGAATTTTATGGAGTAACAGTAACAGTGTGTTTTTAATTGTACTTTCGCTGGTCGTGCAGCATCTCTACCGGAGTGATTTCTACTCCGACCTGAAGCAGATCAGAGCTGAGCCACAAAGTTAAAAGTCAGATCTGTTCATGTGAAAATGCAGCTGAAAGAACAGAAAACAGCGATGAACCCAAAACTCTAGCACACATTTAAGTAGTCTGTTGTACAGTGCAGGAACCAGTAGTGTGAAGGCAGCTTTAAAGGGACAGTTCACCCCGAAATCAATCAATCATCATCATTTTCCCTTTTGAGAGATATCAGCTATAGAGATAACTTTTCTTGAATGTAATGGAACGAGACGGCTTCAACAGAATTAATTTGGTAAACTCAACAGCAATGTCTCCTTCCAGAAATCATGATGATGATGTGAGAAGTTTCTCGGAGAAACTATTTTCTCTTTTAAACATTATTGGCATCCTCCTCAGATGAGCTCTGTACGTTGGCTTACTTATATTAACCAGCCCGCCTCTTGTTCATGAGTGGATGTACGCTTTCTTCTTAGCGGTGATGCAGTAAGAAAATGTACAAGCAAAGCAAGCGTCTCAAGCAAAGTCCCGAAACTCGGTAACTCACACCGAAACAATCTAGATGGATACACAGAACTACAGGTCCGAGGAGGAAAATATGTATTATGATTTTGTGGTGAACTGTCCCTTTAACAGTCATTAATTCGTTATGGCAACATTATTTTCTCATGGGATTCTGGGAGCGAAGTTTCAAGAGCAAGAAATCAATAAACATCAGTAGTAGCGTACAGTTTGACACTTCCTGTCAGAGCGAGTCTTTAAAGAAACATACTGACAATAAACCAAATACAGACGGTTCCAGTTTTCTGCTTTAAATTGAGATGTTTCGGCATTTTCGCTCAAAGCACTTTATCGTTTTGTTGAGAAAAGGTCTGCACAGATTTGTTTAGAATTGGCTGGTTTACTCATCAATCAAACCACCAAGAAACCTCACAGACCTTCAGGTTAAATGTGTCTCTAATCTTTCATTTTGTTCCTGTTCTTTATGTGACCTGAAGCAAAGTGCCGTGTAATCCAGTTATTTTTTCTTTACATATGCATTTAAAAAGTTGTCGTCTCGGTCCGAATCTAGTTTTAACATCTTGGAAACGTGCAGAGACAACCAGCCATCTTTAATTTACCAATCAAGTATAAAAACTATCGTCAAGTGCAAAATTTATCAGTTGATAATTTCAGGGCAGCAAAAATCAACAGATTAGATATTTGTTTTCCCAATCAGGTCATTTCTTTTAGCCATTTTATGTACAGCTCCAGCTTTAGGCAAGATATCAGCATCTACCACTTTTTACCACTAAGCCTCCCTGATTCACCGCAGATCTTTAAAAATCTGACTTTTCTCCTTTTTGGCAGATTGAAAGTTGAAGTTAATTCGATTGTGACGGGGTAGAAAATCCTTGGACATCTGATTTTAAATACATCTGAAAACATAATTAGCACACAGAGCTTTGTTAAGCAACTTGTTCATTGGACAGTTATTTGCAGTGCAGCTAATGAGTCCGCTCAAACAGGGATGCAAAATGGTGCAGGAGGAGTGACGACGGTGCATCATGGGACGGTGACTTGGAAGGGGGAGCCTGGGATGTGGTCGTCGCCCCACTTGACCACCAGGATGTAGCTGCCCCGCTCCTTCAGCAGGTAGCTAACGTTGTACTGCAGGTTGCCCATGTGTTTGACCAGAACCTCCTCGCAGGGGATCTGAGGGCCGTGCACTCCCACCAGGAGCATATTCTTACCTGGGGACAGGAGAGGAAGAGAACGGTGAGTTAATTATCCCAACATCAATGTGAAAAGAGTTAAATTATCAAAATAGTTTGCTAATGTTTGCTTAATTTAATAGCCAACTAATCTATTAATCGTTGCAGCTCTACTGGATCTGAATCAGTTTCAGTATCAATATAAAAACGATACCTTACTTTGAGAAATATCTTTTCAAAAAAGCTTTTTATTTTACGTAACAAAAGAAGTCAAAGTTCTCAAATGTAATCTAAGCCGTACAAAAACTGTAGGTGCATAAAAAAAATGTTTAATCTATCTGATGGAGGTGGAACCCATTTATCTGACTGAAGAATCAGTGAACATGGTCCAATCTTTTCATGTACAGGACAGAAAGCATGTTATGAGCTCATCCACCATCATTACATCCTTACCAGCCTTGCTGCAGTCGACAGTGAAGCTGCTCTTCTGGCCCACAAAGGCCTTGCTGAGGCCGGTGCCGCGGCTCACCACCTTGCTGGCGTCGGAGTCGGCCGACCTGGGCATGGCACTCTGTGTGAAGCCGCTGCTGGACGCTCTTACTGCCGGATCCACCGTCAGGGTCGACATTTCGCTGGCGTTGGTCACATTCACCAGCCGAGAACCTGAGCGAGAGGGACAAAACTTTTTAGACCTTTTAGTAGAAGTTTATAAATCTTTAACAATGCTCCACAGAGCAGGAGAGCAAACAACAGTAATAATAAAAAGTGGTTCTGCAGAAACCGGACTCTCGATCAAAACAACATTTGTTAGTGTAAATAAGAGAAGCAGCTTTAAACTGCATGAGATGAGCTAAAAGCTAAAAATAAGGCTCTTCAGCGGACCCTTGAGCTTCGATTTCTTTGACACTGGCCTTATACCGACTGTCAATTAACATATTTTTACATTTTAGAGAAAATAAAAGTCACTCTTTAATTCACTGTCGATGTTTTAGACAGTTTTACATCTGTTCTGCTTTAAAACTGCACTGGAGCCAGTAGAAATATGAACACCAACCGACATAACAGAGCCATGAATGCTTTACTAACATCTGACTTGTTGTGTACAGGTATAGTGACACCGTACGGATTAGTTTACTTCCACCACTGTACCTGTGACTTTGGCCTTGAAGGGACTGCCACCGATGTGGTTCGGTCCTCCGTATTTGATGCTGATCAGGTAGTTTCCAGGTGCCATGGGAGTGTACTGCACCTTGTAGCCCTCTGGAACCTCCTGGCAGTCCATCTTTACCTTGGACGGACCCTCGATGGTCACGGCCAAGGACCCGGGGCCCGCCTTAGTGTTGTTGATGATGAACTCTGACTGGGTACCTGCAAGATAACAGCACTTTGTGTTGTGGTCCTTTTGTTAAACACACAAAACTTTAATTAGAATGTATAATTAGACCTTTAATAGAAATAAATGCTCAATTTGTTTTGTTTTAATAAACAGTAGTGAAGAGGTAAAGAGTCAGACAGACAGGTAACCCACCTGTCACGCCTCTCTCCAGTCCAGCTCCGTACGCTGAGACCAGGCCAGGCTCTCCAGTCTGTCCTGGTTCCCCGACTCGGACCTGGAAAGGACTTCCTGGGATGTGAGAGCCGTTGAACTTGACGTCGATGTAGTGGACACCGTTCTCCCTGGGGATGAACCGGACGGCGTACTTGTCTGAGGACAGACAGAAGGATTTGTTAACCAACAGTCGTAACAACAAAAAATTCTCTCCTTGAAGATATTGCAGACGTCTGTAAGCTGCAATGTGCTGCCTTGAAAACACACACAGACCTTTCTCCAGCTCAGTGACGACACACTCCTCCAGAGCTCCAGAGGGGCTGTGGACTTTGGCAGCCATCTTGCCCTGCGCTCCGTTCAAGCGCACCGCAAAGGATGCTGGGTGATTCACCTTCAGACCAGACTCCTGACGAGGTCGGACACACACGTTTAATGCACAGGACAGGGACGGACAACAAGGAGGAAAACACAGACGCATATACAAACACACATCAAGTAGGAGAGCGAAGTGCTAGAAACTAAACACTATGTTTCTGTTCACAGTTTCTACTCTATTCTGTTATTTCTGTTCTATTTCTACCATTTGTCTCCATGTTTTTAATTCACTGTCTTCTACTCTTACCTGAGCTCCTGTCGGTGCAGCTCCAGCAGACAGAGGCCGACGGCCACAGTGTTAAAAAGCAGTCAGACACATTGACACTGAACTACAGTCTTACAGTGCTACAGTACAGTCTTTAAGGGAGTTATCAATGAATCTGACATGACTCACAAGATTTTAGATGTAATAATTTCACCAGCTATTAAATTTACATCACCATTTATGGTAAGGAAGACTGCATATTAGTGCCCTCTGGTGGAGGAACTATGTAATGCAAAAACTTAGGAAAAACGTTGTCCGGTAGTGAATGAAGTGAGACAACATTATTTGATGAATCACACATATGATGTTTGTCAATTTAAAAGATAATTTTCTGAGTCAATAAAGTCGTAGTTTGTCATCAAACAAATGAAATATCAGACTGTGAAAATGTGTAATTTTAAAGACTACACAGCCGACAGTCGCGTTAGTGACGTCGTCTCGTTGAACGCTCACCAAAGCTCGTAACTTAAACGTTGTAGAGGACAGATCAAGATACTTTGTCACGCTGATGGGACCAGAGATATTAGAAGGGATGAGATGTTTCCCTTTCATATCCTCCAACTCTAAAACATAATTATAATCAAGGACTGTACTGTAAGACTCGGACTTGACGAACACATGAGAGCGTTGCAGACTGAACAGAGCAGAAGTTCGTCTACAGCTACAGACGACAAACAAACTACAGTCTCTAAAAAGGACAGCGCGAGCTCTGCTGTGACCCGCCTCCGTCTGCTGTAACTAGGCAACCAGGGAGCTGACGATGCTGGTGATGATGAAGATGATGGTGCTGTTAAAAGCCTTTAAATGAAACACAAGAGAAACACCAGCAGTTCCACACCAGACAGAAGAGGGATGACCAGAGCCAGGCAAAACAGTCTGAACAGCTGACATCAGTCCGTGTGATGATCGGTGTTTTTTTGTTTGTGAAGCTGACGATTTATCCAACAGAAACATTATGGGGTCCAAAATGGAAAGGCTCCAAACAATTAGTCAATTAATCTAAAAGCAATCTGTGACAACTTTAATAATTCATGAATTGTTTAGTCACTCTTTGGTTCCAGCTCCTCCTCTTCTACGTGACTGTTAATTGGAGGGTGTTTTTGATTTGGGCGATTAAAACTGCATTTGAAGTCTTCATTTTGGGTTCGGACTTCTGGAATAATCAATTAAATGATAATGAAAAATATCAGTTCATCCTTAAGAACGTGTCCAAAAGTGATCATTGAATGATTTCCAGTTTCGACTCTCCGTGATGTTTCCTTTTTCACTTCTGTCAGGCCAAAGAGTCAACTTCACTCAGAAACTGTGTGTTTGCCTGGCTGTGGTCACATCCATGAGAGGCCAGTTGCATAAAGAAAACTGAAATGAATTAAAACTGTAACCTGACCATCTGAAAACTGCAACGGTTCGACTGATATGGGCTATTAAAGGCTGGTGTTAGAGCTTCAATGATTGGCGAATAATCGATCAAAAGAAGTTATTAAGTTATTAAGCAAAAATGTCAAACATTATTTGTTTCCAGCTTCTTAAATGTGAGAATGTGAGAGAACACACATCAACCTCTCCTCAAAAAATTCTGCCATTTTTTAAAACGTCTTCCTCTATCAGCTACACTGCTCCTCATGACTACAGGAGGTACTGCTCTGCTGGACCGCATCCGTAAGCTTTCAGAAAATGTGTGTAACTAACATGGAGCATAAATGAGCTTTAACTTGCAGCCCTCGGCAGTATTGAGCCAGACGTTCAAATTCTTGAAAAATCAAAGTGTTTTCAAAAGTATTGCCTTCTTGTAGCAGTCGAAAAGGTTCTGAAAACGTGTTGATTATCATTAATTCACTTAACACTTGAATGTTCGGCAATGAAGTTTGATGTCGAGTTTAACAACATTACAAACTGGATTGTAGGTTTTTAAGGTTCAGTCCTGCTCAGTTCGAAGCAGCAGCAGTTAGAAACTTGTCAGTGCTGCGGCAATCAGGGGCCCGAAATCTGATCCCATACAGAACATACAGAATCTAAATTTACAATTATCTGTGTTCGATCAAAAACCCAAACCAGTCGAACCATCACGCACAGCTCATCTGTTCTGTACAACAGTGAAAATCTATCTTTGCTCCTAACGTCACATTTTTATGCAACTGTGCCCCAGAGCCCTTGAGCAAGGCAGGGCGGGCTGGGTGTGGAGGTGTCTCCTCATGCCTCACCTGAAGGCCGGTAACAGTGAGGCGTCGAGCGTCGTTCGCTGGAGCAACAACAGGAACCAGGTAGGGGCTGTCGGGTATGTGCTGTTCGTTGAACTTCACCGAAATCTCATAATCACCTGCAGACGAGGAGGCGAGGATGTAACTCAGAGAGTCAAAGAGATGCATCAGTGATCATCATCAGGGTTAAGAGTGTGTGTGTGTGTGTGTGTTTTCTCTACCGGGCTCCTGAGCGATGTACGAGACACCGCAGGATCCGTCTTTGCGGTCGTCGAAGGAGATCTCGGCCCTGCTGGGTCCTTCCACGGCGATGGCCAGACCGCCGGCGCCGGCCTCCCTCGTCCAGATACTGAACTCAGCTGGTTGAAGAGAGAAGGTTTAACTAAATCCACAGAATGTAACATCATTTGTAACAGAACTATGTGTTACAGATCATCATTTATCAGCTACTTAATGATTTATCCTTGTAGCTCTGATATGAAGGTTAGGAAACTCGGTGTAAAGTCTCCGTAAGGATACTGTGTGTGTGTGTGTGTGTTTGTGTACCTGGCTCTCCCGCCTGTGCTCCCTCCAGTCCTGGACCTCCTGCTCTCACCTTGGCGGCCCCGCCCTCTCCCAGCGGCCCCACGGTGAACTGGAAGGGGCTGCCCGGCACGTGCACGCCCCTGTACCTCACACTCACGCTGTGCACACCCATCTCTGTGGGCACGAAGCGCACACAGTAGGTGTCGTTACCCGCAGGGACCAGCTCGGCAGGCTGCTTGGATCCAGAGGGGGAGGTGACCTCAGCAGTGACGTCCTGCATGTCGATCGCTGCAAAGACAGTTTCATTTCTTATTTGTGTATTTGCTGACTTAACTGATTTATTATTAACTCTTTATGTTTATTAATCAGCATGTCGTTGGCACAGTCAGTGTATATGTTTGCAAGTTTAGTTTTTCAGGACAGTCTCTTCGTCCAGTGTGAAAATTTGACTTCAGACACAATAAATATATAAGCTGCATGTGCACACAGAGATTCTGCACTATCGCCGCAACAAAGGCTTGTGTGTCATTTCATACAGCATGCTGCCGTTGCGGTGTTGTTTGGTCTTGTAGCTTTGCTTTGTGTGTTGAAGTGTGGGACATTTTTCTTTTATTTGATGAGTGAAGGATCTGTTTAGTTGTCAGACTGAGAAAAAAAAACATCAGACCGACACACTCCTGTCCCACACTGCCAGCTTACACTTTCACACACACACGTCATCTCGCCTCTGTTTCTCCGTTTCTACCTCCACTGGCACACACACAGCTGCAACCTAATAAACTTTGCTAACAATCCCACCACTTCTTTCTCTGTAGGACTCTAACACGCACCCTCCACCCTGGCACCGCCAACCGAGTAGCGGGCATCAACGACCCAAACACCCCTCGCTGCCCTCGACCCTCCCGTAAGCACCAGGCCAGAGAGGCCGGAGATGAGTCGGACGTGCCCAGGGGAGAGGCTCTGATCCTGGGCAACGGAAGACGAACGAGACCCTCGACCTCTGGACCTCCCAGACCACCAGATGGAGCAATAGGAGCGAGAGGAGGTGTGAGAGCTGAGCTGCCGAGACAAGATCAGGAGGAACCAGGTCACTGGAGGAAGAGGAGGAGGAGAAAGGGGAGGAGGACACAAGGAGAGGAAGTGGAGAGAGGAGGAGGAGGAGAGGAATGATTGGAGACAGAGACAAAAGGCAGAGGAGGAGAAAATAAAGAGAAGCTGAGGAGTAAAAGAGAGAAGAAGATTAGGAAGAAAGAAAGAAAGAAAGAAACAATAAAGAAAGATTAAAAATAAAAAGGACCAAGAAAAAGAAGGCACGGTGAGACAAAGGCACGGGGGGAAGAAGAGAGACAGGAAAGAAGAGATTAAGAAAGGAAAAAAGTCAATGCTGACACAGACTACAGTCAGTACGGAGCAGAAGCAAGAAACAACAGACAGAAAATAAAGAAATGTCAGAACTTCAGACGGGAAACAGTTTTAGAAAAGGAGGAGGATTTCTGACGGAGCAGGACGTCGTCTCCAGATTGAAGCCCAGTCCATTGAGGCTTCACGACTTCAAGACCAGCTCACTTTTATCTAAAGACGTTTTTCATCCACGTACACACACTGCTATCACCTCATTAGCAAGGTAGAAAGCTTGTGTGTGTGTGTGTGTGTGTGTGTGTGTGTGTGTGTACCTGGTATCTTCAGACTGAGGTCACACACACTGCCCACGCTGGCAACAGATGCCGCCCTCTGTCGTCGGGTGATGCTCTCTCGGATTCGACCCTCTCCAGTCACCCGCACTGTGAACGGACTTCCTGTTGACACACACATCTGAAATTATTTGTCTGAAAACACACAGACACACACTCCTCCCTCATTAAAACTATATATATGAATGTGCAGATACTTTTAGCTACAACAGTTTAGTTTTTAAAAATCATATCTGTAATAATTTGTTTTTTCTACCTGGGACGTGTTCCTCAGCAAAGCGGATTGAGACGATGTAGTTTCCTGGTTCAGTAGGACAGTAGATGACTCTGCACGTCCCGTCCTCTATGTCTTCTGTCTGGATGTCCACCTTACTGGGACCTTCAATGGCCAGAGCCAGGCCACCGTAACCTGCACACGCACAGATACATAGTAGTTACATAGTTGATATGAAGCTAACACTTATCGTTACACTCATCTTATCATTCATGTGAATGTCTTCTCAAGTCTGAACAACAACTTGGAAAGTCTTGGAAAAGTTTGGTACACGAGTTGATGTCATATGACGCTGAAACGTGGCGGACGAAAGTAAACATCAGGTTGATGGAAGAAGCTTTTACCAAAGTCATATTTATCATCACTGTGTCGTTTCCTTTGGTCTTCCTTGTCACAGTTGTCAACATGTAGTTAAAATGCTCTGAGCAATAAATAGCAAATCATCGTGAAGCACATGAACACACCGAAGTCAGAAAAACGACTTCCTAACTCTGAAATGCGACTATGTGAGGAGCACATGAATGCAGCATAATATTACCTATCAGACATTTTAGTCTGGACTTTAGTGGTGAATGAGTGCCTGATATACCAACATTGCCATCAGTAGAGCCATGTCACTAGCATGACTAAAAAAAAACAACTTTAAATATTTAAACACAGCTGTGGAGTTTGAAGGTCTGCACACTGACCGGCCTCCCGCGTGTCGACCACAAAGCTGGAGTTGGTGAAGGTGGTTCCCTGGACGAGGCCGTCGCCGTGAGCTTTGACTAGGCTGGCGTCGCCGATCTCAGACTGGACGACCATGATGGTGATGGGACTGTTGGCGACATGACGGCCGTTCTTCAGGATGCTGACCTTGTGTTCGCCCACCTCCCGCGGGATGAAGGAGATACCTGGGAGGAGGAAGAGGGAGGGGGTGAGAAGAGGTAGAGATGCTGACAATCGCCATGTGTGTATTTATTTGTGTGTGTGTTACCGATGTGGTTGTTGGCCATCCTCTTCAGCAGGCAGGGCTCGTCACGGCCGGATGGCGCCTGGATGCTGGCGGTCAGCAGGCTCAGATCCGTCTCATTAATGTCCAGAGAGAAATCTGCTGCAGAGCCCAGTTTGACCTGAGAGCGGCGCTGGTTGTCCTCTGAAACACAAAAAAACACACACCAAGGTTAGACAGCACATCAGACATTACACATTAAAATCTACCTTTTGATCAGACCCTAAAATGTTTATATTATTGTTTTCTACTGTTTTATGGATATTTTATAATGATACTTTATTGTTTGACAGACTGATATAAATTGCAGTGATCCACATTGAAAGAAAACAAGTTTGAAAGATTCTTTATTAATCATTTGTTTTAGGTTTATTAATCGTTAATGTTTGTTTGAGTGTCTCACCGGTGATCTTGGCGGTGAACGGGCTGCCGGCGATGTGATCGCTGTTGTATTTGACCAGAATGTTGTAATCTCCAGGCAGCACTGGCAGGTAGGTGACGCTGCACGTCCCGTCCTTGTTGTCCACGCAGCTGATCTCTGCTTTGGATGGACCCTCGATGGCCAAGTCCAGACCCCCTGGACAGACGGACAGGATGCATTTGAATCAGGATGTTTTCACTTATTTACAAAAATAAACGTCCTGTTCACTGTCGTCTCAGCTTCTACTGCTGTCAGACGATGTCGTTACCAGACTAACTACCAGCTCTGCTCCTCCTCCTCCTCCTCCTCCTGCAGCTGACGTACCTTCAGAGGCGTCATCTGTGAAGACGGTGAACGAGGCCATCTTGTTGGCGACGCCATAGCTCAGACCAGGACCATAGGCTGTGACACTGGGACTACTGGCGTGGTTCACATAGAACTGAAGGGGAGACTCTGCAACACACACACACACATCAACATCAGTACAACCGAAACATTAAAACAACAATAGAGCTTTTTTTAAGTTTACTTCTGGTCTGGTCTGGAAAATTTCATATCCAAGTAAAGTTCTCGGTATCAGAAATTAAATATTGGAAAGATCTCTGATATGCATCCACATTTGTTTCTGCTGCAGATCCCCGACACACACACTCATACACACCTCCTAATCACAAACAATGACATACTGTAGCAAAGTACACACATTTCCTACATAGCTTAGACACAGGCCTAACCACACACCCACACACACACACACACACACACACACACACACACACAACTCCATATTTCATTCCAACTATGACTTCAGTGTCCAAACATCCCGAGATGTTGAGGTTTTTGCGTGGGAGGCTGTAGTTCTCGTTCTGGACACCAGGTGTCCCCCTTTCACCTCTCTAATTCTGATCACAAGTCAGCGTCAGTGTGTGTGTGTGTGTGTGTGTGTGTGTGTTGTGTGCTGACCTGGGATGTGTGTGCCGTTGTACTTGATGTGCATCTCGTGCAGGCCGGCCTCAGTAGGAGAGTACTGCACTGTGACCGTCCCGTCCAGGTTGTCTGAGATCAGCGGCTGAGCTGATTTACCTGAAGGCATCAGCACCTCACCTGAGAGAGAGTCAGAGAGACGGAGACAGATGTTCATACTGTTTGTACATTTCCATTTGACTTTTCTGCTATATATTTATGTATTATTAGGTTGATTAATGTTTTGTTTAGTGCATGCTTTGAATGTTAAGACGGACAAAGAGTGCAAACATGGTGCTCTGTATGAGCTGCACCACTTCTAATTTATATATAACAGATCAGATGTTTGAAGACAGAGACAATTTTCCTTACAGCCATCAGTGTAGCTTTAATAACTTTAGATACATTTGTACTTTAAGTTAAGGTATGCATGTATATTGTTTGCACACTACAGTGTGTGTGTTTTAGGTTCTTGTTATGTATATGAACAATATAACAAGAATGAAATTAGGTTGAATTATTTTAAAACCATATCTGTGTGCATACAGTTTTTTCTGCGTCTATGAACTCATAAAATGAACTCGTAAACATTTTTATGGGTTTTTAAGCCAGTAAAACAAAACTAAACAAAATTAGAGGAAAAGCAGAGAAATATGAAGTCGTCACCAAAGTCTGAGGAGTCAAGAAGTATCTTACAACTAAAAACTGAAATGTCTTCAAAGGTGGAGCTGGTTTTAACTGAGGCTTCATTGTAAAGATTCACAGAGCTGCTCTCCTTCCTGGAACAGCTTCATAACCCCTCCCTCTTCTTTCTTCCTGCTCTCAAACACAGCGAGCTCTTCTCTGTCCACATATGTCTTTGTTTCCTCCCCTTCAGATCTACAGTTGAAGATGGGTGTAACCAACATGTGTTGCACTGCAGGTGCTGACAGGCTGCGTTCCCTGCAGACACACATGTTGCTTGGATCAGAGCTCAAACCAGTTTAGGCTCGAAGGAAGTGAAACTCAAGACAGGTGTTGCCACCGAGCGGTAAAATGGCTCACAAAGGATTTCAGCTGGACCTGAAAACGTTCTCTTGTTCGCTCTGTCTGGATCTGCTGAAGGATCCGGTGACTACCGCCTGTGGACACAGCTACTGCATGAACTGTATTCAAAGCTTCTGGGATGAAGAGGATGAGAAGAAAACCCACAGCTGCCCTCAGTGTGGGCAGACTTTCACAACAAGGCCTGTCCTGCTAAGAAGCACCATGTTAGCAGTTTTAGCGGAGGAGCTGAAGAAGACTGGACTCCAAGCTGCTCCAGCTGATATCTGCAAAGCTGGACCTGAAGTTGTGGCCTGTGATTTCTGCACTGGGAGGAAACTGAGAGCCATCAAGTCCTGTCCGGTCTCTTATTGCGAGAAACACTGCCAGCCTCATTATGAATCTTCTGCTTTTGAAAAACACAAGCTCCAGGAGAACATCTGCCCTCATCATGATGAGGTGATGAAGATGTTCTGCTGTACTGATCAGCAGTGTATCTGTTATCTCTGCTCTGTGGATCAACATAAAGGCCACGACACAGTGACAGCTGAGGCAGAGAGGACTGAGAGGCAGAGAGAGCTCGAAGTGAGGCGACGAAACATCCAGCAGAGAATCCAGGACAGAGAGGAAGATGTGAAGGTGCTTCAACAGGAGGTGGAGGCCATCAATCGCTCTGCTGATGAAGCAGCAGAGGACAGTGAGAGGATCTTCACTGAGCTGATCCGTCTCATGGAGAAAAGACGCTCTGATGTGAAGCGGCAGGTCAGATCGCAGCAGGAAACTGAAGTGAGTCGAGTCAAAGAGCTTCAGGAGAAGCTGGAGCAGGAGATCACTGAGCTGAAGAGGAAAGACGTCGAGCTGAAGAAGCTCTCACACACAGAGGATCACAGCCAGTTTCTACACAACTACCCCTCACTGTCAGCACTCAGTGAGTCTACACACTCGTATCTAAATATCCGTCCTCTGAGCTACTTTGAGGACGTGACAGCGGCTGTGTCAGAGGTGAGAGATAAACTACAGGTTATAATAGTTTTGATTATTATTACAACAACATCACAACTTCCTTCTCAGGTCCTCAGCCCTCCAGAGTTGGAGTGTACCTGGATCACAGCGCAGGTATCCTGTCCTCTGAATGACTCTCCACACCACATTCACTCAGCCTCTCTATGCTGGACTCAATCTATATTATTCTGGAGACACTGCTGAGCTCTGTAAACTCACGTAGACAGAAGTGAGTTAAACGCACAGTATGTCATTTCTCTCAGTCATCTCTCAATCCAAACGAAGCAAAAGACGAAAGAAGAGAGCAGCGTGGGCTCATGGGAGTTGTTGTCTTCATTGTTAAACAACCTTCTCCAGACCTGGATCTTATGCCAGGTGCAGCCAGAAGACCTCCACCTGATGACCCGAGAGGTCTGATTGGGTTATAATCAGTGGCCATTATGTGCATTTATGATTTTTTTTTCTTCGGAGAGTCAGTTTGAGATATGACTGCTCTACATTTTTGATATTTTTAAAATGATGAACAATGTTCTGGTGGTTTTTGTTTTTTGCTTTACTAAATTGAAAACAGTATCCAAAATGATCAGCTCCTCACCGGTGATCTCTCCCTTCCTGAAGGAGAACGGTATCACCATGTCGAACGGTCTGAAGCCGCTTCCATTAACGCTGCTGCTGATTGGCTTGTAGTTGTCCGTCGTCACCTGGAGAAGAAAGACAGAGACAGGCAGAGTTTAACGAGTCTGTTCAACACTAAAAACAACTTCCTGTCCGCCTCAGCGACCTGCATAAGAAACATGCTGCTGCTGCTGCATCCCAGCCCCGCCCACACAGAGGCATCCTGGGAGGTGTAGTGCGATGGAGCAGGAAGGAGGAGGAGGAGGAAGAAGAAGATGATGAGGTGATTCTGTGATGCAGCCGCAGCGATGAAGAGTGCACACCCGTAACCATAGCAACACCTTCTGCAACAGGTCTCACGAACGCCTGTTTTTTGATTTTTTTCTTTCATTCATGATGTTGCGATGTTTTTGCTGCGATCTCATTGGCCGAGAGAAAAAGAGAAGCGATGACATGGAGGAGGCAAAGCGGTCGAGCGAGTACACTTTAGAATGGAGAGAGAGAGAGAGAGGTCGAGTTTTTAACCAGCGGCCATTCATCTGCAAGAGAGAGGAGCAGTGTGTGTGTGTGTGTGTGTGTGTGTGTGTGCATGCGTGCGTGTGCCTATCATGTTATGTTAAAGGGATATTTCACCAAAACCATAATCACATACGTGCCGTGTTCAAATTAATGTGTGTATATAGGAGCATGTAAGCTTGTGTGTGTAATATTTGAAAGTGTGCGTGTGTGTTTGTGTGTTTGTGTGTGTGTCCGTTTGAGGGTACCCAGGGCTGGAAGCCAGCTCCGGGGGCTGCGGCCTGCTGCTGTGAAGACTTCTGCGCTTGCACCATGGGTACCTCATCAGTAGCCTGAAGACACGACAGTAAGGGTTAACATCTGACCTCACACACACACACACACACACGCAAACACACACACGCACGTTTTGATGCTGACATACACGCTGTGGCCTTGTGGGTAAATCCTGGTCTGTAACCTGAAGACATGAATGAGGTCAACAGTTCATAGGCAACAAACTTAATCAACGACTTACACCTGCAGTTACTGACTTTATGGACTCTGTTCAAGTCATTCTGCACTTTAAAAAGGTACAGTTCACCCCAAAATGCATATTTTCCCTTTTATCTGTAGTGCTATTTATCCATCTCGACTGTTTTGGTGTGAGATGTTGTAGAGGTGTCTGCCTTCTCGTAAGGACCAGTCAGCTGCAACAGATGTGGTCATCTTACATGAACCCATTTTGGATCCCTCATCAGAGTGTAATAAACCCCAGATTAAACACCATTCTGAATCCCTTCCTCACCATGACTTTGAAGGGACTGCGTGGGATGTTTTCCCCTCCGAAGCGGACGTAGATGACGTAGTTCCCGGGTGCCGGCGCAGTGTAGAAAATGTCGAAGGTGCCGTCCTCGTTCTCCAGCACCTCGGCCTCCACCTCGCTGCCGTCGGGCTGAACCACCACGCAGCTCACCTTCCCCTTCCCAGCACCCTTAGCGTTCACCACCAGGCCCAGCTCCTCGCCAATGGCCACCGTGGGACCCACACCTGGACCTGAGAGGAGGACATTTTATTTGTTTTTTTCCCCCCTCGTTGTTTAAATGTTTTATAAATGTTTTTCACGTGTTCATTAGTTGTTACGTACCGGTGACGGTGCACTTGCTGGCGTCTCCGGATGCCGAGGCGCGGACTCTATAAGGTGAGGCAGGGATGTCGTCACCGCCGTACTTTATGACGATGGTGTACCGGCCTGTGCGGTCGGGGATATAAGACACCCGGTATGTACCGTCCCCGTTGTCATGGATACTGGCCTGCTTAGGTTTACCATCCTGGTCCTGAAGTGGAAGGAGGACAAACAGTTTAGGCGTGATGTCTTCTCTCATTAGTGTGTATAATTATGTGTGTGTGTGTGTGTGTGTTACGTACAGTGATGAGCACGCTCAGCTGGCCCTGGCCGGCGTCCTTGGCGTCAATGTTGAACTCTACAGGGAAGCTGGCAGGGACGCCACTGGTTAGCCCGGGACCGCTGGCTCGCACTTTACTGGCATCGTGAGTCGGCAGAACTCGAAACTTGAAGGGACTGAAGAGACCACAGACACACTTAAAAACAGATGCTTTTGGCTTTTGGGTTTAAAATGCACATTACAGACTAAATACTTTACTCCCCCACAATAGTTTGAATTTAAAAAAAAAAAAAAAAAGGTCCAAGTGAAACAAAGTCCTGTAAAGAAAAGCTCAGTCTGTAAGGATCATTATGCTACAATACAACAAAGAACTGTTGAGGCAACTTCTGCTGTACGGCTAAAAAACAAATCACTTTGCTGTCCCACAAATATTACAGATCTGGTTTTGTCTTTAAGGGGAGACACTACTGATGAACAGGGTGAAAGAAGACATGTTGACCAGTGCGTGAAAAAACCCTCATGTTTGTACTTCTACACTGCAGTACTGCTCTGTACCTGCGGGGGACGTCCTCCTCTGCATACTTGATGGCCACAGAGTACGGTCCTTCCTTAGACGGAGTGTAGGACACCGTGTGAGTCCCGTCCCCGTTGTCCGTCACCTCCACGGGCTCTGCGACACCTTTGGGACCGGTGACAGCCACGGCCAGCGGGGCCACACCCGCCTTCCTGCAGTCCACCGTGAAGGACTGTGGGATATTGGCCCTGACCCCTGACCCCACGCCAGGACCAGACACTTTGACCTTACTGGAGTCCACCACGTCCTGCACTGGGACCTTAAATGGACTTCCTGGAAAGAGCAAGAAGAGGAAATGTTGGAGTGAGTCACAAAAACAACAGAAATAAACAGAATTTAGTTTTTAGAGAGCCAACAAAGGACAGACGAACTTTAAAAGTATGGCTAATTAGAAAATTAATTATTAATGATCTCACCGGGGATGTGTTCTCCTCCGTAGGTGATGTTGACGTCGTACAGGCCGGGGGTGTAGGGAACGTACTCCACGCTGCAGCTGCCATCTTTGTTGTCTTTGCAGGACATCTTTGACTCTGATGGACCCTCCACAGTGATGCCCAGACCACCAATACCTGCCCCTCTGATAAAGGAACAACACACCCAAAATCAGCAGGAGACTTTTTCACTCATCAAAACAATCTCTGTCCTTTTGTCACCAACAGTACCTGGTGATGATGTTGAAGTTGTTGGGCTTGTCAGTCAGTGCTTTCTGGAGCCCGGGGCCAGTAGCCACGACCCTGCTGGGGTCACATCCCTCCGTCACGGAAACCCTGAACGGACTCTTGGGAACCGGTGTGTTGTCATACAGAACCTGGACGCTGTGGACGCCTGAAATACACACCAAGCAGCTGATGGATGTAGATCACAGTAGAAGAGTTTGGTTTGCTTTATGTTAAGTATGTGTCTTACCGTTCTCGAATGGAGTGTACTCGACGTTGTAGGTCCCGTCGGTGTTGTCGGTGACCAGACAGTCTGTCAGCGCTCCAGACGGGTTCCTGACCTCCGCCTTCACGTGGTCTCCTCCTCGCTTGGTCAGAGGACGGGCGTCCACCGTGAAGTCTGTGGTTGCTTCTCTGAAAACAGCTGGAGGAGAGAGAGCGTTTGTTTAAAAAGGGACACTCTGCAGTTAGTTGGCTTTTTGTTGTGTGATGTCTTCTGTGGCTCTGACATTTGATCCATACAATTTATGTTTTCTGTAATGTCATCTAGGTTACTTCGACTTCAGTTTGGAAACCACAGATTCATAACAGATATCGTGCATCGCAGCTGGAAAGAGTGCCGTCTATGAAGTAGAAAGACACAAATCTCTTTGAAACTGGTGCAACATGACCAGAGAAAACAGAGAAAAGGGCTGTGGTATTTCCATCTGCTCAAAAGGTCACAACATACAGTGCTTGAGGGTTGGAGTTAACCTCATAAACAGTGTTGTTTTATCTTCAACACAAACACAGAGCTACACACTGACTCAGATGGACCATACTGCACCTTGTCCCTCCACTCCGGGTCCGAACACTTTGATCTTGGAGGTGTCGACAGCTGGATCCACCATCACCTTAGCAGGGAAACCGGGGACGGCCTTGCCTCCGTACTTCAGCAGCAGAGTGTACATGCCAGAGGTCAGCGGGACGTAGGTCACCGTGTACGTCCCGTCTTTGTTGTTCACCACCTCTGTCTTGGCTTTAGCACCTGGAACAAAAGATACAGCTTTAACATTTTCATCCAAGAACCGGAGATTGTTTGAATATCTAAAATGTGAGCTGTTAGTGTGTCGACTATGTCTTATGTTCAAATGATCTCTGAGACTTGAGACTCTGTAGTAATACAACAAGACCGAAGATCATCAGATCTGGTGCGACTAAACAGCGCGTTTAACCACCTGTATACATGTTTATGGTTGATAGTGTGTAAAGGCTTTTGAATGAAAGCGGTGTTAGTGTTACCAGAGCCTGGTCTAGAGCCAGTCGGACTGGTCGGGGGGGAGTCTAGTGCGGCCTCCAGGCTCAGTTCTCCCGGTCCGGCCCGGGAACAGTCTACATTCACCACATTGGTCTCTCCAACCTGCACAGACAACAACCTGGATCAGACTTCATACATTATTACAATGGACAGTTCCTTATTCAGTCTTACAAGGCCTCAAAGCAGAGATCATTTTTTGGGAGTGACCTTTAGCTTCAGCTCGCCTCTCTTTCTTTTCAGACCCTCACCTTGCCTCTTTTCAGGCCCGACCCTGACGCCACCACCTTAGAGGGGTCAAAGGGCATCTGGACGTCGGCTTTAAATGGCGAGCCCGGGATGTGGACCTCCTCAAACAGGATGTTGACCAGGTAGTCTCCGGGCTCGGTGGGCAGGTAGGACACGGAGCAGGTCCCGTCGCCGTTGTCCGAACACTCGATCTTGGCCTCGGTCGGCCCCTCCACTGTCAGCCCCAGACCTCCGGTGCCGGCGCCCTTTGTGTCGATAGTGAACTCTGCTGGGTTTCCCACCAAACCTCCTTTCAGACCAGGACCGAACGCCTTCACCTGGAGGAGAGACGATAATGGGGCCATGCAGGCGCTTTTACTACATTTTCAGTTTTCCTTTAAAGACCAACTTAAAGATCAAGATGCTGATGTTACCTTGCTCGGGTCTGGAGGCAGCTGAGCTTCCACAGGGAAGGGACTCCCCGGGACGGGATGTCCATCGTAGGATACGTTGACGGAGTGAACCCCCTCCTCTGTGGGGGTGTAACGGACCCGACTGATGCCTGCTTTACCGGCCTGAGGCTCCACTTTACAGGGTACCGCCCGCTGGCTAGGACTCAGCTACAAACAGACGAGCACAGATGTGTTGACCTCAGTTCTGGTGAAATTTTTAATTTTGTAAACGTATCACATAAAAATAACAAAGTCAAAAATGAATTGATCCTTCGAACAAGCCTATAACGATCAAAGTTTAAAGATAAGAAATAAATGCAGCATTCATTGACACTCACCACTGCCACCTCCAGGCGACCTTGACCTCCTGCACCCTTGGTGTCCACCATAAACTGCTGCTCCTGATCGACCTCCACTCCTGAAAGACATTTAACAATTTAACAATCAAGTGAAAATGATTCCAAGGGAGGCCTCATTAAATAAACTTGACTTGAAGTTTGTTTTTCGTTTTGTGACTCTGTCTTATGACGATAAATAAATGAACCTTGAGTTAAAAATGTGTGAACTGAGACAAATTGGATGTTTTTTTAACATTTAAAATTTTGCTCACAAGTTTCTTTACAGTTGTACAGAAAGCTACATGATTTCTTACTTCCATCCAGGTTGTCCAGGTTAACCTTGCTCAGATCCAGCGGGGCAGCGACCCCGACCGTGAACGGACTCTTTGCGATGGGATCTCCTCCAAACTTCACCACAATCGTCATCTCGCCCTGCGGACACATAAAACATGCAGATCCATTTTATTAATTTGTTTGTAATTCTCTCTTTTTTAAGATTCTAACGCTAACCTAAGTACAAATGTCATGTTCTTAAGTACAATTTTGAGGTACTTTGAGTATTTCCTTTTTCTGCTACTTCATACTTCCTCTCCACTACATTGTTATGATACTAGTTACTTTGCACAATTTAAAAGTAGTTTATTTTATCCGCAATCTGACTGAAAAACCACAGATATCAATAATCGTAAAAATGCTGGATATCTTTTTTCTGCTTTTACTGATCTATCAACATAACTGTGGAGAATTCCTGCTACACAACCTCTTGTCCTGATATTTATTTGCTTAATTGGCGTACCTGTTGTGCAGGCGTGTATTTGACAGTCTGGGAGTAGTCGTAGTTGTCGATGATGTCGAAGTCTTCGACAGGGGAGGAGAAGGAAACATCCAGCGGTGCTTTACCAGCTCCTTTAGTCAACACTGTGAAATGAGTCGGCTTACCGCTCTCTACACCTGCGCAGGTAGAGAGAGAGATTCACAGTTCAACAGTCAGGCAAGAATACACGCTGACATGAATAATTTAATAGAGTTGGAATTAAATTAAAACACATCAAATGTAAATATTATTTTCTGTCATTATGTGTGTGTGTGTGTGTCTCACCTGTGCGAGCCAGTCCAGGACCTTCTGCTTTCACCTTCGATGCATCGTGGGAAGGATCGACTTTGATGCTGAAGGGACTCTGTGGAACTTCCTGTGTGGAAAAATTCACTGAAATTCATCAGAACAGACGAACGAGACTAACCAAAGATTACGATTCAGCTGTGAGTGTGTGAGTGTGTGAGTGTGTGTGTGTGTGTGTGTGTGTACCTTGTCAGTAAACAGGACTTTGACGGTGAGTCTTCCAGCCGCAGGAGGAATGTATTTGACAGTGAACGTGTCGTTGGCGTTTGGGATGATGTCAAAGTCCACGTCAGCCTCTTTGTCACCGACCATATTGGCGTCACACTTAATGCCCACGCTGACATCACCTGGATGAACACACAAACACACACACCATTTCACACAGTTGAGGCAAAAGAATCAGACTTCACTGTTATAGACTAGATTTATGAATTAGAAGGCATACGATCATCCTGGAGAAATTAGACCCTCGTTGGCGTCGGTGTACAGAGCTGATGAGCAGCTTTATTCTTTCAAGTGACACTATCGTCCACAAGGGGGTGCTGGAGTGTTTGTTTTCCGCTGTTCACTCAGTTGTAAGTTCATGTCAGAAACATTTTGCTCCTGAGATGATGAACTGTCATAAACTCTAACGTAAACAACGAACAATGCAGCAGAACACAGCTGTCGATCACAGCAGAGGAATTCAGAGCATGAGAGGAATGAAGCAGGAAACCATGTCAAACAACAGAAATAGGTCAGATACTTCAGTCACTGACAGCGTGAAACTCTCTTCAGCCATCCCTCGTTAACCCATCGCTCATATGCCCGGGAGGAGCAACCAGCTCAGTGAAGTGTAACAGACAGGTGTGTTCATACAGAACAACATACACAATCAACTGTTGTGCAAAAGCCTATTCAGCACGGGAAAGATACCCTTTAATATTCTTCCTCTTAGATCATTATATGTAAATCCTTTCAGTATCAGATACTCGGTGCCTGCATGTGACTCAAAAGAAGAAGTCTTTGGATCTTTTACTTAAAGGGCAACTCCAACAATTTTACACATTAAAGTGTATTTACAGGTTTTGAGGAGTACGACTCATATCTGAAAAAGTATTATAAAGCTTGTTGTGGCTCCAGAGGAGGCTGCATGTAAGCTGATGAATTACCTCCAGTGATGTCACTCAGAGGATAAGTTGTATTGTGGGTAATGTAGGCACCAGGTTTTGAAAAGCAGTCCACTGGTCTAGAATTACACTCTTATAACACTGTTGGACAGAAATCACCTTTTTATTCCACTCATACTTCACTACATTACCCGCAATACGACTCAGCCACTGAGTGACATCACTGGTTTCTCTTTAAGTTTCTCTTGAAAGATGATGAAGTAGGTGATGAAATGTGTGAAGAGGTGAGCTGTATACTGTGTGTGTGTGTGTGTGTGTGTGTGTGTGTGTGTGTGTGTGTGTGTGTGTGTGTGTGTGTGTGTGTGTGCGCGCGCGCGCACTGTTCTGCTCAGGAAGGTCAGAGTGATGAATTTCCTGTCAGGATGCTTCTGCCTTGAGATCATTGCCAGGACATACCAGCGTGTGTGTGTGTGTGTGTGTGTGTGTGTGTGTGTGTGTGTGTGTGTGTGTGTGTGTGTGTGTGTGATTCATTCACAGGCAGGTGAGTGTGTGTTGACTCTCTTTTGTGAGGCCTGACACAGATGGAAACGACTGTCACACCAAATAAAACAGTCAGTGGGGATTTCCTGTCTCAATAATTACTGTGTGTGTGTGTGTGTGTGTGTGTGTGTGTGTGTGTGTGTGTGTGTGTGTGTGTGTGTGTGTGTGTGTGTGTGTGTGTGTGTGTGTGTGTGTGTGTGTGTGTGTCTTACCATCTCCAGCTCCTGAACAGTCCACGGTGAAGTGCGTGGGCTCGTTGGCCTTCAGTCCAGTTCTCTCCACTCCAGGGCCGAACACCTTCACCTTATTGGGGTGGCTCCCTTTCCCCACATTCACCTAGAACAGGAAATGACATCACTTATTTTTATTTTAAAAAGGTTATTTAAGGAGCTATAAATATTATGTCTCTAGGAGCTCCTGAAAGAAAGTGGTACCTAGCTTGAAGTCAAATTTAAGTGTACCTAAATGTGACCTTAAAATAATGTGTCTATTCGAAACGTTCGATATGTATTTAAAAAGTGAGGGAGGCTCCTCTTGATAAAAAACTAATCATTCTTCAGATTTCTCTTTAGTTTCGACTCCAACAAAGAAATTAAGCTGTGATGTGCTGCAGCTCCGGAGTCTGCAATCAAGAGCTGATAGCTGATCGTCAAACTTCATCTCAAGAGGAACAAAAGCACCTGTGAATAAATATGTAGAGGCGGATCACATCTACAATCTGGTCTGTGAGAAAAGTTTTACCCCAACAGAGATGCTAAAAACATCATTTATATTATATATATTTTGAAAAGAAAGTGCTCTACTGTTGTCTTTTATAGCTGCTCAAGATGTTTTGCAGAAGTAGGCAGGAATAAAGAGCAGCAAGAGGTTCACTTTTTAAAAACCAGGGACTTAAAGAATAAATCCTGCAGGGTGGAGTCAGTAAACTAGTTTCAGCAAAGCACATCCAACATCGAGCTTAAAAAGGTTCACTTCGTAATTAAGTTGAGTTTTTAGTCTCATTCTCGTCAAATTCAGATGCTTTGGGATTGTGGGTCGGGTCAGTAGTCCTCCCAAAGCTTCAGTATTTGATGAGTTGGACATGAGACGCAAAAATCTACTTAATTACAAAGTGGACACTGTTAAAAAATGCTTTTTCTTTAGTAAAAGAATGATAATTTCCACTTACATCACATGCACACAGCTACACATTGTTTTATATACACATGCTCTGATGTTTATGGTCAGTATGTCTGTTTAGTCAAAGTCAACAAAAAGAAGGAATATAATATATTTAATTCAGGTTGGTCCTGTGAAGTAAAATATATTCAAGTCAGCAAAAGCTAAAGCGAACAAACCAAACAACACAGCGAAACATTTAAATGAAATGAATTTATTTTGAAACCAATCTGCTGTGATTGGTGGTTGAAGACTTGGATTTATCTACAGTTGATGATTAATGTGAGTTTGGTTACAGATCCAGTTGTAAGAAGAAACATAAAAGACAAAGTAGTTAGATAAACGTATCAGCTGTCTTCCACATTTGTTTTAAAGATAAAAAAAGGAAAACTAAGAGCTTCCAAAGTTTTGTGTATCAACCTAAAAGTACTTGTGCAGTTCACTGTGCAGAAACAGGCAAACACTGGACTGACTTATCTTCGTCTCACAGCTGACTGCAGATCACTTCACTCTCACAGAGCTGGTTAACGGCACAAACTCACGTGTTAAAGTCGCTAAAGTTGAACTCGACACGAAACCTCTCTGCAGATCGACTTCAGCTGACTGAGTCAATCAGCTCACTGTGGTAATTTCACTGCAGTGGTCTGAAATCTCACTATAATTAAACTGTGGTGTGACTGAGTCACCCGCAAAGAATAATTAACTTCACTCTTTTTGCTTCAGGGAGAGAGGTCTGGATGGTTTTTCTTACAGATGTTAGCAACGATTTCTTGCTATCAAACAGAGCACTCCCATTAAATCAAGCCGAGTCAGCAAAGGAAAGTATTCTGCTCTCAATGGAGTTGAATTAAAACACAGAAAACATCAGTTATGTGCCGTTTCCATCACTCAGTAGGTTTACATTTCAGACTCAGGAGCTTTCTTTAGGCATTCATAATATAAGACTTAGTTATGGTATTTACTGTGGTCTCTCGTCTGTTTACTGCGAGCTCTGTGTCTTAGACAACATTTTCTGAGGGCGGAGTAGAGACGCCGGCACAAAAGAAAAGCCCACATTTCTGGATGATGGAGGAGAAACATAACTTCTTTCAAAAATGGAAAAAGTGTCTGCACATCAACAGGTTTTTGGAAACTTTTCAAGAAGACGACTGAACGAATAAAAGAGGAAATCTATGTTAAATCGGAGTTTGCACGGCTGCATCGGGAGTATCAGTGGAGTATTATTTTAATTGGTAAACGGATGAGTACAGTGGGAACGTTTCCCAAAAAAAAACAGAATATTTTTTTTGCCTGGTCTGGTTCAGTCAGGTTTCCACTATGAGCCGCTCTGTCACACTGGCGTCTTTACCTCAATGAAAAGGTGTCACTGCCGTTTGTTCCCAGCAGTGCTGAGAGCTGGGTGTGACTCTTTACTTTCTATCCATCTATCTCAAGGTGGAGAAAGGTGTTGTCGGTGCCAGGCGGCCTGCAGGCTGCTGCAGCTCACAACAAGCCTGCTGACTCACCACAGTTACATCAGATCTAAACCCGGAATAATACTTTTTAGACAAGTACAAACTCTCCTGTTGAAATGATATGTGGACTTGTACAAATACTTGTGATCCATCGGAGCCAAAAGAAAAACCTTATCATGATCTAAACAATCAGTCTGATCATTTTCTGATTGATTGCACAAAGAGTTCTTCCATCTTGTACATTTTGGACTTTGTACCTCCGTCGTCTGAACACAGAAAGGAATGTGTCCTGAAGTTTACTGGTATCATTATAAATACCTGAGCTGCACACAAACTCCTATCCAGACGTATCTAAGGCCCATTGGAAGTTACTCATGAGACATATTTGCCCTGCGGGTGAAACTATAAACACCTTATAAATAACAGAGCGAGAAGGGAAGACAGCTGATAAACAAAGTCAGAAACCTGACAGCAACAAATCTCTCAAGCTGTGATTAAAAAACACAAAATTAAACGTGGTTACAGCGTAAAGAAGAGTGGTTAGTGCATAACTCAAGTGAAATGAAAACCTTTTCACTGTTTCCGGGTTTCTTTTTGTTCATTTCTATCATTTAGTCGACAGTTTAGTAGACTTGCATTATGTAATGTGATGAAACGTCTTTCTATCCCTTCAAGAAATCATCATAAATGATGATATAATAAGGAACTCAGGGGTCAAAGGTCTGTGGAGGTGAAAAGGTTTCCATTCAACAGGAAGTAAGTGCACTTAATGTTTCAGTGCTGTGAAGAAAACAGCTGAGCTTCACTTATCTGAACCTCAACTCAGCGCCACATCTTTCTTTGTGAAACATAAATCACTGCACAGTCTCAGTGTTTCACATCCAACAGCTTCTCCGGGAGGACGTAATACTTGGCATGTTTATTCTATCCCCATAAATCCCATAAACTTCTGTGCAGACGCCTTCGATCAATGAACAGGAGTCACTGGTGCAGCGTCGCCGATGTGATCCCTCACTGGCTTCCCACCAGCAACAACAAGCTTTTGAGTAAAGGTGTCTTAATCATCGGTATTAGGTCAGTTTTTCCTAAACTCAACATTTGACTTTGAAAGAGAAGTTAGAGATATTAAAAAGTAACCGTTGTGAGATGTCTCACTCGTTAGCAACTTCTGAATGTTATTAAGAATTTTTAAAACAAATGAGGTATATGATCTGCTGCTTTCTACTTTTCACAAGGAAACAAAACAGAACCGGCACTGTTTGAGGTGTATTTCTAGCGGATTTAACTGCGTTTAAAAAACCTGCATGTACATGCTGAGTGCTAATTTCAGTGTAAAAGTGGTAATGGACTGAGCTTTGAGTTCTCTTGGCTGCCGGAGCACAACCGTGAAAACTGACACGACTAAGTCAAAAGTTGGCAAAACAGGAAATGGATCCATCCAGGCAAATTTGAGTATGCCAGCTGGTTGCTGGTAAAAAATGAGGTGTGTCAGATCAAGTACCAGCTGATATTTCATTGTGTCAGATACACATCTACTCAACACTTAAGTCAAATATCATATTGAACTGGTATCAGATCAGATACTGAACTACAAAAGCTCTTCACTGGTCTGTTGCTTGGATCACATCGATTCAGACAAGTGAAGTTCAGCTGCAGCTCCACCAAAAGTGTTAGAAAATACAAAATGTAAAGTCAGTTACAGTGCATGAATAGAGGTTACAGTGCAGGAAATACTTGTTAGTGCATATTGTGTTTTTTGTCTAAATACAAACAACTTGAGTTAAAAAAAAAATCAAAATCACAAAAATGTTACGATTAGTGAGTAAAAGACAAACCACAGGTTGTGGCAGGGCACAGACAGAGGTTACAGTGTGAGTATGGTGCATAACTAGTACATATAAAATGTGAAAATGAATCAAAATACATTAGTTTGTTAGCTGGAACTGCATTTCTGATCATAGGAAAGAACACAAACTAACATTTAGATGTCTCCATGCCACATGCCACAGCCTCTTTCATCACCGTGTTTGTTTTTTAGGTAGAATTAGTTTCCTAGCTTGCTGCCCAGTAACATTAATTACACAGCTGATTAGCAAAAAGGTAACATCTGGTAGAAGCTAATTAGTTAGCTAGTTAATATTGGCACTGTTTTTGGCAAACATTTGTGATTATTTTTCGGGGAAAAAATGCTTCAACAATTCAAAATATTCACTTTCTTTTTAAGAAACAGATAAAAAGATCAAAAATAATCTCATGTCTGTGTGTTAAATATGTAGCTGGAGTCTGAGCATCATTAGCCTAGCTTAGCATAAAGACCTTCCTGTTTTAAAACATCACTTCTGTGATTTCTATGTGCAGCTGAACTAGTAGCTGAACCTCTTCTCAGTATACGTAGTGATGATGATCAGAGGCTTCTTTGTTTTAATACTCGCATCTTTATATTTTGACTGCACCACATTAAAACTTCCCTCGGATCGGACACCTTTGATGCTTTCTGCCTTAACTAAAGCTTCTGATCGGACCACGTTAGCACTTTCTGTCTCAACCGGATCCTCGGCTTTGGACGGGAAACCACTTCCTTTTGTAACAGGGTGCTGTGATTGGCTGCTTACCCTGAAGGGGCTGTTGGGGATGCCGACTCCTCCCCAGGCGACGGCCACGGTGTGTTTGAGAGGGGAGTTGGGCGTGTAGGAGCAGGAGTACAGCCCGTCACCTTTACTCCTCACCTTCACGTCCACTGGGAGTCCATCTCCATCCTGACAGACAGATAGACAGACGGTTAAGAAGTTGGTCAACACTTCATGAAAGTCCAAATGTGGCTGCATAAAAACGTTTGTTCGGAGGATGAAAGAATGGAGGAATGTCTTCACTGCCAGTATGGACAGCGACCAGTAACAATAGTTATGGGCACGTGAGTATTGTTTAAAGACACTTGAAAGAATGTGAACTTGTCCTTTAAATTAAGCACTGCACAGACTAATCAATAATACAAAATAATCTTACTTGCAGCCATATTTTATGTATAATTACTTAGGGTCACATTTAATTTTACAGGCCTGATAATTTCATGGTCAGATGGTCACATTAAAGAAATTTCTCTGAAATTATCCCCAAATTACATCAAAATTTATTGAAAATTACCTCAATTTATTTGGATATTTTCCAATAAGCAGTTCATAAATAACTGGTAATTTCTTTAATACATTTCCAAGAACCGTCCAACTAGTTTCTGTCTAACTTTTAAATGTGTTCCTTGAAATTCCTTGTCTCACAGTCTCACTTGTATGAGACACAAAGCTACACAAAAACAAGATGCAATGAACGTGAGCGGCATCAAAACATAATCATAGAATTAAACCCTTTGTTGGATTCAAACGGTGTGTGTGTCTGTATTGACGGAGCATGAGAAGATTTCTGCGTCTTACCCGAGCCATGATCTTCAGAGGTCCTTTCCCAGCATCCTTAGCGCTGACAGTGAACTCAGCTGGTTGGTTGACCAGGCAGCCGGTCTTCTCAAGCCCCGGCCCGTAAGCCTGGACCTACAACCACAAAACCAGTGTGGGTTATCAGAAATGTCCCGAGCCGATCAGGGAAACACCTGGCATACTTTACTGGACTGGTATCAGCTAAAATAAGCCAATTAAAATCCTTTCTATTGTGTTTTGTCCTGGTCAAAATGCTCTCTGCAAGACGTGTCTGTAATCGTCAAAGTCTCTGAGAGAAGAACTTCCGCTTCCTTTGCAACTCTTCTCCCAGTTAAAATTTGTACCTCACTGACCTTATTTGGGTCACTGGCATTGTTGTCAGGGACGATGTAAGCCATGAAGGGGCTGTGTTCGATGTCCTCCTCATCACACGTCACGTGGATGGCGTATTCTCCCGGCTCTGTCGGCAAGTAGCGGACATCGCACGAGCCGTCGTTCTGGTCCTCGCACTCGATTTTAGCCTGAGACGGTCCCTCGATGGCAAAACCTGGAACACAGCAGGTCAGATGAGATAATTTGATAGTATTTAATCTGATCTCATTCCAGTGTCAAACACTCAAATCTAATGTGAAGCCTTTCCAAACTACTAGTTGTAATGTTAAAGGGTAACTCCACCAATTTTACACATTAAAGTGTGTTTACAGGTCTTGGGGAGCACTACTACATCTTTGAAAAAGTAGTACAAAGCATTTTGTGGCTCCAGAAGAAGCTGCATGATATCTGATAAATTGCCTCCAGTGATGTCACCAAGTGGCTTAATGGCATTGTGGGTAATGTAGGCGTCCCTTGCCTTTTAGCTTCAAATATAACTTAAACTAAGAAAACAAATATCAGCCTGACAAATCAAATATATACCTGGTTTGAAAAAAAAAAAAAAAGTGAAGTCGGACACTCACCCAGCACCCCGACATCAGTGCCGATGGACTCCACCACAAAGGCGGCAGGTTTACCCACAATGCCTCCCTCCAGCCCAGGACCCCAGGCCCGGATCTGCTGAGGCCCTGCCTCACGACCCACCACCACCTCAAATGGGCTGAATGACAGAACAAGAGAGAAGAGAACCGACAAAATGAAGTAAATCACACATTCAGGCGCCCTGAGGCAGCGTGGTACCAGTACAACACATTATACAGCAAGAATGTTTATATGACTTAATGTGTGTGTGTGTGTGTGTGTGGTATGTGATGGTTCACTCACAAGGCTGTCAACACACACACGCACACACACAACCTCAGTGCCTCACAGACTATAATTCAGTCTTCGGTCTCTTGCAGTAACTGGCTAAAAGTGTGTGTGTGTGTGTGTGTGTGTGTGTGTGTGTGTGTACATATGGAAACTAGCTTCACGCAAAATAAAACTGTCTGCTGGGATTTACTGTCTTCATTACACACACACACACACACACACACACACACACACACACACACACACACACACACACACACACACACTTATTCTTTTTCCTTTTCATTCAGTTTTTGTCTTTGTTTGCTTTTCCAAAAATACTCCTCCAACTCACACAGCCACTACTAGTAATAACTACATTATTCTAACATAAGTTGTAATTATTACATTATTATTGGAGCAGACCTGGTTTAAAAAAAGCACAGAAAGCGCCCAGAACATCACTGGTACCATCTACAGAACATCACTGGTACCATCTACAGAACATCAGTGACATCAGTGAAGTGGGATGTCTGTTCATCCTGCTGCCATCTGGCAAAAGATACAGAAGTGTCACCAGACTACAGAACAGCTTCCCTCCCGAGGCTGTGAGGCTCCTGAACTCATCATCAACACCCCATTTTCTAAAATACAAATTTAACTTGTTGTACCTTGTATCCGTGAGGGAAAGCACTGAAGGTGTTTCGTAATATCACTTTCCCTCCAGTCACTAACAGGCAGGTTGGAGCACATCAGCTGTGCAGGTTTAAACCAGCTTGAGTCAAATCTGTGAGCCATTGTTTAGCCTAATCTGTGATTTCAGCCCTCTGTGTCCTGATTTAAATCATCGGTTGTTTATAAAGTGCTGAGGTCACCGGACTACCTGTTCCTGTAACATTTCCTGTTAGTCTGGACATTTACCGTCAGCACATCTGGACCCATGAAAGAGGCGCAGCTCAACACCAGCAGGGCTCGAAGCTTAAATGCAGTTTTCAAAAATACATGCTCTACAGCTGCAGTGTCATTACAGCCTCTATAGCTCATTTCTGACCACACATCAAGGGTCTAAAGAAAAGGGTGTCGAGTCCCGTACAGGTCTCAAAGCCCTCTGAGGCTTATAAGTGATATTGGGCAATATAAACAAAACTGACTTGAACTAACCACACCCATCATTGACGCTAGCTGTGAAGAAACAGACTTGAAACTTTAAATCAGAGAGTGCAGCAACACACTGCTTTTGTCAGCCTGGTGTTGAGTCTCTTTCTTTGGGTGACAGAAAGTGCTTTCTGTGGTTGTTACACTAGCTGGTGAGCTAACTGTCAGTGCTGATGAAGTAAAACAGAAACCTGCTCAAGGACAGCTTCTCAACCCCCCAGACAGCGTCTTCATTGTGGGAACTTTCTGACCCTGTACGACCTGCGAGGACGCCTGGACCCCGGGTTCTGTTCTGTTCGATGAAGCACATTCAGGCACGTTTGAAATGTTTGTTTCATCTCGTCATGTATTCACAGGTATTTTCCTGACATGTACAACTTCTGATCCATGTCTTGTTTGTGCAAGTCTGGCTGCTCGTCAGTGTGTCTGTCTCGGCCCCGTCCAACCGCCAGCTCAGAAATTTGCTTTAAGCCCCTAAAACTAATAATAAAACTAAGAGTAATAAAAAAAAAAAAGACAAAACTATCTCAATCTGCTCTACAGAGAGGTGACAAAGAGAACACGAAGCCCAGACTAAAAGTCCTCATTTCCCTGCGGATCCAACCATTCAGATCAGATGAGGTAATGTGCTGAGGTAATTGTTTGAAACACACACACACACACACACACACACACACACACAGTATACACACAGAGTATACAGCTCACCTCTTCGGGATGTGCTGACCCCCCCAGGTGATGGAGACTGTGTATTTGCCAGGACTGTTGGGATAATACTCGTAGGAGAACACGCCGTCCTGACTGGAGATCTGCTTCACCGGCTCCTCGATGCCTTCTGAACAGACCAAACCAAACAGAGTAATCAGATATCTGTACGTTTTTTAGTATTTTTATTTGGTGTCATTGCAACACTTACGAACAGCTGGGCCAAATCCTACTGATTCTACCTTTAAGTTTAACAGTCTTTGAATTACATTAATATTGAGCTTCAGTTAGCTTTGCAGAGAAATGGCCGGTAGAAACGTCCTTCAGAGGGAGACTCTTTACTTTGATGCTTAAATACATTTCAGAGCCTGTACTTTATTACTTTTACTTGAGTAAAGAAGTTGAATCAGTACTTCTACTTTTACCCGAGTCTGTTTCTACCCGAGTATCTGTAAATCTACTTGAGTTACGAATGTGTGGACAGCCGACCAACAGTGCCATCCCTGGAGCCATTCTGCTAGCGTGACAAAAAACTACAGCTCCCATCAATCACTATGACAATGAATGACCATTTCTCACTTCAGGAACAGAACGCAGAAGTTCTGGTTTCACTTTGTGTCTCTATAAAGCCTCGACAGTATGAACTGTACTCACTGGGTCCTTTGACGAGCACCTTCAGGTCTCCGCTGCCAGCGTTTCTGGTGTCCACCTTAAAGTCACCGACCTGTTTCACTCTCATCCCCGACGGCTGGAGACCACGACCCGTCGCCCTGCACGCTCCCGGCATACAGGCTGGACAAACACACATGAAGAGGTGATTACATGTATAATGGTGTGTTCATGTTGGGTCATGATTACCATGTTTACAAGTCCCTAAAACAATAAACTGAAGTTCTCACCAGGCCCCACGTCCACATTGAAGGGGCTCTTGGGGATCCCCACCCCTCCGAAGGTGATGGTAACTGTGTGTGGGCCGGCCTGAATGGGCCGGTAGGTGCAGCGATACACGCTGTCGCCTTTATCCTCCATCATCACCTCCACGGTGTTCTGGCGGCCCTGAGGGTCTCTGATCATGGCCGTCACATCTCCTGTACCGGCTCCTATGGAGAGGACGACAGGAAGAGGAAACTTTAGCAGATCAGTCTTCAAGTTCAGCAAAACAGCTTTAAATTATGAATTTTAATGCTTCTTGAGTCAACTTTTTATTTGTAAGAGGAAGAATTGTTTTTTTTATTTTGTCCTAAAGCTAAATAATATGACTTTAAATATTGATTCCAACCAAATATTTTTTTTAAGTAAGCTACGGTTTAGCTGCCAATGTTCGACTCTCCAGTTTGGTGTTGGGCAGCTGGCGTACACTCGCCTTCTTCGTATTCTCATCGTCCTATGGTTTAAACTTTAAGTTCAAGTCTCTGTGATTTCTCTGACCTGCAGTGTAGATGTCAAAGTAGGTGGGTTTGTTGGCGACGTTGCCCACGGGTTCGATTCCTGGGCCTTTGACCGTGACCTTGGAGGCGTCGCCCAGCGCCTTGTCCACGCCCACCTCGAACGGACTTTTGGGAATTGGCTGACCTGCAAACAACACCGTCACCTAGGAAACAAAAACAACAAATATTCAGAGACATTCATGATATGTGCATCCAACAACATTTAATCATGGTATTGATTGTCAGATGTTTAAAGAAAATGAGATGAAGCTCACCTTGTGAGCTCCAATGACTCGAGGTATGTAAGTGACGGTGAACGTCTTGGGCTTGGCCTCGTTAGGCTGAGCCTTCAGCTGAGCGACACACACACAGAAAGACGTTAGGGTTTATTTTCAAGACTAATTTATCAAATTGTTATATATAAAAATATAAAATCACACCAAGTCTGTCATCTAACAGGAGAGAAAACACTGTAGTCTGAACTGAAGCAGATAAGAAAGAGGAAAGGGAGGATTTGGTGCGTACTTCCTCTCTGGTGCCGTCTGGATGATCCAGGTAGACGGTGACCTGACCCTGACCGGCACTGAACGTGTCCACGGTGAACACAGCAGGACGCATCACCCTGTTTCCTGTCGGTTCAATACCTACAGGAGAAGATTATCAGATACAGTCAGGTAAAGAAACGGTTATCAATCACTTCAAGAATCGATTTATCCATTATTAAATGATCTAACTTTTTATGTATTGTCTGTATGCACTGTTCATTTACCTTATGTACTTTGGCAACATGTTCTTTTTTCTTTAAATCAACAATCAGAATCAGAACTGACCAGAACAATCTGTCAATAATCTGCACAGACAGTAATTCAGCAGCTGTTTTGCTAATCAATTAATGGTTTCACGCATCTTTTCACCTGAATGACAAACATCTGTCGCTGTTCTTTGCCATTTTTGCCATCTTGGGTTCTAGTTATGGGCATACTGGACTATTTTCTGATCATTTTAAAGGGTGACTCCACCAATTTACACCTTAAAGTGTGTTTACAGGTTTCACAGGCAGTGCTGCTGTTGGTTGGAGCACAAGCAACTGGAAGCAGAGCTGTGAGTGTGTGTGTTATAAGTAAAACCATTTCCAGGGATTTCCTTCTCTGGGTTACAATCAAGGTTTGAGGATGATTGCCAAACTCACCAATCTGTGTGTGCGAGTGTTTGACTGCGTGTGAATCTTATACGAGTGCGGTCCTTTGTTTGGTCTCACAGCTGCTCACTTCCTCACATTGTCAAACAGACCAGTGTTTCCATTAGTCAACACATGGAGAGGAACAGGTCACAAACACAGAAGCTCTCGTGTTATTCAGTCGACACCCAGACGTCCTTTTCAAAACTGTTTTTAAAAAGTAACCTAAAAGCAACGTGAAGATATGTGTGGGTGTGTGTGTGTGTGTACCTGGTCCGTATGCGCGGGCCTTCTTGGGGTTGAGTTTGGGTTTCAGTGGAGCTCCTGGCTTCAGTTTGCCTTTGGGGAACTGAGACAGGTATGTCATCACCGACTGTTCGTCCACACTGGGATCGATGATCTCCTCTGGAGCGATCACCTGCAGGAGCACACACACACACAAACGGAGAGTTCAGGTTTGTCACACATTAAACCTGAATATCCCTAAAAACAGATTTGGGCTGCCGATGAACACTTGTTGGGTGATATCATGACAACACAGGATGTTAAAGGCAGATTTGTCTTCTGTCAGAGATTCTGCTCAACTGTCTGTCTCATGATATTTATCTCTGTGATATCTGTCATTTTGGAAGATGATGTGAATAAATGAGTGGAGCGGTTTTAAGATAATACTGCAGTGACAAGACTTTTACTAGGCATGGGAGGAAAAATGTCATGTCACTATTATCCTGGCCGAAAAAACTGCAATTCAATTATCACAAAAAAGGTATATTCAACTCTTAAAAAGGCACTAAAACATAGTGTCTTATTGTGATAATATTTTTTCATCAGTGTCATAAAGTTCACTAATTTGTCAGGTACTGAGCATCGAGTTCTTCTTCACAAACTGGGTAAACTATTTCTTTATGGACTTGGCTTTGTGCACGGTGGGTTCAAGTTGAAAGAACATTATTGTCCAATATATCACTCCAAGCTCTAGCGTTAAGATTTCCTTTCAATGGAAATAAGGAGCCAACCAGGAAAAAACTGCCCCAGGATGTGGACAGGAGTGTCCACATACATTGGCCATTGACATAATGCCTAAAACTCTTAAAAAGAGGGTGACATAAGCCAAAATTATAATGGTACAAGGCCTTCATGATTTTTTACAGAAGCACCGGGTAGAAAAAAAGTTTTTATTAGCCGTGAATCATCATCAGTGAATCAGAGGTGTGACGTGGACGGAGATGAGTGATGATTTTAGGGGGAAATGTGGCTGTGAGAGAACTTGGTTCAGCCCAGGACACTGAACTCTGTCACACCGGTGTCATTTTACAGTCATCATCATGTTCAACATTTTCCCAAGCATTTTAAAAACAATCTTTATACTGTCAAACCTCGTCTGGAATGTACTTTTTCCAGCAAATAAAGAAGCGCCTAAATTAATATCATGGGTGCGACAGTGACGTTTGTAGGCTGTGTTATTTCAGGAGGAGACTTCCTGTGGGTGTCAGCTGATTGACAGGAAGCATAACATCATGCAGCCGTGACAGAAAAAACATTCAGTTCATAATTAATGAAAATCAGAACAAAACAAAGTTTCTTCATTATTACAGCAGAGGTTGTTCTTCATATTAAGGACAAAGAACAGTTTTTTTCTGAAGGACAAAAATGAGTTTTAATATCTGCAGAGAAACCGTAACTAATTATTTTTTTAAAAACGGCCATTTTGAAAGCGACAAGTACTTAACTAATGATTTTCCGGAAGCAGTCGGTCATTACATAAGTCATTATAACACATTTCCGTTTCAGCTCATGAATCTGCAGGATGAATCCTTTTGGCTTCAAACAAAAGTGTGTAAAAAAAAAACAAAAAACAACAAGCTCAGGTTCAGTGAGTTTCCTCCGCTGTGAACAATCAGGAAACCAAACACATCTGTGTGAGATGCTGCAGGCGACCTTTGACCTCTGGAGAAAAATCACAGCAGAGCAAATTCTGCCTCTACTGAGCTGCAGAGAAAATACAGGATGTGAGGTTTGTCAGATATTTGCAGGTGAAATAAGCTGCAAAGCAAACATTTAAAGACCACTGTATGGACACTACACGTATAAATTATCCGAAAGACGCCTCATATTTTTGCATTCAGACACTTGGTGGCTGGAGGACTTTTATTGTGAAGCAGCTGCAGGAAGTTTTTGACTGAGCACAGCATGCCAACACATTCAATAAAACTTGGTATATATCTATTTTAGGTTTTCTACATTCAGTTTTCGTTATATAATGTGTAAAAGCCTGTCTTGAAATGATAAAAATTAAGGGTATGGACAGGTTAAAGGTTAAAGGTCACAGTGATGAGGCGGACAGCAGTGTGCGGAGCAGCGTCAGAGGGGGAATCTAACCTGTGGGATGCCCAGCCAGTCGTCAGCCAGCTGCATGGCTTCAGTGGCATTCTCCACTGGTTTCACTGGATCCCAGGTCTCCCAGTCGGGACACAGGCCTGCAAACAACACATACGACAACACTGTCAACTACAACAACAGAGACACAGCATCTGAATCCAAGTAACATATACTGTACATCTAAAAATATGTCTAGAGGGGATCTCCCGTCCCTTACTGATGAAAAGGCTCAAAAAAGATTTTCTTGGAACAGATGATCGACATTGTTATTTATATCTGCTTAAGAAGGAAAACCCTTAAAAACAAATCTTGTTTCTCTTCCCTTTTTCTGAAATGAGTCATGAACCAATGTTTCACCCAACTCCGTTTTTACCATGAACAAAAAATCAAGAAATGTGAAACTCGCATCCAAATATAAATACTCGAGTACTTCCTTGTTTCATGGATGAAGCTGTATTCAAGTTCATGTTGCAGTGATGTTTTAAAAAAGTACCATCCACTGAGGAGGGACTGTTTTTAATTTTTACTACAGCTAGAACTGAATTTAATTTGTGCTTCTTTCTGTCAAATGCAAGTAAAGGTGCAGATTTCTTCAAAAGTTTCCTGGACCTCTTGGAAAGTTCCTGTTGTCAAAGTGGCCTAATAGTTCACAGACTCTCAGAGACTCAGCATACCTGGTGCACAGCTGTCGACCAGCGCTCCCAGTGCTCTGCCGTTACTCCAGTCCTGGCTGAAGTTGTTGATTGGCAGATCAGGGACTTTGTGTTGGATCCAGCCCAGCAGACGTTGTTTAGGTGTCTTTGACTCCATCTGAACAAAAAGAAAGGTTTCAAACAAAGGTTTCATCATTTAATGTTTTTTTTTGTCCTGAGAGGTTCAGATGAACAGAAGTTAATGTTACCTCTTCATCCTCGCCGTCCCAGGCCGGCATAGAGATGGAGTAATGCAGGATCAGAGTCCAGATCAGACCCAGGATCAGTTTCAGGTTCCCATCCACGATGGCTTTAGAGTCTGAAGGAGAGAAACAAACAGACCTGAGGTCAGCTTCACGTACTACTCTGGAGATTACACAATCCAAAGCAGCACAGCCCTCTCTGCTGCTGGTTGGTTCTCCTGCGATTATTACCAAAACTATTTTTACTACTAATACAGAAACATTACAGCAGCACCGACTGGTACTAGAAAGCAGCAGGAAAGCAATGACTAAGACCGAGTTAAAAATAACTCAATGACCACCTTGAAGGTAGGAAAAACACATTCAAATGTTTTTATGGAAATCTGCTTAATTTAGTTAAGTCATATTTATGTCCACATGATGAAGGGAGAGAAAATAATGAGATCGAGTTGAGATCATTTCAGTTCCTACAGTCTGCAGGATTTAACTGCCGACATCCATTTAAACGCAGCAGCTTCAGTCTGCTGTTTGGCCCCTCACCCCACAGAATTAAGTTTATTTAAACAGGGATGAAAAATTGTGAGAGTTTGACCTGTGAAACAAAACATCTGACTACGAGGCAGTGACAAACCTGCCAACTTCATTTTACCTTTTAAAAGCAGAGCAGAGACTGCTGGGTTAATGCTTCTCATTAATCAGACCTCACTGTACCAGCTGGTACCTCACACCAGCTAAGACACACACACACACACACACACACACACACACACACACACACACACACACACACACACACACACACACACACACACACACACACACACACACACACACACACACACACACACACACACACACACACACACACACACACACACACACACACACACGGTAATATAAGCTAATCTTTGGCTGCAGCACACCGAGTTCAGAGTGAAGCAGACAAAACATTCCAGTCATTTTTAATCTCTCGTCTCTAATAACAAAAAACTTGACATTTTGCGTCAAAGAAGTTAGTGTACAAGGTCGGGGTACATCAGAGATAAAGATTTCGTTAATTCCACTAGATTATATTTTTCTAAATTCAAAATAAAATATAAACGGAGCACCACGTCAGAGTTTGAACAAAACCATCACTCACTGACAGCACGGAGGAGTTTTATTGATAAAATAAGACAATGCAAGAAAAAAACTTTTTTACGTTTCGGAGAATTTGTTTCAAACGTGCCGTCTGACCAATCCAGAGCAACCTGGGGTTCAGCATTATGCCTCAAGGACACGTCAACATGTCAGGGGGAGGGATCGAACCTTCAACTCTGTGATTAGCGGACGAGCCCCTCTGCCTCCTGAGCACCAGAGAGCTTTGAAGATGTGATGTCAAGGTGTCAAGTACATGTCAGTCCAACATTTCTGTCAGTGCAGGAATATTGTTGATGGCTTGAAGCAGGTGTGTGACCAGGTAACGTAGCTGGAGGGGCGAGTTACATACACCCACACATGCGCCAAAACCTCAGAGTGCAGAGAGAGAGAGTGGCTTGGGAACTAGAAGAATCTGCAAGTTCTTGTTTTGAGTTTCTCTGGCGGAGTTGGCTCCGATCGGGGGCTGTAAAGTGACACAGATGCGTCTCTGACACTGATCAGTTTTCAGATGTGTATCAGTTCATCTGTACACGCCTACTTTCTTCTCCACATTGCGACATGCAGCTCTGATTCAGCTACAGTTCGCAAGAAATTATTCAGACGGATCTTGACGCATCTCGTTTTACAACACTCTCCTTACTCATCAAATATGGGACTGTTGCTGTGTGATGCATCACCTCTGTTTGTTTTTCCCTAAGGCATAATAAGCCTAATATCATATTTCATAGAAACTAGAGCCCCACCGACTTATCTGTTAGCTGATGTTGGTCTATCACAAATATATCGGTATTGGCATGTATGTTGCCCGATATGCACCGATATGAAAACTCTTATTTTTCAGATATTATAATTCAGTAGAAGATGCTTGAGGAAATCTATTATTATTAAATACCAAATTAAGTTTATGGCTTCAGTGCACTGGTGTCAATTTAGACAGTAAAGTTAATTGTTAAACGGTAAAATATCCTGCCTCTGTTACATATCAAGTGTTTGATATTCACATTTGAGGGATCAGAGCAAAAAATGTTGTTATACAGGCCGATACACGAATATCAGAATATTTTACTTCCTTATATCGGTATCGGCTCCAAAAATTGAGAACTGGTCAGGATTGAATAAAAACTTTTGCTACTCCATTACAAAAAGCTGCAGAGAGCTGCGACCTGTAAAGAGGCTGCGTCCTCGACATGTACAGAGGCTGCGTCCTCATGCCGTACAGAGGCTGCGTCCTCATGCCGTACAGAGGCTGCGTCCTCGACATGTACAGAGGCTGCGTCCTCGACATGTACAGAGGCTGCGTCCTCGACATGTACAGAGGCTGCGTCCTCGACATGTACAGAGGCTGCGTCCTCGACATGTACAGAGGCTGCGTCCTCGACATGTAGCCCTCTGCTGCATCACCCCCGCTCTCTAATCCCGTTTCCTATCACTACCAAACCAAAATATTCCTACCAAAAATAATAATTTTAAAAAAAACAACAAAACTATCTACAGTCCATCAGCCTCTAGGCCAGAACACACTTCACGGTCCATATATTGGAATTATAGATGTATAATCAGTAAACGATCTCATACAGAGCCTCCACACCTTCACAGTTACCAAATATGTTCATCTCTCCTCTCTTATATAACTGAGTGTGTGTGCAGCCTTTCAACACTGGTGTGTATTGGTGTGTTCAGCAGATAGGAGTCGTGTCCTCACAGTGTGCGAGTGTGTGTGTGTTTGAGTCCACCTGGTGAGTCTCCAGCTCTGCCTCGCTGTCAGCGGGCCAGCTGTGGCCCAAACATGTTTCAGCAACTCAGGTTTAGGTGGAGCTCTGGGAGACTGCTGCCTCACCCACAGGTGACACAACGCTGTTAATGACGGAGGATATTCTTCAACACACACTCACTCACTCTCTCTTACACACACACACACCCACACACACACATATATGTAGCGGAGAGGTTGCGACATACTGCTTTCCTCATTCCTAATCTCTCCTTCAGTTGCCAGACTCAACACACTCTTATCTCTTTGTGTTTCTGTCTCTTTTTCTTCGTCTATTTCAACTCCTGTCACTCATTTCCACTCACAGCCCTCCTCCAACCCTTTTTCACTTCTCCACCTGTTTGATGTTTTTGTGTTTCATTTCTCTCTAATCTCTCTGTGGCCTTCCCTCTTCTTCTTTTGCCCTCTCCGGTTGATCTGCCACACCTGCGTGACTTAGTGTGTGGGTGTGTGTCACCACCAGCCACCTCTCCAGCAAACATCCTGTCAATGAGCACCAGTCAGCGGCCTTTACCCTACACACACACACACACACACACACACACACACACACACACACACACACACACACACACACACACACACACACACACACACACACACACACACACACACACACACACACACACACACACACACACACACACACACACACACACACACACACACACACACACACACACAGCTGAGCTCACTCCCTCAGCTTAACACTCATCAGTCACACCAGACGGGACACTTAGGTGAAGAGCTACAGAGGTTAAAGTTGAAATTAAATGGATGTTTTTGTTTCCAACGTTGTTCAAACCGAAGAAATCCTTTTTTTATTCAAGCAGTGGTGCATTTCATTCAGCCGTTTGTCGCTTTAAGACATTCGGAGGGTGAGGAAGTCGGCTAACGAGACTAAATGTAACGTGAATAAAACTTTAAAACATGACCTCGTCCAAGAAAATTTCTGCTAGATCCATTTTCATCAGCAATGGTGTTTAACAACGAAGACAACAATTTTTGTTTTTGTTTTAAAGAGACCCCCAGCGACATGCGTATACTAAGCGTTTAAATGGTTTCCTCACCAACATCTGGTGCACGGTCCCTGACCTTTTTTGGACCCATTGTTACCAGTTTAACAGTCTGTGGGTTATGATCAAGTCAAACAAACACGACATTTTTTTCCCCATTGTTTTAGTAAATAATGGGGGGAAGAAAACAAAGATAAGTAGGTCAGAGGTCACGTGGAAAATCTGAGGGGTCACCAGTAGGGATGTAATTTGTTGTTTTACATTCACTGTAGTGAAAACCTATACATTAAATTTAAACTTTAATTTTATCTTCATCTTTTATCTTAACAACAGTTTGAATATCCGCAGTCATGAGTCTTCTGGTTTCCCTTTTTGAATGACGAATACGGCCTACCGCCACCTGGTGGTGCGGAGAGGTATTTCCTCTGATGCAGGCAGAACGTACGAGTTAGCTGGCCGGTGGCTGCAGTCTTTGCGGTGCGTTCGAGTGCAGCTTTTCGGCCAACACACAGGCGACATGAGGTTACATGAGGCGACATTACAGTCAGGGTTCATCGCTGTGAATTCTCTGATGTCAGTTTGGTGTGTCTGGACTCTTAGATGTGGAGAAGCACAGCTGTGGTGCCATGTGGTCAGGTTTTAATGTTGTACGTTTAACATTTAAAATTTGACTTACTCACACAAATATTTTTTGCCTTTGAACTTATTTCATTCAAACAGTTCATCCAAAGCACAGAGCATCATAAAGGGAGCTAAAAACTGTGTGTATGAGTGTGTGTGTGTATGAGTGTGTGTGTGTGTGTGTGTGTCCTTGCCGACACAGTTTTGTGAGTAACGAGGCTATTGCCATGGTAGCCTATTGTTCGCATAAAGAACGAGAGTAAGTGAGAGACAAAGGGGGGGGAGGGGGTGTAAAAACTTAAAAGCAGCGGATCAAAACTATGATGGAAGAAAAGCAAAACAACAAAAACAAGGGTGAAATCCATAAGAGTGAGTGTGTGTGTGTGTGTGTGTGTGTCTGTGTGTGTGTGTGCGCGCTACAGAAAGAGTGTGTTCTGAGGTATTTAACAGCTCTAATAATCTGCAGCCTTGTTTCCTGTTGTTTAAAACCTGACCTCTCCGTCCTCTCTGAGCCCCTCATCCTCCTCATGTGACTCTCAGGTCTGAGGACACAGAAATCAGCTTTCTGCTTCCTTGACAGCAGCTGCCTATCTTCTACAGAAAGAAATCTTCAACTAATATCTTACACGGTCCAAATGAACTAACAGTGATGTAATGTTCTGGGTTTGGTCCAAAGAAAACAACCATAAAAGCCACACACACCTGGACAGGTAATGCCGAATAGTATCAGTCATATCCTTCGTGTCTTGAAGGAAGTGTCATGCCTTGTTAAAACACAATCGTGCCAGCGGGAGGGTCCTGAAAGTACTTGACCCTGCCCAGCCCAAGTCAACATTCTCACTTGTGAATCATGGACTCATGGTCATAAGAGGCTGGATGACGACTCCAACAAAAGGTCATGGCAACATTAAATCCAGTGTATGTTAATGGATTCGTTAAAATAAAATGTTGATCCTCTCTTTATTGCACTCTCTTTTGTTTTCCTGTAAAAACTCCTTTAGCCCTCTTGTTTTCAGTGATGATATGTAACTAAGTACACTTTTCAGATAGTAGTTTCTTTACTTGAGTATTTCCATCTTCTGCTATTTATGAGGCAAATATTGTACTTTTAACTCCACAACATATATTTGATTACTTTAGTTACAAGTTACATGCTGCATCAGAGCCAACGTAGTGCTTTTTCAAACATTAATGTGTCATATAGGTCTGTCTATCAAAATAAAACAAAAGGACTTTTGCCGAGTGTTGTGCCGCTGATCAGCTGGTCACACCGGGCTAGAGAGTCCGGTGCAGAGCCAGAACTTCTGGAGGAATAAACACCCAGAGCCACATCTGATTCTGCTCTGATCCAGAGCCATTCACAGACAGGAGGAGAGCTCAGATATTACTTTTTAACTTTTTGGGATTTGGGATTTATCTTCACTCCTGTTTATCAACCTGACTGCAGCAGTGATCAGCGAGGTGACAACTGTTGTCGGGTGTTTATGTTCTGTTATGTTGACTGCTGACAAACATTCGGGATAATGCAAGTACATAATCCAAAATATCTATCAAAGGCCTTGTCGTTTTTAGACATTTTAATGTAGAATTCCTACATATTATCTTCAAATTAATTCATTTTATCTGCAAGTTAATAAAAAAAATATTCTGATAATCAAAAACAAAAAATGTTGAATATCAGAGCTAATAACTGGCCAGGCTGGTTATTGGTCGACCCACAGTATACAGCATATGTAATGTGAATATATATCAAATTTACTTTTACTTGATACTCAAGTACATTCAGTACTCAAGTACTATTCGTATAGGTGAGTTTCACTTTCACCAATATAATATTTTAACATGATATCTTTACTTTTACTCAAGTGTGACTTTGGGTACTTCATGTGTTTTCATGGATGGTCCAGGTGAGAACTGAACCAGTAACCCCCTCGTCTACTGATCTACACCGGCTTTAGTGCTGTGTGTTAACAGGCTACAACCATTTAAAGTCTCAGAGAGGGGATTTACGACGACTCCCCCCGCCCTCTCAGGAGCATGACACACTACAGTCACCTCCTCGTCCATTCAGAGATTTATCTGTCCTCAAATCCATTCACAAAAGGTCGCCGTTTTCATTCAGCCCGGATCTGCGTCAGAAAAACAGCGTTCGAGCCGCTCGGCCGGCCAACTATCGCTGCAGGTACCTGCTGATTTGTTGACACATCGCTATGGAGACACAACAATACAGAGGCAACAAGAACAGTAATGGAGAAGTGGGGGCTGGGAGGGTTTAAGTTTGTATTAGGAGAGACAAAGAATGAGGAGGAGAAACGGAAAGCGAGGGAGAGAGATAAAGTCAGAGTGTATGTACGTGTGTGTGTGTGTGTGTGTGTGTGTGTGTGTGTGTGTGTGTGTGTGTGTGTGTGTGTGTGCGCAAGTAAAGGTGAATCGGGTTGGAACAAAATGCCTTTCTTATCAGCGTGGCACACCCTCTCTGGTACAGGAAGTTACATAATGAGCCAGCAGCAGACTACAGTAATACCTGCTCTGTGAAACCAACAGTCTGCTCAATCAGATCAAACTGGTAACCTACTAATCTGAGGTTCATAACCTCACATCAGGTGTCACAATACTCTAAATTCAATGTTCGATTAGACTTAAAAAAAATTAAAAAAAAATAGTCCACACAGCCATGCTCATGTTAAACTATTGCAACTTGATTTGTAAAGATGCTCTGACAACTGTAGCTTACATTTTTTGTTCTTTATTTTACAATAACAGTTTGACTTTATCTTGGTGGCTTATTGCAGGTTGTGGTTAGGCAAAGAGATTTCAATGATTCAACAATAAACAACAAAAGATAGAAATTCAGTTTGTTACGAAGTCTCAGAATCTGTCCCGAGTAAACCATCTTCCCAAACAAAACAATAATGGATCTCTAAAAAAGAAAATATACCCAACATCTCCAGTACCAGTCAGTTGATAAGTGGAAGTGAAGCTGCAGGCTACCGCTAAGCTAATTGTGCCGTCCTTGATGTGTTGCGTCTTCTGACATGTGCAAGTAGGTGAGGCTGGAGAGGAAATAATGGGAGCATCACTGATCCTGCTTTTGATTTCGTTGAACAAAACTGAAAGCTCATTTTGATAGATTTTCAATTTAGAATCGAACTGGGGACCATAAAGGCTCATTTATGCTCAACATAAGTTATGGATACAAATATGGACGGAGCCCTCTGTCCTGTTCTGTCTTCGTCGTCGTCTTGTGCCCTTTTCTTGTCTTCGTCTTACATATTTTAGGAAGTCCTTCAAAACCTTGGCCAGGGGACTACAGATGAAAAATAGCCTTTTGTCTAATTCTGGCATGTTTACTCATGTATTACCAGGTGTTAATTTACACTGTCCGTTATATCCCCCATATGTCCGGTCGTGGGACACCTTGTTGTCAATCGTGTAACTTTTCTCCACGTCAACACCGATTTCACTTAGCGACATCATGTCGTACACATGCAGGTCTGAAGCTGCAGGTATGCTTCTTCAGAAGTGCTTGTCAGACGGTTGAAAAAACAGCCTCCCACCCACAGGTTTCCTGCGTCGGATTAGTCAAGGCCGTTTCCCATCATTTCTGTAACTTTTCAAAACTGTCAATCTGATACTCACACCGTGATGTTCCAGCTGTGTGGGGGTGAGGAGTCAGCCAGGGATTGAACCTCTTTCTAGAACACGTTACACAACTATTCTTATACAGGAGATGTCTTGTTATAATCAGAGTTACTTGACTTTTCTATCCATCAGCAAAGACATTTAGAAGCTAATAAAAGATAAGTTACTAAGAAACGTTCTTCTCAGTCCACTGTTGAAACGCACACATTCATCTGTGAGGTCCAGTCACACCTGGCCTACAGGTGAGTTATCTGGAACATTCTGTCAGGTAACTGTAGCTCACACTGTTGTGACAGTTGAATCCCTGCCCCCCACTCTCTCTCTCCCTCTCTCTTTCTATGTCTCTCGCCCTCAGAGGCAAACTGCTGTCTCGCTTACAACAGCTGTTCCTTCACACGATGACTACATCAGCGTCTGACAAACACACATGTTCTGCTTCCTACCCAACAATTTAGTGCTGAACGGCACAGAACAGCCGACGCCTGAGGCCGATCATCACACTGATGCCAGCCAACGCGCAGCCAGCCACACGCACCTGAAAACAATGTACTGTCCCACACCAGCAGCCAGAGTGAGGACACGCCATCTAATCTGATAAGTAATACAACACATATCGTGACTCTTTTAAGTCTGATGCTATTTAATTAAATGACATTTATTACATTATAGATAAACACATTAGCAAATGAACACTCAAGTGAAACCTTATGATGTATGATGACAATGTAGCGACGCCGATAAGCCAAAACATGAAAACCACTGACTGTAAAGTGGATAAAACTGATCGTCTCTTTGCTAATGTGATGTTCTGCATGGTACTGTCTGGTACTGAGCAGGTAAGTTTTTAGAGCCTAATGACAGATTTTAATACCATACATTAATAAATGGACACCACAGGCGGTGTGGATGACGGGGACAACAATGCATCAGGATTCACAAAATGGTGCCACAGTGATTTTAGGTACACAGCTTGTAGTAGGTAGGTCGAAACATCATGGTATGGTCATTTTTGGATTTGAAAAAGGTTTTCACACACTTCTGCCAGATTTGGACATCATGTGTCAGTTATTTCACGACCAGCTGCAGGAGAGCATCGTTAAATTGTCATTAGGAACTCAGTGAGGGGGAGAAAAAACCTTACAGCTGAAGAACAATGTGGAAGTCTGGCGGGGAAAGTGAATGTGGGGTGGAAATGCCCTTTAAAAAAAAAAAAAAAGGAGGGCAGGAGGTACCTGCAGTGGTAAACAGGATGTGGAGCTACCGTGTGTGTGCATGTCTGTGTGTGTACAGGAGGTTTGACCCACAAACACACAGATTCCTTAATGGTGAGATCATAACCCCACCCACCCCCCCGTTCTCCACAAACACACTTGAACACTCCCTCCCCTACGAGGACCCAATGGATGGTGGCAAAGGAACAAAAGCCACACACACACACACTCACACTCACACACACACACTCCATACTCTCTCTCATTATACGTCAAACGTTATTCAACAAACACTCAATTTAAACCCTAAACACACTTTTCAAACTGATGTCAGGTCAGTTATTAGACACGTCTTTCACTCAACACGCTGAGGGTGAAAAGTACACTTTCCACACACACACACACACACACACACACACACACACACACACACACACACGTGTGTGACATCACTCCTCTGTGCTGTGACACTGATCACATAAACAATCCAACAGTGAAGACCATCCTCATCCTCATCATCCTCATCTTCATCTAAAGATCAATTAACATTATTTCATGCTTGTTTTTAACTTCCTTTCCTTGGTAACTGTGTGTGTGTGCCACAGCTTTGGCTAAACATTACTTTTACTGGTAACGGTAAAATCTCACTTACAGCCGTTCACCCAAAACTTCATATGAACTTAATAGAATTTTTAGCGCTTTAATTTTTTGCTCCCATCAAAACTTTCTTGTCACTTTTTTCCATTCACATTTTTTAACATATCACAGAAACATTTAGTTCTCCAGAATCCTGTTAAAGCTTTAATCTCTATGCCAAATGAAAATGAGGGAAACAGAAGTCTGGCTAAGTGCATTTCCTAAAAATGAGGAACTGCGGCTTCAATAGGCTGCTGTTTTGTGGGAAACTGAAAACAATTGGTAAAGGTGTTTTGCTGTGTGTCATGCACTGCTGCATGTGTGATGCCCATTAAACCACTAACATACTATATTAGTTCACAGTACGAACGTGTTGCTCAGCAGTGTTGTTAAAAAGGCCCTGAAGTCTCTTGTGTAAAAGGGATCATGTTAAAAAAATGATGTTGGAAAAAGTGAAAAGTCACCCACACAAATACAACTTTACTTTACTTAGTGTGAGTAAAAGTCTTAAGTACATATAATATCAGATACCCTAAGTTCGAGTAAGTAAAATTATACAAAGATTTACATGGATGTATGTAGTGTATACTATGGGTCAAACATTAATCAGCCTGGATGATTTTGTAATTAAATGAAATTAAGTATTTTTCTTTCGTTTTTATCTGATTGCTGATAAAATAAATTAATTTAATGCTCTTCTTGGCTCTGATGCAGCATCTAATCTGCAAAGTAGCCTAATCAGTAAACTTAAGTTATCAAATACATGTAGTGGAGTAAAAAGTGCAATATTTGTCTCTAAAATGTAGTGGAGTGGAAGTAGAAAGTACAAGTACCTCAAAATTGTTCTGAAGAACAGTATTTGAGTAAATGTTCTTGGTTATAGTCCATCACTGAAGCTCAGCCAGCTCTCTCCGAATACTTTAACTTTACTTTCAGATGTTTTGAGTTGTGCTGATCATGTAAAAGCTGTCCTCTACACAATGGAGGCAAATGGATGGAACCAATTTCGCCTGACGAAATAGTTCTAGTGTCAACAGTTCATAGTATGTTCTGCGTATTACCGTGAGTCATGTGAAAATATCTCATTTTTAATGCTCTGAGCACCAGAACTTCACCACCCTTGTACTGGGGTGGAGGCAGACATTTCATCAACATGGCTCTCTATGACAAGAGGCAAGTCAGAAGGTATGTTTCTAATAATTTGTGTGAACTGAACCTTTAGGCCTCCTGTGGGGGTTTTAAGTTGTTGTAAAAAATGACTGATCACCTAAAAGTCTGCCTTCAAGGTCCAACACGTGAACCGTTTCCAGACGAGTCAGCAGTCTTCCCCCATAGCATCACGTCGGCACTCCCAAACCGTGGCACCCACTGATGACATCATCGCATGATGCATTGCTGTAATAACGGTGCCGCTTAATAAGAGTCACATGAGTCATGCAGCAGCAGCAGCTCAGAGGGGGCGATCCCACCGAGAAAGGCCCAGATTACAGACACAGAGGAGGAGGCAAGAGGCTTTCAATGTCTTTGATTTGGTTAATGAGGGGCGAGCGAGATATACAGTGTGTGTCATTCTGTCTCGCTCGCTCTTTAATCTGGTCACTGGTTGGACTCAAGCAGCTGCAGAGACGAAGCGAGAGAGAGAGATCAAAGTGGAAGGAAAACTTGCTCTCGTGTGTTGCAGACTCATTCACAAGGAATCAAAGAAAAAACTGAAAAAAAGGTCAAATGATAAAAACTGGAGAGTGTCCAGTGTTTGTGAAAGAGCTTCTAGGAACAGACAGGGAAACCTTGGCAGAGGATTTCGGGCCGAGACCGGGCCTCGAAAGGGGGTCAGGAGTTCAGTAGATGTGGTTAGGTGCCAGACCTAGTTCAGCCTTGGATGTGATTTGGAAATCTGAGCAGAAGATTGTTTTATGGTTGAGATAGATTTGAAACCCACTGAGGTCCACTGTGTTTGTGCGATTAGTCAGATAATCGATTACTCAATCAAAAGAAAATTAGAAGCCAACTACTTTCATTTTTTATTTATTGTTCCAGTCATTTTTTTAAGCCAATATGTCGAACATTTGCCGGTCCCAGCTTCTTTAATGTGAGGATTTTCTGCTTTTCTTTGTCATTAATGACAGTAAATGCAGAGTTTTTGGACTGTTTTGGACAAAATAAGCAGTTTGAAAATGTCACTTTTGGCTTTTTTTGGACAATTTTTTTGACTAAATAATTAATCAATTATGAAAATGATCTGAAGATTTAAAAAAAAAAAATCATTGCAGCATTAAGTATCAAATGTAAAGATAAAGTCGAGTAGTATCAGAATGGAGCATCAACAGGAACCAGGACAGAAGTAAGTTAAGTTAAACATAAAATAAATGTTTACAACTGCGTACATACTAAACCAGTTTCCACTAGAAAGACGGAGCTCGACAAAGTTTGATGCAAAGAAAGAGCAGAAGAAAGATGAAAACATGAGAACCACAAGAGAGCTGAGTAACCAGCACAGTGCTGCTCTGTCATTAACACACACACACACACACACACACACACACACACACACAGACACACACACATCTGGCATTACGTCTGCACGCATAAACAGGACACACACTGACAAACACACTGCAGCATTTAGCCTTGCATGACCTCACCCTGCTGGTTCCCAGGCTATGATGTCATCAAAACCAGACCGGCCATGTGGCGAGGAGGAAGAGGAGGATGAAGAGAGGAGAGGTGATAGTGATGGAGGGTTGGAGAGAAGTTTATTTAGGTGTGTTTTAGGTAGAACAAAAAGCTTTTTAGCAGCCGTAAGAGTGCATTCACAGTCACTGATGTTCAAAAGCTCCAGGAAAGCTATTAAATATTTATCAACTCTAACGCAAACATAAAAATGTATATTTGAAGATGTAATATGTAACATTTCTGCTCAAAAACCAGACCCAAGTTATGTATTTTGTTGAGTTGGGTAGTAACGTTATCTCAAATGTATCCAACAAATGTTCAAACCCAGAGAAATCTCATCATCCCACACTACTTCTGTTGTTTGTTTCAGAGGCCCCGAGTCGCAGAAATCACATACTGTGTGTTTAAATATATACTAGACTTCAGTTTCTCTCCCGTTTCAGTTCGTTCAGAAAGTGGAGGAACAGCAGAACACAAACAAAGCTTTGAGGATTTGCTGCATTTTTTTTATTTTTGTGGCCGTAAACTGAACATCTTTGGTTTTGGTTTGTTGGTCAGACGAAACAAGACGACTGACAACTTGGAACTTTTGGAAATTGTGAATGGTTATTGATACCTTGGATTGAGCCTTTTATATCTACAGAGGGAGTGGGTCCTTCTTCACGGAGTCCGCCATATTCCTACAGTAGCCCAGGATGGACAAGGGTGAGACGAGGGCAATCTTACCATTAGATGCCACTAAATCCTTGGTTTTTAATACAGTCTAAAATGATCAAACATGTGGTTTAAATCAGGAATTATCTCAAAGAATAAACAATTAATATTATAAGTGTCACCAGACCAATTGGTGCCAGCCTTTTCAGGATACTAGGGGATAGAGACGACCCTCGGTGCCAAAAAAGCACTCCGGGTTCAACACCAAGATGTGAAGCAGAAAGCAGAACAAAGAGAAGAAGAAAGAGACGAGAGGAAGCGATGAAAAAAGAGTGAGTAAGAAGAGCAGAGATGTTTGTAGCTGAGCCAGGCTGCAGGAGGTTTACCACGGTGATTATCACTGAACAATTCTCAGTTTACCACAACCACAACCACACACACAAACACACACACTTCAGCACCACAGGGTGGGTGTGTGTGTGTATGTGTGAGTGTGTGTGTGTGTGTGTGTGTGTGTGTGTGTGTGTGTGTGTGTGTGTGTGTGTGTGTGTGTGTGTGTTGGGAAGTTGCAGTGTGGGGCTGGTTAAATGTAGAGGTCTGAGGTTTGTGTGTGTAAGCGAGTGACATAACAGTTTCTTTGTTGGAGTCAAACGTCTCTGTCATCTTCATCATCAGTCAGAGCATCATCATTAACCAAATATTTGAACAGCGAGCGTCTGTAACTCAGCGTCACGTCTGCTTCATCTCCAACCAGACAACGGAGGCTGAACATTCCCGACATCAAAGACAGCGCAGCACCAGAACACAATGACACCAGAGACACGATGACAATAATTCAGCTTCATAAAGACGTGAACGTCTGCTGCGAGTCGACAGGACGGCTGGTAGTGACGAGGAAACAAAGAGAGGTGTGTGAGTGTGTTTGGATGTTGGACGGGGTTTTTTCCACTAGGTCTGGCACCACAAAACTTATACTAGTGGTGCATGACATACAATGTACATTTATAGGAATGTTATATTCTCAGCTATTTAAAAGGTATCGGTGGATTTATAGCCGATTAACACAATAAGCACAGCATTTTGGAGGGGGAGGAGGAGGAGGAGAAGGAGAAGAAAAAGAAGCAGAAGAAGGCGAAGAAGAAGAAGAAGGCGAAGGTGAAGAAGGTGAAGAAGGCGAAGAAGAAGGTGAGAAGGCAAAGAAGGCAAAGAAGAAGAAGGTGAAGAAGAAGGCGAAGAAGAAGAGATGATGAGTGAGGAGAATGATACCACTCGAGTGTCGTTGCTCTGAGTTTGGCATTACAGTGTCGGCATCTCAGTTATTTGGAGCTAGAGGTGACCATATTTGGATGAAAGAGAGGAGCTGGGCAGCATTGCTACAACTCTGTCCTGATGTTCACCATTGTAACAATTTGTTCATCATGAGGTATCCTTGTCCTAAAGCGTACCCAGCTTTGTGCTACGCGACCCAGCTGCCAAGTTAGAAGGAGAAAAAAATATAGGACCAGGGGTACAAAAACAAAAGGCGACTTGCTCGAGTCACAAGTCAAAGAGGTTGGGAATGACCGACACTGACAAACATTATTAAAAAATAAATAAATCACATCTAACCAGTGTGGTCATCACTTTGATCACGAATGAACACGGAGACTTTGTGGAATTAATCCTTTAAATGTTTCTCAAAGTGGACTTCAGTGACATTTGTTCCTCTGAGATTCACATTGAAAAAACAGCACAAAGCTGCAACATTTAGACCTGAAACCAACAAAGAAGCTTTCTCTGCAGAGACGAGGTGTGTGAGTGTGTGAGTGAAAGTCTATATCCCTGCCACTCTCATGTTACCTTTTCTGCAGCAACACAGAGGCTCTGTGTGTTGTGTCTCTCACACACACACTCTGCAGCCTTGTAGCGTGGGACGAGAGCTGATAGAGTGAAAAGATAAACATGAAACTTTATTTCGATGTTTACATAAAACATCCTGAAGGTCAGAATCAAACAGAAATAATCCTGCCACGCAGCGCTGAGATTATATTTTTCCGTCTTTGTGTGTAGCGCACTGAGCTGCAGCTTTAGGACAAACGTTATTGTCCAAGTAGGAAGCTTAATTAATCGATGTCCAATCAGACTGCGTCGGCTGACCTGCCCTCAAAAGCTGATTGGTCCAGAATGTGGTGCACCTTGTGTGTTTTCCTCCTCCTCCTCCTACTCGACCTCCCCCTCCTCCGACTGAAAGCTCCTTTATGGTTGAGTCACACCTGAATGAGGCTTTTGGCAGAGGCACTTCATGTCTTAACTCAGCATCTCATATATTGTTATTTTCAGGATAAGTTAAGCTACTCAGAAATGGCACCAATTTGCATGCGAGTGATACGATGCATGTTCTGGCAAACTCCAAAAGACAATAGTCGTGTTTCCATCAACATATTTTGCAGCGTATTTTGAAGTTTTCCTTAAAAAAAAGGTTGATGGAGATGGACAAAAAAAGTTTTTACTCTTGCTTGAGATAGTTTATGTCTTTGTTGAAAAAGAGTCAATACACTTAAAGGACGGTGGAAGATCTGAATAAGTTCTGACGTAGCAACGTTTCACATGACTGATGAGCTGTTTCTGCTCTGAGAGACGTAGAAGAAGAAGACGACGACGACGAAGGGGAAAGAAGAAGAAACTGGATGGAAACACAGCGGAAATGTTAGTTGACTCACGTTTGTGACTTCAAGTGTAGGATGGGCGTGCAATCTCGACAAAAATATTAACAAGTGTGTTAGAAAATATCTGCTTCTCAAAATAGCACAGTGGCGCAGTGGTTAGCGCTGTCGGCCAACAGCAAGAAGGTCCCAGTTTCCAATCCTGCTGTGGCCTCTGTGTGCAGTTTATATGTTCTCCCTGTGCGTGCATGGGTTTCTTCCAGGTACTCGGGTTTTCCCCACCACCAAAACATATACATTAGTTTAATTCTCCAGTCAGTGCCCTTGACCAAGGCACTGGCTAAGATCTGCTGCCACTGCTCCCTCGGGATGGCTTAAATGCAGACTACCAGTTTCACCATGTGATATAAGAAAAGATTCTTCTTCTTCCAAACTAAGAAGTTATCGATGACTCCTGACTTGTATTTGGGCAAGAAACATCCAATCACAGAGCTTAAACTGTGTAAGAAGTGCTGCTAAAGGTGGAGTAAAAGATCCAATACGATCTGCACGTTAAATCACTTTCAACATGGATTCTGGGTCAATTTTGGATGAATTCAGCAACTATGTCACCGTTCACAAACTCAATATCAAGCATTTTGCGACAGCTCTGATTCACGGCTCTGACTGGCTTCTTCTCCATAGCGACTGGCACCGAGGCTCATGGGTACTGTAGCATTTTGAACCATCCACCATACCAAACTGATGGAGAACACATGATTTCAAATTATATTGGAATAACTGGTGGCCACAATATAAGTCTACAGGATTGTTACATCATCAAGTTTTTTTTTTCAAAAGAAAAATGGGAAATGGGACAAGAACAATTAAATAAATCATAATTTTACAACTCTATAGACAGAGAATTTGATGGTTGCCAACTGACATGACTGTAAACATGTTTTCCAGCTTGAAATCTATTAAAAATGAGCAACAAAGTAACCTAATATTTACAAAAATCCTCCGTTCACAGGATGTATTTGATGGACTGGATTAATGTTTGGGATTCTGCAGGAAACATCAGCTCAACCAAATGATTCTTGTTGGTGTTTTCTGCGCTGATGGTTTTAATGCGTCCTGACTCGAGCTCCGTTTCTTCCAGTGTAAGTTGTAACCTGAAGCATTTTTTGCTCGTCCCCCAAAAATGTGTTTTACGTTCCAACACCACAAGTCATGCTTCTTAAATTCCTCTTAAACCATCCTGGAGAATCAAAACATCGCAAGAAAAATGCAAAAAGTTACCCAGGCCTGTTTATGAGGTTATACCTTCTCTATTTTTGCCCGTATCTGTGGGTGACGCGAGTCGTGATCTGGTTGTGATTATTGATGTGGTTGTAATTATCGTGGTGGTTGCATCTCGACAGAAGCCGTAACCAGGGAGCTGAAGCTGAGAATCTGGACTTTGAAACCACTTCTTTATCAGGGCGTTTCATTATTATGTTCTACCATAACTTATGAGCTGCTGTGACAACGTATGCAGGGAAAATCGAAGAAAAGATGGGAACAAAGGCCGGAGCCATAAATACGACAGCAGCTCCGATGATTTTCCTCCTGGAGGAGTGAAACCGAAGAACTGAAACACGCGAAAGAAAAGGAAAACGGAACAAAACAGGAGTGAAGGAGCTGTGAGGTTTGTGTGTGTGAGAGAGAGAGTGAGAACATGGCCAAGTCAAACACTCCTGCCAGCCATGACTTATAGACGAGGGAGACCTTCGCATGTAAGAGCACATTAGAGTCTTTATGGCTCCAATTTCCAAAGGAAATGAAAGTGATTCTTGATCCTCCTCGTCTCTGCACTTCAGTTCACTGACATATTATTGTTTTAAGTTTTTTCTTCACTTGACTGCAAATCTCTTCCACCATTAGATATAAAGTGTTAAACAGATCGACGCACTCCAGACAGAAATAACATCAAAACTATTTGACGGATGGCCGTGAAATTTTTATTCATTTGTGGTCTCCAGGGGATAAATCCTCGGATTTCCTCTCATGCCATCATGTTACCACTTTAGCGGTTTTTAATGAAATGCCTCAATAATTGTTAAAGGGTTTGCCATGAAATCTGATCACATTAGGGCTGCAACTAACAATTACCTTCACTGTCAAATAGTCTGTCAATTATTTCTGCAATTAATCAATTAGTTGTGGTTTATAAAATGTCAGAAACGGCTGAAAAATGTTGATCAGAGTTTCCCAAAGCCTAAGATGACGTCTTCATGTGTCGACTTTCGCGGGCGATACCAGGCGATAATCGGTCGATCCCTAAAGAAGTTGAAGAAGCTGAAATCAGATCACTTTTTTTCTTAAAAACAATTAAAACAATTAATTTAGTAGTTGACAACTTATCAATTAATCACCACAGCTCTAGTTGACGCATTCATGTCCCACTCAAGATAAACTGTCATCATTACCATCAGGTCAAAATGTCACCTTAGTTTATGACCAAAAACCTGCAAAACTAATGACCTCCCCATCAGCCTCGGCTATGTTAATTGGCAAATGTTAGAAGGTTGACATGCCTAACAAAGGACCTGAACACGGTTCAGCATGTTGGCATACTCGGCTCATACTCTTTATGTCGCTGCCAACAAAATGCCAGCAGTGAAGCCACATCAGAACCAGATCCGTCCGTTCTGTTCACGTTCATGTTTATGTTCATGTTTACTGTACAGCGTCCGGCTCTCTCATCCTTTATGTACATAAATAAACACAGTCTGAACATCCACGCCATAACATTCAAATCCCACAACAACCCCCACAATCCACATAAACTTACAGCCCACATAAACATACACCCGGTGCACTCACATGTAGCGGAGCAGAGAGCCACTCAGAAAACAAGAGAAACGTGAAGGTTCTTCACCAGTGAGCAGCTTTCATCGAAATAAGTGGAGCGCCATGTTCTCCTCATACATTCATGGTGTTCACGGTAGATCTGCGACTCACAGTGATTTTCATCGTTGACTGATTTGCTGATTATTTTCATGATTATTTAATCTATAAAATGTCAACAGTCCAAAACCCAAAGACTCTTCATTTACTGTCATGGATGACAATCAGCAAATCATCACATTCAAGAAGCTGGAAACAGCATATGTTGATATCTTTGCTTGAAAGTGGACAAGGGAATGAACCTGTCACTGCTTAACAGATTTAATTTGGACCTTTGGGAAGGATCCTGGAAACAGCCTCGACAAGCCTGGACCTGTGGACGTTCACATCAATCTGAAGTGCTGATTGTTTTCCAGGCTGCCGATTGGACGGCCGTCTTATCGCCTCACACTGTGTATTTGAACTCTCGCTCTGGAGATTTCATTCTGTCATCGCCTACATCTCTTATCTCCTATCTTTCTCAACGGACCTGAACGCAGCTCTGGGTCATTGGAGTTATGTGACGCTCTCTCGTCAAAGCCACACCCCCACTCCGGTGGACTCCAGCCAATCACTGGCTTTGTTTACCGAGGTTGCCGAGACAACAGGTGGAATGCACCTTATTCTGTGCCGACCTTGACACTTTTCTGCGTGTGTGTGCGTTTGTGTGTGTGTGTGTGGCCCATATACTTCTGTCTATCTCTGAAGTATAATCTATGATGATGAAACAATGTTGTCAAATCAGTTTCAGTTGAATTTTGTCTTGGTATCTGTGATAGTTTCATGCTGGGCGACCTGGTGAACACCAGAAAGTTAATAACTTTATAAGCTTTATTTTCATGTATTTTACATAGTTTCTCCATTCACTGGTGTTTCAAAGGACAGTCAACCCTATTTCTGCAAAACCACAGATTACTTAATGCTGAAAGTTTATTTATGTTGCAGCTTTACATCCTTTTAAGTTGAATTTTCCATTTCTCTCTTGTCACGACGCTGTGCATATGCTCTGGTTAGGTTCAGGCACAAAAAACACTTGGTTAGGGTTAGAAAAGCATCAAGGTTCAAATACTTGTTTTAGTTGCCACAATCACGGATGCCGATGGCCTGACTTCTCGTGAAGAATTGCCGGTTGTGGCCACCAGAAAAACATCTTGAAAATATCCCTAGGTGTCCTTAAAACATGTGCAAATATGCACTGTTGTGACTCGAACTGCGGTCAGACGTTTGCCAGCCTTGTTGGCGATCAGTCTGGGACAGCTGACCCCAAAATAAAAAATACATATCTTTACCTGTAGTGCTTTTTATCCATTAATGTTTACATACTGCGCTGCCACATGCACAAACCATCCATGTCAAAAAAAAAAATTTAACACACTGAATGGTTGTCTGATCTTCTGAAACAGTCACAACGTTAATCACAACACACATTTTTAGAAGGCTTTTCTTGACTGTGTTTTTTAATATATTTTTGTATTTAATTTTTCTTTTGTCCTTTAATTTTATTGCTTCTTTACGCATGCAGACAGATAAAAATAGACAAAGTCAGGTTGAACTAAATTGTCCTGAAGGGGAAATTCATCTAGTCGAGCAAGTTTGAAAAAGACAAAACAGCCTTCAACAACCTGACACGCACAGATCAACAGACAATTGAATAGACAGAAACACAACAATGATGACTTCCCCTTTTAAAGACTTAGTGTGTGAATGCTGTTATTGTTCCATTAACAACACAAAAACCACCATGAATTTAAAAAAAAGCAACCTACACAACAACCAGCCAGTTTGTGAGTGAAAGAAAACTCCCTGAAAAAACACGTCAGTGACAAAACAACGAGGAAACAATGAAAGACGTGACACAGAAATCACAACAGAAACGTGCACGACAGAAACGGAAAGCCGAGTTTCAGGAAAACATGAAACCAAACATCCATCAGCTGTTCAGAGTTCAACGAGCCGAGCTGGACCGAGACTGTTGTTGACACACAGCGCCATGGCAACCGAGTGGCCGAAAGAGAAAGAGAGAGAGAGAGAGAGAGTGAAAGCAAGAGAGTGTGTGTGTGTGGTTTCTGCTGCAGGACACGAGCACCCTGCACCTCAGTTAGTTAATATGTCACAGAGAAAGACGAGTGACTCATGACCTGTCTGGATGTTAGCTGTGTCATTAAGACAAGGCTTGCAACAAATCAATATTTTTACGACAGCAGGGCTGTGTGATATGACGATACCTATAATAAAATGTTTCTTAACAAAGATGGAGGACGGTTGACGTGACACAGAACGGGTCGTTCCAAACAGAAGAAGGACTCCGACACGCCAAGACAAAACAACAAGATCGTATCTAAGCGGGGTTACTTCTGTCGCATTGACACCAACCAGAAACCTGGTACTTTGCCTTTGCCCTAAAATTCAATAAGATTAATCTGTCAATTATGTTTTAAAATTAATCATTTAGTCTATAAAATGTAATGTTGGTGTATCACTGTATTGGTTAAGCAGATCAGGTACTGGACACGATATGAGACAGGCCACATCAAAGCAAAACTCCAGCAAGCAAGTTGAGGAGATGAGATTAAATTAAATACAATAAAAAAAAGGTCAAAATAAAAGCAGCAGAGGCAGAAACATTGTGACATTTAGTCCCCAGCTCCACATCTTCATAACCTACACCTGCAGTTTGTGATCTTTGTCCTCGTCATTATAAAAGTGGCTGTAATCAATATTTTGACAACATATCGGATGTAAAAACAATGTGACAATGTGAAAGCTGAACCTGAAGAGATTTATGACCTGAACCTGCAGCTGTACAGAGCTTTACAGTCAGGTTGCAGTAGTCAGATGACTGTGATTTTGTTTTAGGGCATTCATGCAGTGCTGATGTCCAAACACAGCAGCCTGAGAATCATAATCATCATCATCATCATCATCATCATCATCATCATCACTTCCTGTGCAGCAGGAATAAGCAACTAGACAGAAAAGTGTTCTGAGCAACAAAGTGCCGAAACAGACCGTGTGTCAGAGCGTTTAGAGCAACAGAGAGCAGAAAAAAAGCTTCTAATGAAGTGGAAATAAGCTGAATCACTTCTGCATATTAAAATGTAACAGATACATTTATACACGAATGAATAAATAAATATCTTCCAGGTTAAAACTGACTTCAGTGAAAAACTGGGCCAATAACTCCCAACGGCAACGCCCCACTTCACCGCAAGCTACTGTCACTGTTCAAAAACACAGCCTGGAGGTACCGCAGGCTAACTGACTGTGTGTGTGTGTGTGTGTGTGTGTGTGTGTGTGTGTGTGTGTGTGTGTGTGTGTGTGTGTGTGTGTGTGTGTGTGTGTGAGAATGAGGTCACAGAGTCTAATTAAGGTTACAACTGAAAGCGTCAGATCCCGTTGGGCCTGTTCTCATGTCTTCACCTGGTTCCTCTCTGCATGCTTCAACGGACCTCGTTAAGCGTCATGGTACAATAAAAGGTGATATTAGTTGCATTGTGGATGTGTGAAATAAAAAGGTGATATCTCTGACTGCAATGTGAGACCAGTGGACTGCTTAAAAAAACCTGCCGCCTACATTACCCACAATGCAGCTTAATCACTGAGTGACATCACTTTAACTTATCAGATTACATGCAGCTTCTTCTGGAGCCACAGAAGACTTTATACTACTTTTTTCACATATGCAGCAGTACTCCACAAGACCTGTAAACACACTTTAATGTGTAAAATTGGTGGAGGTTGCCCTTTAATATCACATTAGACAGAACAAATCTAAAATGTCGTGTGCAACGTTGTGCTAACAGCCCGTTTCTCTGACCAAAAAAGGAGCCACAAAATGAATAAACACGGTTTCAAAGAAACTGGAGCAGCACTCAGCGCCCTCTCCTTCTGATAATGAGTGATTAATAAATTATAAAAATCAGCGCCTGTCAAGCCGGCACAAACAGGCAGAAATTGTTCTTCAATTTCGGCGGTGATGCAACACACCTGTCTGCACAAGCGGATGGCCAACACCCTTTTTATACAACATGCACACACACACGCACACACCTGCTGCTCAACACCTTGGCCAACATCCACACTGGCAGCTTAAACACAAACATACAGGGTTTTGCAATCTCAGAGTGATGAAGTGTCGATGCAAGTCGCTGAATGCTGATTTTCCACCTTCAACACAACTGTGATGCATTTAAGGACCATATCGGTTAGTCTTAAATAGGGGCTCACAGTATTTCAGGGTGAAGCTGCGTCAAAGTGTTAAAGGAGGTCAGAAACCTGAAAATGATTCGACTTCTACACAGTTAAGATCAAACTCACAGACATGAAACTAAAACCATCTTCTGCTTACAAATGTAACATGATGGTTATCGGACAGAAACTGCAGAAGATGACAGATGAGGTTGATCCTCAGCTACAGTTACATCAGGAACAAACAGCTGGTGGATATGAAGCAGGGAGGAGACGACACACACACACACACACACACACACACACACACACACTGCCACACCCATACACCCACGTGAACCATGGCAGTGTGAGAAGCTAACAGCTCCCTCAGATTATTCGCTCATGAGGAGGATCAGATCAGATATTTTTTTTACTTTATTTGACATAAATATTATTTTTCATCCTTTTAAAACATCTCAGAATACGTCACGTTGTTTTATCAGCTACCCTGAAGTGACGACATGCTGCTGATGTTCGCTTGCTTCTGTTTGGGGTTTTGGAGACCACAGCTGTGAAATGTGGACAGATAGATTTCATCTGCTCCGTCTGTGGGTTGTCAACAGTGTTTTTATGCAGCGCGACCTCCACAAATCCAAAATAAGTTGAGGTCTAACAGGGAGTTATCCCAAACACAAGTAACCTCATGACATGTATGACTTTGACAAGACTTTTTGGCAAACAAAACGAACATATATTTGAATGCATTTTAAAGCCTGGTACCAATATAAAACTAATTTTTGGACATAATAATGCAGCAAATGATGCTTGGGGTGATTTTATAATTATTAAATTCCCAGTTAAGTTTACTGTTTTAGTGCACAAATTTCATTTAGGACAATAAAGTCTAATATTGTACTGTAAAATATCCTGCCTCTATTACATACATTTCTTTTTCCCAAGTGTTTAATAACAAAAAAAATGCCTTTATGTATATATTCTGTGTATATAAGAACATCGGCCAATATATCAATATCATCATTTTTTGTACTCCCTATCGGTATCGGCTTCAGCGTACCGGTCGGACTGTAATGCATATCGCCCAGGTTAATGTCCTTATTAGGACATTTCCATATTTTTTAAGAGAAATTCATCAAATACACAAACACAGTTTGTGGCAAAAGAAAGGGTTAGCACCTTATACTTTCATAGGTACTGGGTTTTAACAAGAAGAAAATCTGAAGAAGGTTAACAAAATATTTAAAATAGTTAATTTCACAGACAACACAGAGGGCTATAATGAAAAAGTAAAGCCAAAGTCAACAAAAACACAAGGGTCAAATGTTGAGGATGACATTCAAATCTCCCAGCAGACAGTGAAAGCAGCAGAGAGTGCAGGAAGAATCAGTCTGAAGCTCGAGGAAGCGCTGAAGAGAGAAACTGTAGGCTGCTCAGCGAATTTAAATAAAAACATCATGAATCTCCGAGTCTTTAACTCGACACATGTGCTGCTGAAAATATTCCTCATTCTGTCTCCGTGTGTGTTACGGACAAAAGCCGAGGGGCCTCCCTGAGGGGCCCCACGCCACGGCTAACCATTAACAAACACACACAACTGAAAAGAAGACGTCGGGTTTCATCAGCAAACATCTCCTTCCCACGCTCTCCTTCTCTCCGTTTGTCTGTCATGGAGGTGAGGTATCTGACAAACTAACGTTACCTGTGTAAACGTTCTGGATCGCTGCCACAGCTTGCAGACTCCAGCGTCAGAGTCAGAGCTGCTGCGCTGACGTAACAATGCAACAGGATATTACATATATTACAAACAAGATGAGGCTTCTGAAACCTGTATTTGATAGGAGACACACCCTTCAGACGCCAGGGTGTCTCATTAACATTGTAAATATTAAAACTCTGGATTTGAATTTCTTCAAAAACTACAGTCTGCTCCTTTAAGTCTCCAGAAATATAAATACAGAAAGGTTTCATTCATATTTTCTTTAAAAACGACCCCTATCGATGTTTTCTGATCTGTCTGGAGCTCTGAGAGCTGAAACACGACCGGTGCTGCCTCACTGTGTGTGTGTGTGTGTGTGTGTGTGTGTGTGTGTGTGTGTGTGTGTGTGTGTGTGTGTGTGTGTGTGTGTGTGTGTGTCCCACCCAGTCATTTCCTCCCTACTGTGGAAAATCAAACCTCCACAGTTTTACATCACTGGACACACTCCGACCTCACAGCTCACAGCCATCACCGAACACCGACCAGCTCCAGTGTCTCAGGACGGTTTCACAGTTTGTTCAAAGGATTCAGTTTGTCTGATTAAAGCATAAAAGCTCCTGTTGAATCTATAAAAAAAAAAAAAAAAAAAAAAAAGTCGTATGGATTTTCAAGCAAACTCTGGTGCAGTTTGAAAGTCTCTCAAAACAGACAACTCATGAGCTGAGGCCGTATTTGGACCTCAGTTTTTGTCTTAGTCCGACTTTGAATGAAATCATTTTGAATAAAAGTACGAGTCAAAGTGCCGAAGATCACATGAAAGGACACGAAACAAGAATCATGAGCTCTGAAAGTTTTCATCCCTCCACAAACAGAGCTCGTCTGACCACAGACCTGAGGTGATGTCACTAATAAACGGCCCGAGATGTTTCCTACAAAAACGACAGTGTGAAGGTGTGGTCTGCTCCATCAGCCTGTTGACGGAGCAGCTGACGGAGGAGAGCAGAGCTTGCACAAACAGATATCTGCAGACCGAGGCTGCGTTCGCAGACAGTCACGTCCTGAACACCCTCCTGTAGTTTAGTGAAAACAAAAGAGATCACGGGTAGAGAGGACGGATGCAGCTCGTCATGCTCGGATACTTGCACTGGCACAAATGCCACAGAAGAAGAAGAAGGAGCGTCACACTGAAGTTCACAAGACCAGAATCAGAGTCAAGCGGGACTCGTTTACCACATCTGTGAATGATCGAATGAATGCAGCTCTGTGTTTCCTTTAAATTATCAGAAAGATGGCAAACTAAGAATGAAATATCTCCAGAATCGCTTCACATCGACTCTGTGGGGCTGAAACTATCGATCATTTCATTATCGATTCATTTGTGCAAGTCTATAACATAGATTGTGAAAAAGAAAAAAGAAAAAGCTTTTCCAGGGCCCAAAGCGACGCCCTTAAATAATTAATTTTGTCCAATCAACACTTTAAAAACACAAAGACTCTTCATTTAGCGTCATAAATGACAAAGAAAAGCAGCAAATCCTCACATTTAACAAGCTGGAACCTGTAAATGTTCAAGATTTCTGCTTTAAAAAGAGGCACTGTGTACTTTTGGAGAGGAAATTCAAACTCAGAATTTTAATATTTATAATATTAATGAGGCATTTTTTCCATAACTGAATAAACAAGCTGTTCTCAGAGGAAAATAAGGTCCCCAGAACACATGCAGCTTTGTAGAGCATAAAAACTTTCCCTAAAAACTGTTTTTGGAAGCAAACAAAATAAGTCCGACTTCTTAAATGCAAAAGTGTTTTACGATGTCTGATACAGCAAAACAAAAAACTCGACTACAGCTGACATGACAATTTAAATTCTGTTTAAACAAACAGTGATATAGTGGTGGAGACACATCAGTCAAAAGTTCGCTTTGTTGGCAAATTCTGGTTTGCAGCAACAAAAAGAGGCAGAAAAAGAACATTGCGTATTGTTTTTGTTCTTAAAAACAATTTTGATGATCACACGTCATTTTGTGAACCACTGATATTAGACAGTCCCGGACGAAAGTTGGCAGCTGTGAGAGAAAAAGAAAGTGTCTGGCCAAGAAATGTGTTGAAATCCTCAGTCGTATATCGAACGCTATGATCTTAGATGAAGTTAGATGAAGTAATCCCTTCTTTAATGAAACTTTAATGTGAGATTCGTGCAACGACGGGCGATTCAGAGCTTTGGTGGCCGAACACAGACAATGTCAAAACTCCACGTTACTGCTGCCGCTGACTACAAAGCAAGTAATCTGGATACAGCATGAGGTGATGCAGAATGCACCGAGATACACAGTCATTTGTGCATGTTATTTTAAACAGTACCAGCTCTATAACAAAAGCTTGTTCTCTGTTGAACATGTAAACAGCGGTGCAGACTGATGATGTGACCTGAGGACGTCCCTCTGCTCAGACTTCCTCTTTCCATTTTCCATTGTAGCTCCATGATTCACCAGACATTCATCACACAGTCTGACAAGCCTGACACAAGATAATCGTGCAGTCGGACGCAGACTGTGAACAAGACTTCATCAGGACTAGAGTTTGATTTTTGGGGCTGATGCCAATATATATAATTTAGGAGATAAACACACACACGATCCCTCAAGTGTGGCCATCAAACTCTTGTGACATGGTGACTGTAACCAAGTACCTTTCCTCAAGTACTGTACTTACAGTGAGTACAATTTAGAGGTAATTATACCTGAGTATTTCCATTTTCTTCCACTTCATACTTCCACTCTACAACATTTTGGAGGCAAATATTGTACTTTTTACTCAGGGGGTCGACTGATTATCACCCTGGACAATAATCTGGGGCCAATATTCTGTGATTTTTCTGTCAGATTGCAGATAAAATAAATTAATTTAAAAATGCAGTACTTCGGCTCTGATGCAGCGTCCTTTCTCCCCTCTGGTCTCACTCCATGTCCCGCCCACAACACCATCTGATTGGTTACATGTCACGAGTAATAGTCAACACTGAATAAAGTAACTAAGTAACAACAGTTGACAAATACATTCAGTGGAGTGGAAATATCAAGGAGCAGAAAAAGGAAATACTCAAGTACCTCAAAATTGTCGGTTGTCGATCTCCATGGTTACGAATAATCGGCATCGACCCTGAAAATAACACATCGGTCGAGCAGCGCATAACATCAGCCTACCAGTATATCGGTCAGGCTCGAGTTGGAACATCTCCAGTGAAGAAATGTAATTAAGTACATTTACTCAAGTACTTTACTTCAGTACAATTTTGAGGTATTAGTACTTTTCTAAAGGATCTTACCACCATTTTACTCAAGTACTGTTCGAATAGGTGACTTTAACCTTTACCAAAGTAATATTTCAACTAGGGGCATTAATGATTGTTTAATCAATTAATTGCCGTTAAATATTAATTCAATTCAAAATGCATTAACTGACAACTGGAGATGCAAATACTGGCTTATCAAATACAGCATATAAAACAAAATACAAAATACTGGAATGAGAAAATGTGTTTAATTAAAATGCACTTAAATGATATTATTAAATTTTAGCCATTTAGTCGCCTGAGTATGTTGGATTTTGTTGGGCCAGTTGTTAATAGTGACAGATGAGAGTTAGGTAATTACAATTAAGTCATTATTTTGTGTTTATCATTCAAGTAACTTGCTTCACGTGTTTTTAACCCCTAACTCAGCCTGCTCTGGTTTTGCATCAAACATAGATTGAGTCAGCGGTTAAAACATTTTTCTAACGGAAAACACAGCCAACATACTGTATTCAACATATTATTAATAATTAACCGATAATCGAGTGTTAAGGCAACTTACCATCGATTAAAGAAACTGCTTAAAAAACATCCTTACTTTAACTCAAGTATGACTTTTGTGTACTTTTGTCACACGGTGTGAGACGCAGCCAACCTGCAAGATCTCTGTTCACACAACTTTACTTTAAAAACCTTCTTTGGTTTGAATGGAAAACACCTGAAGCTTCTCACAAGCTTCAGGCTCGACAGTGACTCAGCACAGAAAAACTTATCTGCAGAACAAATATTCAGGAAAATAACTGATAGCACAGTCGGTCCTGTGCAGCCTGGGTGTGTGGAAGCCAAACAGCATTAATTAAAATCATCTGTGTACTAATTGTGTTTGGGACTCAACAACAAGCAGCTTGTTAAAGAGAAATATGCAGCAGGTGGAGGCTCATCGCAGCTGACAAACCACATTAACGACATGATGTGTTTTTAGGGTTGGAGGGTGAAATATTTTCATCTTCATACACAAACTGAGAGACTTGAGCTCTCCACATGCAGCCGGGCTCATTACCACAGGTGTGTCCCCTCTCTGTGGGAGGCTGCTCATTAAAACACACTCTGCTGTTGTCATGTAGACACTCTGCACCCACAACATGCCAGACTCCATCCAGAAATCTGTCAATTTAATCTCTGCTGTTGGCAACATGATAAATGTCATCAGTCTGTGGTCTGACTGCTTCTCATAGTTATCCACACTTAACTGAAGACTTTTACTGGTGATTTGGCTCTAGCTCTTCACATAAGGTGAGACACAAATATGATTATTAATTTTAAAAAAACTAGCTTGAGTGTGGGTTATGTGTATGCCGAACTGAAGATGAGTACATGCAATTTCTTTAGATACTACAACAAAATAATTCACAATTTTTTGTAACGTCAAGATTAGCAAGGAGACGTTAAATCACAGAATTCTTAAATGGAGTTTGGCACTGAGTTCTCGTCACGCTGCACGGACAGGAGATAACGGGACCCAAACTGACTAAAATCAGAATAAATCTCTTTTAAAGTTGAATCTAAGTGTTATAATGTCTCATGCCAGGCGATAAACTCCCACCAACAGGCTAGTTTGGGTTCACATTGTGGTGAGAAATGTGGGGAAACTTCCACACAAAAGAAAGGACAACGGTAGGGATTGAACTTTGGTCTCCGGCTCCAGCGCAGAGCCATTATTATGAAACACAAGTAAGTTCAGAAACTTCCTGGATCACCATTTACTTTAACACAGCCAATAGCCTTAACTTCATTAAGATATCAACTTTTAAAAGTGGGTTTTCCTCTCGATTCCCAGCGCAGCCTGACACCTAGCTAAACGCAGCCAGGTGGGCGGCAGCGACGGCGCGATCCACTCACAAAACCTCAGATTTTTACAAGAAATGTACTTTCAAAGTGTGTTACACGTATGCCGAATTGAAGAGTGGATCCAACTGATTCAAAATAAAGTATTTATAATAATGTATAGTATGTGTATTCATGTGGAAAACGAATTCAACTTTAAAAGTGATAGATTATCAAAGGCAGTTCGAAACTCCCAGACGAATGAATGGGACTCACCGATGGAGACCAGCTTGATGTTCTCCTTCTCCAGGAACTCCAGAGCCACCGACACGTTCTCCAGCTTCATCTGGCCGAAGTTGGGCCTCGTGTGGTACTTTTTGTACATCTTCTTCTGGCTCAGGACCTCCAGCAGGGCGATGAGCCTCAGGCCGTCGCCCAGGTCCAGCTGCAGGTCCGCGATCCGCTTGTTGACGCACTTCAGGTGCTCGTTGGTCCAGCGGGTGAAGGTGTTCTGCTGGATCTTCTTCCACGGGGCGTCCTCCGCCAGGTCCTTCTCTGTGGCCGGCATGCTGAGCGGCTCGTCTCGGTGATGATCTGTGACGGTTCTGGTTCCGACTGTGGTTGAAATGTGACCGAGTGGTCCGGTGAACGTGCTGTTTCCTCGGAGCCTGAAGGAGGTTTGAAAGTTTTTCTCAACCTCGCTGAGACTGACTGGCTGCTGAGGCGTTCAGGCGCTGCTCTCAAAGCTCGGAATTTTCCTCTTTCTTCTTTGTGGCCTAACAAAAGTTGTTGCATTACTGCCTCCCTCTGGATTTAACTCTCCTCACCTGTCGCTTTCATTAAACTAAATGACCACTTTCTTCTCTTCACACTCTGTTATACTTTTTACACTGGCCTCCAGGAAGTATTCAGATCCTTTACTGAAGTAAAAAATACTCACACAATGCTGTAAGAATACTAGATTACAAGCAGTGTTGTAAAAAGTACCCAAAAAACATACTTTACCATACCCAGTAAGTATCCAAGTATCTAAAGTACAAGTAAAAGTTTTTTCATTTTCTGATTAATGAAGTCAGTGTTTTTTTTATCTGCCTATAAATTAAATTAAATTGTATTAAATTAATATGTGGTCTAAAACAAAAAATGGCTCGGATGCAGAGTAACTAGTAACTAAAGTTATACAATAAATACAATGAGTAAAAGTACAATATTTGCCTTCAAAATGTAGTAGAGTATAAAGTACAAGTGCCTCAACATTGAACTTAGAAGTACTTAGTTACATCCCATCACTGCTTTTTACACTGGCTACATTTTCTCCGTTAATTGATTGATTGATTTTTTTTAAAAATGTAAAATCTTTTCTGTCCAATAAAAAGTACAAACCTCTTCAAAAAATAATCAAATCCTCACATGACAAGTGACCGAAGCTTTATTTCTCTGTGTGAATCAGCAGCTCCGTCACTGTCAGGCTGAATTATTGATCTGCTCACACTGTTTGTACATCTCAGGAAGTTTATGTATCTGTATTTTTGAGTATCTTTATATTTTATTCTATTTTCTCCCTCTCAGTTTATTCCTACACACAGTTTGTTCCCTTGTGTCTCTGTCTGATTGAATTTCTTCACCGTTGGATCAATAAAGGTTTAAATCTTGAAGTTTGATGTGATCAGCTTCATATTTTCAGACCTGAACAGTGAACAAAGTGAGTTTGTGCTCGTTCGAAGTCAGACTCTCTAATCTGATGTTCAGACAGAACAACCCAACCCTGCATGACAAGTCTCAACACACACACACACACACACACACACACACACACACACACACACACACACACACACACACACACACACACACACACACACACACACGCCCTTCTTTGTGCTGATTCTGTGTTTCTGCCTGAACTCAAACTGTTTTAATTGTTGTATTTTATTTGAATTCAAAACAAAAATAATGAGATAAAAAGTCAAATGTACTTTTAAAGACAATTTTATGAGACACTACATTAAATTATGACCTTTTGAGTTAAACTCTTCCTTTTTTTTTTTTAAGGTTTAGGATAAATTAAGACTTTTTTTAAGTTGTCCTAAAAAGTCATAATCATAATTTTGACTTTGTAAGCTTTGCTTTTGTCATTTTTTATTCTTCCACGCTTCATATTTCTTCTCCTTTCCTTTCCTGAAGAAGCGGCGCTCCCTTTGTCACCACGACTCTTTAAACGTCTCCTCAGCAGTGAGTTTGTCAAACAGCCTGCTGGCTTTAGTCAAATTCACTCTTCTGGTCACATTTAAGGATACAAGATGATCTTTGACTTCATGTTCTTATCATGTAATCTTAAATGTCAAAGCATGGGAAAATATATTACATGACAAGAAGAACAGATCCTTAAACAGATGAGCTCATGTTGTCTCAGACTTCTCGCCTCAAGCTTCGAATTTTTAAACATCAATCAACCCACGTCATATTTTAATGTCTTGCTTTTTCTTCAGCATGAACTTGTTTTTAATTGAATACTTTAAATCTTTAGAGTGGTGAGTAAGAATGAAAACCTTGTTTGAGACGTATTTTTCTGATTCAACACCAGACTTTATGACAAAGAGCCTCAGAGCTGTGAGCTTAGCGTCGATTCCTTCTGCATGTTTCAACCGTCTCGTAAAGATGACCTCATGCTCCTGTTGGATGATTGATGCGTGTTTGTCGTGTGAAGACGTTCAGCTAACATCACAGCACACACACACACACACACACACACACACAGGTCCAGGCCTGTTTAATGGTGTACTCTTTCTTTCTCTGTCTGTATTACATCACATCTCTCTGTGTAGAGATTAACTAAGGACTCTACTCTACTGCAGGTTTGAGGTACTTGTACTCTAAACTTGAGTATTTCCATTTTATGAGACTTTATACTTCTACTTCACTACACCTCAGAGGTTAATGTTGTACTTTTTACTTCACTATATTTGAATTAACTCATCGCACAGCCCCAAACTTAAGCTTTTATTCATCATCTAATCATCCCATCACTGAAAAATAATCATAATCTTCCATTTAAGATTTCATCTCTATTCCCTGTCGTGTTGAAGAGCTCAAGATCGGTGTTGGTCTTGGACCCTTTTTGAAGGCATCGCTCTCATCTCGCCATCGACTCTCCTCGGTCTCAGACAAAGAGGACTTAAACACCAGTCAAGACCAGAACTACAGGGGTACTGGGTGATGGTTCGGTTGATTTCAGCTCTTTAGTGTTTAAGTGTTTGCTCATAGAAATCAAAGTGAAATTCACCCCTGCAATGCTTTTTCCACATGGTACACTCACACTCACACTCACACATACAGTATATCTGGCAGTAAAAGAGGTGAAAGATGAGGAATTTGTCCTCAGCAGGTGTTTTTATGTGAAAGTGGACCAGTCAGATTTTAGCAGTACCTGTGATTTGCAGGTTCCACATTATATTTTCAGTGTCATGCAGTGTGGGACTGGGTCATGACTTTGTCTCAGTTAAGGTGGTCACGGCTGCCACACCGCTTCCCATTTCCCTCATTTACACCCTCGACGGGAAGACGGGGTGCAGTAAGGCTTTTAGCTTGGTAGCTACTGTGAAGATTCCAGCTTAAAAAATGGTGTAAAATAACGTCTTTTCAAATCAATGTGGGCTCCAGAGACAAGCTGTACGGAGCCATTTAATAGTGTTTGTTTGTTACGTTGAGTGCTACACCGCTGTTTTGTTGTGAAGCTTCACCCGACTTTCCATCAGCATGAGGCTGAGCAGATAATGACTGAATCTTTCATTTTTGGGTGGACTTGTCCTTTAACCCATGATTGAGGACCTTGATGTGTAACACTTTAATTTTCAGCTCTGTGAATGAAAGAATGAGCACAAAATGAAGCCGGTTTGGTGGGTCAGCTTGCTACAACTTTAATCCAAACATTGCTCTGCATATTCATCAATACATCATCATCGTCATCCTCTACATAGCTCCCTCTCATATCTCTAAACAATTTTAACAAAATAAGTCTAGTAGCACATCATTCAATAACATTTTATTTTACAATTCTCTCTCTGTACTGTAGTGTTTTTCTCTTTAAACATCAGGAATATTTGTTTGTATTTATTTATTTTATTTTCTTAAACACGGAGACAAGACAGAGTACACGGACGATGACAAACGCTGCACAAGAGTCCAGAGTGTGAACCGACACACACACTCCTACCCCCCCGCTCACAAACACACACACACACAAAATACTGTAATGTCTGTTTAAAAACATTTCAGCAGAGGTCTGAAGTGTTTTCAGAGTTCGTCTGGAGAGACGCTGAACTTCCACATTTTAGCCACACCAGCAGCTCTGTGAGGCTCGTTACTTCAGAGGATGGATGGTTAAAAACTCACATCTTTTGTTCTTTAATGTAATTTTCGTTCTTAAAGATGGCGCCAGATTAAAGTTTCTCTTTTTCCTGAAATTTACAGACGTGTTATATCAGAAGAATGATAGAAATCAAAGATGTCTCATGTCATCAGACAGATTTTGGCGTCAGAATTTTCACAAAAATCTGTAGTTTTCAGTCATTATTCCGTCTTGACGAAGAGTTAGCTCTGTTGTCATTTCATCTGTACCAACTCTGTGACAACCGAGCTGACTCTTGGTTGAAGAAGGCCATGAGTAGCAGTCGAAAGCTCTGGAAAAAGCTACAGAAACAAGACAAAGTCCAGCTTCTCTCCACTCTTAACACTCAGACTTCTGACAGTGGAATAAACCGAGTGTGTGCGTTTGTGTGTGTCCATCAGTGAAAGCGTGTGTGCGTGTGTGTGGTTGTGCACGTTCGCCCGCACACATACACAAACTGTGGTGTTAGTTACATCAGAGGCACTTTGACCCCCTTTTTCTGTGTGAAATTAAATGAAAGAAAATAAATCAGATTTTTATTTTAATAATAATTTGGCTTCAAGTTTTAACCCCCGACCCCAGACTCCCCTGGAAAAAAAAAAAAAAAAAAAAAAAAACACAGAGAAAAACACCATGTTAGACGTCCAACATGGCCGACTAAAACCAGAACAGAACAGAGCAGGACTTCCTGAAACCTGTAACACTTTCCAGCAGACCCAGTTCAGGACAGGACAGATCTGATCACTGTTTGTGCTTCATTTGTTCTCAAACAGCCTCAATTCAGATTTACTAGGAAGGTGATTTTCAGGAAGTATCAACGCAGTATTTTAAAGTTGATTTACTTTAGTGTTCTGAGATAACGAGCTGAAATGTGATGTTGAGTCTGATGTGATTTACTGTGTAAGAGGAAAATGTTTAACATAGACAGGATTTTAAAAAACATCCTTTGAATCCTCTTCTGAATTTTAACTAAAACCTAATTTGTCTAAATGACTTTGAACGCACCGCAATCTCCAGCCAATTTATCTGAGCTGCAATAATTAACTTATTTTAATATTTGGAAAATATAATCAAATTATTTTGGAAGCCAACTTAACAAACGTTGTTTTTTTAATGTGAGGATTTTCTTTGTTTGAGTGACAACAACTTAAAAAAATTATTTGAATTATTTTGTCAATTTCTTCTGAGATTTTACAAGCTAAACAATCGATTACTTGAAAAAAAATACTCTGCAGATTCAAATTCAACTGTGAAATTATTCAAGCAGTGAGCTGAGGACAGACCGTGTGTGAATTTAGGATAAAAAATGACATCCACTTCCTGCCTCAAAGTGGCTATTTGTTAGTTAGTTTGGGATAATTTAATTAAACACATTTATTTTTTTTAAAGCAATACATAACAATTCATACTCCCAACAAACAGGGGGCAGCATATCACCAGAATGACTGCTAACTACTGCTAAATGTATTCTGTTTATGCAGTCACGGTCAAATGTTTACATACACTTGTAAAGAAAATGTATATCATAGCAGTCTTCAGTACCAAAGATTGGGTCGCGGGTGCAGCTGGGCGCTCCAACAGGACACCGATCCCAAAGACACATCAAAAGACTACCGTTAGCTCAGTTAGCTGTGCAGCTAGCTGGACTACCAGGGGAGCACAGGAGCTTCAGACTGCTGAAAGAAAAAGGTTTTCAGACCCTCAGCTAGCTGGTTAGCATGCTAATTTCAGTACATATCTCTTAACACAATACATAGACATCTTTGACATAATGTTAACTGTTACGGCGGCTTTAAGATTTGGTAGCAAATGTGAGGGCCGTTGTCATTACAGTTTCTAATACGCCTTAGTGGTGCAACTATGAGCAGTTATTATCCAAAAGTGACTCATGTTGCTTTGAGAAAGCTGCACAGACAGATGACTAAGTGGAAAGACATTTTTAGGATGCAGGTGAAAGCACTGAGCTGGTTTGAAGATTTAAATTATGAAAATTAAAGCTGAATTTGGAGGTGGTTTGAGAGCAGGACGAGCAGGTTTCTCAGTACAGACACTGAGGAGCTATTCTTCAGTGTTGAAGGTGAAACAAACTGACTGCAGCGTCAAATTGTTTGCAGATGCTCCTTCAGCAAACTGCACACCCGCCTGTTTTCAGTGATGAACGTGGATCGTGTTCCCCCGACTGGACCGAAGCTGCTGGAAAGTGTTTCGTTCGACTCCATCCCGCTCGTGTGCGACGGGACGGGTGTGAACGTCAAGATTGGCCTGCTGGAGAACGTTTTGTTACCCAGAAATCAGCAGAGAGACAAAACCAAAAAGCCCCCACCACAGCCGAGAGAGAGCCGAGAATAAAAACAGATCTCTCCGCCGCAGAAAAATAAAACACACAAAAACAAAATAAACCAAGAAGCATCTGAATCCTCTGTAGAAACCACAACCTTTATATTCCCTCTACAATTATGTACAATTAGACTTTATACAAGTAAAGCAGTGATGCTCTCCTCACAGCGCTCTGTGTGTGTGTGTTGTGTTTGTGTGTCCTAGGTGGAGCTGCTCTTGGAGAGGTTGGGGTAGAGGACGGCTGCCGTCACGGCGACCATCACTGCGATGACCGGCATCCAGGGGCTCCAGCCGCTCTGCCCGAGAGAGACGATGACACAGACACGAAGACAGAAAAAGAAACCCAGTTAGTTGCGTCATCAAGTCTGAACTTCAGGCCTCAAACTGACTGAAACCAGGAAAGAGGGAAGGAAGAAAGAAGAAAGAGGAGCGGGACGAAGATGAAGAGGAGCAGAGGGAGAGAGAAAAAAAGAGGACTGCAGAAAATAGAAAGAAAAAAAAAAAGCCAAGCCCAAGTCCAAAAGATCCTATTTATGACATTTTGATCGCAAGAGTTATTTATCTAATTGGGAAGTTGTTGAAGAGGGTGCACACTTTGTTTTTTGCTCATTTATAGAGGACAGCGCACATTAATCAATGCCAGGGCTGCCACGGTTACAGTCTGGCCCTGGAGTCCTAACGCTACTAAAAACTGACAACCATAAAAATCCTAATTCATGGCAAAGCTGAAATCGTTATCTTCTCAATCCTCAAGAATGTCACATTTTATCTCAAAAACACAGTAAACAGATTTATTTCCACTGGTGCTCCAGAGCTTAGCTGCTCACACAAAAATCTGATTATCAGCAGAATGGAAGAAGAGTCGTCTCTGTCCCAGGAGGAACTGTAAATTACATTTCTGTGTGACGTGATAATGGAGATAATAATAACTGGGTTTATGTAAAGAACCGTAAGCGTTTGTTTACAGATATACTCACATAAGTCTTAATTCATAAGAGCGAATGAGCCAGAAAAACAAAAAACTAAAACTAGATGTGAAAAAAAACAAACGTTTTAGTAAACTGAATAAAGAATTAGATAAAAATTAAAGATACTTTTAAAAATACACAGGAAACGTTTTTAGTTTCAGTCTTTGTCTATTAAATTTGTCAACACTAGAAGCATGAGGAGGAATGAGCGCATGTGTTTACTGAGGCTGGGATGTCGACACAAAAACACGCTGGAATCACGTAACCTTACATTTTGTTAAGAAACGTCACAGATGGGATAAATCGTGTGGAAATTCAAAATAAATCACAAATCAGTTCAGGACTGTACTTCAGCTGGAAACAGCGTTATGAAGTCATTAATTTGAGGATATCCACGAATGTCCCGATAATGGAAATTCACCACAAACAACATCTGTTCTGAGTGTTTCTAATCGTGACCTTGATAAAATCTTATCTGATGGTGACGAGTGTTTAGGTTTCAGTTCTCTTGGCGCTTCATAAACATCCATCTAAACCTCTGCAGCTTCCAAAACCACGTCATTGATCACAGATTAATAAATCAACAAGGTCTAAATCTGTCGTCCTTTTTATCAGCCAGCGAGGCCTGCGACATGTTAAATTAAGAAAAGTCTGCAGCAACAAAACCTTTATATGATTTTCTGATGTGTAAAAACCAAATTTTTAATTGTCTATCTGCATCAATTATAAGAAAGCTGCGTGGGAAAGAAGCCTGTGTGTTCATAGTTAAATCATCTTTTCCCACAACTCATGCACAGAAAATACTGACGTAAGACTGAAAAAATAAAAGATAGAATCTTTTGGGACTTCAGGAGCGGTAGAGGAGAGCAGGATATAAGAAAAACAAGAAGGTAAAATCAAAAACACAGCTGGAAGCAGCAAAGCAAACGAGGCCGAGGTAGAAACCTGAGTAGAAAAACAGAACAGTTACAGACCAGTTTTCCTGCACAGCAAACGACTGGAAACGCTGGTCAGACACTCCCAAATAAACAGACAAGCAGCACAACACAGGACGAACATGATGGACACAATGATGGATGTTTAAAAATGAAGAAAAAAAGGCTGCAGGGACAGAGTCAACAAAACAGTACACTGGTCGGCAGGCAAAGACTGAATCAGATGGAAAACAACTCAGATTAAGCTGCAAACTGGATGCAAGAAAAAGAAAGTAAAACAAACTCTGTCACAAGAGAAACTGATGCATGAAAGGAAATACAATTTTTACAAAAAAGCACCAACACCCTGAAAGTGAGAGGGAAGAGACAATGAGTGAATGAATGAGGGAGATGAAAGCAACTGAAGAGGAAGTCAGACGAGAAGGAGAGCGCCGACTCTTTAAAAGGATTCACCTCAAGACTCACTGAGCTTCATGCTAACAGGATATTTACTGGACTGACAAACTCTGCATCTTTTTATGCAAAATTCTTGTAATTTTGTTTAATACTCGAGGGATGATGATCAAATTCAGGGTCACTGTACAGTATAAGTTGATACACCTCGCTTTTGTCTAAATAAGCTGCATTTTCTGAACTTTATTTAATTTGAATGTTTCCTCCTCGGCCTGAGCTCTCAAGCTCTGCAGACACGGTGCGTTTTTATTGATCTTGCATGTTTTCTTAATAATCTGCTTTTCTTCTCAGCCAGACGCTCCGAGTTTAATGCTCACACTGTACAGATCAACTGACTGGTCACGACGTGGAGCTCGCACTGAAATAAGCACAGAGCCCCTGATCAGTTATGTCTCGTGATACTTCCAATAAAGTTTATTAAAACAAGACTGTTGACAAAAAGAGACAAAACGCAGCATTACTTTGTGCATTTCTGCCACGAACAGACAGTATGAAAATAGAATAATTAGGCGCGGATGTCTGGCTGACGCAGACCATATGTTCAGTTTTATATCATAGAAAGTTTAGTCTATATAAAATACTACTCCACTAAATTAAAACATGCTTATTAGAATTTATGAGGGATTTTTCGACAGCAGCCATGTGAGAACAGCTCCTGCTGCAAAACAGCAGAAATCTGACATGGCAGAAGTCGTTCAAATGATTATTCAGGCATCATGAACTCAAACTTCACTGAAAACGTCAGATTAGTTGAAATTCTGTCCGTTTCTAAAATTAGGCGGGGGTAACCAATTCAGGTCTAAATCTCTACAGTTAAAAAGGCAATGTTTGTCTGCTTTAGGGAATTACAGAGCCTTTTGTAAACATGAAACTACATATTAAAAATATACAGTACAGTGCCAACAAAGCCTGGGAGCTCATCCTGTGGGAGCCTGAAGACTAATGTTTCCTTGCATTGCAGGTATCCCTGTAAACAGAGAGTCTGTGATTGGTGCCTCGTCCCTTTAAAGAGCCGAGTTCAGTGTTAGCAACAGTAGAGCAGAAGCAGAAGACTGACACCCATGCAGTTAAAGCTGCTTAAACCAGAAAACAAAGACAGACCACCGCGATGAGGATGAAGAAGATGAAGATGATGCTCAGTCTTAAAGGGAAGTGTAGGAGGTGAGAAGAGCGTCCTGCTGATCAGAATTCAGGGTTCAACACTAACAGCCTGGTTACCTTCAAGTAACAGCAGTCTAACACATGGCACAGTTCATTACAAAATACTAAACTAAGTAAACTAATACATTTTAAATGTCCTTTTTTTTTGTCCTGTTTTGTTGTCAGTTAATCACTGAATGGAATCAGAATTTAATTTAATACATTTTAGACTTTATTTATCTATTAAGGCAAAAGTCTTGTACAATGTTTTAGACAATATTTCACATTATAGCGACTTTAGCTTTTTTTGTTGTGAGAAAAAAAAAAAAGATGTTATGGATTAAAAAAAAAAAATTCAAACACTGTGCGTGCAAGAACTTAAGTCAGCATCACTGAAGTGTTGGCATCACTTATCAGGGTATCTACAGGTATCAGACATTTAAATTAAGTTAGTTTTAAGACCTTTTCAAGATAGTTTTAACCAGATTCAAGACTTCGGGATAAATTATCTTTGTCTTATTCAAGCGCTGCAGGTAAATATAAAAGGTATATAGTATAATATATGTGGTCCCATGCAAGGGAGGGTTTTATGAAGGACAATAGTTCGGTTGATTTACATTTTACAGGTAACAGGTAAGTGTAAATATAAAGTAGGTAAGGTTCAGTTGTTATAAATGTGGACTTTCACAGTGAAGAGCTTAAATTTAAAGATGGATACATTAGATAAAATGTTTGCAGAAAATAAGACCTCACTAACACCCCGCTGTAAATTACTTTTTATAGGAGCACTAAAAGGTCACGACGATGGTTTGGATCATTTCAGCCAAAAGAAGACTGCAGTTACTCTTCCATCTTATTCTCATATTTCTCAACATGTTTCCCTGAACTCATCACAGATCAGGACGATGTTTTCACCTCTGTCATCTTTCCTTCCACAGATGATGGACAGATGGAGGCAACAGAGAGACAGACAGAGAGACAGACTGATGTCATGTCGGTGTGTACCTTTCTACCACAACTGGCCGAAACACCAGTAGAGCAGAGCCAGGACAAGGCCAATGAATATGGCTTGGACAGGCTGCAATATGGATGGCTAGAGGGGAGGGAAGGAGGGGGGGGCGGGGGGAGGAGGAGGAGAGGGATAAGAAGAAATCAGCCAGCAAATCAACCAAAACCAACATGGAGGATGGAGCAGCTACAGCGAGGGGGGAGGAGGGGGAGAGAGAGAGAGAGAGAGAGAGAGAGAGACTGAGAGACTGAGAGAGAGAGGGGGGGGGGGGTTTGTAGGTTTGTAACTGGCAGCAGTTTCTACAAAGCAACACCGCTATCTCTACACATTCAACAGCCACATTGAGCAAACACCACCCGTCACCAGGCAACATTCTCCTGCTGGACATCGGCACATTAACTTTCTGCAACAGGACGTCTCATTAACACTCAGAAAGAGATCTCTACCAGCTGCTGGCTGACCGTGATAACAGGCCAGTGTGAAGTGTGAAGAATCTGATCTGATCTTAAAACTGAATAAAGAATAAAACTAAACAGAAGTTATCATAAAATGTTAAATGTTTCTTAACTCAGGTGCCAATAAATGACATGTTGTGCCTAGTGAAGATAAATATTGGACTTTTACAAGATAATTCTGGGTTAGTAAAACTTGAGACTCTTTAATAATTTAGTCCATCATTTCTGTCACTATAAATCCTACTGCACTCAAAGTGAGAGCTGAGATCTGGGAACACGCTGACAACAGATGTTTGACAAGGGGAAGTGACACATGGCAAAACACTTGTGTTTTATATCCAAACCCACAGATGTCAGGTTTCCATGTCATGTAGAGCACTACTGCATATGTGAATAAAAATTATAAAAAGGCTATTTGTTGCTCCAGAGGGAGCTGTGTGAAGATAAACTGCCTCAAGTGATGTAACTTAATCCTGTTAATAATCCCTCAGTGTACACGAAAACTGTGTGCACACAACTACAGTAAGTACGTGAGGAAGGAAGGAAGTGGTTCTGTAAACTGTGATTGATGTTTTAAAGTGCACTTTGGGTCGTAATTTTAACGATCACCGTTCAATAAGTTTGTCATAACCTGGATGTTTGTTTCTAACCGACCCTCTGACTGACTGTTTCTTGAACCGCTAGACTTCATCTTCGTCACCATGTTTCCAGAGCTCAGCTATTAACTAGGAGTGCTTTAAGTGAACTGAAATGATGGACAAAAGTATGAAAATAAGACCAAAGCTTATAATAAACAGATATTATCCTTTTGAAATCTCAGTCCTGTTAATGCCAGGACTCTTATTCTGAAAAGCTCTAGAGAAACAAACCCTGAGGAATGAGACAAACATCTACGGTCACATCAACAAAAGACTAAAGAGGAGGAAGAGCTGATGACATAGATGAGAGAGGAGGAGGAGAGGAAGAAGAGGGGTAACAGAGGAGGAGGAGGCTGCTCCGCCTCGCTGTCATCTTCTGATTTTCTGATTTGTATTTCCTGGAGTTTTCACAGAGAGAAACTAACAGCTGTTATTTATTAACTCTGGATGAAACGACGATGTCACAGGACGTCACCTCAGCTAAAAAACAAGTTTCTATGTTCATTTATGTTTTAATTGAGCTGCAGAAATCTGCTGGAATCACTTAAAATTTGTGCTTTTTACTTATTTTGTTATTATTCATCACTTCTACCAGATTCTGTTTGCTACAATCAGTCCTCTTTGTTAGTTGTCAGGACTGAAGAATCACTCAAGATTCAAACAACACTGGATGATGAGACTTTGTGTGTCCACAGTTAGGGGGTGTTGTTAGGGGTTGTGAACTGGAAGTGCCAGGTGGGTGACGACTACAAAGTCCAAGACTGCCACAGTGTCCATGAGACAGTCTGGTGCTTCTCCTGCGTAAATATTTAAACATAAAACCCCAAAACTGTAGAAAGAAACATCAAGAAAACAAAAACACCTGAATATAAAGCTGAGCAAACACAAAAACAAAGGTTACAGCACAAACAGTTCATATAATCTTTGGTCTTTTTCAAAAAAAGTGTGTGTGTGTGTGTGTGTGTGTATGTGTGTGTGTACTCACGGAGCTGGTCTTGTCCTGCAGCAGCTTCAGGCTGCTCCTGCACTGCTCCAGCTCCTGGTGGATGTTCAGCTTCTCCTTCTCTGTTCTCTCGTAGCGCTGACGGAGGTCCAACAGCTGAGACTGCGTGTCTTCATACTGAACGGACGCACACACAAACAAGCACACAGAAACCATTATCACATCATTTCCATATCAACCATTAAATATCCTTGAAGTGACTAAATCTAAAAAGGGATTGTGTACCTCTCTCTGCAGTGTGTGTGTGTGGGCCTGGGCCTGGTCCAGCTGGGTCTTCAGCCTGCTTTCGTCCTGCAGGTGTTGATTCTCCAGAGAACCCAGTTTGTCCTGCAGAACCTCCTCCCTCTTCTCCAGAGACTCCAGACTGCTGCTGAGGACCTGACTCTTCTCCTTGGAGCTGGACACACACATCACAACCGTGTCCAGTCATTAACCACCAGAACACACTCAAATCCAGGAATTCACAAAGTTGATGTTTGAGGTGATGTTTCGTCTGTGATTGTCAGTTATTTTCATTAGTTACTGACCGAGATTCCTCAACTGGTTTTTACTCTCACTGGCATGTTTCAAATACTATTATTGTCTGTGAGTAACTTAAACTCAATTTCCTATAAATAGCAGAAAATTCATTCATTTTTCATTTTCTCTTATTAATTTTTAGGCCACAATAAAAGACGAAACACATTCTGCAGGGATTAGTTACTGACATGTCAGCTATGACACACCGTGGACTTCAGGTCACTAAGATCAGACCGTTTATTTTTCTTCCTGCTCGAGCTCCAGCTGACTGAACACATCTGTCTTTAAAATGTGTTCAGATCTGGGTACATCATGTGTTGAATGGGTGATTTCATTTAACAGTTAAGTTTTTGATCTGATGGGACATTTTCCTGGACTTCCTCTTTGTGACACACACCGTGCTGCCTTGTAAATGGAAAGTCAAGTCGTCAGCTTCACAATAAAGGCTTTCTGTCCTGCAAGAGTTGTTTTTGTCATTTTTAAGTGAAAATAACAGTTCATGCTTTAAGTTGCAGTCTGCAGTGCGTCTAAGCCTCGAATGTCTGCATGTAGGTAACATTTACTGCTGGAGTCTTGCTTGTGTTGCATGTTAGATAAACCTGGAAATGATCAGTTGGGTGTCAAGGATGACGTCACCACAGACCACAAGTTATTGTCAAATATCCTCAGCTGACTGTGACTGATGGAGCCCATTTCTCCCAGTGTCTAAAAGCTGTTATTGTTTCCCCCCCCCCGACCATAAAGCAAAAGATTGATATGATGAATCAATCAGTCACAGTCTAAGCTGAATCAGACAGATCTGGACACATCTCATCTCGTGATGGATTTAGTTTTTACATAAAAGGCATGAACAGCTGCCTCACTCTGCAAGTATGTGGTCCTCACTGTCTGATAAACAACCTCTGCTATCATACCTGAAGGCTGATGTATGATTTCATAAAAGGTATAATTATTTATTCTGAAGGGCAGACGGTCTGTATTTTAGGTCAGGTGGCAAGCCTACATAATAATACACAGTGGAAAATAATAGTTTATCTTGCATCATTTGCATTCAGTGCATGTACCTGAATCAGATAACACACGTTTGTGTTGGGGGAACAGTTGGGACACATTTGCTTTGCTGCTCTCTTTGTTTTGAGCGGCTGAAGGTAAATATTTGCACTTATATCACACTTTGTTGAAGTCAGCTACATCTCTGATCATTTCAAGATGTTTAGGAAGTAGTTTTATGTTGTACGGCATCTCAGCAGGGATGGGACAGCGAGCTGCAGCTGACATCTGCAGTTTTACTGGAGTGGTGCATCACAGGTATTCATGAGAAGTGCTGCCAGCGGCTCCTACAGTTTATTGGAAACGAGTGAAAACATCAAATGCAGTGATGTTTTCTTTCCATGGAGATCAGACAGAGCATAGAGCTGCAGTCCGTGAACCTGCTGACTCATCGGTCTGGTTCAGTCAGCTGTCAGTCAGCTGTCGACCTGCTCTACCTGAATCAGCTAGACACCATGTTTCCTCCTGTCCATCTCGTTCTCAGTCCTTCTTTTAATGCTGAATACAAACTCTGAAGCTGTCAGGACCCGTGGATCTGGCGGCGCTCCTGTCAGTCGCCCTGAGCCAGAATTCATCAATTCCATCACGGCTGTCACGAAGACTTTAGGTCCAGTTAGGATGTCCACCCTCGCACAGTTGGACACGCATTCCAGATATGTCCCAGGGTGATACTCAGCTTTACATCTAATTAAGAGTCTGGGGACTTTTTAAGATGGACTTTGAGTTTGAAGTGTAATATATTAATATATTAAATAATATATTAAATTCTTGTAGTCTAATACAAAATATGTATTATAGTAAGGTTTCTATCACAGTGTGGCCACTAGGCTGAAATATTAGCCGTTTTAAAAATCGTTGTTGTTCGTTCACAAGTCGGTGAAAAAGTGGGTACCGAGTTAAAAAGCCTTTAATTTATCTTGGCTGTACATTCCTGATGAAGGCCTTAATGGCAGAAACACATAGACGTGTTTTTACTGTTGTTATGATTCTATAGTCAATTAAATTAAAGGCCTTTTAACTTCTACCCTCTTAAGTGCCTTATATTTTAATTTCAAGTTTAAAATTATCAATTATTTTAAAGGTCAAGCCTCATAATGAAGTTTTCAGGTGTCTGAGACTCAAAGAAATATGTGAGCACTTGTGCATATTTTGATGTTTGAGGCTATAGAAAATGCTCCAAGGGAGAAGAAAAAATATTCTTAAGGAGACAATTTATTTAACCTTCTCTTATGGGGACTCCAGAGTGTGCTTGTGTGTAAGACTTGTGGTTTAATATCTCTCATGATATGTTCTGTAACATCTGTAACATCATCTTTACCACTGATGATGTTTCTGTAGATGAAGGACTAAGTTTTAATTCATCGACCTTAGTTGTGAATATCACTGAGCTAGGATGTGACTGTAGGAAAGTGTTGCTTATATGTAACTTATAGTTGGTTGTAACTGGCAGGTTGAAAAAAAGCAAAGCAAATAAGTTGGCAGAATCCTGATCCAGCAGCAGTTAGCTTGTGTTGTGTGTGTACCTGCTCAGCTCAGTCTCCAGACGGTGCAGTTTGTCTGTGAGAGATGTCCGTTCAGCTCTCAGGGCGTCACAGTCCTGCTGCAAACACACACACCGCTGCTGCAACGTAACACACTCCGCTGAGAGGGAGAGACATGGGAGAGGAAGAAACGTTATAATTCATATAATTTGAAAAAACAGACTGACTATCAATACGATTTTGAGGCTTCTGCATTGAAACAGAAAACTAGCAAACACACACACACAAACACAGCTCACCCTGCAGCTGGTTGGCGTTGTTGTGCTGCTGTTGCTGCTGTGTGAAGGCCTCCTGCAGCCGGCTGATCTCCTCCTCATATTTGGAGGCCGTGCTCCTCCAGTGCTCCAGCTCAGATCGCACGCCGCCCAGGTCGGCCTGCAGGGCAGCGATCTCCCGCTCCCGCTCCGCTGTGGCCGCCTCCATGGTGTGCCGCAGGACAAGAATCTGACGGCAGAAACACAATCCATGCGTCGGTCAGCAACGTCATAAGACTGGATTTTCTGTACACTAACAGACATTAAGTCACATTCTGTACAAGAGGGGGTTTTGTTTCCTTGTGCAGGGAGGAGTCAGTAAGAGTCAGAGGGGAGTTGATGAGAATCAGAGGGGAGTCAAAGGGGTGTGGGGGTCAGAGGACAGTCAGGAGAACTCAGGGGGGAGTCAGGGTAATCAGACGGAATCACGAGAAGTCAGAAAGAGTAAGAAATTGCTGGAAGGGAAGAAAAAAAAGAACAGAAGGAGTTAGAAGGAATCAGTCAGAGTGAGAGTGAGGGGGGAAAAAAGAGTCAGAGGGGAGTCAGTAGTAGAGTGAAGGGAGTAAAAGGGACTTACGAGGAGCCAGTGAGGTGACAGGAGGAGTCAAAAGAGAGTCGTGAGGGTGTCAGAGAAAAGTTGGGAGAAGTCACAGGGGTGTCAGGAGGAGTCCAAGTGGAGTCAGAAGAAGAGAGAAGGGTTTCAGATGGATCACAGAGGAGTTGGGGGGGAGTCAAAGAGGCATCACTTGGAGTAACAGAGATATCAGGAGGAGTTGTGACGAATCAGAGGGAGTTGTGAGGAGTCAGGGAGTAATAAGCAGGAGTGTTAGTGAGAAGGAGTGGTACCTCCTCCTGGGCGGAGTAGAGCTCCTCTCTGGTGGTGCAGATGGTGCTCTCCCTCTGCTCCCTCAGTGCCTCCATGTCAGCCTGCAGCTTCCCGAGCTGAGCTAAACAAGTGATATAGGAGCAACGTAGATTATGTTACATACAGGTGTATAGTGTAGTAATATAGGTGTGTGTGTGTGTGTGTGTGTGTACTAACTCTGCAGGTACTGGATCTGTTTGGTCGACTCTTCAGTCTGCTGAGAGTTATTCCTCCTTTCGTCCTCCAGCAGAGCTACAGACAGACAGACAGTCATACGGTCACCATCTTAATCTGGTATGATGTCATGTGACATTGAGGAGGCTGATCAAATTAAATATCCTCAAAAAATATCAACAAGTCTCATGTCGGATATCACAAGGAAAAGGAATTGACAGAGCCAGATCATCTCTCTCTGCTCTGTTATGTAATTTAACACAGTCACCATTTGATTCTCAGAACAGCTGGAAATTTAAGTATTTGTGGATCCTAAGTGTATCTTAGATTTTGTCACAGCTCTCAAAATAACTCTGTGTTAAGTGGGATTATTTTCAACTGTTATTTACCTTGCAACTCCAGACATCTCTGCTTGCCAGTGTTGGCTAATTCCTGGGCCTCCAGAAGCTCTCTGTGGAGATGGTGGATGACCTGCTCCGTGTCTCCAGGCTCTAGACCGGCCCGATGCAACTCAGCTGCAAACACACACACACAACACACATAGTAATTTAAGACTTCTGAATTTTTTACTCATTAAAAACTCTTAACACGTGGCCATGTCATACATAACAAACTAATAAAGCTTTAAAAAGGACCTGCAGCCCCCAAACACAAATAAACAGCTCCCCCCGATGGGCAGTTAACTGTACTACTGAATCTGTCCAACACTTGTGACCTTGGTTAATGTTGGTGGCCTGTGCAGCAGAGAGAAGAGCTACAAAGCAGAGATGAGCAGACATATTTACCTTTAAGCAGAGCTACTCTGTTCTGCGGTTCATTTAACTCTTGGTCGTCCATGTTGCCGTCTGAAACAAACACACATATTCAACAACAACATTTTTTAAAGATTTAAAATCGTACTTTGTCCTTTTCTGAATTATCAATTAAATTATATACGAAAATAATAATATGTTTAGTTCAGTAGGTTACTTAGATTGTCACATGAGTGAGAGAACAGACTTCAGGTCCAAGTTATTAAGAGTAAACAGCAGTCCAACTTAAAGCTTAAAACCCTGAAACTACAACTGATGAATGAGATAAAACCTGAAGAAGGACAGAATCATATAAATGAGACTTAACATAAAAATACTCATGATAAAATGACACAGTGTGTGTGTTTTACTGACCTGATGTATCGTCACTGCTGCGGTCTTTGCTGGGACTGAGAGTGTCTGACATGTCTGACTCTTTGGCATCCATCTGATTCCCTGTGGGGACACACACACACACACACACACACACACACACACACACACACAGACACAGACACACAGACACACACAGAGGTTAGTTAGGCAGGGACAGAACGGATGAGAAAAACTATCAAATGCGAAACACCAGCGCAAAAAAACTGAAGGAGGGAAAAAAATAAAATACCAAATAGAAAGACACAGAAAAAAATTAAATAATATGGCCCCACAAATGTGTGTATATGTGCACACACACACAGACACACACAGACACTTGTGTGGAGTGCACTGACTGGATTATAGTGTGTGAGGCACAGCAGGGAAGCAAACAACAAAAGCAGCGGTTTAGAGCAGCTTTGAAACCACTCAGTGTTATTCTGTGTGTGTGTGTGTGCGTGTGTGTGTGTGTGTGTGTGCTCTTGTAAATCTATCTTTCTGGATCCAATCAAATGTTCAGCCCTGGGACGTTGACTTGTTTAGACCTTGAGCTGCAGATGTTATTTTTATGTTGAGGTTAGAATCAGATTTCAAAGTGGTTAGATGAAGGATGCAGTTCATGGTGCACGGGCACAAGTTAAACTCACTCCACCTTACAAATTTTTTTTTTATAAAATATTGAAAAGATGCCAGTTTGCATCCTCAAAACTATACAATTTGTGTGCATGTGTGTGTCCAGAGAAAATGTACTTCAAAGCCTCCACACATGGCTGCTGGTGAGCCCTGGTGAGTATTGTGTGTCCACAGAGAATCCAAAGCACGACAAACAGTCAAACCTCTCACAACAGAAAAGTCAAAGGTCAGAGGTCACTGCAGTAGGATGTCTCCTTGTCAGCAGTTTTGCCCTTTGTGATAACGACTTGACAAAAAGTCAGTCGATGCAACTGTTGAAAACTAAAACATTTCAGAATTGATGAAACCCAGACAGATGAGGATGTTCTCTAAAATTTAATAATAAGATCACAAGAACTTAACTGGCACAAAACATAATTAAGTAAGTGGTGAGATTCTGATGGTTATTTACTGGAAGAAGCAGATGACATGAAAATGTTCCATTTGAGGACAAAGTTCATGCTGTGCTGAGATTGAACGAGTATAACCTCACGATTTTTAAAAAAGCATGTTGGCGTACAGTAATGATTAGTCGATTCAATGATTAGTTAATTGGAAGTAAATTAATTCTGAACTATTCTGATAATTGACAAATTGTTTGGTAGTTTTTCAAGCAAAATGTCAAACATTTGCTGGTTCCAGCTCCATGAATGTGAGGATTTGTTGCTTTTGGTTGTTATTTATGACGGTAGATGAAGAGTCTTTATAGACTTAACGATCGATCATGAAAAAAAGAGTTGGTAGATTTATCGATTAATGAAAGAAAATGTTAGTTGCAGCCCTACATCCAATCAATTATAGTTATTATCTATTTAGAAGTTGAGACATGAAGATTGTCAAGCTGGATTTATTCCTTTGTGTTAGGGGGCTAACTATAAATCAAAACATTCCCCATAGGGCTCCTGATAACACCTTGTGACAAATATAAATCCAGTTCAAGCCTGTAGGTGTGATTCATCTACCTTTGAGTCGATCGGGGCTGGCCAGGATATCGTCCTCTGCCGTCTGGTTGTTCTGTAGGTGGGCGTCCATCACTTCTACAAACACAAACACACACATATAAGAGTTTACAAATCAGTTTACAAATGTTAGTATTGATAGAATGAAGTTAAATTTAATGTAATAACACACATTTTGATCTTAAAACTTCACAAAGTCAGCCGCCTATTCACCATATATGTACAAACTAGTTTTAAAACAGTCTCAATAGATTCAGAGTTTATTTTCTCTCTGATTTCTAGTGTTAGTTCACAGACTGAACATGCTCGAGGACTCAGACAACAGAAGGAAAATATTTTACTTGAACCTTATTGGAGCTCTTACCATCAAAGTTGGCCAGTTTGTGGATTGAAGAGCTTACAGTCTCCTTCAGCTGTTTGACGGCTGCAGGAAGAAAAAAGAAGACCAGGAAAATCAGCGAATAAATCCAGTTTAAATGTGTTCGAAAACACAGATTTTAAACTCAGTTCAAATCTGTGCCAATCTCCGTAAATGTCCAACAGGCCAACCACGACCAGCAGTCGCAAAGCCATTAACACAGACTCAGGGTGAGTTATCAGCTGGATTAGTGGCTGGTTAGTACAGATCTGTGTGTACAGTCTCTTGAACTCATGTTTCACTTTAGCTACTGCAGTCGCTCATTAAATGAGGGTGTTCTTGTTTTTTGGACTTTGCACATTAAAAGAATCGGTGATAAGCTAGCTGAGATACAGTAGCTTTGTAAAAATGTAATCTAGATCTCCTAGTACATCTAAAGCCATGGTATTGTAAACAAGCAGTGTTTCCTAGCTGCAAAGAAGAGAATTATACTTTAACTGTTTTCACCGTCAGTGGAACTGCATAATGGTAGTGTCATTAGTGAGCGAAACTTTTAAATTGTCTACCACCAGTAGCAGCAGATGGAGGACTTCTACAATGTCTTCAATATCCAGGCAAGATGGAAGCAAGTAGGCCTGCCAGTAATGTTGCAGAAACCCTTGTATGTGAGTGGCAGCTGATCGCACATATCATTGCAGCCAACAAACAAGGAAAAGAAGCGAAAAGAAGGTACCGGCTCAATAGCAGCTGATGTTTGGCTGGTATCAGAAATGTAGGCAGCGAAGAGAAGTTTTCTACAGACTAAGTACTCGGACTGCATCAGATATGAACACATGACCAGAGAAGAAGAAAGAACCGAAAAACAACAGGAAAACGAGAGAAACGAGGAGGTTAGTAAACTAATCCAGTGAAAAGCTACAAAGGCAGCATGCGGAGGGAAAAAAAGATGTGCAGATCGGCCAAAGAAGAAAAGAACTGAGCAGTGTTTGAGAAGCCAAAACCAGCCCGAAGAACCACAACATACCACTAACATTACCGAAAGCACCAGTAAAACCCATTCCTACCAGACAAGAAGTTCAAAGAGCTCCTTGGTTGTGAAACAAACACGTCTCCAACAACACAAATTAGCCAGCAGAGGGACACCAATGTAGTTGAATAATATCTACAACATGCACTTGGAAGTTAGATTGTTGGTTTAAAGTCTCAAAATCATTCAAAGATTCTCGAATGCAAACTGTTGATAGTTGATAGTAATTGTTTCTGAAGAGAGATGCTGCTCCTTAAATCATTCATGTTCTCTGTTATCAAGGTAAAAGGAAAAAAAAAATCTCCAAAACCAGTGCAAATAAAACCAAAACTATCTGCATGGACAGATACTACTGGAGATGGGGGAGAAAAAATGTGTACATTGTGATCTATCTGTTGACATATTAATCTGCCTTACTTAAATCAAAGATGTTGCTCATACCTCACCTCTATACTTTCTTTACATCGTGCAGAGACACAGTATACTGACAAAAAGTTAACACATTTACTTTAAAATTGAATAAAAACTGCTGGAAAAGAATTGATTTAAAAACAAAAACATCAGGTCTGCATGACAAGAAATTTGTGCTGCATTGATATCAACAGAACGTATTCACAAAAAAGCCGTTTCTTCGTATCCAGAAACCTGACAGCTTTTAAAAGAGGGTCTTTATCCATCTATCCAGCTGTTGTCTGACTGATAACCCCATTTCTGAAAACCGTCTTCCCCTATGTTCATGATTTTAACTTATAAACTGTACACCATGTATAAATAAAGTTAACTGTCCTTAAACCAAGATCCACAACTTGCTCCATCAAAGAGGGCAAGGAAGAATGGAGTATGTATGAAAGCACAGGTCCACCAGGAAATTAAAAAAATTAGATATGTTAAAAACAAGCAAATTTCGATTTGTCTAAAAATTTGGATTAACAATCTTATCACTTCGGATTTGGAAAAAAAAAAATCAAACACTTTATCTTTTAATCATGGATCTTTTCCTGGCAGTGATAGTTGTCTGTGCTTTAATGTGTGTATTTCTGTGTGTGTTTGTGTAGCAGCGACCAGCAGGAATGGATGGTTGTACTCACGCGGACACTCAATCAACTGTTGGATTCTAGTCGAGTCTCCTCCACTGTTGTTAACGTGACAGTTGTCTGATAGAAAACACAGAGCACCGACGTTACTACGACGACTATCAGAGTGGAGTTGGGTATTTGCCTGACATTTGATTGATTCTGCTCATCAATGCCAAATCTCATTCAATCTTATCTTTTAAGAATGGAAACAAAATATGTTAGGCAACACATCCTATATCTGAAGCTGACTCAAACTGCCATTTGTCATTTCTTGGGATTATTTTTGGTAAAAGATGAAATAAAAAATAGTAATATAATCTATTTCACCGTGCAGTAATTAAATGTTCACTTGTTTCCACCAATTCATATTTCCCTGTGGTTTTATAATTATCTGATTATAAAGCATTATGACAATAAACAGCAAGAAAATTCTTCATGTTACACGGACTTCCTCTTAGCATGATTTTTTAGCTGCAATACTTGCTACTGTTTAATTACTCGTAAGTATAAATTGTGACAATATAAGCAGAGGGACAAAATTCTACTTTCTGGAATCGATGAGCAGAATCAAAAACCATCTTTCTCAATTCAGAATCTGCTCTCAATACCCAACTCTGTATAAGAGAGGACGAGACAGACAGAGCCGAAGACAGATAAGAGAGGACGGAAACCGTGACAGATAAAGGACAGACAGATACAAGCAGGTTGAAAGCATGACAGAACTGACAAGTCATACAGAGATCGATACTGCACTGACAGATAGATGCTCCAGAAACAAACGGACAGGGCAGAAATCAAAGCCATACATGGCAGGTTTTTTTTTTTTACAGTGGTTCCAGACAGATAACACAATACTGTAACAACAGACAGGATGTGCACATGCGGCCAAGCAGACAGACAAACTTCTGTCTCTCAATAACCTTTAGTTTTAATGCAGTACCAACGAAATGTGAAACTAGCCAGCCCAACAGTTTAAACTCAACTACACTACAACTTGATGAAAATAATCCTTTCATCTCATTATAGTTCCTGCATCAGACTCACAACTCCAGAGTCAGGATGGTAACTTTCATGAAATCTGCTCCACCCAAGATGTGACTAAAACAAAGTGAAATCCAAAAGTGTCTCCTCGGACACATAAACTGGACTGCAACTGTTTATCACCTCACATTATGTATGCAGAAATTTAGTTTGCATGATCCAAGATCATCATATCCTAATGCACATTAAACCAATCTAAAAGTGAGGCTAACATTTAAGATAAATTAAATATCTATTTGGATAAAAAGTTACATAAACTTTTTGCTTTAAGAGGGAGAGTGATAGAAACTGAGGTAGAACAAGAGTGAGTGGACGGGCATTCACTCAATGGAGAGCTCCAGTGGTATGTGTTCCCCCTCACCACCAGGGCGTGAGACAGTTCAAAACAGGCAGTCTTTCTACAAGATCAGTCAGTAACAAAACCTGCCAACTTATTAATACAACCAATTGTTTTCCTCTGCCTTTATATAACACTGAGATTGAAACGGTGTCCATTTCTGCTTTAAGCACTCCTGATAAACTTCATTCTGTAAAAACAGAAAACTAGAATAAAGATTTTTGGTAGAGAAAGGCAGGCTGCAGTTAGAAAATTGTGTCTATAATGACCTCACACGATAAGGTTAACAAAGGCCATATCTAGTCCTTTATAAAATCTCATTCTACAGGTTTGATTTTTGTAGTATTTTATCATATCTATTCAGTGAATACCATTTTATTCTGTGCTGATTTATACTTGTCGAGAGTAGATAGTTTTTTTATTGATGGTATTCTATTAGATTTCTGTAAAGCACTTTGTAAAACCTTTGATGGATCAGTGCAAAATATAAATCAAACTGTCTATTATTATGATAATCAAACTAACTACCATGAATGTCTTCATCTTCTCCAACTGCACCATCATCTGTGTCTGTATCCTCCTCATCCTCCTCTTCCTCCTGGCTCTCAGGTGTCTGCTGGCTCTGTTTGTCCTCGATAGGCTCCTCTACTGGTCCGTGGGAGACAATGTCGTCATCTGTCATGTGACCAGATCAGATATATACGATTGTGTCGAATCGCCAAACACAAGTTCAGAACAGTGTCAGAGTCCAAATGATGGCAGGTTCCTTCACAAAGTGGCTACTGTGTCCAAGTGCGCAGTGAGACCACCAGCATTCATATTCAGTGTTGTCATTCAATCACCAGAAGTCAATCAGTGACCAAAAGCTCTTTTTCCCCCAGAAGAAGAAAACAAAGCAGTGGACAGTTTGGCGACCGTGGAAACAACCCAGATTATCAAGAAACCCCAACAAACCCTGTTTAGACTCAACACAGTGCCACCAAGTCCCTGAGACAACCCGTGAAACAGACACACAGAGGTGACACAAACCATCCGGTCATTCAAACTCATTTTTGCAGAGTGGACACAGTTGAAATTGCAGGTCACTTTTAATTTAGACAGACTCTCCCCATACACAATCATTATAATTATATTTCTGCACCCTATGAACATAATGAATATAACAAAATCAGACGATGCCTGTAAATTCACTTTAGCACATCAAAGGCTGACATGAATATTGGTTTAAGGAACATTTTTGGTATTTTTGGCAACATATCTTGATATCTTGCACCCTGCAATTCATTGACATATTTGCGGGATAGACAACATATTTTTATCTAATTGTTCTGTTCTTACTCTAAAATATCAATATAGTTTCAGCTTGAAAACGTTTAGTATATATTTGTTCATGTGAATTTGCATATTAGTTACCCATTTTTTATTCACCTCAGTTTGTTTTTTTTTTGTTACTTTATTTGTACCAACACCTGCATCAAAAGTAATATTCCTGTATAAGTGTCAAAAAAGTATGCAATTCTAATTGTAGAGTACAAGTTTTTCTACATTTCCTAACATGTGAACTCTATTATTTACTTATCTTGCCAAGAGCAGCAGGCCTGCTGTAACAATCAGCTGCCAGTGTGACTGTGTTGAGGTTTCTGAGTGTTAAAGTGATAGTTGAGTCTCTCTGAATGATTTAAGATCAAGACAGAAACATACTGAGGGTGTATGTGGGGGGCTTCAATTCTTGTGGAAAATATCTCAACTGTCCATGAATCAAAATCATACCATCCACTGTAACTACCAACGGAAACCTGACAGCTAGACAGGATCAGGATACCATAAAGACCAAAACAGAAGAAGAAGAGCCAGACTTCCACTGTGACAGACAAAGAGACAGATGAACAAAGAGACCAAAGAGAGCAGCAAGCAACAGGAAGTTATGTGGAAATCATGCAGGAACCTGTCATGCATAATTAGTGTAGGATGAGGAAGTGAATTTAGCGACCACAGAAGAGACAAAGAGCGGCGGAGAGGACGAGTGTCCCGGAGCAGACCAGAGACGAGTGGACTCACCCAGACTGTTGTTCTCTTTAGTACTTTTCTCTTGTAGCTGTTCTAACCGCACTGTAAACAACAACAACAACAACAGCAGAGAGAAGAGTTGACTGACAAGTCCAAGCCGAGCCTCCTGACTGGTCAAAGACGTGTTCTGACCAAGCCACTGGTTACTATGGTAACTCTTGTGATGGCCAGGGAGTTAAAGGGTGCAGTCAGTTTGTTAAATGTTAGGGCAGGACTGTGTGTGCACGTGTGAGCATGTGTGTACCCTGGAGGGCGGCGAGCCTCTCGTTGGTGAAGTCGTTGTCGGCCTGCAGAGCTTCGATGCGAGCCTGGAGAACCTGCTCCTTCTCCTCCATCTCCTCGATCCGCAGCTCCAACTCCCTCTTCTCCGTCGCCCCCCGCTGGGTGAGCTCCTCCTGCCGGCCCTCGGCCGCCTGGAGGAGCAAACAGGAAAGACGAGTGAGGGAGAGGAGAGGAGAAAAGGGGGACAGAGATGGAAAGAGCGAGCATTAAAATCATTCTAATAAAAGCAAACAAGCATAAAGACTTTGCTCAGAACAATCTGCAAAATTAAATATATAACCATTTTCTATTAAATTATTACTGCAGGAAAATTAAATCCTGTGTCATTCAGAGCAACGTCACACAACATATGGTAGTTTTTGTGCAGGTACCTTAATTTTGTCAGTGAGCTCTTTGATCTCATTGACGGCAGCGTTGTACTTGTTGGCGAGCTCCCTCAGCTCCTCCTGGCCTCTCTCAGACATCTCCCTCAGGTGGGTGCACTCATCCTCCGTGTTACTGAGCGAGCGCTACAGGACAGAAGAAACAAAAAAACGTTTTGGTTTCACCGACACAAGAGCCCCATGCATTAAAATGTCAATGTATCAACATAGGGTGTGTGCATAGTATGTATATGTGAATCCTACCTCCACCTCTGACAGCTTCCTGACCACTTCGATCTTCTCCTGCAGGACTCTCCTCAGAGTCTCCTTAGCCGTCGTCTCATAGTTGTGTTTGTCCTCCTGAAGAGCCAAGAGCTCCTTACGCATCCCTTCCTCCGTCTGGGACTTAAAGTTTAGTTATGATTAATTTATTGCAGGATAATTTGTTGTTTGTATCATGAGATATTATATTGTATTACCTTGGAGTAGGCCTGTAGCTGACTGCCCATCACCTCCAGTCTGGAGAGCAGACGGTCTTCATCAATCAGAGCCTGGTGAAGACACACTCAGTTTACAGCAAGTGTACAAAAAGAACAATTTCTATCAACTCATAACCATTAAATCATAAACAAACTATGTACAAGGCCAAACATCTTCCCTGGATTATTCAGACGATATTATCATATGTGTATTATTAACTAGTGTACTTTTGAGAGTTTAGCATTTAAATAAAAATCGGCCTACAAGGTGCATATGGGAGTTCATGCCAAAGGTGAAAAATCAGAATTCACGACTAAACTTTGCTCTAAGTGTTGATAATTAGGGGTCGACCGATATGCCTTTTTTCAGGGCTGATACCGATACTGATTATTAGAAATCAAGGAGACTGAAATCATATATTTGGGGCCAATAATCACTCGCAGTAAAAATTAATCGTTAAGTGTCAATTTTGAACAACCAGTGATGGAACGAAGGTACAGTACAATTTACTCAATACTGTTCAAGTACAATTTTGAGGTAGTTTACTTGAGTATTTCCATTTTGTACTTTCTCTCCACTACACTTATTTGATACATTTAGTTACCAGTAACTTTGCAGTTTCACATCATTTTATTGTTTATAGGCTAATAATTTTGATGAGTTACCAATCAGATATCGTTGTGGGTGGGGATTGTGTGAGAGGATGATGCATCAGAGCCAAAGTAAAACATTTTTAAATTAGTGTACCTCATCGGCAATCTGACAGAAAATTCCCTGATACCGATAATCGGAAAATGCAGAATAAAGGCCCCGTTTATCGGTCTACCCCTTTTGATAATTATACAATATATAAGCAAGTGTTGTAGACAATATAATGCATCCAAGATATATCATCCCTTCTGTGTGAGTGCAGGAAACACAGCCCTGAAAAGGTAAAATACATTTTCAAAGAGTGTGAAATCATCCATCAGTGTCTGAGGGCATCACACAAACAGCTGCATGTACACAGGTGTGCTTATGATGCTGAAAACTGAAAGGGTGACAGCTGGAGTTAAGCACAGAGGATGTATCATGATATTTGTTCCTCTCTGTGTCACAGTACAAGGTTGAAGTAGAATTCAAGTATTTCTTACCTGCCAGCTGCTCTCTGAGGCCTCCTGAGTGTTGGCTAACAGACGCTGCAGAGTGGCAAGCTTCTGCTCCAACATCTGCTCTCTGTGTAAGGCCTCCTGTGTAAGACAGGGAGGAAGAGAGGTTGGGTAATCAATGACTCAGATAAGACAAATAAAGAAATCAGGAAGAAGAAAAACTACAGTGTCATTTAGAATGAAGAAGAAAAACTTATTTGCAATATGTTCTTCTGTAAACATTTAACAAAAAAGTGCTTTTAGTCAGCTGAACAACCATGATTATAAACAAGTTGGTCACTGCTGGTCACTTGTAACTTTGCTCCTCTTTGTCCATGTGTTATATCATGAAAAAACAGCAACCTGCACTTCTCAAAAGCTTAAAAAAACATATATTACAGGTGCACGGAAGTGGCAGGAATCAACAGTGACAAAACTCAAAAAAATCTGTATTGTGGGCAAAACGCGTTTCAGCATTACACCTTCATCAGCGTACCAATCATAAGATGTGTTCTCTGAGTGTGCTGGAGTTCTGCTCACCATTTGTGTTATAATGTCATAATTCTTCAATACGTGTGACTATCAAGTAATTTTCCAGTATTCGTTTGGTCTCAGTCAAACGCTTTTCCGTTAGTTGACGCATGTTGCTGTATCAAACCTCTCTTAAAATCAGGTCTGTTTCATGAGAAAATTACATCATTTTGGTTGAGGAGGGGACATGCTTTGGATCAAAGTCCTTAATAAATCACAAAGAGGAGGTTACATAAATCTTTAGGAAAAGATTCCCCAGCATTTCAACCCACTCCTCAGCTTTAGATCTTCACTGATCAGAGACAGTTAGTTTCTTAGTAAGACATTCTGTGTGATCTCCTCTCTTGTCATGTACCTGACTTGCTAGAGTCTTTCATATTTTTCTGGGTATAATTCTGCTGCTAATAATGCTTTTTGCTGTATAATTGAGCCAGTTCTGCTCAATGAGATAAAGTCAGCTCCTCCTCCTCCTCCTCTGTTCCTGTCGACTCAGATCATGCAACCTGCTGTGAACATGTTCAATCTGACACTAAAAATGTGTGAGAACATCGCTGATGACTAATGAAAAACCAACTTGAATGTCTGACTCCTGATTTGCAGTGCAGTTCCACAGTGTGACCAGTAGGTGTCAGTGTGTTACCTGTAGATACTGGGAGAGCTGGAACAGTTCCTGAGAATACATACTGGGAGCGTTGGCTGCAACCTAGAAAAGAAACACACACCATTGAAACATAGACAGTTGTCATGAAGTCATTAAGTCTTGTGTTTGAATTGAAGGTGGATAAACAGATGAAAAACCACAAGAGGCCAAAAGTCAATGGCCTTGAAAAACAACCCTACAAGGTCACATACGCAGTAGCAACAATGATTGACTGGTGGACCAGTGACCCAGTTGTATACAACTACACTACAGTCATCTGTCCCATGTTACCATGCTACCATCTTTGTGTTCAACAATTGTTCCAGCACAAAAATCCCACTAAAACCACAGGCCTTGTTTTTTACATTTCTGTTTGTGTACAGATTCAACAAAAACAGACACCACATTGCTCATCAGTGAGCTTTAGAGAATCAGAATCAGCTTTATTGGCCAAGTATGTGTACTGTACACACAGACACATACACACTCTCTGACTCCAGATTTAAGTTGCAAGCAGAGGTTGTTTGGTGGTAAAAAAAATAAAAATAAATAAAAAACAAACAAGATAAAACCACAACAAGTCATCATACAATTTAAGAACAGTTCATAAGAAGACTATATCGCCAGTGTTTTCTAAGCCTGGATCTGCTCCTCCTAGGGCCGTTTGAAGCCTCTACGATGCTGTTTTAAAAGCCCGATGGTGCTGAAAGCAGGTGTATCGTGACCCATTTGGCATCCACAATTTGAATTATCTCAGACTCTGATCATGAGCATTCTGCCGTGAAACCACAGCCAAATGTGGTCGAAAACCACACATTCTGTCTGTGCTTTTATTACACTTCCAATGTGGCATGCTGGGTGTGTGCGTTTATGAGCGTGTGTGTCTGTCTTTTGAGACCCAGGAGGTGCAAGGCTCCTGTTTTAGGACACTTAATTATGTTCGAGAAAGTGGTACAAATGTAATCACAGCTCCTCCCTGACACACGCACACAGTCGACTCCAGCCTACATTCCTCAGACCGGTTACACTGAGGCCCTGTTGTTCTCACTGTTGCAGGGAAACACAGAACAGGGCGAGACAGCAGAGGACGCTAACATGGTACAGTGTGGTGAAGTATTAGCCTGGCAATGTATTGTACAATATAAAATGATACCGAACCTCTCCACCTGCTCCCAGACACATACCTCATCATCACATGACATAAAATAGTAATATTAGTGCATTACTGTTTACATACACGTTGTTCTACAAAACCTTTTATTCAGTGAACAAAAGAAGTTCTCTATGATAAACGGTGTTATTGATAACATTCCAACATTTTTTATTGCATTCATGTTACAACACTGCTGTTGTCCGAATCATCTGCCCTTTCAAGTGGTTCCAAGTTTGTTACACTGGCTAACTGTATTTAATCAGCATCAAGAGTCTTGTTAGTTGCCAGATTGTGGATACCACATGATACCAATGCTCAAACCTTGTTAGAAGCTGGAACCAACTGTTTGAATTCTTATAGAGAAACAAAAACAATCATTTTGATTAATTTATAATCATGATAATTGTTCTTAAGGAAAAGAATACTTTTATCCTGCACCTTTTATTTTTATAAAAGGTCTGTAACTTATAAAAATGATTTGTCTACATTAAAATGTTCCCAACGTGACCTTAAATGTCGTCTAAACAAGCCTTCTTCTTCCTGATCCTACAGCATCAGCACCCACTTTAAGCTCCGCTCACAGAACAAGACATATGGGACACTGATGATTAACTCTGATGAACCATCATCATCTCAAGTTCAACTCAAAAATCACAGACTAGTCAACCGCAATGTTAACATGTTTTTTTTAAGTGAATGTTAATGATACATGTAGCCCACATGTCATGGCCAGACAGTGTGTTGTTAGTGGTACGAAGAGTAATGACCACACCAGCATCTAATTAGACCGGAGTGACATTTGCAGGTGGGTTAACAAGCTGTTTAACGTGCTGCAGCTGAGCAGCTAATTAACCATCTAGCCTGCAAACTGACATTAGTGGTTCACTTTTCCCTGGTGAATGTTTTCTTTGATGGCTCAACTTGCTAAGGTGCAGGACAAGATGTGGTTCATGTAAGTTAGATAAGCAGGAGACTTTGCAGGAAAGCTGATGTGGGTTGTTGTGGCTCCTGTGGCGAGTAGCTGCTGTCTGGCTCTGTGTGTCTGTCTGCTCTGTCTGTGATCACGTTACTGCTTCATTCAAAATTTGACTGCCTTTATTAAGATAAGGTCTTGATCTACAAAGACAGATACCAGAATTGTACAAATTAAAGTAAAAGTAGGGGGCGCCGCCATGAAACCAAAACATGTCAAATACTATTTTCTTCCTGTTGGTTTCTCATTTTTTCTCAAAGAAGAACACAGGCCGGTTCATTTACAGAGTAAATATGTATGCTGTCACAGACAAATAAATGCAATCTGATTACAGTTGAAATTTAAGTAGTTTTAGACACCACAAGTCACAAAGCACTCGGAGTGAATGGTGGGAAAAAAACGTTGCCCCCTAAACCACATTAAAAGACTTCTGTCGTGCAGCAGCAGAAACTGGCAGCAATCCCTGCATTCCTCTATCAGCTGACTACTCCACTCTCTGGGTGTGTGTGTATGCGCATGTGTGTCCAAAGTGTACTAGTGTGTGCCATCTACCCCAACACACACACACACACACACAGAGCTCCGTCAAGCATACAAATCTGGACAGGGACAAACAACATGCACACGGGACGGGACGACAACAACACACACGTTTCTGTTCTTACCTTGTCTACAGGTAGTGGTAACGGAGTCTGGATGACACTGAAAGAGGAAGGAGAGGAGAAAACAGTTTGTCACCATGGAAACAGCAGGGAAGAAAGACACGTGGAGTAACCACGGCGACAGAGGAGTGGGAAAAAAATTGGTTCTCTGAGGTCTTGTGACACTCGTTTTTCACCTTCTCGTTAAAGAAAATCCTCATCTCAGCACATCGCTGAGAAATCTAACCTCGACTTTCTCGACTCCACGTTGTTTCAAGGACTTATAAATATCTGTGAAGCTTTCTTTGGTTTTAAACACTGATTTTCAATGATTCTTTTGAAATTTTGTTTGATTTACTTAATTGACTCGTTCAATTTCCAGGCTCAACATCAGCTTCAAATAGAGCCTAAAAAAGGACCATCATGTTCAGTCAAGACCAAACTAGAGCAATTGTATAATTTTAAAAAGAAGCGCTGCAGCGAATGGACACAGATGAACAAGCTTTGCAGAAAGGGTACATCAGTGTGTTGTGGTTGTTGTGTGGAACCGAGTTAACATCAATCACAGTCCGTTGATCATTAAGCTGGACGGGGATTCCTTTAAGTACATTTAAAGTCAGTGAGGGATGTGACAGCTCACTCACACAGCAGCCTGAGGCCAGTTTTCAGAATGAGTAAGCGTTACCAATGACAAGTTATACAATTTTTGCCTTTAGCGAGCTCAACCAATCACAAAAGTGCACATATAATACACCAGTCAATCAGGACCCAAGAGTACAAGTAAAGCTCTCTACACATGATTAGCTGTATTCACGGTAGGGTGAGGTGCAGAGCTCAGTGCAGAGGCAAAGTATGGGATTACATCACCACATGTAGCAAGTAAAGCAATGAGACATTTGAGAAGAACAAAACAACAGAACAAGCTTTGCAAAGGCATCTGCAATCGTCTGCATTCAAAGAGGAAGATGAGTAAGAACCTGATAATCAAGAGGATTTAGGTTTATTAAACCTTTGTATCCATTTCATCAAGGTTAGATTACTGAAAGCAGTAATTTCACTGGTAAAAACTCAAAACTGAAAATGTGTGCACTTTTAAAATCATGTAAAGTACTCCATAATTTAGAGGTACAATCAATAAATTCACTCTATAACTGAAGTGTGAATTAGGAACCTGTAGTTATTCTGCTTTGGATTTATTGTTAATCATAACATTTATTTTAAAAACAGATAACTTTTTTCCAGTAGGTATAATTGTCAGTATTTTCATAGCCTTTGTAACATGAGCTGAGGTCCCTTTCTTGACTGTATAGCAGTGATTTAAACACGGAAATGAGAAGAGATTAAGATTAAAGTAACCAGCCAAAAAGCAACACAAAATATCTGATCAACCATATTCCATTTTATCTTTGATACAACAACTAGAAAAAGAGGAGACTCCATGCGAGGTTTTTGCTCTCACAGCATTAAACCAACAACACATCTGAGTCACACTGTCGGGAAAATTGGCCACCTTCAGTTTCTGCCCTACATCAGTGGATATATTATCTAAAGTACAACAACACAAGGTCACATGGGTTTGTTTTAGTGGGGGTGAAGATAACCCAGCATTTACCTGGGAACAGTCAGAGTTCAGGAATGAAGGTAAACTTGACTCTCATAAAAATAAAAGCCTACTCTGTTAATGTGTAACGACCAACCAGCAGGAGCGGTGGAGACTCCAACGGCTTCAACGGCAACTAGCAAGAAATGACACAACTTTCTCTTGATCCATAACACAACACTTAAGACATTCATATTCAAATACTTGAAATACCTGTGTACTGACGCCATTAATAATAAAATTAACAACATTCAAATACACGCATATATCATTTGTAAGGTTGCAGGGGATGGAGTCCATCCCAGCTGATAGGGCGGGAGGTCGTAAACACCCTGGAACAGTTCAAAAATCTGACAAATACGACTACTTGTTCTCACCCACAACTGGATTGTGAGGCGATTTAAATACACTGCTTTTGTCTGTCAGAACTTTATTTTTGGAAGTTATGTTACCGATTAAGACATTGCTGAGGCCTTTACACACAAAGACATTCCACAAGTTTTAATGATGTAACCAGATTTCGTAAATCAGAAGTTTGAGAGTAGCTGGTTGTTATTAAATACTTAAGGAAGACTTTATAAATAGCTCTGGCAAATCCTGGTTATAATCTCATAATGTTTTTCTACTTCAGGAATAGAACAAGAGACGGCAAGAAAGAGACAAACTAACAAACTGAAGGTAGAGTAAAACAAAAGCCAAAAAAAGTTGCTAGCGCTAAAACCCTGGTCTTTTTAATGAATCTACAAAAGCGGAGACCTCGCCAGAAAATAAAGGAGTTCGGTGGGATAAGTACTTTCATTAGCGATCGCTGCTTTGAACTCAAGGCCAAAGCTTCGGTAAGTGAATTGGGTAAAAGACGCCTCAAAGGATAAGCCAATAATTTAAAAGGTCTTTAGTACTTCTAGCACCAGCAGTGCAGGTTCTCTACAGAGATCAGTTACTGCTGCTGCTGTTCTCCTCCAGTGTGACAAACTACTTCCAGAGACCAAAATCATCCATCACAGTAAACACCAGAGACCTTCGGTGATGTCACTGTGCTGAGTTCAGCGTTTTTATATCAGAGCTGCATTAACATTGAGCTCCGCTGTCTGTTGATCACCTGACACTGACAGAAAGAACCTCAAATGTCCTCCAGGAAATAATCCTCCTCAGAAAGTTGTCCTACAGACTTCACTCTTTCATCTTTTATCTTTTAAATAAGTCTCTGTGAGCTGTGAGAGCAGATCATCTCAGGCAGCATCTTTTACACACTGTAAAAAAAAATTAAATCATTAAAAAGTGATGGTTACAAAAGTTATACATGCAGAATGCTTTGCAAAGAGATACTACATACAGGACAGATTGAATGAAACTGGCTGTAATTTTGAACAACAGTGTAAGAAATACATTTTTTTTTGGCCTTTTATCCAGGGCAAATGTGAAATAATACATTTACCAGCAAGTAAGCTCTTCTTTTCTTGTAACCTGTAACCTGGGGCTTCACATAACCTGAATTTATGAAGTTGACTCATTGCTAGGTTTTTACATGTGCTTCCAGAGTATTTTACAAACAAGGATGTGTCAGATGTAGGTCATGAAATAAAGCAACAGTGGGACCGACCTCATCCTCTTTGGCCATGCTTGTAGCATCTCTTCAGGGATGGTAGTGTTCAGTCGACCACTTTGGTCCAGACTGAAATATTTACACTGTTAAATGGATTGCCAAGAAAATTTGTACAGACATTCATAATTTCGATACATGAATGAATGTAATGAATTTTGAGACGGCCTCGTTTCCTCCTACACCCCCATGAGGTTCACATGAGGCTTTTAGTGAAATGCATCCACAACAATTGGATGGATTTTCAGATGGATTCTCAGGATGAATTAAAAATAACTTTGGAGATCACCCGATTTTTCATCTCGCAGCATCATGTTATTTGTATTCATCAGTTCATTTGACAGGGACCATACATGTAGGCTTTGTTACATCTTATCAAAGTGCATACGATGCAATGTATATATAGGACTTTCATGGTTAATTTGCAGCCCTTCTAAAATGGCATAAAAAACTAACAATTAGGCAGACAAAGACAATCAGATTGATTGTAATGGCAGAGAAATTGATTAATCAGTAGTTATAGCCCTAGGACAAATACCAGCAAAATTAATGACAATCCCATTAGCCTCGTCTGTACTTTATGTTTGGTGCCAACTAGTAAATGTTAGCGCACCAATACACTAAAATATTATGGTGAATAGAGATGCACAATATTGGATTTTTGCCAATATCCAATGTGTGGATATTTTGCAACCAATTTTAGCGGATTGCTGATGCTGCTACATGCACTTTTTTCCTCCCACGTAATTGGAAAGCAAAACGAGTGTCTCCTGTAGTGGAATTAACAATATTATGCCTCGTCTTATTGAGATGGCCCACTGGCAGAGGTAGTCATACAATGCTTTTAAAAATGTACAAATTCACTGAGCAAAATAAGGAAACTTAAATCAACGGTTCGCATCATGTGTGCATAATTAAACCATCATCTTATCGGTAAGTCTTATCAGCAGAAATGCTCATTTTGGGTCGATGCCCATTAATGTTAAAGCCTTTATCAGCCGATACTGATGGTGAACATGTAAAACATTCTTTCTATTAAACATCAGCATGGTAGCATTGTTGTGCTGATGTTGTTGCTGTGCCCATGTAGAGCCTCACAGAGCTGCTGGCATGACTGTAGACTCTTAGTGTTGTCATGTGCTGTTTGGTAGGACACAGAAGTAAACAGTTGTTTGACTAACAACAATGGAACAAGTGTTTGGGCACCCTCGTGGTCTATGGGTTTGAGACCCTAACCACAACATCTCCTGGTCTAGTCAGCACACTAGACCACAGACCTCTGTTGCATAGAGGCTCAACCTTCAGAGTGAGTTAAAAAGCTGAACTCAAAGCCCCACAGCAGGTGTCCACAGCAGGCTCCGTCTACATCAAACAAATCACTCATTTTCAGTCATCATCAAACACTCACTGCAAAGACCAGACCGGCACTGCTCCAAAATATCACATATTTAAAAAGGAACATTTTTTTCATATGGAAAAAATTCCACTGTATAACATGACCTAAATTTACAGCACTTCAACTATGGCTCACAAGAACATCAGGTCTGCCCACACACACACACACACACACACACAAAGAGCAGCCGGTCCACAGGAATCAGTCATCCACATCAGATTTAGCTGAGTGTGTTCTGCATGCAGTCCAGCAGAGACTGATGATGGAAAACACTGGCAGTAGTTTCCATCTGTGCCTTGCTCAGATATTTCTACCACTGAATTTGAAGTTTTACAATCACACCACAACTCAGACCAGCCTTGGACAACTTGTGAGGCTGTGTTCGAGAACATTTTTAACTGTCCCACACATGGCTCAGCATCAAACTTATTGCTTATTGGCACTGAGAGAAAAATGTCCGGACTCTGGATCACTGACTATCAAAAAACTGTAGAGAACCAGAAGCTTAAACTGTCTTAGATTTATTTTCTTCTTTACTTCTTCTTTTACAAAAAGTTTGCTATAAAGTTTGCTATAAAATCAAGTGACACGTGTCACTGTGTCAAAAACCTGTTTATATTTCAATCTGTCAATAGGCAAGCTATTGAATCAATGCATTAATACTAGTGCTAAAACCAGAGGTGGATCGATCAATTAGTCAAAAAACAGAAAAGCAACAACAGCGATTAATATCCAAGTCATGGGTTAGTCACAACCTGCAGGCGGAACGAACACAAACCTGGTGCACCAGTTCAAAATGTCGTGCAGCAACAAGTTCATGTAAGCAAACTTGCAAGTGCTGTCACAACAGTGAAGCTCCTCATTTGTATTTGAGGGGGCCTACAGATTAAAAAAAAAGGAAGAGGGACTAAAAATGCCTTAAGTTAACGGTATGGAAGCATTTTGGATAATTAACAGTCATCACAGAGACATAATCACTTCAAGGGCATTAGACCTACATAAGAGTTGCTTTTGATTTCTCTCTTCATTTTCAGCCTATTAAAACTTGATTTGACCCGACTCTTTGTTTATTTATATTCATCATTTTGTACTGTATTATTTGGTTTCTGTATTATTTGTGTTTCCAAAGGCAGCAACTGTTAAAAACACTGTGAAGCCATGAAACTGGATTTTTCCTGAGACTATAATCGTACCATCAAAATCTATAATCGTTGCATCCCTCGCTTTAACTATCTTGACTCCTATGAGTCAATCACCTGAACACACCAAAAGAAACCAGCGCTGTGTTGTATATCCTGCAGCAAGTGTCAAGCACATCAAACTTCCAGCTTCATTTTATGACAGGATTTAGATCATCTGCTGCCTCCTAAACAAATATAATCATCCATTCAAGCTTCTATTGTGTTGAAACACAAATCTTCACCACAATAATATTTAGCTATAAAGCTCAATGAACAATCAGCAGCATGTCCTGGCCTGATCAGAACCGCGTGAACCTAAAAATCCTGGTAAAGATTCTGAACAGCAGAGACGTTACCTGTCAGGACTTCTTCCTGTGTGTCCGGCCGCTGGTGATTTGTCACAGGACAAAGTTCACTGTTCGGCCTCTATCTCAGCCTGACTCAGCTACTACAGTGAGAAAATGGATCCTTCCTTGTAACTTCATTTTCTCTACTAGTTTCAGGCTGAACAGCTGACTCCTCTCTTTTCCACAGCGTGAATGAAGTCATCCCATAACACAAACTTTCTTTCTTTCTACTCTTTGCTCCTCCTCTCCTCCGAGCAAAACAGATGATTTTCCTCTTTTAACTCGTGCAAGTTACTGTAGCTCCACCTCTCCTGGCACTCAGTGTGAGGAAACGAACTCCTGTCTGCAGCAGCTATAGCTCTTCACTGCCTTTATGGTATGTGGGAGGCTACGGGTGTGCTGGATAATTAACCTGCCACTGGATGAGGGGGTGGAGTCATCATTTTTCTAAGTCTCATCCGTTTATAACATTGAAAAGCTCCACTCACCTGGGAGAGCAGTGGGTGTGGAAACGAAACATCCCATCTCACCACTTGACCATGAGTGTGTGTGTGACAGTGTGTGTGGTTTAAGGAAATATGTCAAGTGATAACACTGATAAGAGAAAACAAAGGAGAGGTACTGTCACGAACAAAGCAGTGACTGTAGATAAACACTGGTGGTTAAACCTGAAACAGGTCTGAATTCTATTACAGCTTCATATTTTCACCAGATAAAAGTCACGTTTCCTGCACAGAAACTGGAACTGTGAAACATCAAATAAAGCAGAGCCAGAGCTGTAAATCACTTGTGCTAACTTGTTAAGTGGATCTTTTTGTACTGTTCTCCACTTGATGTGTCACCACATTAATAATAATGAAGTGAAAGAATGACTCCACACTGAATCACAGCAGCAGAAAGCTGCTGCACGTTTTCAAACTTCTCTGGCCACGCCCCAATCAATGATGTCACGGCAGGTGTTTTGAGTTAGATGGAAAACACAGTAATATGGGTGTGTTCACACACTTTTTTGTCTGTCACTGCTTTTTATTCTACATAAAATCTAAAGGAAGTGGCTGGAGGAGCTCCAGACTTCAGCTAATGAAAAGACACCGCTACTACATGTTTTAGAAGAACATTTAAACCCTTCAGAAAAGAGCAGAGCTCAAAAGGTCACTTCATCTTTCTTTGTATGCTTCAGGGTCACACCTTCATAGTTGTGATGAAAAAAAAACCTTGAGATGAAGTTTTCAGGCATAGATTTTGTCTCCTGTATAAATGCAGATGCTCTGCTCACACACAGACGACGACTTTACAAAGCTGCAACTGGCAGACCTCCAGATAGTTAATGCTAACACCAGGGAGCAGAGACATTCTTCAGCTATTAATAAAACTGTCTGATTTAGCTTCACATCACTCTCCCTCTCTCTCTCCAGCAGCACATTATAGAGACAGGGCCGCATAGACTTAAATACAGTTAGAAGTAGGGCTGTCCTTGATTAAAGAAAATGTACATTAACTAAAAAACATGACATGCTGGAGAAAGTTAATATTACTTGGATTTGTGACGGTGAGTGGAATCACTGATATTTCAGCATACGATGGTGTAATTTTGGACATATTGTCCTGAAAAGGGATGTTTATAATTAAATAACGACTGATTAATCAATAAAAGTTTAACTGCATGAAGATTATATTAACTGGGCCATTTACTATTTGTTTATTTGTGTACTATTTATCTGTGCGCACATGTTTTAAATATGATAAATTGTGAGGCTACACTGCCAAACACCACTAGCTGAATAAGAAGGTGATGTTAACATTGATGATGTCTTTGTGGTTCGAGTTAATCCATGATAAAATGAGCGGCCACAAGTCTTCATCAAAGCAGCTCACTGCTGCTGCATATTTGACCAGTCTTGCAACAAACCTTTGCAAAAATAATCCTTCAAGTAGCTTGTTTACACGTGATGTCACATCATTGCAAGTGCAAATGGAGGGCAGGAAGTGATTATTGACATGTAGAGATACATGTAGTGATACACACAAGATTCCTTGATGAAATACAGGAAGCACTTCAACAAACTCTCAAAATGCTTTTGGTTTGCATTACCGAAAGTTGCCCAGATGTTCGTCTGTCGCAGGGAGGAATGGAGTCGGATAATGCTCGTTTCCATCCTTTGGGAAGTTAAAGTTATTGTTTTTTTCCTTTACTTCGCTGGAGTTTATGCCTCTGTAAGTATTAATAAAACAAAATGTAGCAACGATAAGTAACTTTACTCCATATTGTCTATTCTGCCCTCCATCTGAATCTCATTTGAACGAAGTGACTGCAAACAACCTATTTTATTAACAAGTTGTTTCATACGATTCAGCCCTGAACATGTAGACATGCTTGTGTTTTCTCTGGTTAAAATCTATAATTTATTTAATAATAATGCATCAAATGTCATGTTGCTTGTAGTGAGGAACCTACAGAGAATCATCACCTGCATCTGCAGCCCTCCTTGGCTTCACAGAGCTCAACTCCACCATTTTGGTTCCCTCTTCCTGCTCTTACAGTGTCCTTTTCAGCGAAAAAAGCGCCGATATTTGCCAATGTACACTCCCATCTCAGAACCAAAAGCCAAACAGACGCAGTTAGCAACTAGCTTGTGAACTTCTTGGAACATTTAGCACCTGAACAGCCAGATATTTCCTTCAGGAGTTGATAGAGACTAAAAACTGAGCTAAAATAAGATGAAATGTGTAAATGGTCAAAAGAGTGTAAATCAACTCTTGTTCATCACAAACCGCAGAAGCAGAACTGTCCCAGAACTCTTTCTTTCAGTCTGTATTCATGTAGGTCAGGATGCTCGTCTGTGTTTTCCAGACTGAAAGCTGGACAGCAGGGCAGCAGATGGCACTGCCCACCATGGCACCTTGCCCCGGCATCACACACACACACAGATTCCACATGGCAACTACAGCAGCCAATTACAAACTCGCAGACACACACAAACACACACAGGTGGGACTCCCAATACAGTAGGAAGTTCCATGCTGGGTCAGCTGCTGGTCTGCATTTAACTGTACAAACACACACACACACACACACACACACACACACACACACACACACACACACACACACACACACACACACACACACACACACACACACACACACACACACACACACACACACACACACACACACACACACACAAAGTACAACAATGTGTGAACAGAATATGTTCTTTCTCAAACCCTCAGCATGAATTCATGTAAACATTAAATGACCCCTCATCAACCATCAACAGCAGCTTCTTAAATGTTGTCATAAAGATCAAAAACAGGAACACAAACAAACACACACCATTTCCCTCACAGCTCATTAACAAAATGACTGTCCCCATCAACAACTAGACTGACACTAATCACATCACCATGCAAGCAGAAACTTTGTGCATTTGTGTGTGTGTAATAACAGCCAGACAGGCAGTAACACAATCATTTACAGTAACCAGAGAACTATTAATATCCACCCACTGGTTCATTCTGTCCAATGATAATGAAGCCGTCTAACCACTGAGACAGTTTGTGACAGTTTCTGAGGGATCAATATGACAGATTCATGGATCAGCATTAACCAATGAGACTGCTTACTCGCTTCGTCGGCGTGCCTCCATCCCATCAGGTAGGAAGAGTTTGATTGTTGACACGATGCAGCCATGAGTGACTGGAAAAACAGACAGACAACCACCATGTTAATGTACAACACTTGAGTAATGGTGGTCAGTTCTGAGTCAACATCATGTTGGGAGAAATTTACAATTTAATTCTTCATGGTCAGTGAACATGTGGAGAGAAGTCCTGAAATACACCAGTACCAATGAAAAACGTTTGTTTACTTTTTTTAATTTTACACCATTCAGATGGACAGAGTAGCTGTGTTCACACGAACCCTCATATTCCTCTGATTATCGTAAATATAGCTCAGAGACTGGCCCAATTTGGCTTCATCAGAAGGAATTCCTAATCAGGTTTAGAGGGGTGGTTTAAACCCTTGCTAATCCGTTGAATGGGAAAATATATGCTCCTAATAACCATGTAAACTCTTAAGTCCATGCACACAGTTAAGATGGAATCTTAAATCGGAATAATTTCATTTGGCTTTAAGAAATATTGTCCGAGTAACCGCAGCTAGTGACACATGTTAAAGCTGATGCTGACTATAAGACTATAAGACAGTGCTGCACTGTTTACAATACAAGACATTTTTGTCCCAGAGCGTTGTCATGTTGATGTGGGGGTGCAAAACCTAAACAACTGATCTCAGTACTGATTTATACATTCTTCCAGTGATTGCTATGTTCAACAGAAACATGCGTGTTGTCACTGTGTGTGTGCTCCCTCTTGCCCAAAGCTTCCCGTTTCACTGTTCACGTTACATTCAATTGGACTATGCTTTTGTCCAATTGAGACTTAGATTTTTTACCCACATACAAGATGCACACACTGCAATCCTGGTGCAGTGCCTTGCCCAAGGTCAGTTTGATACCTGGATACGAGTCACAACAATATGGAAACTTAACAATGGTAACCACAATGAACTGATACCTTTGTTGTGATGGATAACATAATTCCAGCATGTTTCAAGAATCTGCCAACTTATTTTTATATTGTTAATAAATGGAAACCAATTGCTGTCCAGAACAATAGAAAAATGCATGTAAAAATTTTAAACTGGACGGCAAAAAAGTAAAGGACCCATGATTTCTAGTTGAAGAGCTAAAACCTGCCAACACACAAAGTATCATTACACTCTTCCTGAGAAAAAGGGGCTGTATCTGTGTATTTTGTGCTGATTTTATCTATGTAATTTTACGCAATCCTATGGTTTATCTGTGCTATGTTTGGAACTGTAGACTGGAGTCATTCTGAAAAAGTGATGTGAACAGAGTAACCTTTAACAGTAGTCTAAATACTCTAAATATGAATGAGGTCCAATGCAGGTTGAATGCACATTGGGTCCAGAATAAAAGGATATTAGTGGAGCTGAAAATTTGACCTCAATATCTATTATGCACAGCATGTTGTCTATGACCTAAGCAAAATGAGCCCTAAGGTACCCTTGAGGTTTAGTCAAGTGTAATTTATTTCACCGTTGTATGTGTGCATCATTAACTACAAGGCTGGTAGAGGACAGAAAAACATTTCTCTTGTCTACTCTCTTTGATTCTTTCCTTTCTGCATCTCTCTCAGCATCCTGTGAAACAGAGTTTGAGTGTACTGAAATTACTAATCTTAATACGTTACTGTGTGGAAATATATTGCGTACATACCTTTGCGTGTGTTCTCAGTGACGTCGACGCCAAACTGAATGATGTCGCCGGAGAGAACCTCGCAGGGCGGACTCTCCTCTGAGCCGCGACTCAACCTCTGGCTGTTGATGAACGTCCCGTTGCTGCTTTTAGTGTCCTGCAGGTAGAACTGAAACACACAGAAAAACACAGCAGGTCAGAACCATGCGAGGACAACAGACAGCAGGTCAGAACCATGTGAAGACAACGGACGATTATATTTGCTGAGATGAAACAGAATTAAGTTCAAATCACAGAAAAAATATGATACAGGATGACAGTAAACATTCAGCCGCAGCTCATAATGAAATTTAACAACGGTCAATAGTACTTATGCTGAATGACAGCAGCCAAGAGCTGCCGTTTCCAGAGTGTACACAGAAGTTACGGTTCGGTTCATAACCCGGTGTAGGTGAGAGTTCGGTTCAGCAGGAGAAAAAAAACGAATGTATCTAGACTATGTTTCTTTTCATTTACGTTGAACAGACAGTGGTGAAAGTATCATAGACAGATAAAATCCTCTTGATGTGGACGAGGTAGCATTACGCCCACTTGCAACTTCGGTTTACTATTTCATTGCATAATCAGGAACATTAAACATTTCTGTTTTACAATGCACGAACACCGAACAAACACCTTCCCAAAAGGCACATCCTTATACTGTCAAATTGAAAATATAAATAGACTAATAAAAAGTCAAACTTGTGCACCTAAACAACCTTGTATTGCTCAACAGTGGAGCAACGCCAACACACCATCCTTGTCTTAGCCACAACCCTCTCTCTCTGTTGCTGTTGTAGATGATCAGGAGCGTCAATTGTTCCTAAACAACTGATTTTAGGGACGCAAGTCTTCCAGCTCCATTTGCGCTCGCCATAGTGTGACTGTCTCGCACACCAATCAGCATGTTGTGCCTATCTTTGCACATGTTACTAACAGCATACAGCTTAAGTTTCCGGGTGGGAGTCACACCATGTAGTCTGATGAGGCTGCATGCAGGCAGTGACTGCCCCCGGATTTGTTCCGTTGACGTTACACTGAGATTACAATGCATTCTTTTCCAAGGTATATATCCAAGAAATATAAAACCTTTATGGTCTAAAAAGAGAGCAAAAATTGACATTGTCTGCCTTTCAAGGTATCCTGTCAACAGTCCTACTTTAAAAAACATCTTTAAGAATTGAAAAAAGCCTGTCAGAAAATGCTTTCTTAACTGCATGTTTTTTGTTGTTGTTGTTGTTGTTGCAGTACTGCACCTGGCCACCAGGACAAACTGTCAGCAACTCTGACTGACTATCAAGCTCTATTAGATAAAAGAGGTTATTTGTATTTGCTGATTCTGATTTGTTACTCCATTCACAATAAACTCATTACTATTTCCCTCCCGTCAGCACTTGGAGCTGTGTCCAACAATGATACTGATAATACAGCAACATTTCACATCATTTGAAAGCACTTGGACACAGTCACAAAGCACGAATCAATGAGGAGGACAACAAATACAACAGTGGAACACACACACACACAGCAAGAATCACATCATTCAGAAAGCACACATACGCTGAAATCAATCACAGACACAGAAATGAAGAGTACACACACACAAACACACACAGACGTACATACACATATCAGGCAAAACACTGCACATGAACAGACAGTAATTAAAAGCAAACATTCAAACACAAACCTCACACACAAGCATAAATAAACGGGAGAACGCTAAGACACACACACAGTAAGGTATAAATTACACTACACAAACACACACGCACACACACACACACAGTTAGCGATCTGATCTGGATGCCTGAGGCCTGTCTGTCTGTCGTTCCAGGAGTTTCATTCATCAGCTCTCAGCTCTCCGTCATGACTGAAACCCACTGTCGATCTACCGGAGAGAGAGACTGAACACTGAAGAGAGGAGGGAGGGACTGAAGGAGGAAAAAAAACAAAAAAACAGAGAGAGAGAGAGCTGCCGAAATGGTTGACTTCGCTGTTTATCCTGCTGCAGTGTGCCACGAAAAGCTACCAATTCACAGATCATGATAGCCACACACACAGAAACACACTCTCACACACACAGAAATACACTCTCACACACACACACACACACACACACACACACACACAGTTACCTCCTGTCCCCATGGTAACCTGGAGACAGGGAGGGAGGGACCTAACTATAGAGCATTTCACCCAGCAACAACACACTTATACACACACTATGCGTCACATACCTCACATATGGCTCTCACACACTTGTATCTCATATGTCTCACACACACACACAAAACACACACAAACACACAATACATGGCGTCATCGACCTGTGAGCAGCAGACTGCTGGTTTTATCTCAGCCTGGCAAACGTCCTCTGACACACATGTTCTAATAAAGCATTTGGACATGTTGATATTAACTTGTTTCACAGCATTATAAGAAACATGTCATACAGCCCACAAGTCAGAATCAAGTGATGACAGCAATGAAATGGCAAGAAAACAATACTAAAGCCTCGGTCGTTTCCCACAAAGTTTGCTGCAGTGACATTATTGCGTGCATGGAAACATTTCAAATTAAGATACTGCAGAATTTCAAGAAGTTTCATCTTTCCTGTAATATAATATATTTAGCCTGCTACGCAATCATGTTCATGTACGTTGCACATAAATACGTCATCCATGACTGTTTACAAACTCAACTCAAACTGTGATGGCAAGTTTGTGAGCGAAGGTAAAATGAAAATTTCAAACACTGTCAGAAGAGAAGTACAACAGCAGGAGAACTAATGGCTACTGACGCGGCACTGCTTAAGCCTCCACAGCACCTGCTAACGTTAGCAACGGCACAAAACAGTAAGCTGAATAGAGTAGGCCTGTATTTTAACATCAGTCTAACAGCCTAATACTTTTTTTGAGATGGTACACTGCATCAAAAGTTTAAGACACACTGCATTATATCAATACAACACAAATAAATCACCTGGAAAGCTTGCACTGCTTGACATAATTTAAAAAGGCAACAGACCAGTAGCCTACAGGAACAGGTAAAGGTGGAGTGAAATGTCCAGAAGGGTGCAGGTCTCTAAATCTGAGAAAATCATTTGTTCAGGAGGGTGGTGGGTGGATGAAAATGTGTAAATGTACTTACTGGACGTGTACTGTGCAATAAGACCTGTGGGTAAAGGTTTACTAACCTGTGAATCAGTGGGACGTTTTCACCTTCAACAGACAGCACTTTCCATACTTAAAAATTCAGCGGACAGATAAAAGCTTTTTCGGCCTTCAGAGGAGTTCCCAGTATCCTGCTCTCGGTTACAGGTTGGTGACTGATCTCAGTTTGCGTTTGATCTTTCAAACTAATTTTAAACACCTAACCCTCGTGACTCTGACAGGAAACCCTTTCATTTCCACATACAAACGATGGTTTTAAGCTGAATCACTGTTGCTTCATTTCCTCATTTATCAGAGTTACAGTGCTGAGCTGACAATGAACATTGAGGTGACATTGTCCATCAGCAGCCAGTCATTTTCTCACTCTGCAGTAACCCCAGCTGATAAACTGTGAAGCACAGTCCTTTAAGCGGCTGACATTAAACTCAATAGAATTAATAAATGAATGACAGATTTATTGTTTAGCTCGGGTGGTAGCTTCGCTCACAGACCAGCTGGCTGTTTTCTTTTTTTTAATGCTGAGTTCAGGTGTGATGCTCTGACAGTTGATCTGATCTTCCCTTCCCAATCATCAACACAGAAGATAATAGAGAACTTCACTGATTGGTTGACTTACTGACACACTAACCGTGGATATGAGCTGAGATTTCCTCTGTGAGTGGTTGACAGACTGTGAGGGAAAAAATTCCTTCCCTGTTCAGTCAACTGGTAAACTGCCACATACCAACATCTTGCTTCTGTCTCCTTCACTTCCTTTAAACTGCTCCCAAAAAACAAAAAAAACAATATTTTGGTTCATTACAACTTTAGTCTAGATGGGTAAAAATTCTGTTGTTCCTCCAACAAAGCTTGTCTAACCTGAACATTTGTTTACAACCTGTCTGATCATCTGGTTCCTCATGTTATGTCACGCGTTTGAATTTTTTTTTTTTTCCTGTCATCATGTTTCCTTATCTCATATCATTTTAGTTTGTATAATGATATCATAATTACCTTAAATGATAGCCAAACCCATGAAAATCAGATCCAATACGTAATTACCTAGAATTACTCTTTAAATGGTCGTGTTAGAGGGTTACAGTGTCCCTACATGTTATGTTTAAAGTAGAACCTAAACTGAACCGTTACAGTCTATCCATATTAGAAGAGATAGAGATACAGTTTCAATCACCTAAGCACTTAGACGACTCATTGTTGTAGCATATTTAGTGATCTTTCTGTCTGTCCAATGCAGTTTAAGTCTATCCTTTCTACAATCCAGCTCTGCCTCTGCGTTCATCCTAACGTTTCTCCACAAAAACCATTAGTGATTAATCTCCATCCCCATTAACAATTATGTAACAACATTAATCCTACCATCATGACAACCACTGCTTTCTATTAATTTCTGGGTTGTATGAAAATATTGTTTAACTTGCATTATCCTGACGAGGTAACGTACAAGATCAACAAAAGAAAAGCATTTTGTAAGATTCAGGATCTGAAATTAATAGTCGAACAAGGAATCATATTTTTTCAATTTATACAACACCACACAAGTGCACAACTTTGCAAACCAATCCAAACTTTTGACTAATTTTCACCACCAACATTCCTCCACCCACTAACTGAACTGAACTGAACTGAATTTCTTGGGGAAACAGTGTATCCCTTTATCCCTCTCTGTGTCCTCCTCCTCCCCTTCTCTCTCCATGCCTCCTCCCTCATTAGTGTCAGCAAAATGAATGCCATGTAATTGTGTTTGGATTTTAATTTCCCCTCAGCCTACAAAAACAGCGCAAACCATCAGCTGGAAGCCAACAGGCACGACAACCACTTAACCAGTCAGCAGGTCGACACATGACACCAGTTTGGTAGCATTGTTGCAAGTGCACATGCACGCACACACACGAGTTAATTAACAGATCGTACTAGTCTCCTGACAGATAAACTCTGGGCCTGTATTTATCAAGTCACTGAATCCTTCGTAGAAGTCACAAAAATACTTCCAACTCTATGCAAGAAGAAGTAGGTCTATGAAAAATAATCCCCTTTTTAACACTCTACACTCCAACTACACACACTGATTATAACGAAATGAATGAATGATTCAATGGATGGATCAATGAATGCGTTTTAGTTTATCTCACAAATTTTAAGATTCATTGCCATTAACTTTTGTACAGATATTCGTGGACCACAGAGGACGACTCCTCCTGACTTTGTTGACCCCCTGATCTTTCACAACTACTGTATTACTGGGTACACACATTAATATCTCCCCTCAAGATGAACTGTGATAACTTTCGGTCTCTCGTGACTTTTTTGTCCACTGATGTGCTGCATTGGTCCAGATCTGTGCATCAAGCTCAACAGACCATTTGGTCCAAACACAAAGGATCAAGACCTCTTGATATTGTGTTTTTAATTTAGCTGGAAAGCCTCCAATTTGTCTCAAAATATTTTTGTCACATTAGTAGCATTAGTGTGGCTTTTGTGCATCACTGGAGTTGTATTTTCCTGCGCTCGATTACATAATTATTGGAAAAAAAATAAACAAAACCAGTCACAAGAAGCATTGAAATTTTTCTGGATCATTTTAAAACAATAGTTAGCTGCCCATATATTAAGGCCCAAACAAACTGACATCAGAGAACCAGCAGCACAAAGGCTGAGTTGCGTTGCCTGTGTCTTGCCAAAAAGCTGTACTTGAACACATCACAAAGACTACAGCCGACAGACAAACTAGCTTGTACATGCGCCTGCATCAGAGGATATAACTCTCCATACCACCAGGTGGCAGTAGTCTGGATTCGACATTCATAAAGAGAAACCAGAGGACACAGGATTATGGATATACAAACTGTTATGATAAAGCAGCGTTTGTCCAATCATTTACCACCTGCACTTAAGTCCCGACAGGTCCGACCAGCTGTGAAGCAGAGAAAGGATGATTTTCCCCAAATTAGGACAAATGATAAAATACTTTTTTAGTAAAAGGTCAAAGCAAACATCTGTCATACTGGGAGTTCGGGCCAGTCACGACAGATTTCCTACTCAACTTGATAGACTTGTTCCCTTGACTCGCATCTCCCACCAGGAAAACATTGAATACTTTACTAAAGGAATACTGAAGGTTATGTCGTGTAATGTCTATACGATTTATTCTGTAGATCAAAGAACAACCAAGGGTCAACATCATAGCTCCAGAAGTGGACGGTCAAATGGTAGACAAAAAAGAAGCTGTGAAATTTGTCTTAATAATTACTGACAGTTAAAGTCTGAAAAAAAAAAAGGTCCTTTGGGGAGCTGGATGTCAAAAGGATTGGTCACACTACAGGACTGGAACTGATGCGTGAGATTTTCTCCATACTTTCTTAATGAATAAGTCCGTCACGCTGAAGGGAACAAGTCATGACTGGTACGATAAACCTGTTATATTAACACTATTGTTGAGCAGAGAGAAGACGGATAGAGGCTTGTTAGGGCTGGAGAGAGAGGAACTTAACAGCAATGGATGACTGTCGCCTTCCACACATTGAACCAGTCACGTCGCTGGATTCCTCCATCTGTTAAAATAATGTATTTCTAGCGTTCGTACATAGTCTCTTAACAGCCAAAATGGAACATTTCCAGTACAAACTAGGGATCTGCATCCTTTAATACCGTGTATCTGCTAATACCGAGCTTGATATTTATAGTAGCCTCAATGGCGATTAAATGTGTAACTGACAAACTGAAATAACAGCTAAAGCCAACCCAATCTGACACATTTCCAAACACTCAAGGTTCTAGTTCAAAAATATTAAGTTAATAAGCATAAATTATCTACGTGCATGATATGAAAGTAAGTCAGCTGGTCTACTCAGGAGCGAACAGCTGATAAAACCTGCAGTTTGCAATGTTTGTCTTTTAAAATCAGTGAAAGTGAAGGTCAGCGCTGGTTCAAGGCGAGAAGCTGCTACCTGAATTTGCTATTTATAATTACTGTGTCATTCATCTGTGTGTGTTTTTAACAAAATAAAGATAACATTATTCCAGTATATTTTAGTATGTCTTTTTTGGCCCGGATAATTGTGACATGACATTTTAATATCATCCCATCCATAGTCAGAAATCTACTTACCTTAAGTCAATTTTTATTTGTCCCTAGACTAAAGAGACTAAAGTTAACGGTCATGTTAAATCTTGTCCGCCTTGCTCTTACACTAGTGGCAAACTGCGCAATAAATAGTTGAAGTTTCGCCCACATGTAACGCCACCAAACTAAACTCCAGTTTGCAGGGTAATTAAAATGTTTGCTTGCACTTCAGCTCTAACATCTTCACCTGCCGCCATTTTCTCACAAGTGCCCATTCATTCTGTGCATGTGCAGCTCTCAAAAGAGATGAGAAGGGAGCAAGTTGACTCACTCCTTAAACTGGGACATGTGTCCAATTCTTTTTTACCACTTGCGCTATCAGGCAAGTAAGTTGCTACACACTAGCCCAAGGTTGCATTTTACAAGCCACTGGCAAGCAGGGGATCCTTATTTGTAAAGGAGAGCAGTGCTGCTACACTATCAGGCTGACAAGGACAATACATGTCAAAAGAAAGGATTGGCTTCTGACTGGCTTTATTTTAGTCGATAACAATACCAGCTCCTAGGATAGGCTCAGGACACCTCTAGTTCAAACATAATGGCACCATTTTGGATGGTGCCGCAGTGCTCACATGATATTTGGCAACTTCCACATGAGCCTAGCCACAGCACGAAGTTATGTATAATGTAGGTGATGAAAGATTGCTTGGCACAACATGCCGTGAAGCCGTCTTGTTATCGCATCCTCAGCACAGAGTGAGAACTTGGCTGTGAATTTTACTCAAAGTTCACTCAGGGCACACACATGATTCAGGCATGTAAAACTGACATTTACAGGTTACAGTTTGTGTCTGAGAGAGGCTGTACATGGAGAGAGGGAGAGCAGGAGAGTTTGTTGATCCTGGTGTGTGTCGGTGCAGAGAGCCAGCTGACTGAAGCCTGGACTCCTGCCACCATTTCCAAAAGAGGCTGTTTGCTGCTACTGGCAGACAGAAAGAGGGTTTTATCAGTCAGCATGTGAGCATATTCCCGCAGCAGAGTGTGCACGTTTCCTTGAAAGGTGCGTGTTGGCGTGTGTTTCGGCTACAGAATTTAGCTGCCTATTTTCAGCTGCCTATTTTCAGCTCTGTCACTTTAGTGGTCGATATGGAAGACGGGGGAAGAGAGAGAGAGCACAACGACAGTATCCTCCAGTATCTGTTATCTCGTTGAACTCGTGGCTCGCAAGATTTCGACAAAATGATAAATATGTATTTATTAGCAGGACCCAACTGATATATGATTTTTGGGGCCAATATCGATACCAATATTAGGAAGTTAAAAAAAACTTCCGTTGGCCAATATTCTGATACATAATTTTTGCAAGGATGCCTCAAATCTTGTTATCAAAACTCAAAAAAAAAAAAAAATGTTTACCATATGCTGTGTAAAAACGAAGAAAGAAATTAGGTTTTCATATCACCACATATCGCACAACATATACCTTGATACCGATATATTTTTATCAGTCGGACTCAAATTATTTGAACTGGAAAAAAAAAAAAAAAGGATGACTGATAAATTAGACAGAAAAATAATTAACAATTTTGATAAATCAATTAATGATGGAGGTAATTGACAAAGTAAAGATGTCAAACATCCGTTTCCAGCTTCTCAAATGTTACCAATATTTCCTGATTTAAGTAATATGATATATAAACTACTATTTTGTCATCCGGCCATTTTATTTTATATATATATATATTTTTTTATGTGCTGCTTATGCACACTGCTTTTAACTGTTATTATTAATATAAAGCCCTTTGGATTTTTTTGTGAAAGGTGCTTTAAAAAAATATATCTTAACTTACTTACTATAAACTGAATATCTGTGACATCAAGACATCAACTTTTTTACTTTGATTTTTGATGCTTAATCAAAGAAAATCAGTCGATGTTAGTGTTTCCTCTCACTCTAAATAACGGTGTCCAATAACAGGAAAATAATATGAAATGTCGTTTTCACTCTTGGTTATGTCTCTGTCTTGGCATAAAGTTTGACTGTCATCTGCTATTAGAAAAACCCATTCAAATCTGTTTTTATAAGTAATACATTTGTCCTTTAAAGAAGCTAAACGGATATCAACAGGGGGCAAGGGGAAGCTTTTTTGTTTTTTTAACCAAGCAGCTTACATGTGGTGTTTTCTATTTCTATGTTTCATTAAACTTAAAGATACTGTTGATTGAATGAAACGACCTGTGTGTGATCCTAATGAAATGCGAGGAAGCAAGCATTTGCTTCACAGATACATTTTTATGATACTCTATTATACATTTAATAGCAACAGTTCTGATGGCTACAAGATCAATAAATCACTTAATACACTGCAGCGTCTTTCGAGACTTACATACTTAATGCTGCAGGAGAAATACCTTTGCTGTAATTCAGCTCGTTAACCGAAACTTATAAGTCACATTCCCGGATTTAGCATCACGTGTTCTGGTGGCTGGTGGCGACTGCTAATGATAAGTTCATGAAGCCACTTAGTGTCGACAGGAACCTGCTTTCTGTCTGAGGAAGTGTTGAAAAGATGAGGACTCAGGGTGAGTTGCTTCATCAGATAGTAGAAGAAACTGGTTCACTTGAATACTACTTTCTCTAGTCAACAAGTGCAGCTCACACTTTCGTTGTTCCAGCATTTTGACGACAACCTTCCTACCAGGTTAGATAATGTTCAGCTGTGGTTGGTATGTTTAATCGTTTCACAGGTTACCATCACTTATTTAGCAGCAAACAAAATATGTAGGTAAAGAGCTCCATGTAATGGTTAGTGTAGAACAGAGTGATGAATCAGACGTACAAAAAGTTAATGGGCTTTAACACCCGTGCACTCTAACTAATTGCTTTAAACAGCGTGCATCATGTATGAACAAGTTACACAACCTGCCTCTAGCTCAGCATGTTTGAGGATCAAGTTCAAGATAGTAAAAGTTAGTGTCACATGTCAAACACTTGCGCCTTCAACAGAAAGAAAACAGGTGGAAAAGAAGACACATTAGACGAGTCTGAAGTTCAATGGTGTCCGAAAGAAAAGGTTTCTGCTGGAAGTGGGCACCCAAAGCATTTCAAAACATGAGAAACGTAGATTTTTAAGTCACATATAGATTAGAGCTGCAAAGATTAACTGATGAACCGATTTGCTGTCAACTTTTTAAAAAGGTAAAAAAGTCAAAATTCTCTGATAGCAGCTTCTTTTATTATATTTTCTCATGGGTTTACAGTTAACTGAATATCTTTGAGTTGTAAGACATTTGACGACATCATCTTGGGCTTTTGGAAACACTGATATTGGATATTGGACTGGATACTGTGTCAACCTCAATACATCATGATCAGACCTGCTCTAGTTCTTTCCCTTCCCTCCATCCACAGGACTTGGTATGAAACCTCAATACTACAAAATAACTGAAATACCTCCATCTTAAACTATTGTCAAGGCACTGCGACCTCTGACCCTTGACATCCCTACCAGCGGCTGCTTGTTCTCTGCACATTATACTGTTTACTTTTGGTTGTCTGTATTTGTTTGATTATGTCAGGAATTTCATTTCTAATTAAGGGTGGACGAAAAAGAATCAGGAACCAGAATCGATTCCCAAAGATTACTCCTAATACTCGATTGTGGTGTTCCCGTTGCCCTGTCTGGATGCAGTATACCCATCAGTGAACACACACGTGCACATTTGCCAGAGTGCCATTCCTGCCGACAGTCTCTTATTTCTTCACACTAACACTCAGTTACAGATCTGTGTCCTGCTTGTGTAACAGTGTTGCTGCGCTGTGTTGGTATTCAGATTGAGATCATTACCATACTGTTGAATACTGATACCAAACAACAGCTCTGCTCTGCCCGTCAGCAGCACTGCTCTCCATTGGCTGTCTGGTTGATTAGCTCTCTGTCTTGTCGTCCTTATTAAAGAACAACTACCCTCCTGTGAAAAACAGCCTGGAGAGGCTGGTGAATGATGCTGAATTAAAACATTGCCCTGACTGATAAACTGGCTGGCTCCCTGAATGTGGCCTGTGTCTTACAGTGGTGTTAGATGTATGTTTTGCTGTGGTGGCAGTTTCATTTCCAAACAAATTATTACCATTTAACTGTCAGCTTTTTCATGTATGACATAATTATTAAGAGATTTTAGGATTTAATCAATTTAAAAAACATGATAGCTCCTTAAATTGGTTTTCTAGTCATGCACATAAAAGCCTCTCCATTGCGTACTCTGTGTGTTTATGCTCACCAATACTGACTGTTAGGGGGCGCTTGTAGTCCAGCAGTAACACGACAGGTACAGTGAGTGGAGGATCCCTATTTCAGAGTGCATGTGGCCCCACCTGAGGCCTACAGCAATCTCATGACTCATCTACTGTAGGGAATGTGTGCGAGCATGTGTTCGTTTTCATTATAACCTAACAACCAGACCGACAAAACCATAATCTTTCTCCAAGCACAAACACCACTTGATGTGCATTTGTATGATTAAACCTCCTGAAAATTAACTGCCATCGTGCCAAGGTTGTAACGCTCAGGTCTGATAGCTGCACAAATTGCCATTCAAGTTATTAAATCGTTTTACTTTTATCTTAAATCAACAAGACCTAATTGTAAAGCTAATAGTTGAATGAGGCTGTAAAGTGCATTTCACACCGGAAACTGAAAAACAGACCGTATTAAGACTAAGATGTTCTTCTAAAGTTTATCCTGAGGGTGGCACATGAGAGGAGGACATGGTACCAGAATCAAAGGGTTTACCTTCCAAAATTCAATGGTGGACCTGACATGCAAGATGCTGGTCTGTCCGTTGCACAAGGCACATGGACATCCAGAGATCAAACCGCCAATCCTTTTAATGATGGACAGCCCGCTCTACCTCCTGAGAGACACAGCAGGGTTTCCACTAAGCCTCATCCCAAACTACATTGTATAACATTGTTTAAGTGTTTCATAGATTAGAGGTCACTTTGTATTTGTCCTGCTGAACAAGGTACGGCCTGCTGCTTTTCGACAATGAATTTTAAGTTGAACAAATCACTGAAGCATCCTTCACACTAAATTTAAAACTTTCATCACAGTGAAATTACAACCTTTGGATGGATACTTTCAGAGGTTCAGTAAAAGCAGACAGCAGCTGACGTTCTTATGATCTGTCTGCCACATATTTTTCAAAATGTAAAATAAGATTTATACAGATTACAAATTCACCATAGAGCTAAACAGCCTACATTACATAACTGATGATGGCACCTTTAGCAAGTACAAATAACACCAACATTCCCTCTGTTAACAGTGGAACCCAGCACAGGTTTCTACTCGCTGACTGGTATTTACACCTGTTTAAACCACGAGGCTTGAAGCTGATAATGCTCTTATACCATTCATTCACACTATAATTAAAGTCCGGGTTTCCCCTGCATTCTTTTCACTTCTCGACTCCAAATCCTCCGCAGAGGGCTGACCAAACATGACAATAGCCTGCAGAAAAATCGCTGCAGACCCTGACGTGAGGTATTGCACGGGGCATATAGGCCGCCAGCAGGGAAACAAGCAGGACAAGAGAAGACAAATTTAGCTCCAGCATCGTACCACACACAGCTGCAGTACTGATGCACCAGTATGTACACTCGCTATCAGACTTGTAATGAAACAGGAAGCTGAACGAATGAACATCTTACCTCCCCATCATCAGATGCTAACCTGCTTGTAAGAATAAACTCAGCAGCATCGCGCTTCAGAGTTTGACTAACAGCTTGGATTGATATTTTTCTTTTAAAATTTAATAAAACCTGATTGTAGCGAGGACACCAACGGATCAGTGTCAGGGCTCTGTGGGTGAAGTCTAGAGATGTTTTCTGGTTTCTTATCTCCTCAGTGACAGTAAAGGACAAACAAGACATTTGAGGACATCATCTTGGGCTTTGGCAAACACTGATCGACATTTTTCACAATTTTTGACATTGTATAGACCAAACAACTAATTGATTACTCTGGAAAACAGATAACAGATTAATTGACAATGAAAATAATAGCTGCAGCTCGAGTGGACTTCTGACACATGTTAAGGTTCAGTGTACACAGTCACTGGATCGATGAATGACAGGCTGGATGACTCCAATACAGATATGTTACAGAGATCTCCACTGTGAGTCCTAAATCGGGTTTAATCTGCTAAGTATCTGCCCAAGCACACCACTGACTGACTGACGAGCTGCTGCTCCTTTTCCACCAACATGGAACCAGTTCTGTTCTGGTTCGAGCACCGAACTTTGACCCATTTGGAGAATTTCGACCAAAAATTAGGGATGTTCTGCCTCCAACACAGCCCAAGTACAAGAATCTATCGATTAGATATAGAGATAGTTTATTATTAGAAACATGACCTTGCTACTTCCCAGAAACATCCCATATACCTGTATCCAATAGATCTGATCCAACGGCTCCACTCAACACTGGTGAAGACGAGCTGGTTGGTTTGATGGAAGTAACAGACAGAAACACAACTGCCTTGTCTCAATAACAAGGACATTTCTTATGTAGCATTTCACAACATACATGTTGACGGGTCATTACAGGAAGAATACCAATGAGTGCCAATGAGTCACTGTGCACAACATCATAGCCTTAGCTAGAGCTGGTAATGCCACATGCAAAGCAGCCTTTATTGGTGTTATTAAAACCATCTATTGTTTTCCCACAATTACATCTAAAAATCAAAAAGGTCTCACTTATGGTGTCCTTAACTACCCTTTGTGACACTCTTCAAGCCCACTGATTCCTACCGAAGATCTAATCTTTAAAAAAAGGACCTCATACGGCAGTTTCACTTAAAGAAAACTGAGTGATTTCCCCAAATAGCTAGCTACTGTATACAGTTTTTACAAATATTTCTCAAACAGGAGGAAGGAGCGCATTTGTGGGGGACTCCATGTTGAGAAAGTTATCCTAAACAGATCTAAGACTGTGAGAAGTATCTTGGATCAAACATTTGCAACATGTTGGGCCTCTGGCATGGTTAGATGTGTCTTGTTTTGATGGAAAGTAAACAAACTGCAGCTGGGCTTGACATATGGATGATGTCGCAGTAATGATAGAAAAGAAAAAAAAAAGGACTATATATAAAAATTGTTGATGGAGCTGGAAACTGTCAGAGTCTTGCAGACTTGTTGAAAACTTAGAGAAGAGGGAAGAAGCAAGCACTTATGAAGGATACAGAACTGTCATCTCATCTGACTGTTCTCCTGAGACGGTTTTCTGACTGCTTCTCTAGTTGACTGGCTGGCTCTCAGCTCCTCTAGCACACTGGGTCCCAAAGTGAGGTCCCAGGACCTTCAGGGTTAAGAGAGAAGCAGCTGTGTCTGATCTGACCTTCCCATGATGGCTGCTGCTTATATAAAGAACACACTTCATTATTTTCTCTAAGAGCCCTTCAGATATTCATCCCACCAGCTGCGCTCGTGTCAATTAGTTCATCCTTTCTTCACAGTAGTCAGTGTCAAGGCAACCGTGTCTACAGGAGGCCCTGAAATCAGCAAGCAACAGTGCACAATATGTACTCAGCGCTACAGGTCTCAATCCTTAAATCACATTTCAGTCTGGCTGCAAAACAATAAAACTGACCAAACACAGAAGACATGATGTCATCGTGTTGTCATTTTTCCAGCCGCTCCAGTGGAGTCTGAGAGGGGAACATGTTTCAGTGATCCAGCAGTGGTCCTCAGAGTCAAAGAGTGAGGGATCTTTGCAGAATATCTTCCAGTCTTACCGGAGAAGACCCTGCTCGAAAAGATGACATCAATAATAAAGCAATCTGCTGGATCACTGAGGCGTCTGATTGGTTCATCAATCACAGGATGCGACCAATCACACCTGTTTCTCTCCAGTGCACAGTTATCACCCACAGACAAGATGGAGGTGAAAGCTGCCGAGCACAAAGACCATCAGAAAGACAAAGAGTCAATATGCAGTGAAGAAATATTTAACATCAGTTCTCATTCTACTTTTGGCTCCTGTGCCGAGTTCAGATCAACACACTCGAGACTCAGAACGACACAGGTGAAAGCAACAAAACTCTGCTCCAACATATTAGAGCAAAGTGAAACTATCGGTTGGCTTTTTGAACAAACCTAAACTGCAAACTCATGTGGTAAACAGTGTTCTTACTGCACTTTAGAGGAACCTACAGTTGTGAGGTATTGGTTAGGCAAGCCAGCTCTATGTAGCTCTTAATTCCTCTGCGTGTGTTTGCAAGAAAGCGTGAATACTGAGCCACTGCCATGTAACAGTTACCATAATTATATTAATTTCCATAACTTGAATGCAGTGTATTTTCAATTTATGTGTTACTATTTGTATACACTTATCCTGTGACCACGCTTGTGCATGTAGCGAATTCACACTGTGAAAATTAAATATGCATGTAAATACAGCCTGAACTATACTAGTATACAAAAGTAAAAAAAACAAAAACAAAAGATGTCATAACGGCTCACATCCCCTTTTTAAATACACATGCAACATTAACCAATACAACTCCCAAAATGTTAGAAAGTGGACAGTATTGCAGCAAGAAATATTGCTGGAGGCCAAATGCCACATGTTGCATTAAAGCAGCTATAAAAGATGACCTAAATTTACCAAATAACGATGTGGAAAACATATGACAATGTTAATTGGGTCGTTTGTTGTGATGAACCAGCTCCTCTCTGCCTTACTAAGCTTTATAGTGAGTTTCAGCTCATTTCTAAATCAGTACAACACCACTGTATACTACCTGCTCAGTACCAGTCAGCAGAAAGACAGTTAGAAACTAGCTGGTGAACAAATTCATGTCATGTGACAAGTTTGACTGATGTTTCTGGCCTAACGTATGATGACCCACGAAGCTCCCAAAAATAAGTAAGTTTAAGAGATTATTAACATAGAAAGGCGAATCTATCGCGTGTTTACCCGCACTTACAAAACCTGCATATACGAGACAATCGCCACAGTTTGAAGGTGGACACCCAAGATTAGTTTCAGCGAGTCAGTATCCAACCGAATGTGAAATATGTGAACAATCTCCCCTTCTCGTCTTGAGTTATGGTACTGAATAACAGCCAGAAAAGTGTTTTAGCAGAACATTGTGATCTCACAGTGGAGATGACCTTTGTCTTTTTGGGAAAATGTCCTCATTTCATCCTATTAAGACACTTTGTGAAATTTGGTCAGAATGTGTTTTGTGAAGTCACAGTGACCTTTGACCTTAAGTCCAAGTGTTTGAGAGAAATGTGAGGAAATTCCTCGAGACATTCATGAGAATGGGACGGCTGGACAGACCACCGACCAGGCGTGGAGGCATGAAAACAACTGATTCTCTGTTCGATCCATTTCAGTTCAGGATATATTGTCGAATCATAACCACCAATAAATGTGTATATTAGTGTGTGTGTGTGTGTGTGTGTGTGTGTGTGTGTGTATACTGGTCAATCCATGTGTGTGTGTGTGTGTATCCCTGAAGAGAGGAAAGGATGACGCGACCGGTGTCATTATAAATAGCTTACGCTGTGTCCACACACACACCAACACACACACACACAGGGTATTTCAAAGTCCCTGCATGCCACATAACTGGGTAATCCCGTGGCTGTCTCAGCCTGTTCAACCTGTTCTACAGAGAAACTACAGACACTGAAGCTTCACGCCGACAGATGCTACAACACACAGATTTCATCCATCTGCTTTAGATCTCAGAGCCGTGGTTTTTGAATAAATTACAGGTCGACTTCCCAGATGAAGATTAAAACTAGTCCTAGGCTGAACTGGGGATATGCCTCAGTGGATATCTGCATTGAATCTTGTTTAGTCCAGGAATAAGTTTAGCTCCTGCCTGAAAAATGAGACCAGCGTGACATTTCCTGACAAAATGTTTACTCTGTTCTATTCATTCATATACATAACAAATGAGAAAATAACAGCTGTGTCACACTTACTTTTACTAATGATAGAAATTACTTCATTTAGATAAAAACTGTGTAAAAAGAGGTGTTGTAGTGCTGATAAGAACAGCTGATATACCAAATATAATGAATGAATGAATGATTTTACATAATAATAGAAGAAATAAACAAATCATGAACTGGTTCAAGCTTCTTAAATGTGATTTTGCATTTTCTGTTTGCTATGTTTTGATTTTGTAGCATTAGCGTCTTGATTTATCACAACGCAGTGATAATAATCAGGGCCAATGTAGATTTTGGTTCTCGAAAAATTACAACTTTGTTTTCAACTTATGAAAAGGTGCAGAAGAAGAAGACATGTATGATGAAGTGGAGCATGAAACTAAAGTATTTGTTTTGTTTATCCAGGTTTTAAGTTTGCACACAGCCTCATGCTTGGACGAGGTTATAGTCTTACAGAAGGAAATGTATTTTGGGAGAGGGGAGAATTGATCCAGACTTGACTTTTTTCTGCCTTTTCTTCGGCTTTGCTAGCATCTGTGTCTTTCTACCAATAATCCCCTGAGTTTTGAGAACATTTCCTGTGCTCAATTGGGATTATGAATTACCCTCCAAGAAGAGTGTTGGATATGTGTACAGAAGGCAGCAGTGCAGAGTCTGACGTTTCCCTTCAAACATGCTTTATGTGAACGCACCCTTAAACAAACTGAATCTGTTCAGGTCTGAGCAGAGTTCACACTCGGGAGAAAGTCTTGCTCCAGGGTGTTATTGCGTAAAGCAGTTGATGTTTGTGGAAGCACTGCTGGTAATTTAAATATGACTGAGAATCATTTCGAGGTCTATTGTGAAGATATGGTCCATGAGGTTATGGTAGAGGGTTTCCTGCTGACTATTCAATTGTGACTTTTCATCAGAAGACACAAATAAGTACAAGAAAGTGTGTGAAGATTTACACCATTTTCAGTCAATCCTGGGGAGAAAGACAGTGATGACATCAGCTTGTCATTATCATCTTCTCTTACCTTGCCAGCCTTGTGGTCGAACCAGACCAAGGCATGATTCCTGGACAGCACCTTGCAGTCGAAGGTGGCATTGTTCTGGGCCGGGCGACACCGAGCCACAGACCTGCCGATCTTGACTGGCTCATCCAGGTACACATGCCGCTCCTGGAATGGGTGCGAGTTGGGTCGGCAGGCGAACACGGCCAGCGCTGAAGGCATTGATTTTGGCTTCAGAGTATTACTCCAACCAGACACGAGGGACAGGTTTTCTTGATCCAGAGTGGCGGGCTTCTGTTGCAATCCCCCAATGAATTAATCTAATATATTTGTGGCCTACTGTGTGTGTAGGCAGAGCCGTTAGTCCTCTAATCTTCTAGGCACTAACTAATACACATTGTCCACTGTACACAGCCGAGGCTGCACCGCTTTCCCACTTTGATTCAACAAGACTCCCCTGTGTGTGAAAAAAATGAACATAAAAAAACCAACAGGTATAAAAAAGACAAGACATTCCCTTCGCTGACTGTCCACCAAAGCTACATTACGACACTCACTTTTTTTGACAGCAGGCACTATGTACAGACCAGGGTGCCATGTGTCAAGACATACATGACTGAGTATAGCTCTGACAGTCTGGCAAACAGCCTCCCACGTCCATCAAACTACTCCAGCACCGAAGCAGGAGAGGGAAGCCAGTCAACCACCTGACTTGATCTTTAGTGCCCACAGATACAAAACAGCTCACGCCAATTATTATAACTACTGATCGGATCAGTTATCAGTCAAGGAAACCATCCATCTAATGTCTGTCGGGTGCAGTTAACCAAATTATAGCGCGCTTTCTAGTTGTGTCAAGTCTTGTCTTGCAGCGAAGCTAACAACCGGGCACACACCCCAATGTGCAACACACGTTTGGTGTTTTTAGAAATGTGTCATCTGTGATTTAATCGTCATTTTACAGCCTGTCATAATCTGAGTGACATTGTTGCCCTGATACAGGGAAACCTTAGCTAGCTACCTAACGTTACCACTCCCTCCAAGAGATACACCTATAAGACCGCTAACGACACCTAGCAAGACTGAACGCAAAAAAAACAAAAACACCCCTGAGTTATAATCAATTAAGGTTTGTCAACTAATGCAGTTCAGTCTGAATCGGTTAGTGCAGAGGCTTCAAAACACTCAGCCGGGATGAGCGAGGGATTAGCAGGTCCTTCTTGTGCAACTAAAATGCTAATTGGCTAGCTCGCTAGTGGACGCTAACTTCTCGGCCAACGTTTTCTGGCGTTGTACCAGCAAGCTAGGCTAGGCTAGGCGATGCTAATGAGTGCCGACAAACTTATCGCGAAGGTCCGCAAATGTTCTCTCCCCCACCCTCCTCAACCAGTTCGCTTACCAAACGGAGGCGAAATGCCATCCCTGTCTCCCGGAGCGAAATAAAAGCGGCGAGCTAGCCCCGTCTCTCGGCTAACTACAGAGCCCTGCAAGCGAGCGTTAGCATGAAGCAGCTAGCCGGCTAACTGACAGTCAGGGGGCAGAAAACAGACGCGGAAAAATCAGGGGAGTTTCTTGACTGCGGCTCCTCACGCATCACACACACCAGCGCCGATTATCTTCCAGGGAAAACGCCATAAGTTGCGCCGTCGTCACGTATCTCAGTCCCAGGTCGCGTTTTGCGGGTGACGGGTCGCGAGTTAAAGCCGTCGCCTTCCCACAGTTTTCGGGAAGGAATCTAGAAGAAGTTGTCCTCCTCCGCAAGTCGCCGCCGCCATAACTGTAACTAGAGAGCAGACAGGCGCGGTGCGTTCACGGCCCGAGTCACATCAACTCCACTCACCGCCGAGCTCGTTTCATCAGTCCGCTCCTCAAACGTGGATTTAAATAGACGTAGTTAATTAGAGACACTGCGGAGGCTCGTTTGTGCCAGAGAATATGATGAAATATTATGTAAGTTTATGAACAAAATTATATGATGTATGAGGCTATAAGTTGTTGTTTTTTTTAGTCTTTCGTAACATTATATCAACTTTTTTTCTGCACGACCTGTAGCCTCACCTGGGTATTTCATCATCGATTCGTGTCGCCTAATTAATACTTAGTTTAATAATTTACTTTTTCAGGCTGGCAGTGAATCAATATAGGCAGCATTTTTGAATGAAATGGGGTTTTAGGGTAATAAAGGTTCAGTTGTAACCAATATAGAAGTCATGCCTTAATGAGAAAAACGTGTAATACAGTATTCCTACTATGTCAAATGAAAATAAAACAATTTCTGGTCTGTATTGTTAAATGTTAATAATATAAAGCAGGTCCACTCGATGCACAGACAGCAGGTTTTTATCATGAACAACAGAAAACAGCATCATTTGGATTTTCTTCAAGCTACAAAGATATAAAGTGTGTAGTACCATATGTAAACTATACTGTATGTCAAAGCAACCGTATTACATCACATGTATTATTGTTGTGGTATTTTAGATAAACAAAAGTTGATTTTACAGTTATTGAAATATATTTATTTAGTTTCTTCAAGCCGAGACTCTCGTGGGGTCACAGAGTCAAAGGAATAACAAACAAACAAGCATCAACAACAACAACAACAAAGCATCAACTTACATTTGAATTCCACATTTCTATGATTTGATAAAAGTTGGGTTTCAGAGGACAGGACATTTTGAAGTGTACCTATAAATGTTTTTCTATCTTTAGTACCTGTTATTGTGTTTCAGGGTATTTTCCAGCAGACCATGTTCATAAAACCACCACTGTAACTTACCGGTATCACTTACTGTACAGTATACTAATGAAAACAGCCGAAGACAATATCTCACAGTTGTATTATGGTTTTATCCAGGTGATTTATGGACAGGAGCAGCGTGCAGGGTGGGGCGGGGGCGACGTGGGAGGAGATCGAATTCTGCTTATGGCTTCAAAAACGTCCCTGCTGTGTTCTGGTGAACCGACAGCTGAGACCAAATCAATGCTGGATGAGACAGTAGAGCAGATAATACTGGAGGATAAAACAGCACAGTGCATCGCTGCTGCTCATTTTGGCTCACTTTAGCCGTCGTGTAACAGGAGATATAACAAAAAAAACACTATCTAATAATTAATTATTAAAATCAGGATTAACTGTCGTGTAATTATGCAGCTTTCTGAATGATTTTAGAAGTTTCTGTTCAGGATTCAGAGATACATTTGTAACAATTCACCTTCACATGAATGTTTTTTCCTCAGAGATTCAGACGGTTGCTATGGCACCAGCCCTGGGAAAACTGCTAAGTGAATTGTTGGATTTGTTTCTTGGCTGAGACTCGACTTATCTGCAATGTTTAGTGCTTTCCACATTCAAGTTCAGGCACACATGTCTGTGAAATACAGACCTAACAGGTGAGTAGCGTCTTAAAAACAAAGAACATTGTTTATAGTAGGCCTAGTATTTACACTTACACATGTCATGGGCCCAAATCGTCAGTTTCCTTTATTATAAAACACATTTTTTACTTGAGTTATAATAAATAGGACATGCAGATTCATTGTCAAATCAAGTTCAGCAGTTACTTCTCCAGGAGTTAAGAAAACATACACAGATTTTGTTCTTCGTACTTAATTGTCGAGAGAAGAGAAGATCAATATATCATATCTGTTACAGTAAGTTACAACTGGCAGATGGTTAGCATAGCTTAGCATAAAGACATGAGACAGGAGGAACCAGCCTGGCTTTGTCCAGTGATCACAAAATCTGCCACCCAGAACCTCTAATTCACACATTAACAAGTTATATATGTTTGTTTGATTTAGGGCAGCATGATATTGTCAGAAACAATCATATTGCGATTGTTTTGACGGATTACGATTGCGATATAATTAACGATTAGTAATCATCATCATGACGATGCAACATTTCTTGGGGAATTAATTCTGCAGCTGTTTAATTCATACTAAAATCAAAGTGCTAAAACAATTTGTTGTGGTTTTACAAAGGGTTATGAGGCCGGGAACAGTAAGTTGGAGTCTCCGCTGGTTTCCTGGTAACCTTACAGTGATGACAAGACTTCAGGAAGTTACTGCTTTAGCTTTGAAGGTGTTGGTAAGCAGGTTTTGTTACATTTGCACTGAGCCAGGCTAGCTGTTTCCTCCTGTTCTCAGTCTCTCCGGACGCTGCCTGCAGCTTCATTTTGAGTGATATCAAGCCAAACGAACAAGTCAAATTCCCAAAACATTGAATATTCCTTTAAACCCATTTTTGCACTTCTATTCCTTTTTTCTTTTCTGTGTCCCCTCTATTGTATGTTATACAAACCCCTGTGTCGCTGATGTTCAGTGCGTTATAATCAGTTCCTTTAACACAATATCTAAGGTTGTACATATATGAGCCTATAGTCCTGCCTGCTGGAGGTCTTGGCAGGTCTGAGAAGCCCGAGGGCTGAGACAGGGTCACCCAGGATCAGACTGATTATCAGTCTGTTCCAAATATACCAGAGTTAAGGACAAGACAAGGACTGAGCGACTAACACAGACTTTCAAGATCAACTAGAGGTGCACATCAATAACATCTGAGCTTCTCAGCCTCACAGTGTTGGTTGGTTCTGTTTGTGTCGGGACCACAAGTCTTTTACTGTAAGTCCAGGACCAGGTCTTGGTGGTGGTCATGGTATAGATCCTGGTCCTTGTCCCTGCAGCCGTGCCCAGCCCTCCCACAGAGCGAGCAGGGGACCAGCTGTCACTGTGCTAACAGTCCGACTATTATTTGAGATTTAACAGCATCTTACTGTGTTTAGTTTCTTAGCCCAGTTTGACATCACATTGTCCAGATATACAGAGGCTCTGTGTCAGTAACAGGCTCATCTCTACGAGTTCAAACTTACTTTTATCAGAGCACAGTTTTATAAATACTGTGCTCTGTTGTATGTTGTTCTTTTGTTATTTAATTACATAATTCAACTTCATGTGAAGGAAGCAGTTTGTAACATTACTTTTAAGTTTACTTTTTACTTGTATTATATTGAATGTTGCATTTTATTTAACATTTGTTTATCTATTTGGAAGTTTTTTTGTTTGCAACTAATTGATTCCATATTTAATCCAATACGCTAATAAGTCATTAAACTATTTATTAAAAAAAATGACCTTTGATATTTACAGTTGCATCACAGCTCCAGCTGATGAAGATCATGTGATATGATATAAAAAGCTCCAGAACAGTTCCTATATGGACCTTGATGTGAGATTGTTTCCTCAAGGAAATATTTATTGTAGAATTTCCCAATAATTAATTTGTTTATCTATTTACATATTATGCTTTTTAATGATGTTTAAATATATGCATTAAATATATTTGCGCAGTATGTGTCTGTCAAGTTTATTTTGTCATTTGAACCATTAATTAAATCAATTCTCTTAGAACCAGAGTATAAAAAACATCAGAAATATCAAAACCATTTACAGAACATAAAAATAACATACAGGAGCAGGTTAGTAATATATTTAATATCAGTTTACAGTAATACAATAAAGTTATTTGACAAATATAAGCTACATTTCTGTAAATTAATCTGATTGAATTGCATCCTAAGCCGAAGGAAACAATGTCTTTTCCTCTTCTATCTGCTTACCTTTAATAAGGTGGATTTGTGTCACAGCTTGGGTCAACGGAGGCTGCACCCCTTCCCTCTGTGAGCACCCCCACACTGTTTCATCCATCTGTTTGCTCAGTGATAGAGCTATTAAAGGATTTAGATAAAACTGATTTACTGCCTTGTTCCTGAGAGTCAGGCTGTAATTGAAGAAGTAATTCATCCAGTGATGTGAGTTACACTCAGTGTGAAGGGGTAGAATGCAGGTCCAGCAGAGCAGGTGCCAAAGTACTTTACAGTAAATACGAGCAGCTGCACGATACAGTCAAAAAATCATATTGTGATATTTGATGACAGATATTATGATTACGATAAGAGTCATGATTAGTGGGAATTTTGTGCATCACGATTTTCATATTCAGTTAAAAAACTTCAAGTCAGAAATCTTAATGTGACTTTGATGACAGTTTGTTTTTATATACTACAGTAGTTTGGGCTGAACAAAGTCCATCAGTATGTGATTCTTAGGTAAAAAAAAAAAAAAAAAAAAAAGTCAGGCATTTACTGAGCAAGTGAAACTTGCACATTTGACTTGATATCTAAATATTATGAAAATCTAAATTTTGATTTGATATTTCATAGTTTTGACTTAAAAAGACACAACTTTTGACTTATATTGTGTGTAATGATCAATCCAGAATGTTTACTTATGTCATAGTTTTGAGTTCAAATGTCAGAATTTGACTTTGGCTTTTAATTAAGTGCTTGACTTGTCTCATTATCGTTACTTAGAAAGTCAATAGTTTGACTTAATATCTCATACTTTTACAAGATTACAAGGTACATTTACTGTCATTTTTATAAACAGTAGTATTTTCAGTTTAATCAGTCCCAACCTTTCATTTTTTTCACTTCCTGGAGAAAAGTATCTCCCACTCTGTAGTTTCCGGAGCTCTATCTTGACTTGAATACAACTCAGAGCCAGGGACGGCCTTTACGTGATGACGTTACACGTCTCGTCATCACGTCGTGCGTACGCTCCTGCTCCTGTGCTGTGCTAGCTTAAAGTGGCTACTTTCTGTACCGCCGCCCGCCTCCTGTTGTTGTGACCCGAGGGACACCAACTATAAATCCCGGTAAACTTTAATTTTCTCCAGAGCGCCTGAGTGTCCGTGTCGGGCCGTCGCCATGGCTCTGCAAGGCCCGGAGGAGCTGGGGGAGCAGGTCGAAGAGCCGGAGGATCTGGACGACCAGGACGCTAGTAGCATCTCTCCGGCCGAGGAGATAACTCTGCCTCCCGGGCCCGGAGGCGACGATGAGCCGGAGGAGGCTCTCCTGCTGCCCTGGGACCGCTTCTCCGCATGGCTGCACTGCATCTGCGTGGTCGGCTTCGACCTGGAGCTGGGACAAGCGGTGGAGGTGAGGCAGAGGGATCCGCCGGGGACAGCCGGGGCATGAAAGTCCTCCGCGGTGCAGCTGAAATGTGCCTAAGTTAGCAGTTATGGAGGGCTCCGACTACTTCCTGGAGTGGAGCACACAAACCTCCCAGTGAAGCTGTGTGTTTGGTCCTTTTGTTTAGCTGTTATTTGGTCTGCCAGTGTTGACATGTTTACTCACACGTGCCGCTAAAACGGCAGTGTATTTAGTTTTACTGTAGGACAGCGAGTCCGTTACTGGATATTGTTTATCGTAGCCAAGGTGACTAGTGTGAGCTTTCTCTCCAGGAGTTAGTCTGTTCCAGCATCATCAGTTCAGCTTCTCCTTTTCATGGATGCTAAAAGTCTCCATCACAAACACACACACACACACACACACACACACACACACAAACAATCCCACTGTTGGTCATCAAAGCTAACAACACACACCTGTGATCCTCAACATGAGTTTTGGATACAGAAGCAACAAGCTGATAACACACTTTGAATAAACATTGCATATGTCAACACAATTTCATACTGTTTTACTTTGTTTATATGTGGCGGACCCTGCCACCTTTCTAGCTTCAAACAGTGTTCTGAGAACCTTATTTTCCTCTGAGATCAGCTTGTTTATTCGGGTTATGGATGAAGTAAATATTTCGTTTGAGTTTGTATTATTACCTCATTAATATTGTCTGAGTTTGCATTTCTTCTCCAAAACTACGTAGTGCCCCTTTAATATACACTAATGTAGGTTCAGACTCCTGCCAGACTTTCTCTTTCTCTTATCCGCTGAGCAACACAAAGACTGCAGAACCTGCTTTCATTTTTGATTAGGACAGTTTGTCATTTTCATTTTCTGACTGAATAATATCCGTTTCCTTTCCAAGGAGAGCGCGTCAGCAAAATGTTATGGCTGTGGGGTTTACAGATGTTTTCAAAACACCATTTACCGTTTAAAGTTGTTGCTGATTAATTTTCTGATTAAATAATCGCTTGGTTGACTTATCATTGCAGCTACTTTTGCAGCAGTAAGTACTACTGCAAAAATCTGATTAAAGAATAAGTTAACAAGACGGCAATTATGATCAGACATTAAACCTTTAGTACTTTTTCAATATTTCAATATTTTCAATACTTTGTCCACTACATGGACTAATTTCAGTCAAAACCTGGTCATAGATGTTTTATCAAGATGTTATTTATAGCTGAACTTTACAGTGCATCAATCCACACTACCACACTACTTGTAAACTCTTTATCTGGAATTTTGTAACAAGTTTTAACCCAATACCTTATCACGAGATTCATAATATTGGTATATTTTAATATGTTGTCTGCTAATCGTGACAAAATCAAGTGAAGCAAAATGGCAGATTGCAGTTACAGAGAGTAGTGGACCCGGTGACATCAGACAGATAGATGCATGTTGGTAAAGACGTTTGAAACACTTGTGCTGATGTTGTGTGTTGTAAATGCTGCTGTGTGTTAACTCGGTTCATTTGTCTTTCAGGTGATTTATCCTCATCATTCCAAACTGTCAGAGAAAGAGGTGAGTCAGACTGACTGGGTGGGATTTTTAAATAAAAGACTTAATTTTAAAGATATATAATATATATTCTTTTTGTAAATAAAGTTATCACACGCTGTAATATTTTGCATATTCATCATAATGATAATCGTTAATCTCCTATTGCTATCTGTTGTTTGTCATTTGCGTTTGTTTTATGAATGACTGCATCAACCTGAGATGATGTGATAAAGAGGACAAAAACAATCAAAATCTTTTTTCTTACAGAAAACGAGCATCTGCTACCTTTCCTTTCCTGACTCCAACTCAGGTCAGTGTCCCGTTTCAGCCTTGTAAACTTCCACCTGACATCTCAGAGACCAATGTGAAGACTTCAGCTTGATTTTAAGATGACAAGTCAGATTAAAGGACGGGTTATGCAACAAAACCGCTCGTTCCTATGACTTGTTATCCGACCACATCAGAAGGCAAAAGAATAATAGCTCCTCAGAAAAGCCACAGTTGAAGTGTTGATCTCTGTGGTACATTCAAAAAAAGACACAGTAGTTGCATGAAGAATTAAAAAAGAGAGCTAGATAGAGAAGCAAACAACAATATAACATTTTTATTGTTTACTGTTCAGACAACACAGTGAACAACACAACATACTGTTGACCAAGATTCATGGTGTACGTTATTACACAGTTACTATTATTACTGTCAGTTATAGTCACCCTGAAAGGAACGGAAACCGAATGTTTTTTTTTGGTTGAACAAACTTTATTATAATTTCACACATTACTGTGTCCTGACAGACAAACTTGATATAAACTTTGCATGATAATAGCTAAAAAGTATACCCCGAAATCGGTGCACTGCTGCAACTCTATTTGCAATATTACAAATGTCATTGTGATTCTGAAACATCACCTGGAAGCTTTGGTTTCACTAGTTGCCTTTAATTTTTGTTTAAATTATAATTGTTTGGCTCAGCAGCTACAGTCTGAGACCATTTAGAAAAGCTATCAAACACTTCTCGACAATCAATGTATCACTGAGGTCAGGATAAAGTGCGGCAGGGATTGTTTTACACGCACATGTGAACACACACCTTTGTGAAATGATGTGTGTGTCTGCAGGTGTGTGGCTGTGTTGACTGTGAGTCAGCAGAGCTGACGTCCCTGCTGCCCTCAGGATGACGACAGGATTAGGACAGAATGCTTACAGGGCTGGAAGATAAATATATACTGTAGGTGTGTGTCAGAGAGAGACATTACACTCTACACCTGCAGCTCTCTCTCTCTCTCTCACTCACATAATTCAGTCTCACATCTTGATCAGAGCTGGTATCATTTGTCTTTAATTTACTTGATTTTTATGAAGGTCAGGAACCTCAAGTGCATTCTTAAAGGAGAAGCAGCCCATCATCTGTTGTCTGAACGGCAGCACACAGGATGTAAAGTACAGCGGTGAAGTGCTGATTCTCAGCTGTAGGAATGGGACCAAAATAGCGACAGAATTAGAATAAAAGTTTATGGTTAGCTAGTTTTATGGTTTTGATCAGGTCGTTAAACAGAGCTCAAACCAGCAGACATGAAACATTATCAAGCCAACTGAGCTTTAATCATCGAAGCAATAAATGAGCCAGATTAAGGTCTGAATTACAACATGACACAAGTGTCTTACACTGTTACAAAGTAGAGCTCTTTATATTTTTGTATGTCAGCAGTGGGGCTGCATGATAATAGCTAAAAATAAAAATTATTAACAAATCAATTATCTTGTGATTCCTGGAAATAAAGCCACTGTTCCTCCAAACTTCTGACTTTTCTGTCTGTGATGATCAAGTGAATTCCTCGACCTGATTTCTTCTTCACTTTCTTTTTTGCTAACGGGGTCCTCAGACCTCAGACACAGAAAATGCTGATCACAGTATCCACACACTCTAATTAAGGTCAACACAGAAATAAAATGAAGACAATTGGGAGCCTGTTAGGTTGATTCAGACTGAGACTTCAGCTACTGATGTCCTGTTTCATGCTGGGTAGTCTTGAACGCAACCCGACTGGATGATGTCATGGACTCTTGGCAGAGCTTTGGGAAGTGTGTCTGTGTCTGTGTGTGTGTGTGTTTTATCTGAAATATCTTAAACTCTTCTGGCGTGTCTGCTGGAGAATGTGCAGAGGTCACGTGGGGGTTAAAGGCTGGTCGGTGCTTCATCGTGCACTTCCTTTTTTCCTCTTTTTTTTTTTTTTTTTGCTTCCTCTTCCTGTTTGTTTAAAAATCAGGAGGAAACCAGGAAGACACTGAAAATACCTCATTCTACAATACAACAAAATACATTCTAAAAGTGTAGATTATGAAAACTTTTCAGAAAATGTTCCTAAATTACTGCTTAACAGGCTGTCTGAGTTTATGTCCAGCAGCAGTGAAATGGTTTGCTCCGTATTTAAACATGATCTAAAAAGCAGCTCGTACGCTGCACAGCTCCAATATCCTAATAATTTAATGCACCAGTAGACATTTTGAGCAAAACTGCTCTTCATCAGACTCAGTCTAAACTGTCTGTATGTTTTGCTCACTTTTGAATCAGCGCCTGCCCCTTTTCGGCTCGGATGTTCGTGTACACTTCTATTTTCGCTTCATACTTTACCCATAGATTTAAGAGAATTGAGGCTGAAGGTCATTTTTGTTTATGTTCGCTGATGACGAGGCAGTTGGCCTTTTTTAGAAAAGAGCTCTTGTAAATAAAGCTGCGTTTTTGACTCCAACCCAAGCTCCTTTGGTTTGAAATTGAAATTTTGGGATTAATGTTGATCAGACTAAAGCAAAGATAATTGTGCCAGGATTGTTGAAACAGTTAAAACAGAGGTTTTAATCATGTTGTGGTGGAATAATTGCCCCGAATCTCATAACGAAATGATTTTTCCACCTGTCCTGTCCGGCCAGAATAGAATAAAATAAGATATAAAGATCTTAAAATGTATTTTAACGATGTCACAGACAAAAAGTCAGGCATTGTGTTCCCATGGTAACTACACCGTCACTCTGCTGTGTTCCCAGGTTGCCTTGGCGACACCCAGTTCTGTTTCCGCTTCCGTCAGGGTTCCAACAGGAAGTCGTCGCTGGGCTGCTTCCTGGAAACCACCGACCGGGACGCACCGCCCTGTCTGAAGGTTGTGACTCACGCACACTCAACACACATAGATAGGCAGCAATATATACCGAGTCTGGTTAAATGATCTGAAAATCTAATCTGATTCTGTGTGTGTGTGTGTGTGTGTGTGTGTGTGTGTGTGTGTGTGTGTGTGTGTGTGTGTGTGTGTGTGTGTTGCAGAGGGAACAGGGCCATTACTACGGTTACGTGTACTTCCGTCAGGTGCGAGACAAATCCCTGAAGAGAGGATACTTCCAGAAGGTCAGTGTCAGACTGCAGCTCACCCTCACCACAACAAAAACTATGTTTCTGGGTGTTGGACTGTTGATCCTAAACAAAACATTTTATAGAGAAGTTACCGAGAAAATAATCAATACTGAAATATATAATGATCAGTATGCAGTATATTCCTCACGTTACAATATCAAACATCTTACAGGAAGGCTCAGTGGTCACAGGTTTAGCAGGAAACACTGATGTAATATTAGTTATATTCTCGTGTCTCTCTTTCAGTCTCTGGTCCTGATCAGTAAGCTGCCCTATGTGACCTTCTTCCACTCCCTGTTGAAGATCATGGCTCCAGAATACTTTGAGAAACAGGAGCCCTGCCTGGAGGCTGGTACGTCTGATTACCTGTCTCTACCCGTCTGTCTCTACCTGTCTGTCTCTACCTGTCTGTCTCTACCTGTCCCGTATGTGGCCACCAAAATATTAAAGATATAAATGTTGTAATGCATTTTAGCTACTTTCCACTGAACAAATAGTCCCTCTTACAACTATCCACCATGTAATTTAGGAGTTCATCAGGAGAAGAAATCTGTTTCTGGAAAGATGTGATGCTCTTCTGTTTTTCCACTGACATTTTTCTATTATTGTTAACCTCCATTGTATTGTGTTGAAGGCAGAAATCTCAGATCTCTCAAAACCTGGACAAATTGAACAAAAACTGTCAACGTGGAGGGATTTATTCATCTCTCGTCTTTTGTAAACTTCTTTGTAATTCCAGTTAAGATCAGATAAATGAACATCTCACTGAAACACTTTCAACAAAGCCTGAATCAGTGTTGTCCCAGTGAAATATACATTCCTAACTTCATGGAAGAAGGATTTATTGCAGGGTAGTTGTATTAGACTGTCAGCTGAGTGCGGATGAACTTTCTTAACTGTGTGTGGCCTCATGGTGAGAGCTTTGATCTGTGAAGAGTGAATTCTGATTCAGATCGCTGTTGTTGTTGATTGACAGCTTGTAATGATATAGACCGTTGGCCGACGCCCCATCCTGGACGAATCCTCACGCTGCCCATCATGGGCGTGGTCATCAAGGTACTCAAACACACGCACACACACAAACACACAAACTGAATGAGTGGAGACAGGTAGATGTGTCATTTTGACGTGTCAGGGCAGGTAAAGCACAGGTGCAACTGATAACATTAGCGATGGCTCATGAACTCAGCTGGGCCCTGCAGGTAATGTTAATGTAATTAGTTACACCTGCGTTTGACAAGTCAGAATGTCCTTCAGGAGAAATCCTGTTGAGTTTCTTTTAACCCTTCTGAAGCACAGGCAGAGGCGGTTCCTGGACTTCCTTTTTTTTGTGGCTTCCGTCACATTTTTACTCATCCCCAGCTTGTTTTTCACTGCAGAATATAAACGTATACCTCTGTGGATAGAGCACAATCATGAGACAAAAAGCAGCTTGCACACCGCACAGCTCCATCATCCAAATTATTTACTGCAACAAAGCAGTCGACCTTTCGAGCAAGTGACACTGCAAAAACGTGATTTTGATTAAATATCACTACGTTAAGCTTAAATATGGTCATTTTTCCTGACGTAGGCATTTGTCACACATTACTCATGGTTGTCGAAATTTTAAAAAATCCAACGATAATTTCTGTTTTTATAGTTTCTGATTAAATTAACAGAAACATGGCTTTACAGCCCTCCACGGTTTTTCAGATTTTTCAGAAGGCTTTAGTTCTGCATGTGACTAGTGTGTTGTTATCAGTGGGACCACTGGTGAACTGTGATCACTGGACTAAGGTCCTGTTCTACTGAAGAAAAACATGGCTCAGAACACAACCACAACCAAAGCCACCCTCATGAAAGTACGCTGTACTGTGTCAACAACATTTTTATCATATTTTGGAGCATAAACAAGTGATAGGATGCCCAAAATACCACAACTGAGTGACTCATGACTCGTGTTCTATCCTTGTGCAAACAATCATGCAGACAAAACTAACTAACGTTTTCACTCCGATCCGATCTGTGATTTCAGCGAGCTGGAGCAGTGTAGTGTTAATATTCAGAGTAATAATCTGTGTTTAACTGTTTTCTGATGAGTGTTTAACTGTGTGCTGCTGCAGGTTCGCATCCCAACCTGTTACGACAAACCAGGAACCTCACAGCTGGTCCAGTCCGGGCAGGTGATCACACACAAAATCACACTCGCACGCGTAAAAATAGTAGTGTTTTCTAAGTGAAGAAGTTGTATTTGTCATTGTGTATTGTGTAATCTTTACATGACGTGTGTGAACATAAAACTGAACATGTGATTACTGTCTGTCTGTCTGTCTGTTTTTTCAGAGTGACAGTCAGGTGTCCATCGTGCTCCCAACCATCCATGAAGTCGACCTCTTCAGGTGAGACCCACAGTCACATGTCTGTGTCACACTCTGTCCCCACCTGTTGTTCAGTGGTGGTATTGCAGTAGTTTTCCTCTGTTTAACCTGCTGATGCTTGGTGAGGAAAACCATCTTTTCTCCTAAAGATTACCTGCCAGAAATGGTTTTTATGGGACAGAATAAAGAAAGACTTCATTGCAATTTTCAGTTTGTGTTTCTAAAACTAAAACTGGAACTACTCACTTGTAGAGTCGGTGTCCTTATTCACAGAACTCCTCCACAGGGTCAGCGTGACCTGCATGAATAGTCATGGTCACTATTAAAAGGTCAGTTTTACTGTTTTTGTCACAGCACTGTCACCCTGCTGTGTTCATTTGCCTATTCTGCATTCAGGTCAAAAAAGGACAAGAGCCACCTCCTGCTCACATTCAGGTTGCTTTGTTTATTCTGCTCTCAGGCAGCTCTGAAAGGACTCCTGAAGTAGAAACAGGCCAGAAAGAAAACAATAAAACTGGATGTGACTAATGAAAAACAGCAGTATAAAGCAAACTAACAGAGGTGTTTGACCTTACCAGGAGTATTTGGAAACAAAAAACACCTCCTGCTTCGTTCAAGATGTGTAAAGTCGAATAAGAAAACTAAGTCAGGTCAAAGCTTTTATTGTCATATGCAGAGTTAACGAAGGAAGTTTCCCTCCACAGTGACATTCTTCCTTTGCCTTTCACTATAAATGCTGAAAACACGAGTTAAAAGTTAGAATAATATATAAGAATATATACAGAAGATGTATATAATGGTGATAAATGGCCATTATCAATACCAACGTACAGTAAAATACAAATGCACAGTATCATACAAAATAAAAATCGATACAGATCTAAAATATCAGTGCAATAAATGAAATTCTGCGCAAAAACTCACATATAGTAGTACATACGAATAGAAAAAAAAAACCCAAGGTGTTCAAGAGCGGAGCTAGCAAAGATGCCTGCCATGGTGGGCGCCATCTTGGACAACTAATGCTTACTGTGTACTCCCAGTCCAAAATAAATATTCAGCAAAGCAAAGAAATTGTATTTATTTGTTCTGTCAGTAAAATTTGTGCTGCGAAATCAGAGAATAACTAATAGTTATACTAACTATAGCTATACTAACACTAATGTCACCATATTGTGTTTTGGTAGGGAAGGAAACAGTCCTATATTCTCTCTAAACCTTGAATTTACTCTCTCTCTTTCTCTTTCTCTCCAGGTGTTTCTACCCAGTGTTCTTCCACATCCAGATGCTGTGGGAGCTGGTGTTGCTAGGGGAGGCACTTGTTGTCATGGCGCCGTCGCCAGCAGAATCATCAGATACTGTGCTGGCATTGGTCAGGTGAGTTGGAGAGGGTTTGGGGCAGGCCATTGCAAATTTGAAGTTTAATCAACTTCAGTGTATTTAAAATGTCCAGAACCAAGTCTTCATGTGTCTTTAGTACAGCTAAATGTAGCATTTCAGCTCACTGGTGGACTCGGAGGGAACACTGAGGGGGCAATCACAGTGAAAATGCCTTCTTGGATGCCTTTCCAGCAGATCTCAAACATCCTGAGTCCACCCATGTTTCACATCATGATCTCAGTTTTAAGTTTTGGGCTTTCTTGGTGAACGTTGTTTCATTTTTCTTTTCTATCAGTGCTGATTGTATTTAGTTAAACTGCAGCTCTCTGTCCATAAAGCCACATGGAGGTTATTCAAACATTAAGATGTCTCTGTCTCTTGTCTTTGTCTCCCTCTCTGCAGCTGTATCTCTCCTCTGCGTTACTGCAGTGACTTCCGGCCGTACTTCACAATCCACGACAGCGAGTTTAAGGAGTACACCACCAGGACGCAGGCTCCGTGAGTAACAATGAACCCCGAACCACAGTAGTGATGAGTAGTCATTCTGTTGGCTGCTTAATTAGCAGCACTTCAGATGTGTTTAGGGAAGGGCCGTGTCTCAGGGGCCTGTGTGATTCCTACTGGTCCTGGGGTTTTAACTAAAGAACTTTTGTAAGAAGAAAAACTTACTATAAGTCTGATCCTGAGAGGTTCGATGTAATGTAGTCGTGACTTACCTGTAGCACACACTGGATGCTCCATGCAGTCAGAGAAAGTAGCTCGGGGTCCACTAGCTGGGATGTTGTGATACGTTTGCTGTTTGTTCCTTGTTGCTGTTATCACACACAGATATTTGTTAGTATTTGCTGAAGTTAATAATTGTAGAGTCAGCTGTGATCCGTGTCTCTGTTCTCGTCTCTTTCTACAGGCCCTCAGTCATTCTGGGAGTGACCAATCCCTTCTTTGCTAAAACCCTGCAGCACTGGCCACACATCATCCGCATCGGAGACATGAAGCAAGCAGGTAGATGATAACGCTACAAGTCAAGAAGTTTTAAAATGTGTTGCTTGTCTTTCATTTATAAAAGACAAATGTTAATGCAGTTAAGGACAACTGAAAAACCTCAGAGATGTACACTGTACACAGAAACTGAAACTTACCTGAACTGTCTATCTAATGTTTCCTCTTTCCATCTGTCGGTTCCTCTCAGGAGAGATGGCCAAGCAGATGAAGGTCAAGAAACTGAAAAACCTCAAAACTCTGGACTCTAAACCTGGTAAATACTTCATACTCTTCATTATTTTGTCATGTGAAGCGCCTCACAAAACTGCAGCTCACATTCAGCAGATTCTCCACCAGAGGGAGCTGTTCAGTCACTGTCAGACCAGCTTCTGTTTCTTCATCTGTGTGTGTGTGTTGCAGGTGTGTACACTGCATACAAGCCGTATCTGAACAAAGATGAAGAAATCATCAAACAGCTTCAGAAGGTAAGACCTCCATGTCCTGCACATCACTTTACTTCTTTTGTTGAATGAGTGGAGCGATGCACTTCAGTCCTTTTTAATTTCTGTTTGTTTGTTTTTCAGGGCGTTCAACAAAAGAGACCCTCGCCGGCCCAAAATGCAATTCTTCGGCGCTACTTCTTAGAATTGACGCAGAGCTTCATCATTCCTCTGGTAGCGAACAATGATTTTTTTAAATTATTATATCTGTTTGTTTCCCAAGATGGTCTCATAGTGATATGGTGCTGCTTGTGTGTCCCAATGTCACCTTTTTAATCATCTATGATAGGAGCAGGGCCGATGATGTTAACAAAATACTCCATCATTAGTCATCTTTGGGCCCCACTAAAGGATCTCAACCCCCATGCTGAGAAACACCGTTCTAAATCAAGTGTTTCCTGTGTTCAGTCAGTGCTGCCGCAGGGTCGACCTGAAATAATAACTCAGTGAGTGCGTGTTTGTGTGTTACAGGAGCGGTACGTGGCCAGTCTGATGCCCCTGCAGAAGTCCATCAGTCCCTGGAAGAGTCCTCCTCAACTGCGACCGTTCATCCAGCAGGACTTCATGAAGACGCTGGAGAAGGCTGGACCTCAGCTCACATCCAGACTGAAAGGAGACTGGATAGGACTCTACAGGTACACACACACACACACACACACACACACACACACACGACTTCATTTAATCCTGCTAAAAAAATGCAACACGGTTACTGGCTCATATTAGAGACGGGCCTTTATTATAATTCCCCTTCTTTTATATACTGTATGTGTATTTCATTATAATTTAATTTAATTTGCTGCTGCTCAAACATAGGCTCAAATGGCAAATTTACTTCCTGTTTGGTAGTATTTTAAGATAAAACATCAGCAGGAAGTGTTGAGTTTAATTCATAGTAAAGCCATGCAGAACGCAGCCATATATCAGTGTTGTATAAATGCACATTATCATCCCGAGCATCATGTGTGTTTTTTCTTTGCGTCTGAAGGCATTTCCTCAAGTCTCCCAACTTTGACGGCTGGTTCCGCAACAGGAGGAGAGAGATGACCCAGAAACTGGAGGCTCTGCACCTTGAGGCGCTTTGTGAGGAGGTGAGGCGGGATGGGAAAAGCGAATGAGCGTGACAACTTGTAATGTTGTCTTCCTGAGTTTCCTGCTGAGAATCCAATTCATGCACCCCTATTTAATGACGCCTGGGAATAACTCATCCTCATTAGTATCTGTGTGTGTGTGTGTCTGTTTGTCTTCAGGATCTGCAGCAGAGAGTTCAGATGCACTCTGAGGTGGAGACGGTCGACCTGGTTCTGAAGCTGAAAGACAAACTGGTCAGTACAAACTCATCTGAGGCTCATTAACTCTGCAGCTTTCTGATTTATCACAGTTGTTGCTGTTACTGATAGAAATGATCATCAGAAGTACGGAAATAAGTCCAAAGTTGTAATAAACCAGAATTATTTTAAATCTACTAGATCTGAAATGCTTAATTGTAATGTGTGACTAGGGATTTAATTTAAAACAATAGATGATTAGCGTTAATAAAATGTGTATAATGATTATAACACTGATATTTACACTCTGGTGCTTTCTGCTGCAGACTCAGGCGGAGAAGGAGCAGCTCCCGGTGCGTCCAGGGACTGTGGCCAAACTGAGAGCCCACATCGAGGCCGTCATCCTGGCCTTACCAGAGGACCTGCAGGGCATCCTCCACAAGCCCTCCACACCCTGACCTGTAACCCCTCGGTCTGCAACTCTAACCCACGTTTGAGCTTGTTTTAAAGTTTGGGGGTTAGTGGCTCCCATGTGGATGGACCCCTGTTTACTCAGACTGGATCACAGTTTGAGGACCTCGTCTGGTCTAAAGTGGAAAGCACACGGTGCATTTTTGTTTCCCTAAATTTACATCCAACTTCAGTTATATTATCTTTTTCCCTCAAACGGCTGCTGTGGCAGCTCGGTGGATTTCAGACCAAATCTGTCCCTCAGTGATCATGTGGTATACAAACAACCAGCTGGAGCAGGCCGCAGCTGCCCGACGTGAACTCCTCTGAAGGGTTTTCAGAAGGTGGAGCAGCATTTAAAAATCACGAGGAGACATTATGTCAAGGACGGAGCTCTTGATGTATCTCTGATTCGTCACAGCTTCGGTCTTTCAGCGTGCAGCTCACTACTTAAGGTCGGTCTGAGTCTGCGGTGGCCTGTGTGCAAAAGGATTTATCATCAGCTTGGAGGTAAGAGCAGGAAGATGAGCCCAGCTGACCTTTGACCCTCAGCATTTTTACCTCTTGACATTTTGATTTCCACTTTTTTTAACTTGACGACGGACTGCTGCAGTCCAGTGGAACTGACTTTAGGAGTTTTTCATCCATTTTTAAGAAATGTTTTTTAAAGAAGTGCACTTCATCGCTAACCGGACCAGTGTGCCCTTCTCACACACACACACACACACACACACAGTTATGCAAACAAACTGAACCGAGCAGAGCCAAGCAGTGCTTTATAATTAAATTTTACTACAGTGTTAAAACACACACACACACAGAGCATTAAGCACCAGCGACCCTGTAATAACTGTCGATGCAGTAATCGGCTCTTGTCTGGTGTGCTGCGGGAGCCGGTCACACCCCTGTAACCACGTCACATGATCTCAGTCTGAGGAAATATTCAAAACTGTCCTGAAATGTTCAAAAATCTTGGTGCGGGCTGTCATATTTGTACTTTTCTGAAGACTGAATTGACTCTGAATCACTGTTTTTTTATTCCAACTGACTGATTCTGAGCTCTCCCAAAGGTTGAGGAAAGTCTTTAGCGTGCTGGCCTGTGAAACTGTGGAGGCCTGTTTCTGCCAAGAAAAAGAAAACCAATGAACAGTTAAAGGTGCACTATGTAGATTTGAGGAAGAAAAGTGGCTACCTTTCTAGGGTCAACAGGTGCTCTGGGGACCTTATTCCCCCCGAGAACGACTTGTTTATATGGAAATATATCATTGAAATATAACTGATTATTACCTTCTTAAAATTGTAAATATTAACTTTCTAATGTTGATTTTTTTCCACCCTGAAACGACATAGTGCTCTTTTAATTTTCATCAACTTCTAAAATACTCAAAAATGTTTGGACACTAACTTAAAGACATTTCTTTGTCTTTTTTAAGTTAAAATTATGAGACGCTAACTCAGATTTATGCAAAAATATGAAATCCCAAATTAAGACTGAATGAAGTCAGAGTACATAATTTGAGTTATTGTTAAAAGTAATAGTTTTGAATTATGAACATGAAGTCTGACAGCTTTTATTCATTCACTTTGAGTTACCATGAATATTTTCATTTTTGTCCATTTTAAATATTTCATCTGTTGTTTTTCTTTTCCTGGCAGAGATGAGCTTTTATAGTGAAACTTCTTTGATAATCTTGAGCTCGACGCAATACTACTTTCCTCACTTGTGACACAAGAAATGTATTTACTCAATCCGACTTCCACACTGCAAAAGTCATCTAATTGGATTAATTATGATCTTAATTCATTTGAGATTTTACTTTAAAAGATTATAATTTATTTGGTGCTGTGTAACATTTTGTAAGAGGATATTTTTAGCTCGTTGATTTTATGATGAAATCAAATGTCTCCAGTGGCTCCAGCTGAATGAAGCTTGGTACTAACACACGACTTACATACACAGATGAACCTGCACTCCCTCTTCACAAGCTGCTCTTTCAGACTCAGCTGACATTTCTATCTGAGACAGTCGAGGCTGGTTTCTACTTGGGACATGTTGCGTGACAAAAATGAAGCAAAGTCAATAGTTGTAACACATTTTGAGAGTTTGTATTCTCACAGATGACGTTTGTTTCTCTCGACTGTGACTGGACGTGTGATTATGTGGTGAGAAAACAGACGATAATATAAAAGTCTCATGTGCTGGTATCTGAATGTAAACACATATACGTGGGGCATGGCCTGTGGTTGCTGTACTAACAGTGTTTTATACATTATTATACTATTCCTGAATCCTCATTACAGTTTACGACAAGATTATTTAAGCCTTAACAGTCTCAGATTTTCCCCCCCAATTATCACGAGTACATTAATTTGAGATAAATCACATATTATAGAATCGTGACAAAGTTAACTGACATTACAATGTTTTTCATGCTTCACCTATAATGAGACGTGTGTGTACAGTATGTTTCCAGACAGCAGTTAAACAATTACATGTTTATAGAAATTCAAAACGCATTGCAACCCCAAATATTGAGTTTGGTATGGAAGCCCATTTGTGCCAGTGAAAATAAGCTGAGAATGATTTAAAAAATAAAGAAAATTAGGATGTTTAGTATCTTGATTTTGACTTGTGATACTAGATTAATCCATAACTTGGACTAAAATAAAAATAATCTGGAGTTAGTATTCAGAAACCTAACTTGGTAAATCTTTAAAATTTGACTTGGGAAAGAAAATACTGATTTAATTTTGTCAAGATCAAAATAGTCACAAGTCTGATTTACTAAATTTCATAATTAAAATGTATATTTTATCCACTATTTCATAATTTGAATTTGGATTGTCAACATTAACATTTAATCGTTTATAATTGGGGCGTATAAATCTTGTTTATGATTATAACTTGACAATCCTGACTTACCACTTTTATTTCTGTCACTCCAAACTATTTTCTTCTTCTTTTTTGTATTTTGGTAAAATGTGCTTCCATAGTTCCTTGATAGATTCAATTTCCAGCTCTCACATCAGTTCACCTCCACAAACTGACAGAGAAAACTCCTGCAATAATGTCTAATAACTAACAACCAGACATGTATTAACCAGCGTGCTTTGAGGAGAGGTCCTTCAGATGATTGGTGGCCGCACAGTGTTTAGTAAACTCTGTGGTGGCCTGTGTGCGTTACCCAACACTACAGCCAGCGTCGTTTTAAACTGATATGTAACAGGAGCGGCTCTTTTGGTTTGCTGGTGCCTTACAGGAATGAGAGCAGAACACAATGAGAGCAGAACCAAAGACGATGAGTTAATCTGAATGAATGAGTTTTCCTGTAAAGATATTAAGAGCAGTGCTTCTTTCACTGCCGCTCACGGCTCAATGTTTGTTCTTACACTAAACTAAATTCTTTCTGCTGAAGCACCACTTGAAACTGAACTCTGACGACCCTCCTGCTCAGGATCCTCTGTGTTGCCTTCAGACAAAAAACATATCTGAAGTTTGTTTTTAGTTGGTTTCTCAGATGCGTTAAAACTAAATCCTGCAAAAAGTCACAGAGTCCTCTAAAGTAACAGAAACCCAACAAACTCCGTTCTAAAAAAGGGATGACTGGCACTGCTGAGTCCATCAAAGCATCGTTTTGCTGTATGTTTTAGCCCATTGACTTCAAATTGTACTAATTTATCCACTTCAGACTTACATTATTCCTCTACAAACCATTTGACCATTACAGGTCACATGTGGATGTTGAGAAAAGAGTAATGTCATTATCGTCAATTATTAAAATTGTTCAAAAACAAAACAAAAAAAGTGTTCTAGCAATTTTGGGGTTAAAGAAATGAAATGAAAATCATTCATCTTAAAGCTTTTTAGGCCTTAGTTATGTGAAAACAAACATTCCTGGACACCTAACATTGTAAGAATTAACACAACCATATACTGAACAATGACAGCAATAACAACTAAACAGGTCGTTTAATTTATTACGGTAATTTGTATCTTCAGAGTGTAAATGAATTTGGCTTATTAGAAGAATATTTGTGGTTCTGGTTTTTGTAGTTTTTTTTCAATATAACACATTTTCAAAATGTTAAATGGACCTTTTTTGTCAGACATATGGATTGTGTTGTTCTTGTGTTACTTTTGAGTCATTTTCCTTTAAGCCATCTTGTAAAATGTCGTATAAATCCTTTTTTTATTGTTTTTGTTGAGCAGAATTGTAAAGAAAAATAATGAAAATATGTGTTGGGTGGAAAAACCTGTGACATCTGGTTGTTGGGCAACCATGTAAGTTTTATATTTGTAAAAAAAAAAACCGAACGTATTTTAACAACGTAGAATTTTTTAAGGAGGGCTATTCTCGTATTCCACTCTGTAGAGAATGAAGAGTTTTGTACATAATGGTGTAAAGTGAAATAGCAGCCCAGATGTACAATAATTATTTTGCTATTAAAACAGATGTCTTACTAAATACAGAGATATAAATAAGAACTGTTCAATATAATGTTCATTTACCTTTCTTTGACTAATTACAATGTTGTTGAGACACCTTGACATTTTGAATTTGTAGTTAGTTTGCCAACAGCCACCATGAGAATGGAAAAGATTTAGCATTTCTCTTCACTGAGCCGGAGAATATCTCACTCACGTTGTCAACGTTTGCCAGAAAAACACTGATATAAGTTTTGCGAGCTGCTGATATACAGGGTCAACTCTATCAGGTTTAAGTTACGGGTTTTGGTGACCGTTCAACGAGACGACGTCACTGACGCGACTGTTCGCTGCGTATAATTATGTATCGTCACAGTCTTATATTTCATTAGTTTTACGACAAACTGCAACTCTGAGGTTGAAAAATTATCTTTTAAATTGACAAACAATTGCTAACAATACTTTAAAGGCGTTATTCGGTCAAAGTGCCAAAATATTTGACCTACACGTAAATCAAGTGCTGTTGGAGAGAAAAAAAAACAAGACACTACAAATTCAAAATGTCAATGTAAGCCAATACAAGCTCATTTAGCCATTATGTTGCATAGCTACACATTATTTTGCTCCACTGACGATGTTTGTTAAAGCCATATTAACCACTACACTAAACCACTCCTATGGCCTGAAGGACTACAGTTTTAATAAAAGAAGCCAGAATAGGCATTAAGTTGCTCTCTATTGTTTCACATGATGGCCTATTGGGGTTTTTGTAAGCAAATTAAAAAATGTTTATCACATTCTTCTGTTAAACTTATTGTAACTTGAAGCTTTTTTGGAATATATTCACTGCTGGTTGTCTTTCATGACATTGTTTTGCTTTTACAGTATTATAATAAATTCACACAGCGGCCATTTTGAATATTTGGGAAGTCTAACTGCACTACATAGCCTCTTCATGTCACAGTTTTCAAGTGGAAAAACATGTTAAAACAAATAGAATCCAGAGGAATATACAGTAGGTCCACATTTTAATATTGTAGCCTGTAACGTTAGCTAGTGTTAGCTCGCACTGGGTAGCCTAACGTTAGCTAAGTCTTGTACTGTAGTGAGCAGCTGGTTAGCTTTCCAGCTAGCTGTTAAAATAAAACCATTGGATCTTTTATTCATTCTAGTTTCTGACCAAATTATCAAGAAGGCTGCTGTGAGAATAACGTCAGAGGGAATTTTTCATGCAACATTTCAGGTTTGGTGAGGTCCTTGATTGTATTTGTTTATTATTATTTTGCTTATTTTCTGTTCTGCACTGACAGTAAGAGCTGACATGACTTCAACCATGGTGGTTATTTTTGTCATTAAACAGACAGCTTCCATTTTGATGAATGTTTTGCCTGTTTTCTGTCACTGAGGTTTGTATGATTGTGTCCATTTTGAGCATGCGGATAACAAAACTGAACAAAACTTAATAACTGCGCACAAATTCTTAAATCGTACGCTCAAACCTGCTTAAACACACACAGCAGCTTCATAAAATAAAGAAAGCGTTTATTGGACAAAAAAATGAACATACGCCCCCGAGAGCAGGAAGAGTCATCAACATTTTTAACTGTTTTCCAGGAAGTTACAAACTCCTGTAGAGCAATAAAGCTTCTTTACACTTTTTAAAATGTAACAAACCAAAATCATTACTACAAATCTTTAAACTGAGCTGAACAAAATCAGTCAAATCAGCTGGGTGGTATTTTATTTCGACCTCTAAAGAGTGTGAGATCCATCCTAAGTTAATAAACTTAACACACGTTAGAATTTCACAAAATGTTGTGGGCACGTTGGGGGTTTGACCTAAAATTTAGGAAAAACAAATACACTGAAAAGAACAATATAAAGTCAAAGATGTTATTAAAAGTTCATTCTGGAAATATAATCACATACGTTTATCAAATCAGCGATGTTTGAATTTCATTAATGATTAACTATGGATTGGATAAATGCTCAAATGATCATTCTTGTTGAGGAAATCTCGATGAAGATGAAGAGCAGAGGATACAGCTTTTCACACACACGCCTCTGTATGTTTCATTAAAGCAGATTTCCTTTTCCCTCTTCTCTTTCATCCACATTACCAAACTTTCTGGTCTTCTTCCCTCCCTTTGGACGGCCTCTCCTGCTGCTGATTTGCTGTTTCGCCTGCCACTCATAGACGTCCTCCAACAGTGCGTCTCCTCTGGGAGAGTAGCTGATGGAGGACCAGGTGAGGACGGAGCCGCGGTACGGCCTAAAATAAAAAACAAATAGTAAATTAATACTATAATAATAATGTATATAGGAAATTACATTTAATGGCAAAGTAACATTGTGGTATATCCTGTCAATCATTATTCTCTCATCATTAATTCCTCTCATGTGATTTTCTTACCTTCCTTTACTGCTTTTATTTGTTTATTTTATAAATCTAGATCTCGATGTCACTAATGCGACTGTTGGCTGTGTATTGTCTTAATTAATAATTAGTTTTTAGGGAAAAAGATACTTTAATTGTTTGTACATCAGTCTTAAACCTCACACACACACACACACACACACATACCCGTGGACACCGCTGGTCATGTAGTTGAAGACTTCTCTGTAGCTGAGAGGATAATCCCACATCTGGACGTCTGTCACCTGACCATCAAAATCTGTAAATTCAATCACAGGCTCACCTGACCAGACATACTGAACACACACACACACACACACACACACATGGACACACACGGACACACACAGCAGATATATGATATTAGAGACATGATGAAGATTAAATACATTAAACTGTCGATGGACCTGTAGTCAAAGCCATTTTCAGACATGGATTATTGCAGGATTCATTTATCTGTTGAGTCTGATTATCAGGCTAAAGCTACAAACATGCTGAACAAGAGAAGTTTGGTTCAGTATGCATATATATCCTCTGTTCTCACCTGATTAGGTATCAGCTTCCTGATGCTGATGTTGGAGCCACTAAACACCTGGGCCACATTCTTCATGGAGTCCAAGGTGAGGCAGACTCTGCTCCAGATGTCCGGTCCGATGTTTGACCAGAATCGTATGCTAGATGTAAAGCTCAGCGTGTCGTATGAGTTAAAGGTTAGTGTATAACCAAGTCCATTGCCGCTCAGCTGCAAATGGTTCCTGGATCGACTGAGTGTGAAGATGGTGGGATAACTTGTTTGTACATAGTCAGTGAGGTAACGCAGACACACGGACACACCTGCAGGGATCAGTGGACATAAGTGATCAACTATTTTAGTTGACAAAGTAAAAAACACATTGACACAGTTGTTTTGTTGTTTAAGAACATGAATAAAAAAGGACAATTTGTAATGCAGCTGGTATCAGCTTCCACCACAACACAGAAATCCCACAGAGCCCCTTTAAACAAGTGCTTCATTTGTCAAAACATAACTATAAAAAACATCAGAATCATGATTTAGTGGCCAAGAGCGGATTAATATCATAGTAAATATTTGGCACATATGGGTATTTTAATCTTGTGATGATTGTGGTGGCCCCTTGTGGACAATAAGGGTAGTGTTCCCATCACCTTGTGTCATAAAAATCTTGATCTGGCTAGAATCATTTGTTCACTCTGGTGGTTTTCCATCACAGTTCTGCTCTGTTTATGATCTGCGGTCATGCAGACCAGTGCTGTCTGCCCAGCATAGAAGATAACACATGCTAAGTAAAGCAAGTGTAATAAAAAATGACTTGACATATGAAATACTCTCAGTCTATCTGCCCTCTTGTGGTCAGACTTCACTAAATGCAGCTTTAATATGGAGGACATGATGAAGAAAATAATTATAGCCTTTTGACGGAGGAACACTGATGGAATCTGTTCCTGTTCTGCCTCCACACGAGAACCTAAATTATATCTTCTTATAGCAGCAACATTTTGGATTTCATATCCTGACACTGTGTTTCTGTTTGGTTATGAAGGGTAGTTTGTGAATAGACTTACCTCTGGTAGAAGGTGCTGTGGTGGTGGTGTAGGGACGCTTGGTGGTGGTGTTGGGAGCGTAATGCGTGGTGGTGGGAGGTTTGGAGGTGGTGGGGTAATGCGTGGTGGTGGGAGGTTTGGAGGTGGTGGGGTAATGCATGGTGGTGGGAGGTTTGGAGGTGGTGGGGTAATGCGTGGTGGTGGGAGGTTTGGAGGTGGTGGGGTAATGCGTGGTGGTGGGAGGTTTGGAGGTGGTGGGGTAGGGAGTTTTGGTGGTGGTGAGGGGACGCTTTGTGGTGTAGGGAGGGGTGTTGGTGTAGTAGGGACTGGTGGTGTAGGAAGGAGTGGAAGGCCAAGAGGGTGGAAAGAATGAAATTCCTCCTCTATAACGAGACAAAGTGAACATCTTCCCGTTTAAATTTAGTCCATGAGGTCCTGCAGAAAGAGAGAGGGAGACATGTCAGCATATATGTAAAAAAGTGCTTTTACTAATGCATCCTATAAATGTTTCGCTTTAATAGCTTTAATCTGGAGGACATGATGAAGAAAATAATTATAGCCTTTTGACGGAGGAACACTGATGGAATCTGTTCCTGTTCTGCCTCCACACGAGAACCTAAATTATATCTTCTTATAGCAGCAACATTTTGGATTACTGTGTTTCTGTTTGGTTATGAAGGCTAGTTTGTGAATAGACTTACCTCTGGTAGAAGGTGCTGTGGTGGTGGTGGTGTAGGGACGCTTGGTAGTGGTGTTGGGAGCTCCACTATAACGAGACAAAGTGAACTTCTTCCCGTTTAAATTTAGTCCATGAGGTCCTGCAGAAAGAGAGAGGGAGACATGTCAGTATATATGTAAAAAAGTGTTTTTACTTATGCATCCTATAAATGTTTTGGGGTTTTATGTGCTTGTTTTTAATCATGACATATCACATTTATATGTAAGGGATAATGCCCGACGAAGTGTCCATTATCAGGTATCAATGGATGACGTGGAAGCCAGAACCATCAGACGTTTTTCTCAAGCAAGAACTCTGTTTCTGTGACAACATCTGAGGGTTTGACTAATACCTGGAACAATCATCACCACCCCATGAGGTTCTTATGCAATTATAAGGTTCTTATTAACATGAAGGTCCAGCAGCCAGTAGCTCCTCCAAGTTTGCTACATTTTTAGTTTTTTTAACAAACATTTTTTCGGCCTTATTGTTGAGACAGGCATTGCCTATGGCAGAAGTACTGTCATCATCGTTGGAGAAGAAAGCAGGTGTTTTGGATTAAGTACAAAAGACTTTGAGAACATCACGGCCCACGGCGTCTGTTGACCATCCAACCTGACCTGCTTGACCACCCCAGGCAGGAAGAGAGTCAGAATAAGAGCAAAGCAAAAGCATCACTGTAACATTAGAGAATAGTGCATTTGTTGGGGACTATTTTCTGCAGTGGATTAATACACATTTGGTGCTCCAGTGAGTATTTTTGGCAGTGGGATGGTCAGTGAGTGTGTGTGTGTCTCACTGATGTGTTTTTGGAGCTCTATAAATGCTGTAAAAAAATTGATGTTTTGCAGTAAGTGTGTGAGAAATCAACTTCTGCTTTAACTGAAAATGATACAAATGTCGACACACAGGTGTGTCAGTCAAACTGCGAGATTTGAATGCGGTCAAACTGGCTTTGCAAAACAAGCATCATAAAGTGGAAGTGTTTTTGTGTCCGTGCTCTGTCACCACTATCCCTGAGTATAAGTCACGTATTACATTGACTCTCCCTACTGTAACAAAGTCTTTTTAAAATAGGTCATTTCACTTTATACTTGAAGGCTGCGGCGAGCAGTTAGTGAACTGTCTTTTCTGGTTTTAAAGGCTGCATACAGTAAAATGATGTCATGTCCATAGCTCTTTTTATTTATATTGTATTGTAGATTAATCGGCCTAATGATTATATAATACACCGAACAAGGTCGCTGTATTTGCAGACGGATGATGCAATCCACTCACCCACTTTTTACTTTTATCTAACTACATTTAACTTGTACTTGAGTATAGTATTCAAGCATTATTTCCATTCCTGCCAGAATCCACAATTATTCTTTTTTTGTTTTGTCATTTTGAGTAGCCCCTCAGTTTCATTTGCGATGGCATAACTGGACAATATTGTCATTGGCAGCAACACACAAAAAATAATTGTGAAGTCGTTTTTCATGCAGAACATGAGGCATAATAAAATTATTTATCCAACAAACTCGAAGTTGAAACACCTAACCTGTTTTTCTACCACACACACACACGCACGCACGCACGCACGCACGCACGCACACACGCACACACACACACACACACACACACACAAACATTCACTTATGTACTTTCTGGACATGTTACAGTGTGAGTTCCTCTGAATAAAAGTGTGGTTGTGTGTTGTTTATATAAGCTGCATTTCACCAGGAAGTCATTTATGTTTATTTGTATTTAAAAAAAAAAATATTTTAAATTCATTTTGGTGTGTGTGCTCACCTGGTGTCGTCAAACTTGTCGTTGGTTTTGGAGATGCTACATTCACCAGTGCTGAAATCACTGCCATCACCAGAGGAGCATGAACCAGCTTCATCTTCATCCTCGCTCGGCTGATCAGAGTCTCTGCAGAAGTGTCTGTGTGTCCTCACTGTGTGAAAGTGTTTATCCGTCTGCACTTCCTTCCAACACTCTCATTTCCTGGTTTAAGTCTTAAGTTTCATTTCTGTGTGAAGAAACTCCCCCAGTCCGTCTCTGATTCAGTCACACTCCACTTTTCTCTCCCACCAGTGTTGTTTTAGCTCAATAACAGTCCAGTCTTTTACATGCTATCATCTGTAGGCTGGTGTGTAAGTGGTACAGGACAGGAGAAAATGAAGAGAGTGGGTCTCTTGTCTACATGATCACTCATTGGCTGTTGTAGGCTCTAGGGCGGACATAGAAGCTCCTATCTGATCAAATGAGCTGCAAATCAAACGACTGCAATCTCCGGATCTCTGGTGTAGAGGGATTATGTCATCTGCTGTGAAATCTATTTTGATGAGTCTTCTTGCAAATAAAAGCATGACATATGTACATATACAGTATATGTGTGTGTGCATGTGTGTATATACGTATATGTATAAACATATATTATTATTAATAATAATAATTAAAAACTTTCCTGGAACCAGAAATGAACATACGCCCCGAGAGCAGGATGAGTCATCAACATTTTTAATGGTTTTCCAGGAAGTTACAAACTCTAAAATACCATAAAACACCTTCAAAACAGCTGTTTTTAACACTGTTAGGCCTGATACTGCCGTATAGGTGAGATATGGAGCAAGACATATGTGATTTAAACACTAAACTGCGAAATGCTCCATTATGTTCACCGGATAGCTGCTAACTACAGTCCTGCTCACCATTATTGGCACCCCTTCATTTTTTGCATAACCTCTACAGTATCGTCAGAAATAAATGGAAATGTACCAAATTTATATCATCAGGATCTTTTAATTGGAGGTCCAAAGTAATTTAACAAAGAAAATTGTTTTTTCAACTTACATATTGTAATTTCAAAGAAGAAACAGAAAAAACAGCATGTGCAGCAATAATGGCACCCCTCTTTAATATCTGGTTGCACACCCTTTGGCAGTGATGACAGCCTCCAAATGTTTCTTATACGCTTCTATAAGCTTCTTGCACTTCTCAGCTGGTATTTTCTCCCACTCTGTCTTTGCAAATTGTTCAAGCTCTTGAACGTTTGCAGGTTTCTTTTCCCCAATGGCAGATTTCAGCTCATACCAAAGATTTTCAATCGGATTGAGATCAGGACTCATGGCTGGCCATTTTAAAACAGTCCATTTTTTCCTTTTCAACCATTCCTGCGTGCTTTTGGATGTGTGCTTTGGGTCTTTGTCTTGCTGGAGGACCCATGATCTTCGACTCAAACCAAGTTTTCTTACACTGGGTAGGACATTTCGCTCTAAAACCTCTTGATAATTCTCTGATTTCATGATTCCTGTGATACGGTCAAGGCCTCCAGTACCAGATGCAGCAAAGCAGCCCCACAGCATTATGGATCCTCCACCATGCTTAACTGTTGGTAGGGTGTTCTTTTCCTTGTAGGCTTCATTGCGTCGTCTATAAAAAAACTGTTGGTGTGCATTGCCAAAAAGCTCTATTTTTGTTTCAATCTGTCCACAGAACATTTTCCCAGAAGGATTGTGGTTTGTCCAGGTACTCTTTGGCAAAGATTAGTTGTTCCTTTTTATGTCTTTTCCTCAGCAGTGATGTCTTCCTTGGCCTCCGCCCATGAAGCCCTGTTTGGTTTAGTGTGCGGCGTATGGTACTTGTTGAAACCATGACTCCAGACTGTTCCAGGTTGGCCTTCAGGTCTTTGGATGTTTGACGTGGTGTTTTTTCCACCATTCGCACCAACTTTCGAAGACTTCTCTCATCAATTTTTCTCTTCCCCCCACGTCCAGGGAGGTTCTTGACAGTTCCATGCTTGGCAAACTTCTTAATAACATTACGCACTGTTGAAACAGGGACACCAAGGTCTTTGGAGATGGCCTTATACCCTTTGGAGGTCTTGTGTTTGCCAATTATCGCACTTCTGATGTCCTCAGACAGCTCCTTTGTCTTCACCATTGTGACAAAGGAACAGGGGATAACAGATGGCTTTTTAAAACAGGGAAGTCATCATTCATTGGCTAATTCATGTCACATGGGCACAGACAATTTATCACAGATGATTCTCATTTGTGATTTACCACAGGTGAGTCACAATGTGTTTCCATACTGATTTACAGCAAAGGGTGCCAATACCAGTGACACAGCAAGCTTTAAGTTTTTCTATTTTTTCCTCCCATTGTTAATTGTTTTATATTGTTGTTTATCATTTGCTCTTTTGTATCAAACACGAGTTCTCTATAGAAAAAAAATGTTTCACTTCAGAAAATATTCCACATTATGTACTTAAACTTCATGGGTGCCAATAATGGTGAGCAGGACTGTATGTCTGTCTGTATGACCATCAGAATCAGCACAATGCAGCTACAATGTGAACTGTAGAGCTTCGTTACTCCTTTTTAAAATTTAACAAACGAAAATCATTACTACAAATCTTTAAATAGCTGGGTGATATCTTATTTGCACCCCTAAAGAGTGTGAGATCCATCCTAAGTTAATAAACTTAACACACGTTTGAATTTCACAAAATGTTGTGGGCACATTGGGGGTTTGACCTAAAATTTAGGAAAAACAAATACACTGAAAAGAACAATATAAAGTCAAAGATGTTATTAAAAGTTCATTCTGTAAATATAATCACATACGTTTATCAAATCAGCGATGTTTGAATTTCATTAATGATTAACTATGGATTGGATAAATGCTCAAATGATCATTCTTGTTGAGGAAATCACGATGAAGATGAAGAGCAGAGGATACAGATTTTCACACACACGCCTCTGTATGTTTCATTCAAGCTGATTTCTTATTCTCTCTTTTCTTTACTTTTCTTTACTTTTCTTTACTAGAACTTTCTGGTCTTCTTCGATCCCTTTGGACGGCCTCTCCTCCTGCTGCTGATTTGCTGTTTCGCCTGCAACTCAGAGACGTCCTCCAACAGTGCGTCTCCTCTGGGAGAGTAGCTGATGGAGGACCAGGTGAGGACGGAGCCACGGTACGGCCTAAAATTAAAAACAAATAGTAAATTAATACTATAATAATAATGCATATAGGAAATTACATTTAATGGCAAAGTAACATTGTAGTTTATCCTGTCAATCATTATTCTCTCATCATTACTTCCCCTCATGTGATTTTCTTTCCTTCCTTTACTGCTTTTATTTGTTTATTTTATAAATCTAGATCTCGATGTCACTAATGCGACTGTTGGCTGTGTATTGTCTTAATTAATAATTAGTTTTTAAGGCAAAGAGATACTTTAATTGTACATCAGTTTTTAACCTCACACACACATACGTTAACACACACACACACACACACACACACACACACATACCCGTGGACACCGCTGGTCATGTAGTTAACGACGTCTCTGTAGCTGAGAGGATAATCCCACATCTGGACGTCTGTCACCTGACCATCAAAATCTGTAAATTCAATCACAGGCTCACCTGACCAGACATACTGAACACACACACACACACACACGGACACACACACACGGACACACACAGCAGATATATGATATTAGAGACATGATGAAGATTAAAGACATTAAACTGTTGATGGACCTGTAGTCAAAGCCATTTTCAGACATGGATTATTGCAGGATTCATTTATCTATTGAGTCTGATTATCAGGCTAAAGCTACAAACATGCTGAACAAGAGAAGTTTGGTTCAGTATGCATATAAATCCTCTGTTCTCACCTGATCAGATATCAGCTTCCTGATGCTGACGTTGGAGCCACTAAACACCTGGGCCACATTCTTCATGGAGTCCAAGGTGAGGCAGACTCTGCTCCAGATGTCCGGTCCGATGTTTGACCAATATCTTGTGCTAGATGTAAAGCTCAGCGTGTCGTATGAGTTAAAGGTAAGTGTATAACCAAGACCATTGTCGCTCAGCTGCACAGGGCTGCTGGATGGACTGAGTGTGAAGATTGTTTGTACATAGTCGGTGAGGTAACGCAGACACACGGACACACCTGCAGGGATCAGTGGACATAAGTGATCAACTCTTTTAGTTGACAAAGTAAAAAACACATTGACACAGTTGTTTTGTTGTGGGATTAGAAGGGATTTAATATATATATATATATATATATATATATATATACATATACATTCTCCATCCCAGTTCTGCTCTGTTTATGATCTGCGGTCATGCAGACCAGTGCTGTCTGCCCAGCATAGAAGATAACACATGCTAAGTAAGGCAAGTGTAATAAAAAATGACTTGACATATAAAATACTCTCAGTCTATCTGCCCTCTTGTGGTCAGACTTCACTAAATGCAGCTTTAATATGGAGGACATGATGAAGAAAATAATTATAGCCTTTTGACGGAGGAACACTGATGGAATCTGTTCCTGTTCTGCCTCCACACGAGAACCTAAATTATATCTTCTTATAGCAGCAACATTTTGGATTTCATATCCTGACATTGTGTTTCTGTTTGGTTATGAAGGCTAGTTTGTGAATAGACTTACCTCTAGTAGAAAGTGCTGTGGTGGTGGGGTAATGCGTGTTGGTGGGGTCGGGGCGCTTGGTGGTGGTGGGGTAATGCGTGGTGGACGGGTCGGGACGCTCGGTGGTGGTGGGGTAATGCGTGGTGGTGGGGTAGGGACGCTCGGTGGTGTAGGGAGGGGTGTTCGTGTCGTAGGGACTGGTGATGTAGGAAGGAGTGTAAGGCCAAGAGGGTGGATAGAATGAAATTCCTCCACTATCACTAGACAAAGTGAACATCTTCCCGTTTAAATTTAGTCCATGAGGTCCTGCAGAAAGAGAGAGGGAGAGATGTCAGCATATATGTAAAAAAGTGTTTTTACTTATGCATCCTATAAATGTTTCAGGGTTTTATGTGCTTGTTTTTAATCATGACACATCACATTTATATTTATGGGATAATGATTTTTTCGGCCTTATTGTTGAAACACGCATTGCCATTGGAAGAAATTCTGTCATCATCATTGGATAAGAAAGCAGGTGTTTTGGATTAAGTGCAGCAGACTTTGAGAACACCACGGCCCACAGCGTCTATCAACCATCCAACCTTACTTGCTTGGCCACCCCAGGCAAGAAGAGAGTCGGAATAAGAGCAATGCTAATCCAGTTTGGTTTAAGGCTGCTGGCTGATGTCTGGTCACAGGAAAAGGAAATGAACGCAAAATGGGACTCAGGCTGGAAAAACAATGTGAAATCAGAGACTGTTGATGTGCCCACAGACATACTTCTTGAAGCTTGTGTGTGACAGACAGGCGCCATCCTGTGGTGTTCAGAGGATGATGCACCGATGGACAACACAGTGTTTTAAATAAGATATACAAATGTTTTTTTCTTTTTTTTTTCTAACACTGAGGTGTCTGAAGCCATTTGATGCCAATGATGCTCATTTAAGATACATGCTACAGCTCATTGCTTCACTGGAACTAGTTGAGGAGTTCTTTAGATTTAATTAGATTTAATAATGTCACCCTGCAGCCAATCAGAATTGAGTATTCACCCAGTCCATGGTATAATATACAACACAATAGCCTACTGCATTAATCAGAGTGAATTGTCTTGTAGCATTATTTAAGTAGAAGTTTGGTGACAAACTAAATTTTTGTTATTTTCAACAAATCTCAAAAAGACCAAAAACAGAACCCTGTGGGTCGTTTCAATACTTTCTGTCTTCTCTCCTCTGCCTCCCACTGAGTACGTAAAAGTTTAAAAAACACATCGTAAATTTATAGTTTTCATTTTTAAAAATGCTCAGTAATTTTTCTAAAACAGCTGGTTCCTATAGTTTTTCCGCAAGCATCATTGTAACATTAGAGAATAGTGCATTTGTTGGGGACTATTTTCTGCAGTGGATTAATACACATTTGGTGCTCCAGTGAGTATTTTTAGCAGCGGGATGGTCAATGAGTGTGTGTGTGTCTCAATGATGTGTTTTTGGAGCTCTATAAATGCTGTAAAAAATTGATGTTTTGCAGTTAGTGTGTGAGAAATCAACTTCTGCTTTAACTGAAAATAATACAAATGTCGACACACAGGCTTGTCAGTCAAACTCTGATATTGGAATGCGGCCAAACTGGCATTGCAAAACAACCATCATAAAGTGGAAGTAAAATGGTTTCTTTTGTTTCTGATGGTTTTGTGTCACCACTATCCCTGAGTATAAGTCACCGATTACACTGACTCTCCCTACTGTAACAAAGTCACTCTTTGTGCACTGATTTGAGAATTTTTAAAATAGGTCATTTCACTTTATACTTGTAGGCCGGGGCGAGCGGTTAGTGAACTGTAAAACAATACGTAACAATGCAATTAGGGCTTGGCCATATATCATTATTATATCGCTATAATGATCTGAGCTTGTCCTGCACATCGTCTTAGATTTTGGATATCATTACATCATGATATGGCATAAGTCTTGCATTTTCCTGGTTTTAAAGGCTGCATACAGTAAATTGATGTCATGTCCATAGCTCTTTTTATTTATATTGTATTGTAGATTAATCGGCCTAATTATTATATATATTATATATATTATATTATATATATTCTTTTTTTGTTTTGTCATTTTGAGTAGCCCCTCAGTTTCATTTGTGATGGCATAACTGGACAATATTGTCATTGGCAGCAACACAAAAAAAATAATTGTGAGGTCGTTTTTCATGCAGAACATGAGGCATAATAAAATTATTTATCCAAAAAAACTCGAAGTTGAAACACATGACCTGTTTTTCTACCACACACACAAACACGCACACACACACGCACACACACACGCGCGCGCGCGCACACACACACACACACACACACACACACACTAACATTCACTTATGTACTTTCTGGACATGTTGCAGTGTGAGTTCCTCTGAATAAAAGTGTGGTTGTGTGTTGTTTATATAAGATGCATTTTACCAGGAAGTCATTTATGTTTATTTGTATTTTAAAAAAATATATTTTAAATTAATTTTGGTGTGTGTGCTCACCTGGTGTCGTCAAACTTGTCGTTGGTTTTGGAGATGCTACGTTCACCAGTGCTGAAATCACTGCCATCACCAGAGGAGCATGAACCAGCTTCATCTTCATCCTCGCTTGGCTGATCAGAGTCTCTGCAGAAGTGTCTGTGTGTCCTCACTGTGTGAAAGTGTTTATCCGTCTGCACTTCCTTCCAACACTTTCATTTCCTGGTTTCATTTCTCCCCCAGTCCGTCTCTGATTCAGTCACACTCCACTTTTCTCTCCCACCAGTGTTGTTTTAGCTCAATAACAGTCCAGTCTTTTACATGCTATCATCTGTATGCTGGTGTGTAAGTGGTACAGGACAGGAGAAAATGAAGAGAGCGGGTCTCTTGTCTACATGATCACTCATTGGCTGTTGTAGGCTCTAGGGCGGACATAGAAGCTCCTATCTGATCAAATGAGCTGCAAATCAAACGACTGCAATCTCCGGATCTCTGGTGTAGAGGGATTATGTCATCTGCTGTGAAATCTATTTTGATGAGTCTTCTTGCAAATAAAAGCATGACATATGTACATATACAGTATATGTGTGTGTGCATGTGTGTATATACGTATATGTATAAACATATATTATTATTAATAATAATAATTAAAAACTTTCCTGGAACCAGAAATGAACATACGCCCCGAGAGCAGGATGAGTCATCAACATTTTTAATGGTTTTCCAGGAAGTTACAAACTCTAAAATACCATAAAACACCTTCAAAACAGCTGTTTTTAACACCGTTAGGCCTGATACTGCCGTATATGTGAGATATGGAGCAAGACATATGTGATTTAAACACTAAACTGCAAAATGCTCCATTATGTTCACCGGATAGCTGCTAACTATGTCTGTCTGTATGACCATCAGAATCAGCACAATGCAGCTACAATGTGAACTGTAGAGCTTCGTTACTCCTTTTTAAAATTTGACAAACGAAAATCATTAATACAAATCTTTAAATAGCTACGTGATATTTTATTTCTACCCCTAAAGAGTGTGAGATCCATCCTAAGTTAATAAACTTGGGAAAAACAAATACACTGAAAAGAACAATATAAAGTCAAAGATGTTATTAAAAGTTCATTCTGGAAATATAATCACATACGTTTATCAAATCAGCGATGTTTGAATTTCATTAATGATTAACTATTGATTGGATAAATGCTCAAATGATCATTCTTGTTGAGGAAATCACGATGAAGATGAAGAGCAGAGGATACAGCTTTTCACACACACACCTCTGTATGTTTCATTCAAGGTGATTTCCTTTTCCCTCTTCTCTTTCCTCCACATTAACAAACTTTCTGGTCTTCTTCCCTCCCTTTGGTCGAAGGCCTCTCCTCCTGCTGCTGATTTGCTGTTTCGCCTGCCACTCATAGACGTCCTCCAACAGTGCGTCTCGTCTGGGAGAGTAGCTGATGGAGGACCAGGTGAGGACGGAGCCACGGTACGGCCTAAAATAAAAAACAAATAGTAAATTAATGGCAAAGTAACATTGTGGTATATCCTGTCAATCATTATTCTCTCATCATTAATTCCCCTCATGTGATTTTCTTACCTTCCTTTACAGCTTTTATTTGTTTATTTTATAAATCTAGATCTCGATGTCACTAATGCGACTGTCAGCTGTGTAGTCTTTATAATTAGTTTTTAAGGCAAAGAGATACTTTAATTGTTTGTACAACAGTTTTAAACCTCACACACACACACACACACACACACACACACATACCCGTGGACACCGCTGGTCATGTAATTGAAGACTTCTCTGTAGCTGAGAGGATAATCCCACACCTGGACGTCTGTCACCTGACCATCAAAACCTGTAAATTCAATCACAGGTTCACCTGACCAGACATACTGAACACACACACACACACACACACACACACACATGGACACACACGGACACACACAGCAGATATATGATATTAGAGACATGATGAAGATTAAAGACATTGAACTGTCGATGGACCTGTAGTCAAAGCGATTTTCAGACATGGATTATTGCAGGATTCATTTATCTGCTCAGTCTGATTATCAGGCTAAAGCTACAAACATGCTGAACAAGAGAAGTTTGGTTCAGTATGCATATAAATCCTCTGTTCTCACCTGAATAGGTATCACCTTCCTGATGCTGATGTTGGAGCCACTAAACACCTGGGCCACATTCTTCATGGAGTCCAAGGTGAGGCAGACTCTGCTCCAGATGTCCGGTCCGATGTTTGACCAGAATCTTATGCTAGGTTTCAAGGTCAGCGTGTTGTAACTGTATGAGTTAAAGCTTAGTGTATAACCACCGACTTGATCGATGTACACCTGCACAGGGCTGCTGGATGGACTGAGTGTGAAGATGCTGGGGTTACTTGTTTGTACATAGTCGGTGAGGTAACGCAGACACACGGACACACCTGCAGGGATCAGTGGACAGAAGTGATCAACTCTTTTAGTTGACAAAGTTTTAAAAAACACATTGACACAGTTGTTTTGTTGTTTAAGAACATGAATAAAAAAGGACAATTTGTAATGCAGCTGGTATCAGTGTTCAGATATTCTGTCATGCTTCAAGTCAGCCTTGGCTTCTTCAATATGAAACCTTAAAGGGGATGTGACTTGCACGTACTCGTTCCTCTGGAGGTAGTGTCATTTCTCATTGATCAGCTGGAGGCAGCATGTATACAAACTACCCAGCATAGCTACTGACAGTCCTATCTTTCTACATAGAGTTTGCCTTTGATTATGATCAATAATCAATAAAGATGATGACAACAGCTCTGTTTGACTGCATATGAGCCCTTTCCACATTATAACTATATAATGAAAAATATCTTTTTATAACAATAAAAGTTTCAGGTCATAACGTGCAGCAGCAATACACTTATTAAAGATATTAATAAGTAACTGTGTAACTGCCTCTGTGTGATCGGAGCCTTGTCAGCTGTCTGATCTTCACTGCGCATGTGCAACTCTCTCAACAGAGATCAGAAAGAAGTGAGATGTCTCACTCCTTGGCAACATCTGTTTTTCAACACCAGATGAAAAAACGTCCTTAATTCAGAATATTATTGATGAAGAATTATAATACAAGTTTGCCATGTTACAGATGTAATCTGAGGTATATGATATGCTGCTTTCTACTGTTCCCTGTTTTATGTGACACACAAGGAAAAAATCAACAGACAGGCAATGTGAAAAGAGTGAAGAGGTTAACCCGGGTTAAAAAACCTGCGTATGCAGGCTAACTTTGGTGTAAAAGTGGTATAAGTTGATCTGCCCCCTTGTGGTCAGAAATCACTTACTGCAGCTTTGATCTTGAAAACTTAATGACGAACATAATTCTAGCCTTTTGACGGGGAAACGTTGTGATGACTTCTGGTCCAGTTCTGCCTCTTTTCCACACAAGAATCTAAATTATCTCATCTTATAGCAGCACGTCTTAACAGGAGAAAAATATCTGGGAGCAAATGTGTACAATAAAATATCATTTTGGATTTCATATCCTTACATTGTGTTTCTGTTTGGTTACGAAGGCCGGTTTGTGGTTAGACTTACTTCTAGTAGAAGGTGCTGTGGTCCAGGGATAGGAGGTAGAGGTGGGTACGTCGGTAGTGGTGTAGTAGGGACTGCTGGTGTAGGAAGGAGTGGAAGGCCAAGAGGTTGGGGAAAAATAGGGTGGATAGAATGAAATTCCTCCTCCATTATAAGACAAAGTAAACATCTTCCCTTTTAAATTCATTCCTTGAGGTCCTGCAGAAAGAGAGAGGGAGAGATAACACACAAACCAGTTGTCATTTTAACTAACAAGCTCAAAAACTGAAAAAAAGGTTTTCCAACACACACACACACACACACACACACACACACACACACACAGTGTGAGTTCATGTATGTGTATGTGTGCTCACCTGGTGTCGTCCACGTTGTCGCTGGTTTGGTCTTACGTCTCTGTGTTGCCAATGCTACATTCACCAGTGCTGAAATCACTGCCATCACCAGAGGAGCATGAACCAGCTTCATCTTCATCCTCGCTCGGCTGATCAGAGTCTCTGCAGAAGCGTCTGTGTGTCCTCACTGTGTGAGAGGGTTTATCCGTCTGCTGGCTGCACGTCCTTCCTACACTCTCATTTCCTGGGTCTGACATCAGCAGCCACTTTAAGTTTCATTTCTGTGTAAACAAGAAAGTCCCACTCCCCTTTTGTCTCCCACCAGTGTTGCTCAATAACAGTCCAGTCTTTTACATTCACTCTTGTACTGTACTTACTTATGTATTTTTACAGTTTTGAGGTACTTAAGAATTTATTTATCTTATTCCTGGACTCTTCTGTAAAATTATCCTTAAACACATTTCCCCAGTCCGGCCCAAAGTAAATTAAAAGCTGTTGTTGAACCATTTGGAGTACATGCATGGTTTTGTAATGCTTGTTTTTCAAAGGTGATTTTCAGGTGGCTGGCAAAAAAAATGCCATTTAATGACATCAGAATACCCCTGCCTGAGAGTAACATTGGATTTCCATATTTACACTAACTTTATGCATATAATATGTAAAAAAACAAACAAATGCTGAGGTGGCAAACACAGCCTAAAACAGCCTATTCAAAAAGCAAAATGCATAAAACTACATAAACCTGCATAATTTCCAAGTTTGGGGCTTTAAAAACTGATATAAATTATATATTACTGGATTTGAAATCTCATTGACAACATGATGCATCTATCATCCGTAGGCTGCTGTGTAAGTGGCTCAGGAAAGGTGAGAAAGAAGAGAGTGGGTCTCTTGTCTACATGATCGCTTATTGGCTTTTGTAGACTCTAAGACAGGCATAGAAGCTCCTATATACTGTATATATATTCCTCTTCTTCTTCTTTTTATTATTATTATTCTTATTAATAGTAATTATAACAATAATAATAAACTTTATTCATAACACCAGCCATCTTTCTCAAAAGATATGCACCACAAAAGACTTTACAAAATGACATTTGTGGCCCCTTCGTGCTGCACATACATATAACATACAAACATTTAAATTAGAATAAAATAAAATAGAATGAAAAACAATTCAAACTAACATATACTGTTCTTACATAACTATATACATTGATAAAATGAGGAGGAAGAGTTGAGGAAAAGAAGCGGCTCTGCAGAGTGAACAGGCCCAGGCTTTTTCACATTATTTATCATCTGTCAATAAACCAGATAAAGTTTACGATACAGACAAGTCAGATATAGTTCATGGAGTGTTGCACAATCATCAATGTCTTAACAAACTACATGATGGAAACCAGATCATTCAGAGAGATGTGTGCAGCAAAGAGGATGTCTCACTTCGCTGTGAACCACAAAACACACCACAGTCTGCTCTCTGTGTGACAGAGACACCACCAAAGTCACGTCCTTTGTATTTTTCTGGGAATTCGAGTATAAATACTTTAATCATGTTGTATTTAGGAAAAAGTACAAATAGCATTCAGAAAATACAACTGAACAGTTCACCCGATTAAAATTCAGATAATAAAAAAGGTTGAGGCTTTGTCGTGGGGATGGTTTTGATCGATGGCCTCGTGTTTACAGAGCTGTGTGTCAACTTCTCTTTTCACGGATGTTTGCAGAAGCCGCACACAATCACAAACTGGTAGTAATGTGATATTAACATCCATCATCCTTCAGTTCATTTCTGTCAGCATTTTAGAAAAGATGTGTTGGCAAAATCCCTTCAAATGAATCTACAAAACACATTGTTATTTTTTTAATATTAATAATGATTATTACTGTTATTTGTTTGCTCGCTGAGCGTTAGATGAGGAGATCAATTCCACTCAATAACAAGCAAATAAGAGTTTCTCACAAAAGGTTTTTCTTTACTAGGGAAAGATCGTCATCATGGTTTAAAGAAACCAACGTTGAATGTAAAACAGAAAACAAACAGTCAAAGTCTAACATTTTATTGATCCCTCCATCCACCTGGTCCTCCAGCCTCTGTGGCTCTGTAACGCCACACTACTTCCTCTTTTGTCAACTTTATGGCCTCTAGAGGACTTTAACATAAACAAATGTTATTTGCCTTTTGCTTAAATGTCCCACGCTGTTGTTTTCCTTGGAAGAATAATCTCTCAACATTAACTGTACTGTGTTTTAGTGTTTTTATATTACCAAAAGATTTTTCAGCTAATCAAATCACTACTAAGTAACCACCACCTAGACCAATGGATCTCAAACTTTTTTAAGTCAAGAAAAAAAACAAAAAAAACAACAACATACCGCATAAGACACATCTGTTTTTATTCTAGTTTACTGCTTCTTCTATTTTATATGAATTTTTTTTTTAATGAAAATTCAGCATTTCTTTTCTATAGCTTCCATGTCATGTGACCCAGTGACTCCAAACCAAGGCTTAGGCTTATAAGATTGGTTGATTAATCAATTTATTGATGATCAGTTATTGGAAAAAATGAATCTGTGACTGTTTTTACAGTGATAGAATGTAAGTACGTTTACTCAAGTAAGTACAGTTACTCAATTACAATTTTGAGGTAGTTGTGCTTTACTTGAGTATTTATGTTTTATGCAGCCACAAAATATATTAATTTAATCAAGTAAAAAAATTCAGATTAACGCAAAAAGAAAAATTATTCTCAGTTAAAATTGTATAAACCTCAACAAGAATAAAATGCTCTCTAAATAGTATTGCATCAGTGATAATTAGCCTATCTACTGCTATACTATATAAATTTACATAGTACTTTAATTAAGCACAATTTTGAGGTACTTGTACTTACTTGATAAATTCCATTACATGCTACTTTTTACTTAAACTTCACTCCATGTCATAGATAAATATGTTTTAATCCACTGTATATATTTGACTGCTTTAGTTTATTTACAGTTTCAGCTTATTAATACAAACTATAATCAACTGATGATGCATTTTTATATGTCAGGATGAGATTGTATTCAAATTGTAAATTCACAAGACATCCAGCAGTGTGGAAAATAATTAAAATTAGCTCCATCTTTACCAGCTGCTACATTAAAGTTATAACACATTGATTCATCAATATTCATAATACAACAATATATTATATACATTTGAAGAGCTTACTTGTATATTTAGAGACTTTTTTTGAATGCCGGACTTTTGCTTGTAATATTCGTAGCCAAAATTTCTACACTATGGTGTTGTTACTTAATTAAAGGATCTGAGTTTCCTCCACTACTAACAGAGGTGTAGTGGGGAGTTGGGGAAGCTTTGTTACTAACTTTTGCCACAAGAGGGTGTGTTAGCGCTGGGCCTGAGCTCCTGTCAGGACCAAACCAATAGATGATGTCACACCTTGCTTTATCTTTCTTTATATAGGTCAATCTATATCATAAAGCCAATGACTAAAACACAATCAAGTGCAGTCATGAGACAACAGATGAACAGAAAGGACCATGGACAGTAATGTACTTTAAAGTATACATTTTTGCAGAATAACGGCAAAAGAATAAAATCATAATTCTGTTTTTTTTCCAAATGTGCTACATTTGCATTTTTATTTTGATCTTTTTTTAAATGGTTTGTTGTTTTTGTCTCACAACTGACAAAGAAACATGAATTATTAGAGTATGAAAGAAACCTCAGAGAGGATTTAAAGATGGCTCACTAAAGAATCATACAGACCAATAAGCTTTTTACACTGGTTGATTTATATACAGATTTTAACATGGTGCTGTAAAAATGTATACAAAGGGGCTTATATACATACTTTTATACAGACTAATTTGAAAGATGTGTGAGCCTCCTTTCCTAACAGAGGGGGAACAGTATCTGACAGTAATACTCCAAGCTGTCAGGATGCGTTCCCCCTGTTGTAAATGGTCAAATTTAATGACATCAGCCAGAAAATCACAGGACTTATCTGTTGTGGGGAAATAAGTCAAGAGTATGAATTTGAATTTGCTGTCAGGAGTTGCTTTACCTGCTATAATGGAGCTGGATTTAAGATAAATATGATAAAATAGCGATTTATAAATGAATGAGCATACTTTCTTCCAAAAGTCCATAATATTCAAAATGAAAAGTCTCTCACAAATATAATATTTTTTATTGATAGAAATGACAGTAGTTGGTTGTGTTAATAAAGACATAAAAACACAAACATATGTGCTGTTGTCCCAGTTTAAAAATATAACTAGACAGTCCTGAAATTTGGATTTCACTTCTACAACACAACATCTTCAGATAAAACTCGCTAAAAAATGTCAGTTTTGAGCCTCAGCTCTCTCCACAGTGCCTCTGTGGTACGAGCACAACAGCTCGGGGGCGAACTTTTTGTGAACGCGCATTTCCTTCGCCCTTCGGGCCATTTCGGACAGGGGCGGGACTAGGGGAAACAAATCTCGATGAGAAAAACAGAGCTCGATACAACACCAGCTTTTTTGAAAAGGAGGAATATTACGCCTCCGTTTTACAAAGACAAGGCGGCAAATTGCAGCCTTTACCTGGCCGCAAATGTGGCACATTTAAAACATTTCCAGGAGTGGGTAGTTTTACAAGCTGTTAAAACGTAATGGCGTCCTGACAGACACAGACAAAAATTAACTTTTACGAACAAGTCTGGAAGAAGCAAAAATACTTGCCCATTGTTTTGTTTTTCAGTAGTTTTATTTTTTTGACTGTTGTTTCTGTTCTATACACTTTTTCACGGATACAAAACCAAAAAAAAATTAAATAATACATAATAATAACAATTTTGATTATCCATTTCACAATTTTTTTGAAATAATGATGATTTTTTATTTGTATGTCTTTCCAGGGGATGTGGTCTTCAGTAGAGTGGTGTAGTTTGTAGTCTTAAAACATGAAATCAGTTCGCACTTACGGTTCCCCTCATCTCAAAGGACGAAGGTTTTTGAATTGGTTTTTAGTTAAATGCCTAAAATAAGGTCTGTGGTTACCACAGACTGAAGATATTTACATGTTTTGTTCTACGACATAAAAAACATCATAAAATGTCCCACAATTAAATTATAAAGCTCTTACATGTGTTAAAAGTGGGAGTTGCTAACGCGTGTCTAAATGACACTACAGAGGTTGTCGGGGACATTAAACGTCATCACGTCGAACACGGAGACTCAACTAGTCCGTCTTTACAGGCCGACTTTAGTTACCAACTATTCTCACTTAACTTTACAACTTGTACATTGATCGTCTCAAAATCTGTGAGATTTTTAAAATTGTTTTAGTTGGTGTAGCTTCTGTTTCGTACAAACAAATATCTAACAAACAAACAAAATAGATACAATAAATAAAAACACACCTGCTACCTGTCCATTATTGAAGCGTCTGCAGCCCGAGGCAGCCAGATTACGACCCGTACTGACGTTTTCTTATTAGGCAGCAACCTCAAGTGGCCGTAGTTATTATTACAGCAGCAAAAGAGGAAGTCAGGTGAAGTCGTATAAAGAGCGAGATAGTCAGCATAATGAGGAGGTCGGGGAAAGATAGACATTATGAAACCTCTGACTGAATATGTTTCTATTCACTGTAAAAACGCATCTTTTCTAACTAACTTAACATACATATACAAGTTTTATTTGTTTCTACTTAAAGTTTACAGATTTTCTTTTCAGACCACTTCTGAACTTATAAACATGAGTTCTTTAATGTAATATACAGAGTTCAGTCAACTCATGGAAATAAGTTTCTAAAGAAACACGATCTGCATATTGGCAGACTTCCCAGCATGCATTGTTTGAGCGGTAAAACTCTCCTGAGACCTTTCTTTTTTAATAGTTTGAAGAAAACATATGTTTTGGAAACTTGATGCTTTTTCTTTAATACATTTTGAGAGATGTCATCGTTCTTTTCCCCACAATAACGAAAAGACTAACATGCTAACCATGATAAAGGTTAATATTAAATTCAGTCTTTACTTAATCAAATCCTTTACATTTCCTGTCAAATTATCGTGAGTTGGTTAACATTATGTCTTTTATGTCTCCAATGGGAGCAGCTGCTGCTGTTTCTTGTGTGAAATGAAGAACTGACTTTCCAAAGTACTCAAAGTACTCAAGTATTTAATTGTCGTTGATTCAATTTAATATATTAAGTTAACTGAAGATGTCTTTTCAAGTTCAGTTAACTTTAAATTGTGTTTCACAAAAAAAGAAATCCTAAAAGAAGATTTTAAACAAACTGTTCAACCTGAATTGAGTTAACTTTATTTAGTTACCTTTTCATCAGTCGTGCTTATCTTCCTGTCTGATGTGGTCCATACTTCTTCCTCTGCAGCCCCTTTGAAGAAGTGAGGACCAGACAAAATGTCCCCACCTTAGCAGCCTAAACCTTCATGGTCCCCAGAAGGGTAGTAAACACACACACAACACACACACACACACACACACACACACACACACACACACACACACACACACACACACACACACACACACACACACCTCCTCTCCTGTCCTGTGCTCTCTCCTCTCAGAGTTGCTCAGACTTGAGGGAGGAATGGCGGCTCCTCGGAGTTTCTTCATCTCTCTCTCCGCTTTATTTCTGCTGTTATATTTCTCCTGTGGATCTACGACCTCCGGCAACAAGAGAGCAAACCAGGAGCGATGCGGCATCAAGGTAAAAAACACTACATTTTTTATCTTTAACGTGTTGTTTTTGCGACATTTAGCGAAAAAGCTGCTGCGTCGTCTCAAGTCTCCCAAAAAAAAAAAAAATTCGGAGGTGGTCGGTTCCGTCTGTTTCTGCTTTCTGTCTCATCGTCTGTAGATGTAAACTCACAGCCGGTTTATTGAGCTAACAGATGAAATAAGATGAAGTTTTGGAAACACTTTTGTTCAAACAGTCGTGACTTCGCAGTGTTTTGAACGTCGGGCTGCTGCAGTCACGCTTGTTACCTTTTCTCACCTGTCTGCTCCGTTTCGAAGGGTTTGACCTATTTTTACGTAACGCGAGAAACCAAACTCCGGTGTAAAAAGCGCTAATTTAAAGATCACTCGCTCTACTGGAAGTCTGAAGAGATCAAGAAAGGAATTAAAACTTGTTTTGCAGAATAAGTCAGATGTATTACTTAATTCGGCACACGTGTAATCTAACATTGAGGGTTTTTAAATCAAATATAATCTCCACTTACAACCCTAACTTGTTCACATTATTCACTGTCCTCCAAGATAGAAAAGACATTAAGAAGTTACGTTTGATATTCAGTGCAATGCTGAATTGAAAAGTGACACCCAAAGCTCATGTTTGTGTGATTCATCTGAGATATCATCTCAGTCATCATTTAACTGTTACAAGACAAAACAAAACCTTAATTTATCTCCTGCAGAGAAATAGCTGAACGTTGTTAACAATGTCCTTAAAGTGTCCTGTCCTGTCCTACCTGTCCTGTCTGTGGAGAGGTTGTTCTCTGCTTTAAACCAAACTCCTTTAAAGAAAGTCATAATTAGAAGTTTCCTCCCTTTGAAGCAGATCTTTTTATCTTTAAAGTATTTTTTCTGTATCCGGTATGTCTTTGGTTACATTGGGCATGTACATAATACATTAAAGGGCATGTAATGCACTCCAACATCCAATGCAGAGGGTTATATTTGCAGGCTAGACAAAACTAGAGGATTTGATTAAAGCAGAAACGATGAAAAAGATTTAATAACATGAGTTCTGACAGATAAAACAGAGCTTCCTCGCTCTTTTTTTTTTTTTGAGTTTTGTGGTTTTGGGGGAATTGCAGGTAGTAAAGCTGATTTCCTGCCTTTTGTGTGTTCTGTTAAAAACATTTGATGTGGAAAACAGGAATATGTGGAGCGATGCACCGCCTCCACACTGCTGCTCTGCTTTTGCACTTCACAGCAGCTTTGATTCTGGGCATGAATGAGCCACTATTTAGTCTGCACCATCATCTGAGATCAAAATGTGCACACTTTAAAGTTTAGCCTGACAAAAAGCCTTAAAAAGAAAACTTTTCCATTTTTAAATGGTCTTCAGATGCCTCAAAACTGGATGCCTTAATACTCCTTGTTCTTTTATTGTCGTATTAACCTTATTTTGTACAGATGTGCCAACATTATTCTGAATTATAAACAGTCAGTGATCTTTTTCGACAGGTTTTCGTTTCTGTCGTTCAGACTGTACCAGACCTCAGATTCATTATTTTACAACTTATTGAACAGTCATGTTATCTTTGTCAGTTAGAAAAGAGGAGTTGATGTTGCTGCCAGAAGCTTCTGTAGGATTACAGGTTGCTATAATAACCATAGAGTAATTATATAGTTGCTATAATAACCACTTTTACCTTTTTCTTTTTTTTAACCAATGCTGAGCTGGGTTGTGTTGAGCTCACCTGACATTACTCGTGAGTAGGTGTTTACACTATTGAGTAGGACTTACATTGACGGTTATTTTCACTGTTTTCTAGTTAATGATCATTCGATAATTTATGTAAAAACTGCTCGTTGGTCTGAGGTGACGTCTTTAAATGTCAGTCCAGAGATATTCAGTTTACTAGTATCATGTATGGCAAAGAAAAGCAGCAAATCCTCACACTTGAGACACTAAAATCAAATGTTGAATGGCAGTTTTGGTTGAAAAATTACCAAAACAATAGTCAGTAATTGGATCAATTTTGTCGATCATCTAATGGATTAATTGTCAGGATTGAAAAAGTATTTTCTTTTCCATGTTTGTAATGTGGAAAGTAATATTATCCGATTGTGTGTGTGTGTGTGTGCGCGCTCCACAGGTTTTAATTTTCCTGTGTTGAGAGATGACTCCTACCTGCCTTTGATGCTCTCTCGCTCTCTCTCGCTGTGTGTGTGTGTGTGTGTGTGTGTGTGTGTTTTATCCTGGTTTCCTCTTTCTGGCTTTGAAGTGTTTTCTACAGGAAGCTTCACACTGTTTACTCTGCTGAAACATTCCTTCCTGCAACACCCCCCCCACACACACACACACACACCCACACACACCCCCCCCCCCCCACCCCCAAACACACACACACACACACACATGCCCTGTCTCTCGACCACCTCCCCCCCCTCTCTCTCCTGCTTCCCCTCTTTTCAGAAACACACACACACATCAAAGGCTGCTGGATGGGGGTGTGAGGACCTGCTATTCTACAGGTGTGAGGTTATTAGAGCTCTGTGTGTGTGTGTGTGTGTGTGTGTGTGTGTGTGTGTGTGTGTCCGACCTATAAATGCTCTGCTAGTTTTACAAGTTTACAAGGCGCCCTGAGTAGAGCTGGGTATATTTAGACATTGCTGAAATAATGACTCGATTCACTGTTTTATCGACAAACATTTACCTGCAACTATTTTGACATTCGATTAATTGTTTGTAATTTCTTGGATCAAACTTTCCTGCTTCTAGTTTCTCTATCGTGATGTTTAGCTTCTTGTCTTTGTTTTATGTGGCGTTTGTTTTGGTTTAAGACTGTTCAGACAAATCAACATGACTTTAGACGTCACTCAAGTCTTGAAGAATTTGTCATTGACATTTATTTAATTGAGAAAGTAATCAGTAGATTAATCGGTAATGAAACTTACTAGTAGTTGCAGCCTTGATTTAGAAGTTTTTTGGTATGCTAGTGGTGCCCATGTGATAACTGAGTTTCAGTATAATACAAGAATTACACTTTTTATACTTTACTTTGTTTTTGTTTAGTTTGTTTGTTTGTCTGTTTGCTAGTGAGAAAAATAGAGCAACACTTTAAATTTCAAGAGGGACATTTTTAGGTCACTTAAGGCTAAAGATGTTTTTTCCTCTGACGTTTAAATGTTTTTAATCATTTATAAGAAGTTAAACATCCAGTTTAACAACCTTAAGCCTCAGTTTCAGTCAGAATTTCAGTGTCAAGTAAAGCTGTGATCAGAACGGCGTCAACACTGTGAGAGTGAATGTTTCCTCCTCATTCATTTCAATCAGAATCCCTCGTTGGAACAGTGGGGAAGCCATGTCATGAATATGCAGAGTCGTCTACTTGAAAAGTTGAAACTGGATTGGTTTTGTTGTGAAGAACGTGGCTTTAGTGATCCTTACGTGTACTTTCACTGCTGCATGTTCATTTTTTATACTTAACTAACAACATGTGACAAAAGCACAAATATAACAGAGAACAAATAGTTGTTATAAGTACTCCGACAAAGATGTACACATTCTCATTTCCTCTTAGTCCATATTGTAACAGTTAATTTACTCTTTCGGCATCTTATTTCTTCTTTATTCCACCTTTCTGAACAATATCGAGCAATTGTACTTTTCCTTTAGGATCAACTTCTGGTCATTATCTTCTTTCTTGTAAAGCCTCCTTATTGTTTCCTAGTAGACACATCCGAGGACAGATTGGTGGAATGATATATATGTAACATTTTCTTTAATGGTTGCATTTACATCTATAAAGGCTTAAGTTTAGCACCAGAAAATAGAAAACATGGGTTTAGTTTGAGTGTCAGGAAAAACTGAGTAATATTCTTTGAGCAACAATCAAACATTTCAGTTTTAAACTTTGATTCCCCAATGTTATTTTTTGTCTAGCATTGAGCCTCCTCATCTCCCACCTAAAGCTACGTGAGATGATGCTCCGCACATGCTGACCCTGACATATTAAGACCCTCTTAAAACCCAGTAAAAGGTCCCATATTGCAGAAAGTGAGATGTCTATTTTGATGATAAAGCAGATCTAGTAGCTAGGCAAGTATTGTGAAAGTGTTCAACTGCACAATCTTCGGAGAATTAAAGCAGCCTGTATTCAGAAACTGAGCTGGAAACATGGTGGGCGGTGCCTGCTCAGGCCTGTGAGAGCTGACCAATTAGAGCAGACTGGGCATAGGGGGTGTTAAAGAGACAGGAGCTCAAAGCCTGGCACCTGCATTACCAACAATCCAACCTGTCTACTAGCAGTTCAGTTGAAGATTTGGTCGTGTTATGCTAGTAGTGGCTAATGTAGCTTCTTGCCTCGAGCGGAGATGAGGAGCCTACAGACGTCTGGAAATCTCACTTCATTTTTCATTTTCATTCTTGTAGTCTTCAACGCCAACCAACCCCGACTCAAGTCACTGATCACTTTATCAGACTTCATCCAGCTCCCAGATGGCTCCGTCCAACTTCGGAAAACCTGTGTATAATCATAGGTGTTTTTCCTAGATGGACAAATAATCAGTTTTCTCCAAAAGAAATGGAGATGTTTAAAAAAAAACACTTAACCCCTGGATCTGATGGCAGAAAGTGCTTCATTTTTACTGAATGCTTCAGAGGCTACAGGTTACTCCAGAGGGCCAGAACGAAGGATGATTTAGGTCCGTGTTCAAACTCTCTCTGGTTTAAGCACATCTGCTGAAACCATCACATCTGTCTCAGTGGAGGAAGACGTACCAGGAAATAATTCCGCTTCCTTTTCTTTGTCCTGCTCTGGTTTCTTCATCCTTCTTTCTCTCGTTTTAAAGTAGGTTTAAACTCTGTGTCCGTGTCACGTATCCCCTCGTCCTCCTTGGCTTCGGTGTGTTTTTGGCATCGGTGGAGCCTCACAGGGCGTCACGGCTCGGTGGGCGTCCGATGTGAAACACGTGTGTTTTCTGGTTTTCTGGCATCTGAATCAGGCAGAAGGTGAAGGACGGAGGCTGGGGCTTCACCTCTGACATAAAACGTCTCAGGGAAATATTTCTTCACAGTCAAATATCCAAAACGAGTTTATAGGCTCAAGGAAATTAATTTTTGTCTAGATTTATTAGTGAATGAGGAGAAAACAACCATGTGTTTCAGACATGGGGGAATCACAATAAGTGCAATGTTGTTGTCAGGATGTCTCTTTCATACTTCAGAGTACGTTTGCACGAAGTTAAATCTTTCTCAACTTCTCCATGTCTCGCAGCTGGGCAACTTTGGAGTCTTTGAGCCATGGTTGGCAGCAACAGCATGTTTTTCACGGTTCAAGGAATAGTGTCCTGTCCCTTCGCTAGTGTTAAAGTCTGTGTGAGTACATTGGGCGTTAGAGTCATGGCAGACAAAGTGAGTCCTAATACTTTTTTTGGTACAGGACGAAATGTGTCTGCAGCACTGGCGATCAAAAACACACAATCACGTGGGAGAAGTTATCCTTTCAGACACATGTTTGACATTCTGTAAGGTTAAATTTAAGCTCAAATCATGTTTTCCTCAACCTAACCAAGTATTTTTTGTTGCCTAAGATGAACCAAACAGAGCCAAAAAACTAATTTAAATTAAAAGTGAATTTAGCGTAAAAATAATATGTTTCCACGATGGATACAAACCCAGGTGTCCTGAGTGAGATTCCTAAACGTAACACACCACAACGCCTTGCTTCAGATGTCGTTTTCGTTGCTCGTTTGTAAGTTGAAATGATGGAACAAAATTGATTACGATGCTCCAGGAACAACACCAGAACAGTGATATCAGATTAACCATCAAAAACTGTCAGGTATTAAAAGCTTCCCTCAAATATGTGGTCAAGTTCATAATCTTGTTTACTTATTCTTTGATTAAACAGTTACTAATCTTGGTAAACAGATATCTTCTTATGACTCCAGATATCTGTAGAAAAGATAATTTTGGTATGGGAAGTGTTGGTATGAGTAGTGTTGACCGATCATGTCTGAGTCTGCTGTGGTTGAATTAGGTAAATGGTCTGCGTGGAGGGCAGAAGAGGCAAAATGCAAGCTCCGATCAGTTATTGTCTGACAATGATTAAGCTTTTAATTAGCTTTTAAAAAATGTATCTGTATTCATCTGCAGATTAAGAGTTTTCTCTCAACTCTAATCTTATTCTCGCATCTCAAGTTCCTAATTGGACTGTCAACAATAAGGTATACGGAAGAGGAAGTCTTGGCTCAAATATTTATTATCCAGATGTCTGCTAGTTAGATCAAAAGCCCTGAAAAACTGGCCATTGCCAAAGGCAAAATCATCGTCAGATTATTTAGGACCGGAACTAATTTAATATATCCAAATGTAGACTGTATTTTATTTAGACAGAGTTCTTGTACAGCTGCTTGAGTTCCGACAACATTTAACAATTTTGGCTTCTTTTGTTCATGTTTTATTTAATTGTTGTTACATTTCTCAAAGTAAGGTATCGGAAAAAAGATAATTGATATTTCAATAATTTCCAGCTATAGAAGAGACTTAAACTTCAACACTGCTCTTCTTCTCTTCTTTTTTGGGATGTTTGTCAGTATTAGAGTTTGACTGATAAATTGTCTGCAGCTCACTGCAGATTTCATGTTATTTCTTGAGGATATTTTGTATTTTCATGGTTCGTTCGTTCAGTCACACTCATGTGTCTCAACCCACCCTCAGTGTCTCAGTTGGTGACTGTAAGTCCAGGTCACATGACTACATCCTCTGTTGTCTTTGGATTGGACCCTCACACATAGTCGTTACATTTATGCTGTTTGTGGTGACCGATGTTGGTTTGTGTCTTTTCAAAGAAAGTCAGGGTTCGTCCTGATCCCGACTCTGTAACGAGAGAGAGAGAGGACAAACTGTCACAGCAGGAGGGGAATAACTCCTCCTGGGTGAGGAGGAGGAGGAGGAGGAGTTGAGATGAAGAAGAGGGGTGGGGGGTCATTGAGGAGCAGTCATGCAGGAGGAGGAAGCTGCAGGTTTTGTTCCTGTGGTGGGAAATCTCTGGTTGGCTGCTCCCGAACACACACACACACACAGTTTGCATTGTTGCACCTCACTTTTGTTTCCAGCTTTCTCTTTCTGGATTTGTTCCTCCTCTGGAGCTGCAGAGCTGAGATCAGATTTGATGAAAAAACATAACCACAGAAACAAAATCTGATCACATCTGGTCACCTGAGACAAAAACGAAATCTGTGCATTCCTAATCATCATACCTACATATTAACCTCTACTCATTTATATAACATTTTGACTCGGCTACAGTAAATTTAATACAGCTAGTCGAAGTCTGTTTTCATGAATGCAAATTGTGAAACACGGTTGTAGACTCTGGAAATCTCACATCCTCTGTTGGATTGATGTTCTCAGGCTCATTGGCTGAACTGCTCTTCACTGTGTGTCAGCAGTTGATTTAACACAATCTGGTTTTCCCATCAGTGTGCACCTCAGATGATTTACAGATCTGCTCGACACGCAGGGACGAAGCTAACCTCGTTCTTTACTAATTTTCCTTCAGTACTGAAACTCGAAAACAGTCAAAATACATGTTCTGTTTTGTGAAAAGTTGTTTTTATGTTAGTGTAGCCTGTCACACAGTTCATGTGTTCATATTTACTGACACAAATGAAAAAAACTGGTTTCATTGAAGCTGACCAGCTGATATAAAGCTTAATTTTAATGGTGGAAAACATCAGATGACAGTGAAGGGAACAAGAAATGTGTTTTCATTCAGGGCACATTTCAGCAGTGTCCCAAAAGCCGCTTTCCGCTCTGCTCCAAAACACTGTGTGCTGACTTGGGACCTACATCACTACAAAGTTGGAAATATTAACAATAAAAACACATAAAAAAGGACATTTAACAAAACTATTTAACTATGTAGCTGACTCAACCTCAATACAAACACAATCATAAAAAAAAATGACGAAATAAATAAAAGCATGACGTCCACTTCTGAAATGTCCCGGTGGGATGTGAGGCTCGTGTATGACGGGACAAAACGGCACACACACAAACACACACACATACATAGATATTCTAGTGCGGCCGTGTTGTTCCATATGGTAGTGTTTGTCTGAGTTAGAGACAGGAAGACATTAAGAGGAACAGGGCTGGGTTTTTAGCCCTGAGGCATTTGCATGAACAAGACCCTCATCAACTACACACACACGCACAAGCACACAAAGTTTAAGTGTGAGGCTCTTTGTGGCTGTTAAGATTTTCATGTTGTGAACACTAAAAATAAGTTTTAGGCTGTTCGGCAGCTTCGTCAGCAGGTCCCTTCGTGCTCCTTTAAACCAGAAAGAACATTTGTTCTATTTGTTTTGCACAAGTAGATTTGTTTTCTGGAAACTTGGTGACTTGAGGCCTTGTTGATGAACTACTGTGGCTGGCGAGCGAAGGATCGTGTTATAGTAGAAAAAAAACTAGTTCCTACGACGTGTTCTGACCAGCAGAGTGAAAAGCTAACAGCCAAAGAAGGGTTCAACACTAACTTCTAAAAGTGGTTGCCACTTTGCCACCAGGAATCGGCTTTCAGTTGCCAAAACAAAAAATTTGGTTGCAGTATTTTGAGTAACTTAGATACTTAACAAAATATTATTAACGCAGCTGTAATCAAAAAAGGAATCCAGCAAGTCTCTCGTTGCTCCGCCATTGTTTCCAAAAACAATGTAAACGCACTATACACATGCAGCGTCGTGTGGTTCTGGTTCAGACTGTGTCAGCAATATTTGGATATTCATAAGGCATATTAAAATTCTTTTAATTTGAGGTTTCCCCTGATGGCAACCAAAAGTGAAGAATTGGTTGCCAATTCCTCAGAGTGGTTTTCGAGGTGGTTTCCAACCTGGCAACTGTTACTGACGAGCTCTGCGTAGAGAAAACGACAGGAATAGTAACAAATGAAAAGGGAAAGCTTGAGAGAAAAGTTCAAACCCTGCTCACTTGTATCACACAGCCCCCCAATCCTGACGCACACTGGCAGCTTAACTGAACAAGTGTAAGTATTTGACAGACACAATCTGCACCGTAGAGGTAACAATACCAAACTTTAACCCTGGTTCCCCAAACAGACTCTGTCCCGCTGTTTGTGCCTCAGCTCGTGAGCATTATGTTGATTAGAGGTCAGTTGTGAGCGCGTCCCATGTTCTCTGTCCCACATCTGGAACTGGTCTGGTCGCCCCAAACAAAATGAGGCAGAGGAGAAGTCTGCTACGTGAACCTTGAAAGCCGTAATTGAAGGAGTTCCTGTTTAATCAGATTCCTCCTTCTCTTCTTCCTCACTTCCTTCCTTCTCTGTAGGATCGGTGATTACTTCTCCCATCATCTTTCACTCGCTCTTCTGAATCTGAAACCTCCTTTTTCTGTGTCCTCCCCTTCTTTCCAGCCTCCTTGAATCCTTTCCTCCCCCCCTCTTTCCTTCCCTCCAGCGCCGTGATTAATTGCTCTTGATGTTCAGCTAACTGAGCCTGCAATTAGCTGTCTGATTACCACAGGAACTCGTTCTGTCTGTGTGTGTTTGGGGATTCCCGAGGGAAATTCTGCTCTCGTCAGGGTTCAAGTTTTTGTGTTTCCCTGTGTTTATACATTTGTAGTTGATTTTTGTTCCTTTCTTGCCTTTTTAAAAAGCGAACCACAGCGAGGAGCCGAACCTGTAACTTTTCCCAAACGTTCGGCGAGTCTGTTGACTATGTTTGATGTCCAACAGCTGCTTTTCAGTTCTTCTTTTCTCACTCATAATGAACTCCTCTTTTCTCTTCTTTCTTTCCTTTTTTACTTCTTTTCTTTAGTTGTTTACTGATGTGACTCAGTCTGTTTGGCCTCGGGGCATGTGTGAGTGGGATAATGATTATTACTAGTGAGAAACACCTGGCAACAGGAAGGAAGAAAAGAGTCTGTCTGTTTGAAAAATGATCAGTTGTAAAGTATGAAGGTTTGGCTCGTGGCGATATACAGGGTCACCGGCGGAGTACACCGTTCTCAATTATCAAAGTTTGTAAGTAAAAAGCCAATAAAGTTGTTTAAGTACTGCAGTCCCATCCTGCTGACATTCTGCAGGATTCAGTCTGCAGGATTCAGTCTGCAGCACTCGACCCGTCAGTCAGATGCAGATGTTTTGGGGTTTAAAAAGACAAGTGTAAAATGTCTTGAATGAAGTCGGTGTCTGGTTGACTCATTGTTAAATGAGCAGGAAGTCTGTTAGTAAAGATGGAGTTTTACTTTATTATTATGATAAAGTAAAACTGATTCAGAAATCTACAGGATGTGTCCGATACATCCCTTCATTTGAGTGTCTGGAAGGTGTGGGTGGACCCTCTGACAGATGCTTCTGCTGGATGTCCTAAGGTCACGTTGAGACAGACAACAGCACTGCATGAAAAATGCCAAACCCTGTTCCTTGCCGTTCATTTAAACGAGGCCACTTCATTGACGCAGTGGAGGTCGAGGCAAAAAACCTCCAAGATGTCCCACAAAAGTGGAGCCTGGGTCAACTGATGTGGTGTCATGTCTAGTCTTGGCCAATCGGATATATTTTTTAACATTTGTCTCACAATCAAAATGATTATCGCCATGATAACTTTCCAGAAATATTCTGTGTGGTTGTTTTCTAAACAGTTGTGTAGTGTTTTGGCATCTGATGAACCTTCAGACTCGGGGACCTGTTACTTAAACTGGAGTCTTCTTTCAACGCAGGGGCTTTTTTGGTGTCTTTTAACGCATGTTGGTACTGGTGTTTGAATCCAGAACTGGAAGGTTTGGGTCTTTTTGTGTGGGATTTCCATGTGTTTTGTGTGCATTTCCACCAGGTGCTCTGGTTTTACAAAAACCTTGCATTTACCAGCCTACATGCTGCAGGAGAAGTCGTACCATTACCAACTTTTTCGGGGTGGGGGTGGGGGGGTGTCTCGGTGCAACCAATCAGGAAGTCTACTTTTTGTTCTGTCAGTGAGAACCTTCTCTTGATTTTAATTAGCCTCCCATTTCATGCTGCCAGCAGGACATCTGTGCACAGCAGCATGTAAACCTCTGCGGGTCAAAGGTCAGCAGGGGAGGCAAACTGAAGGCAAAATGTGTAATTAGAAAGAAATGATAGGATAAAGCTGTGTGTGAGTGTAGTTCTGTCTTTCCAAGGACCATTTTGAGGACATTTTTGGAAAGCGAAGACATCTTGTCCTGTCCTCACGTCTTCAAAAGGCTTTTGATGGTTTTAGGGTCCATGTTAGTGTTTGGTTTAATGTCTGGGGAATGTGTTCTGGCAATGAGGGTCTTCACAAGTTTATAATTACAAACGTGTGTGTGTGTGTGTGTGTGTGTGTGTGTGTGTGTGCACGGGCTGTTAAGGTACAGTGACTGCTAACAAGCATGGCACACTTTCTTTAGGACACACACACACATACACACACAGTAGGGGGTCTGTCTGATTGGTTTCAGGTGTGTGTGTGTGGTTGTTGTATGTGACCACAGTCTGACACCTCTGTAACAAGCCTTAAGGTGGTGTGTGTGTGCGTATGTGTGTGTGTCCAGCACGGCAACATGAAAACAAGGTCAAAGCTGTAAAACTGCTGAAACAGTCGAGGCTGAAACGTACCTCATGAGAATTCATGTCTTTGCACACAGAGAAAGGGATTGTGGGTAACTGTAGCTCACAGGGGAGTCGGTGTTCACACCTCAGCCACTCATCTTGTGTTACTGTATCTGCTGGCCTTTGTATTAAACAGAGCTGCTGGGTGGAGCATGGACGGATATTCAGATCCTTTGAATAAAAGCCCCGACACATGAAACCGACTTCAAAGAAACTGGCGGCAGTGAAAGCCGACTGTTGCGTCACCTCTTGTCGCCTGTATCTCGGCCAAAAGTTGCACTCAAACACACCGCGAAGACTACAGCTGATGGACGCTCTGCGCCTGCGTGAGAGGAAATAACTCTTCATCCCATCCGGTGGCTGTAGTCTGTATTCATTATCAAAATGGGAAACGAGGAGACTCAGAACAGCGGATTGTGTCTTTTAAACATACAGAGTTAAAATGTTAACTACTATGTGGGAATGTTAAGAGCTCTGTCGGATACTTGAGTTTAATGTCGTGTTGTTGTCTGTCTTTCAGGTGCAGTCTGCTACAGATGGAGGTCGCAGGTTGGCCGTCACCTTCAGAGCTGACAGTGAGTTCCTCTTTACTTCTGTGAAGTTTGATAATGTCTGAAGTTTATCTCGTATTCCCAGGTGTTGGGACCTTGTTTACTTTAGGCAATTGCCAAGATAGTGGCACTATTCAAAGCAATGTAATATTTTGGCATCAAACTCAGTCAGTAAAACTTAAAATAAAACAACAGAACGTATCTTCATGCAGGTGGTTTGACGTCTGGATTGTGATTTCAGTCCTTCTCTATTTATGTTCCACATTTAGGTCACGTTTTCTGTGAATACTAATATTCCTCTCCTCTAAAGTTAAACTCAATCACACAATTTGATCACAGCCTAAAGCCATTTTTTATTTTCCGTTATGTTCCCCTCTGAAGCCCCCTTCAACACCTCCTCTCCACCCCCATCCTCTTCCTCCTCCACCATCCTCCTCCTCCTCCTCCTCCTCGTCTTTTGTTCTTTTCTCTGTAAAAGTCAAGTTCCTGAGCCGTAGCCGATCCCTCCCTCCTGCTTTTGTCCGTGACCATGAGCGAGGAGCACTTTCAGATCACTCTTTGTGTGTGTCTGTGTGTGTGTGTGCATGTGTTTGTGTGTAGAGAGAGAGTGTGTGTCTGCAGTTTTCAAGCAAACCCTATATCAAACCTAAAGTTAACTATTTTAAAGGAGTTTTTGCTGTGAAAAAGAGAAAACACAAATAAAGTGTATAACAGTTTAATAATAATCAGTGAGTTCACGTGTTTCTGGTTATAATAAACTGTATTTTAGCTTTTAGGTTATGATCGGATCAGTCAGAGACTCTGATGTGTGTCTGAGATGTCTATGATATAATTTAGATTTCTAATCATTTGAAACAAGACACCACCTTTATATTCAGCAGATTAAATCTCCCATAAATATCAAAAATCCCCAAAAAAGTTCAAGGTGATGTCTTCAAAGGTCTTGTTTCATCCTACAAAAAGTTTAAAACAAAAAAGTATTCAGTTTACTGTCGTATATAACAAAGAGAGGCAGCACATCATCACACTGTTGAGCCTGTAACCAGAGAAAATGAGGCATTTTTTACAATTTTTTCTTGATAAATGACTGAAACTTATTTTTGAACTGAACTCATTTTTATTTCTAAGTTATAAGTTATCATCAGTGTTGGCAGAGGATCGTTCTCTCTCTGAGGGTCTCCCTGTGAATTTAAACTTTCAGCTGTGTCCACGACTCCTTTTCTCTAGAAAAAAACGATTTATTTTAATTTAATCTAATCTTAATACGTATGAGGTCACAGATAATGTGGAGGTCAGGGGTCAGAAGGTCACGTGGCACTGAAGTGATGATGCATCCTGTTCTTTAAAACAGATGAAATAAAAAGTGTGGAGACCCACAAACTTTAAGCCAAAGTGACGCACTGAGGTGTTTTAGCATGACAATCAGGACCAGCTCATTGTGTGTCTGTGTGTGTGTGTGTGTGTGTGTGTGTGTGTGTGTGTTTGTGAGAGAGAGAGTGTGTGTGTGTGTATGGAAGGAGTGACACACCTCAGTGCTTCCTTTCCTCTTTTTCATCCTCCAGAAGCTTCATCCTCAGCTCTCGGAGGATGAAGGAGGATGAAGCAGAGTCGGAAGCTTCCCCTCTCTCTCTCTCTTTTTGCTGCGATGTCATGGGGGATTTAAAGCAGGTTGACCTTTGACCTCTATGACGCTTCTAATGGAAGGTGATTAGATCAGCACATCTTCGCACACGGGTCTGATGATGTTCCACATTTCTCTTATTGTCAACAAATATAGATCCAGAGCCTGATATATCTTCTTCTTCGTTGTCTTAGAGCTCCATTGTTGTCCAAAAACTATTTAAAAACACATCAGTGATTCACACAGTTGCACTTGATGACATGTTCCCTCATCAGCATGAACACACACACACGCTGTAGTTTATTTTAATCAGTCTCGTATACACCGTCCTGCTGCTGGAAATACTCACTAGATCACCAAATGGGGATTCATTCACTGCTGAGAATACTCTCAAACAAAAACTCTATTTCCTTCTGTGTAAGTAATTTTTGCTAGAATCTACAGTGACTAGCTGTTTTAGGAAATAAGTGAAACTTTTTACAGATTTCTCAGAAAAAAAACTTCAAATAATAAACTCAGATTCCTGAGGAAGAACTCAGAGGCAGTTTTATCATGAAGAAGAGGAGGCAGATGTGACCATCTCCTTCAGCTTCCTCATCTCTCCCTCGAGACTTTTGAAGAGGAGAAGAAGGAGGAGGGTGTGTGAGGGCTTAAACTGTCGTGCTTATTAAACTGGATCGATAACAGGAGGAAGAGGAGCAGGGAGGTGTCAACTAAAGATGAAGGTTTCACTCTTCCTCCAGCTGTGAACTTTGACCCTCGCATCCCTCTTTCCATCCTCCTCTTCCTCCTCTGCTTTGTTTTTTAAAGAAATTTTGAATATAAAAAGGAGGAAAGTTGGAAGAATAGGCAAAAACTATGACCGTTACGTCCTCTATATATAGAGAAGCTTTATGATGGAGGAAGAGGAGGAGGAAGAGGAGCGACCAGCCATGACCTTCTCCTTTAGCCCTGAACATGACCCGGCTTTGAGGGAGGTGAGAGGAAGAGGAGCAGTGACTCGTGACGTATCCCGTGCTCTCCTAACCTCCCCTCAGCCATCTCCATCCTTTCTAAGCTCCTCTCCTCTGTCCCATCTTCCTCCTCCTCTTCCTCACCTCAATCCCCTCCGTCAATAGGTAGCTGGCAGGAGGAAAGAGGAGCACTGAGTCGTGTCTGAGCTCACGCCCCTTTTCTTTCTGCATCCTAAGTCCATCTTTTCTCCTCCAAACCCTCTTGGTTCATGGCTGGCTGCACCTCCTCCTCCTCCTGCTCTCCCTCTCCACCTTCGTCCTTCGTGAGATAAAGCAAGAGGGAACAGGAGGAGGCTGATGTAACTACAACAGCTGGGGAATCAATACAATATGTTTCTTATTTTCAAATGTTTCATGTCTTAATGTATGAGAAAAATATAGAATAAAGCCAAGTTTTAATGTCCTGAATCTTGACATTGAGTGCATTTATATGCACATTTAAGTCCTGGTTTTCTGTTTTGGATCATATTTGGGATGGGTTGCTTACATTGAACATGCAAAATCTGTTTATTGGCATGATCATAACAGTATCCAGGTATCTCATCGTCTTCCTCCAGGTGTGTCCTGATTTCTCACCATCTCAGCCACTGTGAAATGGTTCAGATGTAGAGCTGGGACAAAATATCGCTTCCTCTTGCGATACGATTATCGATACACTAGCACCAAATATTGATATTTTCATTAAAACATGCAGAAACTCCAAAAAGATTCCCCTGACTATTTGACTTACTTCACTACTTCATGACTCCTTCTGGTGTGAACTTAAATTTACACGAATTGAAAAGATTTTAGAGAGACATAGTTGTATCCTTCCTTTAACCATTTTGACTGCAGTCAACAAATCCTGCATAACGTGTCTTTAAGTATGTTTCAGTTCTCATACTTTTGTACTTTACTACTAATTTTAAACTGCACACTGTAGTATTTCTACCTTTACCACAGTTATAGGTGTGACAGAGGTGATAATATGTAATAATTAGTCAAAGAGGATCAGGTGTGGTTGAATGAGCCCTTGTTGACCCGTCTCTCTCTCTTTCTCCATCTCTGTCCATGTCTCTCGCCCTGCAGACTGCTCTTTAAACTACCCGTTGGGAAAACATGTGATCCACGAGGTCGCCAACGTCTCCTTCAGTCATCTGGCCTGTGAGGATCAGGCCGCTGTGGTCGTCCACTGGTCTGCCAGTCCACTAGGTACCTGTGTCCGTCTGTTTACCTGTGTGTCCGTCTGTTTACCTGTGTCCGTCTGTTTACATGCTTCTCACGGAGATTTAGAGAAAGGAAGGAAAGTAAGGGAGGAGGAACAGGAAAGGAAAGTAAAACCTTCAAAGTGCTCAAATCTGTAAGATTAGCTAGTCTGTGTGTGTGTGTGTGTGTGTGTGTGTGTGTGTGTCCCTTTGATCAGGCCATGAGAATAAGAGAGAGGATCACATCTCACACTACAATACCACGATTTGACCGTGAAGGAATGTGTGTGTGTGTGTGTGTGTGTGTGTGTGTGTGTGTGTGTGTGTTCGGTGTAAGGTGAACCTCTCGCTCTCTCTGTGACAATACAGCCTGTTGTTTTCTCAAAGAGACACAGAAATCTTCCGTGTCACAGTCACATGTGAACAGCAGCCAGAATCCGTGATCTGAAAACAAAAAACGAAAAAGTAATAATACAAATCAGTCCGATTTCCTCCTCTTCAGTATCCGCTTAACTTCTTCTCGCTGAGAACTGCAGATCTGAAAATTTAAACAAAAGCTAAGAAAGTTTTTCCTTGGCAAAGTGTCTCATGTGTCTTGCAGCAGCCAAAACAGAGGATAAGATGATTAGTAGATTTAATGTGTTTAAATCAAACAGTGGGCGTTAATTTCAGGTCCAGTGTGATTATCACTGTTGCTCATCTTTTCATATTTTTCTAAAACTTACTCTAAAATAAGACATTTTGAAACACTGTCATATAAATGTGATTCACTCCTGTAGGTAACTAGTAAAAGTTTCTTTCCTGGTTAGGTTTTACAGACTGTAGCAGGTGGAGGATTTGGTTCATTTGGTTTTGGTTTTGCTGGGAATTGAGGATATGACAAGAGTTGACTGCCAAAAGTCATGTGATCCTCATTTTGTTGCATAACAACTCATGTTGTTTTCATTATGAATTAGTTGAATGTTATGAATCAGGATTAGGAATTTATTTATTATTGTATAGACATGAACTTTTACCAGGTGGATAGAAGCTACAGGTGGTGTGCAGCACCATCGGGAAAGTTAATCTTATTAACTTTATTTAGAGTTTGCTTTGTTCTTTCTTGTCTTATGTAATTGTGTAATCTAGACCTCGGGCTCGCTGCAGGTCGTGCATAAAACAGACGTGAACTCATCATGCAAAACCAAATCTTTGCCATGATATCATGCTCGTTGCTGGTGATCCACAGTGATGCATCATCTTCTGTATCAGACTCTCCAGCTGTTCTCTGGTGACGAAGGACCCTGAGAGGTTCCTCTGAACTGATTTTAACCAGGATGTCTCACTACATCTGGTCACATTTTGCAGAATGTAAGCCAGCATGCTTTCCTGGCTGTTCTGACCCACAATCCTCTGCACAGCAGAAGATTGGTCACATCGACTGAGCTGCCAAGAGACCACAGACAGATGATAGTTCATTGACAGATGAGAGCAAGAGGGTAAAAGTTCAAGGCACAATGATATGACAAAGTAGTGTTCTGCAGCCGTGGTAGTGTCTTTGTGAGGGTACTTACACATAGTGATGCTTCGAGCTGAAGAGTCCTTGACTTCTTGACATCACGCGACATCACCACGTCACACATTTGCATAATTTATGCCTATATTACGGTAAAAGTGAAGCTAACTCGAAGCTGAAAACCAACAGAGCAGAACGGAAGCGCAACATCTAAGATCACCAAAGGCAGTAGGATTAATCCTTTAGGGAACATGTACTGAACCAAACTTCTTGTCCGAAGTGGTGAACAGATATATTTCTAATCGAGCTTGAAACATGTAGAAATACTCCAGTTATGATACTGAGGGGAGGGAAACAAACATAAACTGAGAACAAGTCTGCCGTCACGCTGCAGCTGTCGTTAATATGCAAAACATCCTCGTCTGTCCTCAACTCTGCAGGAGAGAGAGAGCTTCAGGAATCTGCCTCAAGACACAAAAACCTGTTCGACTACTGCTCGATCGCTCTCTCTCTCTCTCTCTCTCTCTCTCTCTCTCTCTCTCTCTCTCTCCACTCCCCACAGAGTTAATAGGAAAAACATGTCCTGTGGATGTAAAGGTGTAATTACAAGACAGACGTGTTTTCAAAGATCAGGGAGGAGGAGGGGAGGAAACGAGGAGAAGAGAGGAGGAAGGGTGGTGTAAAGAGGGAGGAGGGAAGGAGATTTCAGGGGTAGGATAGGAAGGACAAAAGGTAACAAGGAGAAGCGATTGGCAGAGAAAGAAAATGACAAGAGGAGAGTAAAGGAAATGAGGAGTGGAGGGGAGAAAAGGGAACAAGGAGGGGACAGGTGGAGATAAAAGGACACTAGGAGGAGGGAGGGGAACTAAGGGGGAGGGAGGGAAGGGAAGGGAAATGAGAGGAGGACATAATAAAAGAAGAGGAGGGAAGGGAAGTAAACAAGCAAAAAAGAAAGTGAAGGAAACGAGGAGAAAAGAGGAAAGGAAACTGGGGGGGAAGAGGGATTGGAACTGGAACAAGCAGAGTAAAACAAGGAGAGGAAAGGATACAAGGAGAGGAAAAGAAGCAGGGAGATGAGATTGAGGAAAGGAAAAAAGGAGATCTGATAGATTGCAGAATGAGTTGAGAAGGATGGTTGTGGATGTTTGTTGGAGGCTGAACTTGTTGTTGTGTCTCTTCAGGGATCGAACACATTAAAGGCTTCAGAGTTTATCTGGAGGACAAGAATCCAGAAGGGAAACAGTGTCAACATCTCATCCTCAAAGACCCTCGACAGCTCAACTTCTCCTACAAGTACACGGTAGGGCCAAAAATAATGACCCATTTTTTTTATTTTTAGGGTTTTTATATTCATGTACAGTCTTTCTGTTTCTTAATTTACTGTTGTTACCAAACTCTTTGTATCATCTGTACTTAATTATTATTGTACTCTTACAGAAGCTGAGCAGTCAGCCGTTCAGCGGGTTGACCTTTGACACCGACTACATGGTTCGTGTTGTTCCTTTCCCGACTCTGATGAACGAGAGCTTCTTCCCTCCATCCTTCCTCAGGACCAACTGTGAGTCCAGCAGTCTTCTTGTCCAAACAGGATCGATTGATTAGTATCAAAAGTACAAGTAAAAGTAAATTATATATATATTTACATTTACTCTGTATACTAATGATCAACTGATTATTGACCTGACTGATTATTGTATCTGATATTCAGCATTTTTCTAATTATCATCAGATTGTAATCTGCAAAGTAACTATTAACTAAAGTTACCAAATAATACCTATAAAAAATTTAGTAAAAGAAATATTTTCCTCCAAAATAAAGTGGAAGTATATAGTAGTAGAAACTGGACTTTTGCACATAAATACAGTACTTGAGTAAATGTACTAAGTTACATTCCATTACTGCTTACTGTAGTGTGATGAAGGCTTCAGGTTAACCGCTGCACTTATCTTTGCGCTAGATTAGAGCGATATTCGTCAGGAGAAGACAGAGGACACTCCCTCCAACTTTGTCAGATCGCTGAAGTGAAGAAGAGTTTGCACGATGAGAACAGGAACAGTCAGGGACAAGCTGTCTAACCATTTCTTTGTTTTACAGCGTGTGAAGTCCTCCTGGGAACAGACAACCTGGTTTGCAAACCATGTAAGTTCCTCAGTGTCGGCGTCATAACCAGAGCCATATGTAGACAGAGTTATTCCAGGGTTTCATTGTCTTGTTCTTAGAGTAATTTAATGTAAGTGAAACTTTTGCACAAACTAATTTTAACCCTAAAATAGTTGACACAATTTCTCTCTGTGGACTGAGCATGTAGAAAAGCTTTTAATACCTTCAGCATCATGATATGAGATATGAAAGCTGTTTATTCTATATTTCTGGTGCAGATGTTTCACATTAAAAGTCTACAAGGATAGATAGATATCTTTTCCCACATATTTGAAGGAAGAGTTGATTTTATCAGTCACTTGAGACACATAATTAGTTACTGAACCCAGTGTTAGTTTCAAGAAGAAGAGCTGAGAGCAGCAGAGTGCTGAATACGACATTACTGATGAAGTCAGTGCTGCACAAATGTGGATTATACTGAATTTATTAAGACAACAGGTAAACATGGACACTGAATTTAACTTGGCGTCCAATTAAAACAAAAGCGGACTAGAAAACAGGGAGGCTTCTTGTAAAATATGATCATATATACTTGATGAAATGTATGGATGAAGACCTGTTTATCTCTGCTGTTGGGGTAAATAAGAAAATGGAGATTTTATGATAATTGGCACATTTAATGAAAATAACGATTGCATAATTAAAGCTCAAACATCACATGTCGAAGAGAGAGGAGGCTAAGCCTTGTTTCTGTCTGTGCAGTCTGGAAGCCAAAGACCCTGAACGTCTCTCAGCTGGGGTCGAACCTCCACGTGGCGTTCGATCAGGCTCCGTCCTCCTTCGGCTTCCACTTCTACTACCTGTACTACAAACTACGGCAGGACGGACCCTTCAAGCTGCAGCGCTGCAAACCAGTAAGTGTTGTCAGGTTTGGAAAGTCACAAAACTTTTCAGATTGTGGCGTAAAAGAGGAAGTTTAAGAGGCGGTTACACAGTCTTTTAGAGGCCAATGGTAAAAGGACTGAGCTGTTGTCAAATTTGTCTGTGACCCGGCTGTCAATTTGAGGTTTAATGTGTTGCTCATACATACGAGCAGGAGGAGTTATTACCTAATAATAATGAAGATATAATACTGCCTGCATTCTTAGCTAAGTTTTTGATTTATTTTGTCAAAGTTCTAATGAGTTTTCTGTGCGCAGGACTTCAACCAGCCCAGAATTACATGCATCCTGCAGGACGTCACTCCAGGGACCTACGCTATAGAGGTACACAAACACAGCACAGGACTGAGCTTCATTTACACAACACAGTGTCATCACTAGGCAGCGTTTACTTCTGAACTGGTTAAACTGGAATGTAAAGACGTAAAAATTCTCAATTTGTAGATTCAAATTCATATTTATATGAATATACAATTAATGTATGATGTTTCTCTCCTCTGTTCCCTCCTTTTCTTCCTCTACCTTTTCTCTCTTCTGTGTCAGTTGAGAGACGACAGTAACACGACGAGGAGGCAGACTCAGTATCACGTCAGCCAGGGTGAGACACTCACGCACACAAACAAACTGATGTCTGTCTCAATTCTGGTATGACCAGTTGCAATGGTCAGCTAATGCTAACAAACTTTAGATAATTCTGTATAATAGACTCTACTTGTGCTTCTGTTGCTCTATGTTTTAGCATTTAGCATCATCCGTAATCATTACGTAGTTGAGCCATACTTACACGGTTGCACAGTGTTGTTTTAAAGGACTTTGAATGATCTGAGTCTTTTGTCTCATGCTGGGTGTGTTTGTTTTACCTCCAGTCCACTCCCCCTGGGCCGGGCCAATCCGTGCCATGGCCATCACAGTGCCGCTGGTCATCATGTCGGCCTTCGCCACACTCTTCACTGTCATGTGCCGCAAGAAACAGCAAGGTGAGAGCACTAGGTATTGGTGATATGAGGGACTTTAAGCCTAGTGATGCTCTGAAAGGCTAAAGGAAACTATAACTGTTACAAGCTGGGGCTGTTTTGAAAACTCTTCCTGTTGGTGCAGATATTTTGCATTATTCTGATGCTTTAACCCTTCTTGTCCATTAGAAAACATCTACAGCCAGCTAGACGAGGAGAGCAGTGAGTCGTCCAATCACAGTGCTGCGTTGAACACGGAGCGGCCGTGGCCCCGCCCCAAAGTGTTCATCTGTTACTCAAACAGAGACTGTCCTAAACACAGCAGCGTCATCCAGAGCTTCGCCTACTTCCTGCAGGACTTCTGCAACTGTGAGGTGAGACGGTGACAAACCTGAGAGAAGCTTCGATGATGAGGAGGAAAAATGGAAAGTCCCCTTTTGAAGGTTGTGCATAGTTGTAAAATGTCTGTTCCACCCTGTTCAGGTTGTGTTGGACCTGTGGGAACACCTGGAGATGTGCAAAGAGGGTCAGATGTCGTGGCTCAGCAGACAGCTGGACGAAGCCAACTTCATCATCACCGTCTGCTCCAAAGGCCTCCGGTACTTTCCCTACTGTCTGCTCTGTTTGTGTCAAAACTACTGCTGATATCTTCAAGTGCTCTCAGCTGCAGTTCCTACAGTGGCCACTAGATGCTGCTAAAACACTGACTTCTGAATATGGAGGAAACACCATACATATTTCCTCTAAGAAGTTAGGTACTCAGCAGTTGTTGTGTAGATATTGATATAGTTTCATTTAAAGAATTTAAAGCTTGAACAGATCCTTTCACTGATGTCTCAACCTATCACACCTATCTGTCTTCTGTCATTTCCTCTTCCATCCTTCATTCACACTGACCCTGTGTGTTTCCCTCTTTCCCTTTCAAATCTTTGTTTAAAAAAAAAATGGTTCAGGGTTTTATTGAAAATGTGCCTTGTAGCTTGTACCCCTGTTGAACCTATTACTATCACTGTCCAAAAATGTGTGTATATATATATAAGTAAAGGGTACTGTATACATTTAAAGCTGCAATAATTGTTTTTGGCCACTTGGGGGCAGCAGAAACAAGTTGTGAACTCATCATTGACATATCATCACCTTTTAAGTTCATATAGTGAATTTGATATTGCATGTTGTCACATTGTTTTTTCATAGTTATTGTTGTGAAAATAAAAAATATCAATAATTTAAAACTGAATGCTCTTTCAACTGAGAAAGCCCTGATTTACAACCACCCCACTCAGTAGCTATAGTGGATGTTGAGACATTCAATTAGGCTACCCAATACATCTAAAGATTATTAACTGACCCACAGATTGAATCTTATATAGACTAAGACATGACATTTAGCCATTGAACGAAACTCGTCTTGCATCTTTCCTGTCTTTCCGTCCATTGTTCCTTGTTTTTTTTTTTTTTTAACATTTAACATTTTAGATAGTTTTCTATTCTAACTGGCTCGGTTCTCTTCCTGCAGCTACTACGCAGAGAAGAAGAGCCGCAAAGGGAAAACACCAGTCGGTCGCCGTAGTAACAACAGCAGCAGCAGCTCTCCGATTGGTGGATCAGGCAATGACCTGTTCATCGTGGGCGTGGCCATGATCGCTGAGAAGCTGCGGCTGGCCAAGCAGAGCGAGGGGGGCGGAGCTCAGGAACTGACCCGCTTCATGTCGGTTTACTTTGACTACTCGACAGAAAACGACATCCCCACCATGTTGAGTCTGGCTCCCAGGTAAACGCAACACTGTGGACAAAATAACAAACACCTTTAAAAATAACGCCACCAGCCTGCACTGCTCATGTAACCATTTACTTGTGCATGTTTTCTGGCGTTAAAGGTGAAAATAACTTTGTCTGTTTAGGTTTAAGTTGATGGACCAGCTGCCTCAGCTCTTCAGTTGCCTCCACTCCAGTCAGTCCAGTTTAGCTGATCGTGAGTCGCAGCCGCTCAACGTCTCCAGGAGGAACTACTTCAGGAGTAAATCGGGACGCTCACTTTACGTTTCCATCTGCAACATGCACCAGCACATCAGCCAGAATCCTGACTGGTTTGAGAAGCAGCTGGCTCCTTCAGGAGCTTCCTCAGCCTCCTCTGGCTCCTCCTCCAAACATCCTGCTCTCCCTGCCGACGCGGCTCCGAGCCCTCCTCCAAAGCCTCACTGCTCCACTGACTCCGGCTTGGTGCTGAACGAGGTGGTGGTGAAGACGCCGTCGCTGGAGGGCGGAAAGGTGCCAAGGAGGAACATCCTGCTGCTGGCTCCTGGCTCCAGTCCCAGCCTTAATCAAGGCCCCAGCCACAGTCCTAGTCCAAGTCCAAGTCCTGGTCCCTGCCCCAGTCCTGGTCTCTGTCCCAGTCCGGGACTGCCACACTGCTCTCTGTCCATGCTGGGACCCAATTCAAGGTAAAGCGAGGTGTAAAACTACAGCAGTTTTTATTTGTTTAACTGTGAACATGAAGATAAATAGTTTAGACTCCACAGCAGATAATCTGAGAACACTCACCAGTCTGCTTTCCTGCTCCTTCAGGTCCACTTCTGGAATATCTGGACTGTTACCAGAAGAATCATCAGCCTCCGCCTCCGCCTCCTCTTCCTCTTCTGCTCCCTCCATCCTCCAGGAGGTGGTGTGCCCCGTCCCCTCCCCAACAGAAGAAGGCGGGCCCTCCCCTCCAGAGCTCCCTCCTCCTCGTGATTCGGGCATTTATGACTCGTCTGTCCCGTCCTCAGAGCTTTCTATTCCCCTGATGGAGGGACTGTCACATGACCAGGCTGACTCCTCCTCCCTGGCTGAGAGCGAATCATCTTCTTCTGGGCTGGGTAAGGCTAGCTAGTTTTTAAGAAACTTTTACAAGTGAAATATCATTCTGTACTATTATTCTGTGTTGTTATAGTTCAATTTAAATTTCTTACATGTCAGGGGAACTAGACACCCGACACAAAGATGGCGGCTATTCAGTCCAGTCAGAATTGCTCGCCTGGTGCATTCGCCAAAAAATGTTTTAGCTTCCAGGTTTACTTGGAAACAAGGCCTTCGTATCCAGTTCTAAATAATACATTCATGCAATTTTTATAAAATAAACTATGATAGATTTATTTTATTTCTTCCTGTAACTGTTGGATTAAGGCAGAATAATTTCAACGCTGACACCTGGCTGTGTGTTTCAGGTGACGAGGAGCCTCCTGCAGTCACGTCGCTCCACTGCAGCGCTGCCACGGTTTGTAAAGCTGAGCTGCACCACAATCACCACCTGGAGCACAGCGAGGGACTCGCACCCGTGGCCTCATCGTAGGGGGACGCCTCCGGCCAGTCAAATAAGGACCAAAAGTGTCAGATATTCAAGGCCAAAAGTGTATTGGTGTTGGACCCGAACCCTTTCCTGAGTGCTGTCATCCCATCGCCTTGGAAACAAAACTGGAACTAATCAAAACGCACTGCAGTGTTTCACCTGTGGAAATCATTAAGTTCTAGTGTGCTGGTGTTTGGTAATCTGGTAACCACAGAGGTACTGGTGGTAACTATGGTAACTACTGTGTCTAGAACCATAGACTGTACGTTAAGTAGTGGACGGAACCACCATGATGTTATCCATTGGTTTGTGCACTACCGTTATGAATCCTCAAGTTTGACATAATTTCTGTCGCCATTTTGGCTTATTGGAGCCAGAAGTGAGCATATATAATGAGAAGGAGGAACTGAGGAGGACATCCTCATTTGATCCGAACTAAAGAAGAGTTTAAACTAGTGATTGAGACCATAAACTTATCAGGAAACTGTTAACTGAGGTAATAAATCAAGTGAGAAGTACAGTCATTTTCTCATAAGCTTAAACACAATTGGACTTCTTTTTGAAACCAGCGGAGTCGCCCCCTGCTGGCTATTAGAAAGAATGCACCTTTAAGGCACTTTCCCATTGGCTTCGCTTTGTTAACCGAAAGCTACGTCCACTATTTATACAGTCTGTGTCTATAACAATAATCCCTGGTAACTACGGTAACCACAGAGTTCTATGACCCTCCCTGGTAACCATGGTAACCACTTAGTTCTATGACGCTCCCTGGCAACCATGGTTACCACTGAGTTCTATGACGCACCATGGTCACCACTGAGTTCCATGACACTCTCTGGTAACCATGGTAACCACAGAGATCCATGACGCTCCCTGGTAACCATGGTCACCACTGAGATCCGTGACACTCCCTGGTAACCATGGTAACCACTGAGTTCTATGACACTGGTCCCTGGTAACTGTGGTACGTTGTCGGCCTCGCTGGTCACCCGGCCTGGATTGGACCTCCAGAAGCTGCAGACTGGACCAGTTCTAACCAAAGACTGCCTCAGCACTGCATCTTGATTTCTTTATGGACAGCTGACTCTTGTGTGATGCTGAAGCTGAAACAAACTGTATGTTCAGGCACTTTTTGATGCAGAAACACAGAAAGACACAAACAAGTTGAGATGTTCCCCCGGCAACGACATGTGACGGGATCAACGCAGCTTCTGAGGTTTTAACGACCAGCTGCTGAATGTATCAACACTTGTAGGAGGACGATGATATGGCAACAACTCGGAGGACATGTTTTGTATTATTCTCAACATTTAGGACCTAATGGGGAAAACCACATATTCATCAATGGAAGCTGTTCTTTAAAAAGTGCCATTTTTTCCATTTAATGTGCATTTTTCATTATAAAGGGGAATTCCCCAGAAAACAGTTACATCGCATTTTTATCAATATTCATTGGATTTTAATGATTTTTAATGACCATATGTTTTAACAGCATGCCTTATTTTAAAATGTCTTCTAATTGTTTGTTGACAATGACTCATCGTTGGAGCAGCAAGTAACATGATGACCACTGCCTGATCATAAATCATTAAATTGTCGAAAGACTTTTGACACTCAGTCAAGAAAGTGTCAAAAATGTACTAAAACCTGCTAATGTGATAATATGGTGAAAGATTTGTGTGAATTGTGTTAAACTGACATTTAGCTTTTATTGAATTTTGTTTTTCTGCATTTAAATTCACAAATTCAGAATATAAAATTCCAATGAATTCGACTGTTGGCGCCAATCCTACACCGTAACGTATTGAAAACTGTGGTTACATCGTAAAGCTTGTGGTTACGTATTTAAAGTATTGACTGTTAATGTTACATTTATAGTTTTGTATTTCTTCATGCATTGTAATCCTTTTTAAACATTGTTGCAGGAAGCAGCGATGATGAGGGCATTATGAAAAGTTCTACAATTACTAAACCACTTTAAAGGTGCCTGTATGGAAGCCCTCTCCTGCCAGAGCAAGAAATGGATACATGAAATGTCAAATTTTGTAGAAAGTCAAATTTAAATTACGGGAAGTCAACATTTTGATTTTGAGATGACCAGAAAGTCAAAACTTGGACTTGAAAAGACTGGCTTTATAAAATATAAATAAAAAAATGAAATTAATTCACTTAAAAGGGAAAAACTTGTAAGATTGTGATTAGTAACTATTGTGAGTCACCCTGAGAATTTCTATTTTAATAATTCACAAGTTGTAATCCTTTTTTCTTCTGGCTCAAATGGGCTTCCATACGCTTCAAATATTGATCCGATGATCATGTCTCATATCCGACACGTGTAGAGGGACACAATGTCTGTCAGTTATTGATTCTTCGGGATCAGCAGCTGCCGTCGTTTTGTTCTTTTATACCAAACTGTGTTTAAAGTTTTATACATTTTCTGACACAAATGTTGAGCTGCTGCTGAACGCTGAGCGGCGACTTCTGGTTCATCTGCGGGTTTGAGTTTGATGGAAGGGAAGATTCAGCATTTCCTACTTGTAAATATTATTTTTATTTTAACCTGGAAATGTCTGTTCTGCTTCGGTTTTGTATAGTTAGACTTTTGTTTATATTTCTTTCTCTCATTTTCTAGGAATGTACTGTTTTATAGTACCTAAATGCAGGAAATAGTTAAATCCATCTAATAAAACATTTCTCTTCTAATCTTTTTGTTCAATCTTTGACTGTTTGCAGTTTATGATTCAATTATAAGCACAGTTTTTGCAGTTAAACCAGATTGCCAAAATAGAAAAAGCACAATATGAGGTAAAATGAACTCATGCGTGCTTTTTATTCAGACTACGTTATGAAGCTGTCACAGAAATGACTGTATCTGGTAACAAGAAGGATAAATACTCGAGTACAAATACTCCATCAGTCGCAAAGTATTTAAATTGCTTTACGACTGGTTATAATCTGTAATTCACTTCAAGCTGACTAACAAGTTTTAGTTTCTTATAGTAAAACACACACACACACACACACACACACACACAGACTTCAGTGACATAAAAACCAGCAGACAGCTCTATAGTTTGTGATCTGTGAAGCCTCAAAGCTTAAAACAACAGCAGCCTCTAAAACTCACAGACAGACAGCCAGCACTGGTCTACCTTCAAAATAAAAGCATAAGCCTTCTCACGGTTAGGTGTCTGGCTGCAACTAATAATCAATCCATTATCTAATAATCTGCTAATATTTTTCATGTAATTGTTTATTTTTGTGTCGGGCCTTGAACATTAGTTCTTTTTGTGCCATAGCTCTGATATTAAAAACTGTTAATTAATGAAAGGCGGCATTTTACCTTGTTCATTTACTCTGTGAACAGAAAGTTCCTGATTTAAATCAAGCTTGTGTTAGCTTTTTTAAAGGTAATTGAGACTTTTATGGCTGCATTTGAGTGGACAGTTAACCTTTAAGAACTTCTATTGTAAAATGAAAATCAGAATCATTTGACTCAAAGTAAATTACAGTAATAACAATATTTCTGGTTTCCCAAACTCAGATATTGTGTCACCGCTAGAATTGAAAATATCATAATAGATTCTATTTAAGTTGAATATTTAATAAGTAAATATCTTCATTAAAGGTCAGTTTCATTTACAAGAAATACAAAAAGCAGTAAAGTGTAGTAGTGATGTACATTTACTCAAGTACTGTACTACTGTATAATTTTGAGGCACTTGTACTTTACTTGAGTATTTCCATTTTCTGCTCCTTTATACTTCCATTTCACTTTGAGGCAAATATACTTTTTACTTCACTACATTTATGTGTAACTTTACTTACAATGCAGATTGCAGAAGCAAAGTAGTGCATTCTTGAATAATTTCATTTTTATTAGAATTCAGACTATACTGTATACATACATGTGAATATATGTATAATTTACATTTACTAGTACTTTTGATCCTTAAATACATTTGATATCAGATACTTTGAGGACTCTTACTGAAGGACTACTTGCTTGGGGGACTTTCACATTTGACAAAGTGAAGTTTACTTATCTATATTTTTACTTTTTACAACACTGACACTAAGATTTATACAGTATGAAGAAGAAGCGACGGTACAAGTAATGACTATAGTGAGATCTTATATGCAGAATAAACAGCTGGAAGCATGATGTGAAGACACAAAGCACAGTAGTATAAATATCTATGGCTATGTGAAGGCATAAGGACGTGTATATACAGTCGGCCAGTAAGGAAGTAATAACTAAGTAGGCCTGTGAGGCTGGTGATATTAAAGTATTAATATAATCAGATGTGGTTTGATACAGTCGCTTCAGACTTGAGGGGTATTTTTTGTGAATTATCGGTACTTTTACTTTCAGATACTTAAAGTACATTTTATTGCTAAGATTTTTAAGAATTTTTCTTCAGTGAAAATATGTTATTCAGTTTTACTTTACAGTTTAATGTTGCTACTTTGACTTGAGGAAAAAAATTTAGGACCAAGTGACCAATGAGCTCAGTGGCTCTTATTTTGAAGGTGCCCCCCGGAAGAGCGATGCCTGCCTCTTTCTGCAGCTTGTCTGTGAGATGAGAGGAGGATTTTCACTGAAATCACAGCGTCTCGCGGTTTGTTGTTCGGCTCAGTCTTCGGACTGAAGTTTTGACTCATTTTCGGAGGAAGAAAAAAGTTGGTTTGGACCGGACCGGACCGGAAACGCGACAGAAGGACGGACACGTTTGCTGTTGAGTGTTTGTTGTTTGGTCGAGCAGCTGATTGTGGATCTGTTGCGGGTCGTTGGGAGGAGCTGCAGCCCGATGCAGGCAGGTGATGGATGTCAGCGGGGCTCAAGGTGAGCAGCTGCGGCGGAAAAACTTCAGTTCACTCGCGTTTGTTGTGAAGAAAAAGACTTTTAGACTGAGAATAATGGGCGTTTTTTTTTCTGTGAGAGATGAAGAATGTGAGGAGGACAGACAGGGAGTTAACTCCTCCACCGCCTGTCTGCCTGCCTGCCTGTCTGTCTGTCTGCCTGCCTGCCTGTCTGTCTGTCTGTCTGTCTGTCTGCTGGACTATAAAAACTTGGTGTGGACAAGTTAAAGTCTGGTCAGTGTGGTAGAGAGACCCTGAAACACACTGTTTACTAAAGAGAGAGAGAAGAGTGGAGGGCAGAGAAAGAAAGAAAAGAGGGTTTTATTGCTGCCCTGTGAGTCACAAGTTTGCCTGAGAGTGACTTATAGTCTGCACACACACACACACACACACACACACACACACACACACACACACACACACACACACACAGTCTTCTGTAAACAGTTTGCCATCATGGCAGCTTGGTGTGGAAAATAATGTTTATTTGTTAGCAGGGGCTGTGCAGACACCTTTAGAGAGGCGAGGGGCTCAGAGCTGAAGGTGATCCGGTTACTTTCTGCTTCTCTTTCTCATTTAGCTTCATAAATGACAAAGGCAAAGCAGCAGATCCGCACATTTAACCAGCTGGAACCAGAACATGTTTGATGTTTTTTTGCGTTAAAGGGGCACTATGTAGTTTTTTTCAGAATTTTTATATTTACGATATTCATGAGGTGATAATACAAACTCAGGCGTGTTTATTTGTTTCCATATGTGAGTAAACAAGCTGTTCTCAGAGGAAAATAAGGTCCCCAGATCACTGTTTGAAGATAGAGAGGTGGCAGGGTCCGCCACGTATAAACAAAGTAGAACAGGATTAAAATTTCGTTCCCAAAAACTACAGAGTGCTCCTTTAAAAATTAAAAAAATGTATCGCAAAGGATGTTTTTCTCTCCAAAGCAGCAAAACAGCCAAAGAAACAACTTCCTACAATTTACCCAAACTGTTTAACAGAACCGCGGCCGCTACGACCGCTTTTAAACTTACATTGTGTAACTTTAACTGATTTTCTGTCTAAAAAAACAAACTCGTCGTTTTCATACATAGTGCTCCTTTAACTAGTCAACCACGCTGCCATTGAGAAGGATTGAATACATTAGTTGCGTAATGTTACGTAATGTAATGTCATGTAATGCCGGTGTTATATTCTTCTTCTTAATAAGGGCCATGAGCTTTATCCCCCAAAACTGAAACAAAACAACAACCCTTAGCGCCTTTCTCTGCACGTGCCTGACCACCTCTATTGTACTGAGTCAAAGTATAAAGGAGCATTGAATGAAAGCATTGAAAGTACACTCAAAGTTATACTTCAGTTCAGGACTGGAGTAAACGTATAATACTGTGTACTTTATCTACAGGCTGTAGTACAGTAGTAGAAAGCATAACACTAGTACAGGACTACAACATTATGAGCAGCAGTAGAAACATGTCTGCAGAGCTCAACTGACACTCAGAAAGACTCAGACACAAGTTTTTACATGTGTTAACTCTTCAAACACACAGTTTTCTGTACTAAGTGTGTTATTAATATATATTTAAAAAAGAAGCTCTCCACAGATCAGACTGACAAACACTGCTTTAAAATAAAGATATGCTACCTGCCTGCAGGCTTTGTGTGTTAAAATGTAATTAATCAGTTACATAACACACGAGCACACGCGTGTTCAGTAATTCTCACGTTTCAGCGTCCTCAGACGGCTGATTGTCAAATGCATGACTGCAGATTTTTATCAGAGATCAAAGATCAAGGATCTGTGCGTTCAGAGCGGACAGTGATGATCAGAGTCGGCTCATGTGGAGTCTGATCATCTGTTTCTCAGTGGCAAAGCATTAAAATGTGTTCCTGTGGTTTCTCCGGCCACGCTGTAAGTCAACAGATAGCTGCTGCACTTGATAGTAAAAGCTGAGATAAAGACGATGATTATCCTGTCAACATGTGACAGCTACAGCTCCCGTCAGGCTCGGACAGCAATTCTATTGATGACACTCGTGGGTTTATGTCACGTTTGAGAAGCTGGAACCACCAAATATTTGGCATTTTGGTGTAAAAGTGACCAAAACAATTAATTAATTAGAAAAAATAGTTGCAGATCAGTAACAAGATGGCCGACACAGCCCAAACGTATGATCACCTCGTTGGTTGTTAATGTTAATGAATGGAGTAGAACAGAAAATAGTCAATTGTCTTTGCTTGTATGTGCAAAACGGTACATTAAACAACACAACATAGATATCACAGTCAGAACAAGACATTTAAGCTAACTCATCATCCAGGAAACAGAGTATTATGGTCTGTGGCCGTGATTGTTGCGGTGTGTCCTGCTCGGTTGCTGTTAGTCGATCCTTTTCTGTTGGCTACAGAGCTCGCCGGCAAGGCAGGTCAGTATGATTGGCTCTTCAGCTACACAGATCAGTGCTGCGGAAGAGAAACTGAAAAAGGAAGGCACGCCTCTGGTGCGGTTACTCCTTATTTTTGGCCTGCAACTTTTTTATCCGACGTGTTCTTGGTTAGAAGTGGCTATATTAGCGAGAGTGGAGTGAAAACACTGTTTTATCATAACATTTTTTGTACATCCGCAGTCCTGCATCTGTCAGTTTGCCTGTTTGCACGATGAATACAGACCACCTTCCCCTGGTGGTACAGAGAGTTATTTCCCATCACGTGGGAACACGACGTACCAGCTAGTTCTGTGTCGGCTGTAGTCTCTGCGGTGGGTTCAAGTGCAGCTTTTTATGCGACTTTGAGGCGACAAAACAGTCATCATCTGCACTCGTTCGGGGGAATATGTGTCTCTTCAGCTGCTAAATGCTTCACTTTCTTTTATCAGCGAATCTCAGACTTTTTTGTCTTCAGTGGGTTTGTCAGAGCTTGTTTGATGAAAAGAGCTGCCAGCTGTTGCTGCTGGGGAAAAACAACGTACAGAAAATGTGATAGAAACCAAAACTAGGTCATTTGATTCCTTGTTGATACAAAGATACTGATCAGTGTTGCTCTGAATTTGTGAGGAACAGAATAATCTCCCAACATTTGCAGTCAAAGCTGAATCAGCGTGTCCCCGTGTGGATGTGATGTACAGTCATAATAACAGTGGAGGAAATGAAGCTGTGAGGTGACTTGAGGAGGAATGTGGTTCAGCCGCTGCGGACGGACAATAAAAACGTTGTTCAGGTGACGTTTGTTCTGCTGCTTTGTTCTGTCACTAATCATCACGTTATTATGCCGCCCTGCTGGTTCCTGGAGGTGTGTGTGTGTGTGTTTGTGTGTGTGTGTGTGTGTGTGTGTGTGTGTGTGTGTGTGTGTGTGTGAGTGAGTGCTGATTAACAGTTCTGATCAAATGTCAGCAGCAGCCCAGAGGGTTACAATTTTGTCTCAACAGGAAACTGAACATAAAAGTTATTTTTTGTTTATTTTTTGCAGCTGATTTGTGTGAACTGAACAGATTTCGACTCAGAGCGGAAGCAGAGATGTTTGTTTAAATGACGGTTGACAGTCAAAGCCTCCGACAGATGTAGTTAATCCGTGTGAAAGTGGAAATTATTCAGCCTCAAAGCACTAAAATTAATGATGACAGGTTCTTGAAAAGGATGTGAAAGTACAGTGTGGTGTAATTGAAACCAGCCAGCAGCGATCGCTTATGATCTGTGGTGGAGGACGTATTCAGATCTTTAATTAAAGGGGAATTCTGATTTTATTTTTAAACCTGGACTCTGTGTTGGTACATATGTTGGTGTGCAAATGACTACAAGGTAAAAGTTTTGCAGTCGGTCTGCGACACAAGCTGCAACGTAATGTTTGTTGGAAACTTTAACCGTCAAATCACGTCGACTAGAAGTGCTTGTTTTTAGTAAAAAAAGTAGTAAAATTCACTTTGTTTAACCAGAAACAGCCACGATGTCGCTCTCACCAAATCCACCAGCCTCCATTTACAGAAACAATCATTTCATTATGGTAAAACACACTTCATTCAAACCCCAAAAATAAGACTCAACAAAACCATCTTGGTTAGTTTTTCCGTTGTTCCAACAATCATCAGCTGTGGTTTGGTCAAAATAATCTCTTAGTCCACCACGTAGACAAAAAAATAGAGAAGAGCGAGAGGAAGTGCAGAGAAACATCAGAGGAACAGCACGTAAACCAGAATATCTCCACATGTTCACGTTTTACATTGTTCTCACGTTGTTATCTGATGACAGGTGGCACCGAAACACAGTCTGACTCAATGATTGCTCGTCTTTTTAAAGGTGCGACATTTAAGAATATTATATTAAAGAAAAGAACCGGTTTTAACTACGGATTGCTGCTAACTGTAGCCGCCATTAGCTAGTTAGCTCAGTTAGACGTGCAGGTAGCGGTCCAGTCTGTGAACTCAGAGCACCGGGGGAAGAGTTGGTGCTTAAACCACTTGCACAGGAGCTTTGGACCATTACGTGCTAGCTGGTTAGCATGCTAACTTCAGTGACTTTATAATCTTTATGTATATCACCTTTCTTTACAAGGTTACAAAGTGCTTGTACAAATAACATAAGATGTTATACAGACAAGTTAAAAGACACAAGGCCAAATACATGAGCACTAAATCTACGTGTGAAACGCTTTTAGAAAATTAAATGGCAAATTAGAATATAAATGATATTATAGTGAGTAATAGTCTTGATCATACTTGTGTTCGATGGAGCAGGTTCAGCTCTGAGCTGAGACTTGTAGGTCTGACCCGAGATCAGCTGAGTCAACGAGGGTCAGTGTTTCCTCTGCTGTTTCCTCAACGATGTCATCACATCGTGTTCAGCTTTTTCCACGGCAGGAAATGTTGTCGGCCCACCTGCCTGGAAGATAAGATGTAGCTAACATGGGACCCATCACATACGTTTCTGAGTTCTGTTGGTGTTTTACATCAAAATCACAGAATAACTGAACAGAACACGCTCCACCCGAGGTCCAGTTACTCGCTTGTTAGGGAGCTTTTGAACACATCAGCACATGAAAGTTTGCTTTTGACAAAAGCCAGACAAAACTTTTTGATTTGGTATCCTAACAAACATAACCATCAATAATAAATGATAAATTTACAGTTAATTAAACTTTAGTTAACAGTTATTTCACCGTTAACAAACGATAAAATGCTTTATAAACATTTTATTAAGCACTTGTTTATTGTCGAGCTTGTAGAAAGGTGCAGAATAAAGTATCTCTTTTCCTTAAAAACACTTCTATGACTGTGAATGAATAATTTTAAAATGTTTGTCGGGTCCAAAATGATTGTTTTGTTTATCGCTGTGTAAGAATTCTGAGTGTTGGTTCCGGCTTCTAACACGGTTTGTGACGCTGTTGGTATCATGTGGTATCTGTGTTTCGTCAGTCTTGGTAGTCGCCAAGAAAAAAAAAAAAAAATGGCTGACTTCTGCAGGCTCTGTCCAGCATATGGCCGTATAATGTAAGCTAGCCAGCGTTAGTGACTACTTCCTGTTTGTTGGGGACTATTTTCTGCAGTGGATTAATCCACATTTGGTGCGTGTGGTGAGTATTTCCAGCAGCAGGAAGGTGTGTGTGGGGATTGATTCAAAATAAACTTCAGTGTGTGTGTTCATGGTGATGAAGCAACATGTTACCCAGCGCAACAGAGTGACTCATGATGTGTTTTTAGTAGTTTTTGGACAACAATGGAGCTCTATGGCACAGAGGAACAAGACGTATCAGACGTTGATACACAGAAAAATTCATTCTTGTATTTGGTCTTTTTATGGGGTTTGAAAACTAGAGACAAGCTGCGACCCTTGTCCACATATTCATGTTCTGACCCAAGTCCACTCACTAGTCGTTACTACATTATCACATGTCTTAATCACATGTCTTCACTCTGTGTCCCAGTCAGAGTCTCTGCAACAATGTGTGCAGTTTCACTAAAGTTGGGCTCCTGGTAAGAACTTCTCAGTCTGAACACCAAAACAGAGTTTAGTGTAGAGACTGAACACTGAATGTTTGCTGAGAGTAACACACACACACACACACACACACACACACACACACACACACACACACACACACACACAAAGAGAGAGAGAGTAAGACAGAGAGAGATTAAAAACAGATGAGGGGGTAAAGATTCAACGAGAAAAGAGAGAGAGAGCCTGCAGCCAAACACACCTCTGATCTGGATTATATATGTGTGTGTGTGTGTGTGTGTGTGTGTGTGTGTGTGTGTGTGCATCCAGGGTGGGATGATTTGTGCTATTGGAAAAAGCACTGCAACTCCCAGGAACGAATGACTCACACACTTAAACACACACATATTTAAACTTGTAATGTACACACACACACACACACACACACACACACACGTACACACACACACACACACACACACACACATGCACACACAGGGAGAACAGAGGAGCTTTGATCAGATCAGAAATGCAGAACAGGTTTTTGTTTGGTATTGGGTTTGTTGATAAAATACCATCCACGGCATGTGTTAGCTTGTGTTAGCATGTGTTAGCTTGTGTTAGCTTGTGTTAGCATGTGTTAGCTTGTGTTAGCAAGTGAAACTGAACACTCTTGTCGAACATTTTCTTGTGTAATCCTCTATAGAGTGGACTCAAATTACCCTATAGCACGTTGAACTCTGCAGAGGTCGTTAGGTGTGTGTGTTGGTGTGTGTGTGTGTGTGTGTGTGTGTGAATCTGTGTGTGTGTGTGTGTGTGTTTCCTATTGTAGGTGAGGTGACTGAGGGCAGGAAACAGAGCAGGACTGGGTTGCAGCAGCTGTTCGTAAATCCCTCACCAGCTCCTTCCTCAGTTCTCAGCAGCTTTCTAGTTTCAGACTCCTGACTCACTGAATCAGGTTAGTTTAGTAACACTGCAGGAATGTTTCAGATAGTAATGACCTGAGTAATGTGTACATCCGTTGCTAGGAAACATCCACATAAACAGTTAGAGTTATGAGATACTGTTGCACCACGAGCTGTAATATAACCTTCGAAATGAGCATTTTGGTCCAAATCATATATTAAACCTTTCAAAACGATTCTTTGTCAATCCGGGCGTGTTCATGTGGAAACTCACGGTGCTTTAAGGTTGATTGGGAAGTTAATGATTATGAGAGATTAACGAATAGTATCTGATTAAGATGGTGTTTGGTCATTTATTCTACATTAATAGTGTAATGCAGACATGTGACTCAAGTCATCTGGTGTAAGATGGCGCCGCAGAGGGAGGGCCACATGCCATTTTATGATTTATTATATAATATTTAGCGTCTTTTGTGCTCCGTACACCATTTATCTTACTGCTGCACCTTCAGTCAATCAATATCAGTACACTTGATCACTTTTATTGCTGTTTTTCTACTGTTTTGCTTTATTTTACACTTATTATCTTTGCCCACCAACAGTACACCCTTGTTGCCTTTATATTCTGTAATTATATTTGTGTCTCATGTACATGCATGTAGAGATAGTATATATACATGCACCTTATCCCTGCTGTGCACATTATTATTCTGCATACTCCATCTTTGTTTTTCTTTATTATTATTATTATTATTATTATTATATACATTTCATTAGTACTTGTGCAACTGGAGTGACAATAAAACATCTTGAATCTTGAATCTTGTACTTTTACTCCACTACATTGACTTGATAACTTTAGTTACAAGTTACTTTGCAGATTAAATGCTGCATCAGAGCTCGAGTAGCAGAAGTAAATTATTTAATCAGCAATTAAATGAATCAAACACTGTCTGAGAATGAGAAAAATGCTGAATATTGGACCGATAATCGATCAGGCTGATAATCGTTCGTCTCATAGTCTCAGTTTACAAGTAGTATTTTAACAGATACATTTTACTTTTACTCATGTATGACGTTTAGCTACTTTATACAGCCCTGTGTGTAAATATTTAGACATAGCTAATCTCTACATTGTGAAGAGTTGGTGCAGCCGGCTCCAGGACGTCTCTGTGTGTCTGTCTGTACCAGCTGTTCTCAGACCAGGGTGTGTGTGATGATGATGATGTAATGTTTCTGGGCTGAACGGCGATTATGACCTCAGATATTTTTGACCTCTGTCTGTGTCTTTGTCTTTGTCTTTGTGTGTTTCCCCTCCGTCTGCCTCGCTCTCTGCCCTGATGTCCAAGAAATCTTTGAAATAAAAATAAACTTTCAGACTCCGTTTACATGCACGGACCCAAAGACACCAGCAGGGGGCGCTCTGGTCAAACTCAAACGTAACATCAGCAGCAGGTCCACACATGTGAGAGATTAGCTTGTTTGCTCACTGCAGCGTTTTGCCTCCCTCTGTAGGATTTATACACCTTAAAGGATTTGTTCTTCTCAAGTCTCTGCTTGAAGGAGGAGCGAACGCTGATGAACTAATCTTCTCCTCTCTCATCTTCAGGTCGAAGCTGCAGAAGAAGACGTCCTCCTTCTCTCTTCTCCCTCCTGACGGCTGGTCCCTCAGAGGGGTGAGAACAAATCTGATTCACACTATTCACTGACAACTGGACACCTTAATAATAAGACCTAATGCACAACAAAGGTTTAGATGATAAAGGATGAGATGGAGGATGAAGAATCCTCAACCCCTCAGAGTGCGTCACAGCTTTAATATCACATCCCAAAGGACTCAAAGAAGAATCTGATTGCTTCTGCTTTAGTTTGACCAGTCAGAGGTCACTGGTAACGCCGTGAGAAACAGACAAGACGGCAAATAAGTGAATATTTCAAAGCAAGAATTTCTTTAACAGAAATACATTTTTGGCTGCATTGTCATTTTTAAATAAGATTATCTGCATTCTTTCCTCCATGAGATCAATAGAAACAACCACGGTTTTTGCTTTTAAGGGGAAAGATTCATCGTCCATGAACCATGAATGTCTGTAAAAGTTCGATCCATCCTGCAGTGATTGAGATATTTCAGTCAGGACCAAAGAGGTGGACCAACTCACTGACATCGCTTTCCACAGAGCTCACAGCTAGCAGGCCAATGAAATGTATGAATTAAAAGATGTGATTTGGGTGGCGTTCCTCCTGCGAAATGGTTTTCAGTAGACTGGATGCAAACCTGCTTTATCTCTATTCACTATTGTGTGTATGTTTGAAAGTTAATGTGTATCCTGAAACATTATTTAAGTCTAATTTATCCAGTAGAGTGGTGCAAGTTTGTTTTTTTTGCACTCCACAGGCTTAATGTATTTACACGTTTTGTTCTGCAACATAAAATACATCATTAAATGTCCCACAGTTTAATTATAAAGCTCTTATGTGTCTTAAAAACAGTGGTTGCTAACAAGCGTCTAAATGAGACTGCAGAGGTTGACGCGGACATTAAACGTCATCACAGTGAACAGGAGACTCATCTACTCACTAGTCCGTCTTTACAGGCTGACTTTAGTTACAAACTTTAACTTTACATCTTATACATTGATCAGTTTATAGGAAACGTGTTTAGTAACTGTGTAGTAAGTAACGTTAGCTTTTATTTCTAGCGATTTAATTCCTGCGTCGAAAATCACAAAGGTGGTGTCCATCTGTCATGAAGATCCTTCTCCTCCTATTAAAATGTATTTCCCAAAGCTACAGAATGCACCTTTAATGCATTAGTCAGAATAATCTGATGATATAAAATATAATGAGGCCATTTTTCTTTCACTTTCAACACTTCGTCTACATTTACTCATCATACCTACATTCTTTTTTCAATTAATCTTTTCCATGCGAGATGTTTGAGTACTTTCACAGTGTGGTATTTTTACTTAAGTAAAGTAACTGAGTACTTCGCCCTCCAACACTGATGTAACATAAACTCGTCACTTCTTCATCAGACGTCGTCGGAGTTTTCCCTCAGCGTGATTTTTATAAACCAGAGTCCTTTTGTCTCTGCCGCTGGTGTCTCCGTGTCTCCTCCAGCTCCTAATTATAGATGGCCAGTTTCCCCCGACGACCGTCACTTCCTGTTTGTCCAATGGGAACTGAGTGGACGCACACACACACACACACACACACACACACACACACACACACACATTGTGAGGTGTTCCTGTTCCTGAGGGTCTGCAGATCCACTCAGAGAGGAGAGCAGAAAGGAGCCGCTGAGGAGGTTTTGGACTGTGACTTGTGGTGGTGGAGGAGGAGAAGAGAGGAGGGCAGGGGGCAGAAGGAGGAGACGAAGAGGAGTGAGAGAAAAGAGGAGAGACAAGAGCATTTAAAAATCTGACAGAGGAGGAGAGGTGGCTCCTGGAGAGACAGACTGGAGGAGGAAGAGAAGAAGAGGAGGTGAAGAAGAAAAGCAAAAGAGGAGAGTAGCAATGTGACTGTGAAGGAGGTGATTCAAAGGAGGAGAAGTGATCACAGATGCTGTGTGAGGAGGAGAACAGAAAGGAGAGCTGATGTGACTTTGTGGTAAAAAACAAAGTGATCTGGAGGAAGAACAGGAGGAGAAGAAGAGGAGGAGGAAGAGGAGCAGCAGATGACTGTGTGCAAAGAGACTTAATTGACTTGAAGTGTGTTTGAGGAGCAGATCAGATCTTGATGATGGGCTGCTGTCTGTTTGTTTACTATCGGGTGAGTCCTCTAATGTATCCCAGAATGCCTTTCACAGGTAACCAGGTTTGCGAGCATGCTGCAGGTCGATCGTACAGATGAGACCCTGCAGAACAGTCGTCTTGTTGTTGTACAGTGTGTTTGTCGCTCCATGTTTTATTTGCGTGAAGTGTCTTCAGCTGCAGATTTCTTATGAATATCACGCTCAGATCAGACCGTGTTACAGTTTCCTTCAGTGTTTTGGTTCGTTGCAACGTGACCTCCACCTCGGTCAGGCTACGTGCATTGCCTGCATCCATGAGGTCCTGTTGAAGTATGAGTCTACAAAGGTTGTCAGAAGACATTTCAATACTTAAATACTTTTTGATACCATGTGTTGAAAATAAGGATGTTATCGATTAATCATGACTAAAAAAATATGTAAATCGGCAATCATAGAGTGGCACAAATGCATCAGAAAGAAGCTTGTTCTTATCAATTAAATCAAAAATAAAATACAAAACACAGAGATGAGAACATGTATTTCATTAAAATACCAGTAAATGTCATTTAAAAAATACAAAAAGACTCCAAAGAGCTCCACAATGAAAACGTCTTACATTATTACAAATGATGGTATGTTATCGCTGGCTTTTCTGTACCAGCGCTGTGTGCAGGCTGTTCATTTTGAAAAAAGAAAAACTGATTATATTTTGCGTGCCGATTCTGGTATCATGACAATCTGAATGTCTACACACACTACATGTTGTAATTTCATGGATGTTCTTCATCCACACTGAACACCTAAATGTACAATAAGTGTGTTTTCCAAAATATCTAATTCTTCATTAAAAGTCAAAATCATTTGGAAATAAATGAACTTCAACACATATTTCAGTGATAATCTTTGTGATATTGTAATATCCAGTTGATGAGGCTGATGTTTAGAGGATGACCTTATATGGTCTGAAGGTCCAGACTCCTCCTCCTATTTGTTTCTATAGCAACAGTGAGTTAAAGGTAAAGTGTGCCAGGTTGTATAACGTCCGGCCGACAACAAAGTCTCAACACAATACTGAACAAACAGCAGACTTCCACCTATTGTTACGCTCTGCTGCACCGACCCCAACATCCTCCTCCTCCTCCTCCTCTTTCTCTTCTCCTTGTCTTTCCTCTCCTCCTCCTCCTCCTCCTCCTCCTCCTCCTCCTCCTCCTCTTCTCCTTGTCTCCCCTCTCCCCTTTCCTCCTCTAATCGCTTTCAACCTCCTCTTTCTTCCCTTACCTCTCCTCCTCTATGTCCTCACCTCATCTTCGCTCTCCTCTTTGCTCCTTGTCTCCTTGTGTCCTCTCCTGTCTCCTCTTCCATGGTACATTCCTCCTCGTCCTGCCTCATCCCTTCCCTATGTCCTCCTCTCCTCTCCTGTCACCTCTTCCCTCCTCTTCTCCTATCTGCCTCTCCTTGTTTCTCTCCTCATCTCCTCTCCTTGCCTCCTTTCCTCTCCTCTTCTGTTCTCCTTATGTCCCCTTTTTTCATTGCTCCTTCCTCTTCCCCCCTTATCCCTCCTTCTTTCCTCTCCTCCTTATCCATGTCCTCATCTCACCTCACTTCACCCTTCCTCTCCTCTTGCCTTACTCCTCACTCCTCTCGTCCCTTCGCTCCTCTCTTATTCTCTTCTTCCATCTTCTTAATTGGACTAAAAGGATTGGTTTGAAGGTCGTCTCGCCTCCGTCTGTCATTCCCCTCCATCTCCTCCGCTCCTCCTCCTCCTCTTCCTCTTCCTCCTCCTCTACCTCCTCCAGCTGTTTGTCCTCAGTGACCCGGTCAATCAGGTGTTTGTGTGATTTCTTCCTGTTTTTGTTGTCATGGCAGCGCACAGGAACTGTGTGTAAAACAGCACCTGTGCAGATTCCCACCAGATGAATGGTGTTCGCCATCGTCAGACAGTGGGTCTGTTAACACACATATTCATTTAGGGGAATAATTTATTGTAATTTAAGTAAAGCTTTCGCAAAATCATAATGCATTCAGTGCCAGAACTGTAAAATGTACAGAAACCACAAACAACGAGTTTATAGTCAAACATTTATTGTCTAATCTAAAGACAAAGACAGCAACAAGACACAAACTGAACTACAGGACGTTACACACAGACAAAGAGGTTCTGGGTTTGAACCAGGTGTAAATGGAGCCGTGTTCAGCAACACAATAGAGCATGCAGCTGAGGTCCGGTCCAGCCGGGACCGGCTTTAGGCTTTTTTTGTCGGCTCTTAGCTGAGTGAAGGAAGCACCATCCTTTCCTTAAAGGAGTCTTGAGACTGGGAGGTGACGTGTGATGTCATCAGAGGTGACTTCACTCCTCACCTGTGTCCCTCTCAGTTGAGGTTAACAGGTCTGAACAGGTGGCGCTCTCAGCTTCTCAATGATACCAGATATCAGATACATGAATTAACAAGATATCACACTTCAGAGATGCATGAATATTATTAATTCAGTTTGAAATGTCCTCTCTTGTCCAGTGATTGTTCCTTCTTCTCTTGGATGAGGAGGGCTGTAGTGTGTGTTAACAGACTGGTGTGTCGGTGAGCATGTACACATGCCACGGCACCCAGGTCCAGGATCATCTTCTGTTCACCTGCTGTTTGTACATCATCCTGCCTAATATCCTCCTGTCCGACTGTCACATGACCACCTCTCATATTATTCATGCATCACTTTCCTTTAGAGGAGTTTTCCTTCTTTATTTCTGTCAGTGCTGCTCTAACGGCACGTCATTGAAACGTGCGAATGATATTATCAAATTGTTTTGTGGACTTTGATACAACAGCTGACACGACTAAACTTTTTGTCTGCTGATTTTTGAAAGGAAGAAAGTCTTCTATTTAGTATTTTTACGAATCAAACCAAAACTGAGCAGCAGCAGAGCAGGTGGCATTATAAATTCATTTTGCTGATGATCAGATCAAAGCTGCATGGAGCTGCAGGTTAGTTGTTACCTGTCAGTGCGTTTACCAGCACAAACTAAACTCTCACTCTCATTTGATTCAGTGACAGTTGAGTGTGTGTCTACTGATCAACGCTTCTTAAAGATAAACATACTAAACATGATGTTTGCTGTGTTTTTGTGTGTTGCAGAAGAAGAGGAAGCAGACGAGCAGAGATGCAGACTCCCTCAGTCTCTGCAGTCTGGACATCAACGTAAGTTCAGCTCCTCTAAACTTAACTGTTGGCTGAAAAATGTTATTGTCCTTATAAGCTGTTGACTTTTACTCCGACAAGCCTGATTACTTCCTGATTCAGTGGCTGCGACGTGTTCACACCTTTGAAATATGACTTCAAAATAGAAAAAAGGGGTATTTCCCCTACTTGTGTATGTCCTGTCTGCTGTACTGCCTCACAGGAAGTGATGCGTCTCTGCCAGGTCTCTGTGTTGTCATATAAAGTGTGCCTGCAAAAAAACAGTGTCGGACTAACGGACAACAATATCAACAGAGTGAGCTGGTCCTCTTCTTCAGTCCACCATGTGCTACAGCTCCTGTCTGATATGAGGGTGTGTTGATATTAGATTAGACTTGATTTATTTAAAGGGACTGCTGGGCCTTGGTGGAGGTATGCACTCTACCATTCTTGCGTTGTTTACTTCCATGTTCACTTGCTAGTATTCTTCTTCTTCACTGTCTTTGCTGGTGCTTTGTGACGTTTGTTGGTGAGCTGGTGTGAAACCATTGGCAAGAATTTGTATTTGTGAAGGACACAAATATAATTTAATTAATCTCTACAGTCAAGTTTGTCTTTATTGAATTACATTTTCCAGAATATATATATATACGTATACTGTATATGAACACACACAGGAGAAGAATACTTCTATCCACTGAAACACACCTTTCCCTCCCCTACAGGCTACAATGAAATCGTTTAAATGTAAAATATGAGTTATAATACAAAAAGAAATAATACTACTAAAAATAATACGTTGATACAAGTCAGGATCTTATTCTGGCACTATTAGCACCAACTTTTTATCCCCGTGAGAAATAGGATACAAAATGTGTCCATATCTTCCCTAAAAGTTAACAGATTTTCATCGGATGTTACATTTCATTTTCTCTGGTTTTAAATCAAACTACCTCCTGCATGAGAAGCTGGTTTGGGATTTTCTTTTTAAATAGGACAAACAGCGGACTAACAGTCATCCGAATGCATTGTCACTATTCATAGACGAGGGGATTCATGAACTTTGCACTTTATTATCTTCAGCTCTGAAGGTTGGTTATTGTATATTTGGACCCTCGTGGGCCCTCAGTCCTCGTGTGGGGCCACTCCTCATGTACTGTGTCTGTATTTTTAGTGCTCTGCCAGCAGCCCGTTCCTTCCCGGGCGTTTCCCTCCCTGCTCGGTCTAACACAGGATGTCCACCCTGTTCGATACACTCCAGTGTTTGTGCGACAAACACACCATCAGTCTTCTGCTCCAACCAGCGGCGGCAGTCAGTCAACCTAGAATAAATTACATGCTATTGTTTCGTGCTGTTAGTCCCTGCAGCTCAGTGAGTCACAGTCATATTGTGCTTTTACTGAAAATCAAGGACCTGGGGACTGTAAAGTCGGGACAGGAGTTTAGATGTTATATCAGTATTATTAACTTCAGGAGGTGCGCTGTCTTTGTCTGGACTGGAGATGAATAAAATCAAAGGTCACGTTTTATTTTGTACGTCAATAATTTACCAGTAATTTCATGAGGCGTTTTAAAGATTTTAGTTATTTGTTTAGAGTTTATAAGAAGTTGTTGACATTTTAACCAAAGTAAATATCAATCCGTTATTCATTTAATATTAAAAACCTCATTATCCATACACGCTCCGCTTTAAAGGGCACATTTGTACAATCTGATGTGTTTTCTATGTTTATAATGATCTTTTCGACACTGCTATAGAGATAGAGGTGTTAAATCAACTATATGTTTAATATTGAGGTCATAGTTGGTCGTGGTGTTGTTCTGGACTGCATTCTGTATTAAGATGTGTTTCTGATATTCAGACCCACTCCTGTGTGTAAATAGGTTGGACAAAAAATTAGAAACATGTCTCAATAATAAAACAACACAATTACAACACAAAATGAACATTATAAACTTTACTCTGCATTTTAAGCTTTTTAAGCTGACCTGCTTTGTACTGAGTGTAGTACTACACTACACTACAGTAGATTATAGTAGCAATTAGTTGCTTAATTATAATTCATTCATTAATTAATTAATACTTTATTAATCCCTTTTCAGATGCATTATATATATATATATATATATATATATATATATATATATATATATATATATATAAATATATATATATATATATATATATTTATATATATATACATATATATATATATATATATATATATATATATATATATATGGAGAGGTGTCAGCCCTGTATGAGCAGCCAGGAGGAGTTAGGGGTTAAGTGCTTTGCTCAAGAGCGTCTCAGCAGTGTCTCAGGTCCATATAGACTCCGAGCAACCCTCTAATCCCCGAGCCAAATCCCTGTGGACGGAGGTACTGCCGCCCCGAGCGAGCAGTGAATCAACTGGAAATCAGACTGAGAGTCCTTTTTAAAACCCTCCAATGTATTTACAATTAGTGTTTCAGATCCTTTGCAGGGAATTTTAGGAAGCAAGGGGACTTTTAAAGCAAAGAGACCAAATAAAACAAATTAATAATATAAAATAAAATGCAGCTCATGCACTGTGGAGGTTTGTGTTTGACACCAGAGTGATTATAGATGTTTTCACTGGTTAATTAAAATCTGCCGAGCCCCTCAGGCTCACATGGGTGATTAACACTTATTGATGTGGTTTAGTGAAGCGAGGCCACGGATCATCAAACTGTGACGGGAGACGTGTTTTCTTCGGGCATCTTTTAACAACAACAACAACAACGACCACTAATAAGACTATCAGAATAAAAGCAGACTATTTTATTTTCTTAAATAATTTTAAAGAGATTTGATTTCATTTCCACCGCTTGAAATAAGTAATGCACCGCAAGAGGTTTTCTTTTTCCTTGTAATAAGGTACTTTGATTATCTGGTACCAAGTCAAAAATATGACTTATTAGCTCAGAGTTACACTTTATAATAATAATAATAATAATATTACTCATTGTTTTTTAGATATTAACATCATTATGAGATGATATGTCATAAACATCACACAGAAAAACTTAATGAGTGAACAAAAAATGTCGGCTTTGTAGAATTTAATTTTTTATGAGACATCAGGACTTATTCAACCATGTTTACGGCAACAAAACTAAATATTTCAAGCAAAAATATAATTTTTTCCTTAACCTACATGTGGATCGTTTAATGTAACATACAGTGCCAGGAGTATTCTGGCGATCGGGTTGTTAAAGACGCCTCTCTTTGTTGTAAGTGTGATGTGTCAGAGTACAGATGAAACGAGGCGTCTCCGTCTGACTCAGAAGGGAGACAACTGAATCTGTTCTTGGATCAGTCGGTGACTTTTCCTCCTCGCTGGGTGTCGTTGACCCAACTGGCCCATTTACGGACAATGGAGCTGAGTCAGAGGGGGGAGCTTTTGTTAGCAGAGCTTGAGGTCTGTCTCGTGTCATGTCGGGAGGTCAGAGATGCTCTGACTCTGAAACCAGTCACAGCTTTCAAGGGAAACCATGGCAACGTTTCTAAATATGACACAATGATCAGTATTGTTCTGATGCTCGGTTACCTACAGCTGATCCAGGATGTGTGTTCGTCTGACATTCATTTCCTGGAGACTTTTCTTGATTAATTGAGCCATTGTTTTTGTCTTCTAAAAGAAAGAAGATATTCAGTTGAGTCCGTTTGAGAAGCAGAAAACAATTAAAGTTTTTCTCCTGAAAAAAGACTCACACGATGAATTGATAATAAAAAACAGTTGCTGTTTTGGCACAAGTTTGCAGTTCATTCTTGTGCGCCTTGTTTTGGAGATTCAAAAAAACAAAAAAAAACAAACAATTCACTTAAACAATTAATTGATTATCAATTAAGAATCAATTTTCTGGCGATAAAACTCATCATGTCAGCTCTCTAACCACCACACATGTAACAACCCAAGTCCTTTTTTTAAAAACGTAATGTTTTTCCACCCACAATGTTGCTCAGATGTTTACCACTTCACCACGTGAGGAATACAAGTTCACACACACACACACACACACACACACACACACAGACACACACACACACACACACACACACACACACACACAGTAATTAACTTTAAACGACTGGAGAATCAGGGCAGAGCTTTGGCTGCCTGCAGGCTTCTCTCTCTCTGTAGTAATTAAAGTTCAGATTGATATTGACTGATGTTGACCTCAACGGCCCGAGCACCACCAGCAGCTCCAGAATCAGCTCTCGTCACAGGCAGCATCACGACAGTGTGTGTATTCAGGTTATCATTATAGTTTCAGGTGCTTGTGCCCTTATAAGAGTTTTCTTTTTGTAGCTGCTTTGTTTATGTCAACTTTACAACATTTTCGAACGAAAATATTGTTTTTTTTTCTTCACGGCATGTACTGAAGGACTGAACTTTATGTGCAAAATTATATTAAAAAGTATTTTATTTTGATTTTCAATTACTATACAAACAACACATCATCAAAGCTTTTTGTCCTCACAATTAGGTTATTTAATTATCTGGTATCAAGTCAGAAAAATATGACTTATTATCACAGAATTACACTATATACATTGTTTTTAGATAGTAACATCTTTATTGGATAATAAGTCATGATTATCACACAGAACAACTTAATGACTGAACAAAAAAAATGTTTTCAACGAGACGTCAGGACTTATTCAATCATGTTTATGGCAACAAAACCATAGTGAAAAAAGAAAAACCTCATGTGTGGTTTTTTATAGTTTTATGAAAACCAAAATAAAATACTCAAAAAAAGAAAATTTAACATATAAAGTTCAGTCCTCCAGTGCAAGTTGTGAAGAAAAAAACACTGTATTTCCCTCAAAAGTGTTGTGAAGTAAACATAACCAAAACATTTTCAAAAATGAATTAACAGACAATAAAATAGAATAAGACAGAAAAATAAAATAGAAATGTAACTTTTAAAAGTAAGTTAAACTATGAAGTTAGAAGAAAAATGAGCGTTACAACACTAGTGTGGTGAAAGACATTCAAACGATGATTCAATCATGAGAGATTCTCCAGGTATGTGTTGGCCGAGGCGCCCTGTCCATCATCTGCCCCCCATCAAATACAATGTAGGCTAATTGTCGTCCCTCAATGTTGATGATTAATCTGTTTATAATTATGATTATTGTTCTGATTAATACTCCTGCAATTATTTATATTATATAACATTTTCACATAAATAAGGCGGAATTAATTTAGCTAAATTTTCAATGGAGTTTGGTCTGACGTTTTTTTTGATATGGCAAATTAAACCTAGTTAATGTCCCATGTTTTGAGATTTCACATTTCCTTTTTATGCATAGACTTTTTAAACCTACCTCTGTAGCCTTACCTTTGATTAAAAATGTGTATTTGACATTATTTATTTTTGAAAAATACTTTTTCTTCTGGTGATCAGTAGTTTTCTGGTTAATATTGTGTTACAAAGGTGATGTTGTCCTTAAAACCTTTGTGGGACTGAAACCACAGAAGAAGAGTACTCCTTGAAGGTCATCAGTACCGACAGTGAGAGACTGGGTGATGTTGGCGTGGTCTTGAATGCTGCAGAAGCAGAGTCAGGATTTTTGGCATTGAAGTCCAAACAGGTCCAAACTCCAGCAACACTTGTTTTTTTTTTTACAAATGTTTTTATGTCTTCATGAATGAGCACTTTAGAGACCTGAGACAACCAACATGGTCACTAACACCTGCTGACTTCTACATGAGCAAAACTGATTTTGTTAACTTCTACTTAAATGATAAGGCGGTTATGTTTTATGTCCCTTAAAAAGAGAAAAACCAACAGTGTGAAGATATATCAGACGTCAGACAATTCATTGTTGATGTTGTTATCATGGGATTGGTTGACAATAAGAAATGTTCAACATGTTATTGTCTAAGGAAAAGCTCAGAATACTTATTACATCACACATGAAAGAAAAACGGACCGACTTTTTTTAAAATAAGAGCGAACGAGGGAAAGAAAGGAAGGATGTGAAATGAGTGAGTGGGTGAGCGAGCCCGTGAGTCAGAGAGAGAGAGAGAGAGAGAGCGTTAGCGAGCTGTGTGTTTTCAGGCAGACAGAGTCAGCAGGCGCTCGAGTCCACAACCATCGCTGAGCATCAGAGAGCTTCAACAGATCTTTAATAGAGAAGAAAGCTTGAATAAAAGATCCAGACGGTCTAAACCTGTCTGAACTCTGGGCTGGACTCTACACACTCTCTGGATCCTCCGCCGGTACTGATTTGGACCCAGATTCCTCCTGACAGTCTTCTGACAGCATCAGGCATTTTCAGGACATCAAACTGGTACCAAACTTTTATTTGAAACTCGAACAGTATCAATTTTCATCTGGGCTACTTTTTGGATACTAAAGGCACTACAGACAGTTTATCCTGACACTTACTGGACCCTCTACCGATACCTGACTCGTCCTGGACACTCTGCTGGACTTTAGTTCTTTGGATCAGACTATTTCCCGTCTTCTTACCAGCACTGAACTCTTCAGTTTGAAAATATTTCTCTTGGTGCTGGGAAAGGTCCAGATCCTGTGCTGGGTTTTGGGGTGAGCAGTATGGTGGCGGGGCAGAGGCCCCTCTGCCTGCTGGTACACCAGTTTAAGTCTGGATGCTCTGTGGAGTTCATCAAAGGGAACAATAAGATGGGGAAACAGGTGGAGGTAAGATGGAGGAAATATTTTCTGCTCAGTAGTTGTGTTTATTGTTGTTGTATTTTCATCAGTGGAACCTCAGAGAGTAACTTCTGTATTTTGCAGTATGATCCTTTTTAAACAGCTGCTCACCAAGTCACCAGACTCCTTTTATAGAAACTGTAATTTTATCAACATAAAACACATTTAACATCGACATAAACAAAATAAAACTCACTGAAGCTTTCTTTAATGTTCCAACAACTCTGGTTTGGTTGAAATACACTCTTAATTCACTGCGTTATGTGAAAATCGTCTGGCTGCCCTCCAGCTCCTCCTTTCTCTCGATTTATTGCACCTTAGTGAATTATATTACTACTACATTAAAGGGGCACTATGTAGTTTTAGAGAAGAAGTTCAAACTCAATATAATATTTACAATATTAATGAGGTAATAATACAAACTCGTAAATATTTATTTTTTCCATAACTGAAAAAACAAGCTGTTCTCAGAGGAAAATAAGGTCCCAGAACACAGTTTGGAGCTATAAATGTGGCAGGGTCCGCCAAATATAAACAAAGTCAAACAGTCTGAAAGTGTGTTGTCCTTTAACGTCAGTTTGTTTATTCAGTTTATTCAGTAAAGAAAACAAAGACAAGAGAAGTTTATTTAGTTTGTTTAGACATTTAAAAAATCAGTCAGTGAAGATCTTTATCTTCGGTTAAAATTTCTTCCCCAAAACTACATAATGCACCTTTAATTATATTACCAAAGACTATGTGGCATTAAGGGAGTTCTTTCATGCTGTAGGTTTCCCTCTTCTCTAACCCACATGACATCTGGGGTGGTTGTAAAAACAGATTCTGCTTCGGGCATCAAAACAACTAAAGCTGCTTTTTGTCCTCAGTGATTGTTTTCCTCGACCATAATAATAAAACTGTGACGTGGCAGACGTCACGCGTAGTTATGTGAGAATAACTGAGGGAACATCATGTTTTCAGTCTTCAGCTGTCCTCTGTCCTCTGTTCTCCACTCATCCCTCCAAAAGTCTCCAAAAGAGAGATTCCTGGATCTGTCCCTTTATCCAGAACCGCACCAAAAGTTAATGGTGCCTATTCTGGGTCGAGACCCAGCCTCCATCCAGGTTTCGTGGATATCCGCTCAGTAGTTTTTGTGTAATCCTGCTGACAAACCAACCAAACAATTGGTGGAGATGATTACCATAGATGACCAGAAGGACTAGATACCAGATGCAAAGATGGCGAACATTCAAACCAGTGAGAACTGCTCGCCCAGCGCATACGCAAAATACGTTTTCTGGCTTCCGCGTTTACTTCCTGGTTATGCCCAAAGAACATAAAAAAGAAGGAAGGGTCATTACGTTGACGAATCTCGCTCCGCCTGTGCGTCACGAGAGTCTGCCCCTGAGTGAACTCAGTTAACTCAGTTATATTAGTCTTGATACACAGAAAAGGAAGAAAACAACTTGTTTTTGGTATAAACAGATATCCACATTCAGGTCAGAATTAGATTGGAACAAGCTAGTTTTCTCATCAACACCCTACCGATGATTATGATAATTCGACCTACATTATTCACACCTCCAGTCAGTTCAGACTCCAGAGTACCTGCAGAGTACCTGAACTCCTGTAACAGCCGACATGACTCATGTTTCAAGTCTCATGTTTCACCTGTAACACCCATGTTGTTATGCCTTTGTTTATTACCTCAAAGAAATTAAAAGGGTGCGTCCTGATCATAGTTCAGTCATAAAGTCTCTCCTGAAAGCGCTTTCATCTGAAGCCTCGTTTACACGGTGTGTTCAAGGCAGGAATGTTGTGCCGTTTTTCCGCCTTGCAGTTCTGTAATTAACGCACAAACACAGAATGGGACATTGTTGTTCTGCCTTTAAACCAGTGTTACAGCATTTTCTTTTTTATAAAATGTATGTACAATGTACTGTACACTTCCAGACGTAGGCCGACAGTATTTGGGTCACAGTATTTGGCAGTGGAGGTAGTAACAGAACTGAATTGATGTCCGTGTAAAAAGGGTGAGACAGGAGCGCCCCAGTAGCTCAGTTGGTAGATCATGTGCTCCATGTACGGAGGCTGTGTCCTCACCCTTGCGGTCCAGGGTTTGAATCGGACCTGTGGCCCTTTGTCATCCCCTCTCTCTCTCATTCAATGCCATAAAAAAGGCCCAAAAAACCGGTGAGACTGCAGGATGGTACACTCACTGTTACATGTGTTGCTACGTGTCACACCTCTTTGGCATGCTATCCAAAACCACACACCGAAGCAGCGTTACAATGACGTTGTTTGGTTCAGTGTCAAAAAGCAGACGTAACGACAGGTCTCCCCTATGGCAGTTTTGCAGGATCAGTCAGTCTGCTGTAAAACTGCCGTCATTAGATAACCAGTCACTGCACTAAATTGATCTTTGTCAGATTGAATCAACTGAAGTGCCATCAGACACAGAGAACCCATTACAGCATGTCCAATGGAAACTTCTCCATAGCAAAGCAGATGAACTGATTATTTATGATCCCCCCTGAACCCTAAAACTCCTTTAAACCAACACTTATATCTTTAATAAATACCACAGTATCGTCTGCTTAATGAGAGAAAACACTGATGTTTACATTTTGTGTTTTATATACCTCTAACAGCAAAATTCGAGGCTACCAAATCACAGCTTTAAAGTATCAATCTCTTCTTTACTGATGAGAAGAAATTACTGTAAACTGTGGTCACATTTGGGAAAACACCGTTTGCCAGAGAGGATTTATTTTAGGTCGACTGATTCCTGAATGTGAGCGCCGATGGAAACAAAGTTTGATGGTTCCTGTGTTCCAGTAGGTCAGCTGACGATCGGCTTCAGGGCAGAGATATACACACAAACACATATTGATTTACTGTAAGTCTGTATCCAGGACAAGCAGCCTGGTGGCGTTTTCACAAACACAGACAGTGTGTGTGTGTGAGTCTGGCAGAGAGTTTTGAGTCACACTATTGTTTAACCGGCAGAATATCAACAATATGGAGTCATGTTTCCCGCAAACCACTTGAACAGTCTACACTCACACAACGTCAGACACCAACATCAACAACTACAGCACCTTTAGAGAGTCAAAACAAAGATTGCATCTCCTCAGGAAGTGGCATATAAGATTTTTTCAAGCTATACCAGCATCTTCAGTCGGACTGAAATACCTCAAAAACTATTAGACTGGTTGAGGCTCTGACCACAAAACAGCCACAGCTTGACTGCTGTCGGGACCTTGTTGTGTCCTTTATTGCCTTTACTTTTAGTTAATCATATGGACTTTTTGTGTTTTTACATTTTCTGTTCTGTCTTCCTGTTTTAACTCACCGTAAACGAGGTTTCCTTGTGTTTGGCTTGACTGTTCAGTGTTTATTCTGTGATATTCCTGAGTTTCCTGCTTTTGCTTGATTGTCAAAACACTTTATAAACTCTGTTTTTAAAGGTGCTATATTAAGAAAGTTTATTATTATTATCATTATTATTGTATCCCATCTCTCCCTCCCTGCATTTTCATGCCAAATTAAGACAAAAATAGCCCAAAAATTAAAATAAAAACAACTCCTAGACAGATTGCCATGATATGTTAAATGGACGATCATGATCCAATGGATTAATCCTACTGACTTTTCCTCTTGTGACACAAGCTGGTGCAAGGTATTTCCAGTGAAATAGCTCAAAATCTACTTGATGAATTGGTCAAGTTTTTACCCCAACCTTCACCTTCACCTTCGATGGTGGTGATGTGCATAAATGTTGCATAAAGGCTTTAATGGAGTATGTTTATAAATCCCTGGAATATAACCTCATTAGTACGAGAGCACGCAGCTCTCGGACATCATGTTGTGTGAAGACACACATGGATTACAGTGCTCTTGTTTTTGTGTCATAATGTGAACTCAGTTTGTTTTCTGTTTCCTCCTCCAGGAGCCCAGCACCAAGCGCAGTAAACTTTTAACCAGGGTGACGTCTCTGGCCAGCCTGCTGCCGCCCGTCAAGACCACACCGCTGAAGAGGATTGGTCAGACGCTGCAGGTAAACTGCAAACCAAGTCTATTACAGAAAACTAGCTCTTCCCACTTTGCAACTTTATGCTAAAGAAACAATATCTGAACTAAAATAAGATATTATTCTATGGACAGTTTTATATTTTTCCACCATCCTCTGTCTGCAGCGCTCCATCAGTTTTCGTAATGAGAGCCAGACGGAGAGAACCGCTCATCCTCCTCCCTCGTCCTCCACAATGAAGACACGTGTTATCTCAGCGAAGGTCTCCAACCCCTCCTCCTCCATGACCGCCACACGGGTTTCCACAGCAACAGCCCCGGCCACCAAGCGCCGCGACAGCAAGCTCTGGAGTGAGACGTTCGACGTCCGTCTGGGAGCGACGCAACCTCTGAGCCCGAAAGAGATAAAACGACAGGAGGTGAGATACACATTAGTGTTGGACTGGAGGATTATGCTTTGAGTCTGAGTCCCATCGATTTCTTTTTTATCACAGTGATGTCGTACAGTCCATCAATCAGTCTGTGAGTTAAGAAAATAATATTATTAAGCATACAAGAGAACTATTTTTACAAAATAAGGTATTTATTCTCAGTGGGCAATTTTATATTCTTAAACTTCATCAAACTTATAATTTATGGACCCCCAGCATACTGAAATCTTGTGCATCTCTCAACATTTACAGTACAGTCACACACTTTGTCTCTCATTCCAGGCTATCTTTGAGTTGGCTCAGGGCGAGCAAGACTTGGTGGAGGATCTCAAGTTGGCAAAGAAGGTAAACAAAACCCTTTTTTTTCCCCTGAAGAACCGACTTTTCTCCCACATTTCCTCTGCACTTACCTGCATTTTCTGAGTATGCTTGTGTGTGTGTGTGTCTCCTGCAGGCCTACCATGACCCGATGCTGAAGCTGTCAATCATGACTGAGCAGGAGCTGAACCAGATCTTTGGTACCCTGGAGTCACTGATACCCCTGCATGAAGGTAGGCGGAGCATCTGAACTGTGTTTGACACGACAGCTTGATTTTAGACTTCTTTTTTTAAATGAAAGATGGCATGGATTGAGTTTGCCCATCTTATCTTCGTCAGTGTTCCCATACTGCTCTGGGTCCTGAACGCTTTAACATGTGTCATAATTGTCTCTCCTCAGACTTGCTGAGTCGCCTCCGAGACGCCAGAAAACCTGACGGGTCCACAGAACACGTGGGCCACATCCTGACTGACTGGGTGAGTTTTTTAGTCACATTTTAAATAATTACGCTCTGCAGAATTAACGTCCTGATCTGTAAGATATGGCCAGAATTTTAGTTTTAAACATTCAAGAAATGATCTAAGATTATCAACAAAGAGTGATGAAACAGCAGTGTTGACGTCATGTCACAGACCTGTACTGTGTTGCAGAGATGTCTACTGAAGTTAGCAGGCTAACCAGCTAGCCCTGGCCTGTCTGGTCTATTAATAAACCCTTTTCACCGCAGACATTTGGACTTGGCAAAGTAGGAAAAGCACAGGTGTGACCTTTAACGGTTAACAATGGCTCCAGTGAGTGAGCATGCACAATACCAGAGCCTTGGAACCAGCTCAGCTACATGGAATACAGCCATCATTCATGTTAGAAATTTCACCTGTGCTTTTCCTGATTTGACAAATCAAAACGTCTGCCTCGATAAAGGTCGATACCCACTTTATACCACAAGAGGTGATTATCTGATAACCCCGGTACACCTATTTTCCTTTACAAAAAAGAAAAATAGAACGGTACACCTCGCGAATTCAAGCTTCTCTTAAACTAAGACGAGCTTTATTTCCCTTTGAACAAACTTCATTTAAACTGGACATAAACAAAATAAAACTCACCAAAACTGTCTTTCCACAATCACCTCTGGTTTGGTCTAAACGAGTCCTCAAGTCACAGAGTCAGATGTGGAATTTTTCCGGCTCTTCACACTGTTTTCACCCGCTGCTGATGCCCAACTCTCTTTCACTCCTCATTCGCTTCATGTCTCTCCTGTCCCCGTCTGCCATCTTCGTTGTTGGCGGTTACTTTGGACTGCCCTCTTACACACTCTTGTGCCTTTTCACGTTTCCTTATCTTCTCCACTCTGTAGTTACCATGTCTCTGTGTCTGTGTCCTTCCAGCTGCCCTGCCTCTCCTCCTACACTGCGTACTGCAGTAACCAGGTGAAGGCAAAGCCCCTGTTGGACCAGAAGAAGCAGGATCGGCGGGTGCAGGACTTCTTGCAGCGCTGTCTCCAGTCGCCCTTCAGCAGGAAGTTGGACCTGTGGAACTTCCTGGACATCCCCCGCAGCCGACTGGTGAAATACCCGCTGCTGCTCAGGGAGATCCTGAAGCACACGCCGAACGACCACCCAGACCGGCAGCACCTGGACGAAGCGGTGAGCACAAACATGGTGTACACTCTGGTAGTGAGTAAAACATGATTTGTGTTTGGGAGAAAATAGATGAGGGTTTGACTTTGTCTGTTTTTTCTACAGATGCTGGTGGTTCAGAGTGTGGTGGCGGACATCAACAGACGGACCGGAGAGTCAGAGTGTCAGTACTACAAGGACCGGCTGTTGTACACGGAGGACGGACAGAGGGACGAACTCATCGACCGATCCAGGACCCTCAGCTGCCACGGAGAACTGAAGAACAACAGAGGACTCGTCAGTAGATTTCTACAATTTTATACCCTTATATTCATTTATCCATTGTGTCTCTCCCGTACCTTTATGTAATATCTTTTGTAATGTGACTGTGGGTTCTTTAAAGATGTGTAACGTATGTTTTCTGTGTAATTGTGTGATTCTTTCAGTTTTGATCTTTATCAATCTTTGTCAATAGAAAAGAAATTAGACAAATATACATAAAAACACTTGACAGAGGAATTATTGAGTGAAGGAAAATAACGTCTCTGTCTCTGTCCGTCTTTTTCTTTCTTTGCAGAAGCTTCATGTGTTTCTGTTCCAGGATGTCCTGGTCATCACCAGGTCCATCTCGCTGAACGATCAGCCCGTCAGCTACCAGCTCTGCCGACAGCCGATCCCCATCCGGCAGCTGGACCTGGAGGACCTATCAGACGGAGAGATGAGAGTGGGCGGGTCCATTAGAGGAGCCTTCAGCAACAACGAGCGGAGTGAGTAGATCTCAAATACAGATGTGTTTTATTTCCAGCTTCTTAAATTTAAGGATAATTTGTTGTAATTTATGTATTTTATCTTTTGGGCTTTGGACAGTTGTTATAATCAGTGGATGGACTTTCTTCGGTTTCCTATCAGATATTTCAGTCAGGCTATACTTCATATGCCCATTCTTGATGAAAATGGAGAACAGTTTGAGTTTCATAAAATTCACCGACCATAATAACCCCCCACGTCTCCTGTTGTCTCTCTCACTTTCTTCTCCTCACAGCAAAGAACTTCTTCCGGGTTTCGTACCGTACTGGAGGTCCGCTGCAGAGCCACTGCTTCCAGGCCAGTGACGCCTTCAACAAACAGCAGTGGATCAACTGCATCAGACAAGCCAAAGAGGCCGCGGCACTGACCGGAGACCAGCCGCCAGAGACAGGACGATGTCTGGAGACAGAGCTGGGTGGACAGATAGGGCCGCTTTGTGAGACGGGTCTGAGTTTGCGCTGTGATTCAGGGATTGAGGATGAAAAGGGGACGTGGGGGGAGATTGAAACAGGGCTGTGTTTGGAAGGAGAGGAAGGTCTGAGTGGAGAGAAAGAGGCGGGGGAGACGGAGACAGAGCAGGGCGTGGACGGTGAGATGGGTTTGGGATTAGATGGAGAAACAGGGATAGACGGTGAGACGAGGCAGGCGATCGGTGAGACAGAGACAGGTGGGGAGATGGGGGCAGAGCCAGGAGAAAGAGCAGACCTGAAGCTGGACGGAGGAGGAGAAGGAAAAGGAGAGATTCACAGCGGAGGTGCTAATGACGTTCACACCTCTGCTCCTCCTTGTCAAGAGGAGCATGAGGAGAAGGAGGTGATGGAGGAGGAGCAGAGCGGCGCAGAGGAGGGGGAAGAGCTCAGCATGGACATCGGCGAGGTTGACTCACTGAGCCACAGGTGCTGATGACACTCGAGGGGACTGGCACTGCAGCCTATCAAATCAAGAACTTGACGATGATGTCACTGACAGACAAAGTCAACGATCAGACAAACTTGTCATGAACATTAACCAACATGTTGAAGGACGCCCTAACTGCTGTATCCTCACTGCTGGTCTCCATGGTAACCACTTGGTCAACATGACGACCTGAAACACTGGATGCCATGTTTAAAGATGGTGCCCTGTTCATTTAAATGAAGGATTCTCACCGGGCACATACTGCAAAAACTTTTTTTTAAGGTTCCTCAGGCTTTTCCCTTTTTTTGGCCCACTTCCCACTGACTCCTCACACACATGCATGTCACCAAAATGATTTACTGATGCAGTGAGGTTTTAATTTATATCAGATCCATCAGCTTAAATTCTGAAAGACTTAAAATGTATGTATGGTTTTACCATCTTCTTTAAATGATATATGTCTTACGTTACCTGTAGTTCCAACTCTGGCCCCTGTGCCAAACATTGCCTCTCAGTGCAGCATTGTTCCTGCTGGTTTGACCTTTTGTCAGGTTACTGTGGCTCCTGCTGCGTTCAGCATCAGTGGCACCACGTTCAGTGCACCATGTCACTGACACGTTTGGCCTCACCTGCCCGTGAAAACAACATGGTCATGGCAAGCATTCCCAGCCATTCAAGCAATACACATTTTCTTGCACTTCCCGCTTATAAAGATTATTCACTGATTGACAGCTAGTGGAGGAACAAGGTAACAACGTCAGAGAAAGGCAATGCACCTGGGAAACTGGTAGAAACACTGAATGTAAAAAATAATTGGTTTGATGCACAAACTCCACAGTGCACCTTTAAAGAAACACTGCTTGACCAGTTATTTGAAATTGACATGGAAGGGCACATACTTTATGAACTTCTGGATGTTTTCAGGATTTGTGGACTCTGTGCAAGCCCCCTACAGCTCTCTCAGTAATCATCTCAAACTTGTATTTTGTATCTACAATTTTAGGGATTTTTCATTTTTCCAGATCAGTTAAAGGACTCCTTCCTCCTCAGATATTCTCCCAACCTTTTCTGCATCTACAACTCATTAAAAGATGTCTTAAAATAATTTGTAATGTCTAAAAACACTGGAGAAAATAGAGCTGTGCGCTCAGTTCTGATAGATTATAGGTTATAGATAGGTAATAGATCATTATCAGTTTTCCAGCAGTTGCAGGCAGCTGTTTTCAGCAAATAGGCTCTGATAAAGTCGCTGAAAGTAACCTGCTTAAGACCAAACTGCAGACGTACAAAGTTAGAGACAAGCCGGTGAAGAAAGTGGAACATGTTGGAGCTAAAAAGCCTTTTTCTTTCTAAGGAGTTGGTGGAGACCAAACCAGAGCTTAAAGAGAGTGAATTCTGTAAGCTGTTAGTGAAAACAACAGTATACAGTGAGATGGTGATAGATGTGCCAAAATGAATTAATTCAGTGTTTACAATAGTTGCATTTACACAGAAAATATTTTCAGTGAACATTTTGCAGACATGTAAAGAAAATGTACCATGTGGTTTGAGTTTTCCTTCAAAAGATCATTTGCTACCCCAAATAATCGTTGAATGGACGTAATGGGAGACACGGTTACCGATACAGTATTGTAATGTTACCATGTAGTCTTCTTAAAGCTTTCCAGATGTGTGATTGACCATCTTTCTCTTTAGTTTTACCACAACATCCTTAAACAGCTTTCAGCTGCTGTAGGTGCTACTACAGAGATTCTGTAAAGTGAAATGTTCAGTGTTTTTGTCATGGCAATCAGAGAAGTCTTGAAGGAGGAGCCTGTTTGTATGTACTGTACGTATGTAAAGAATGTATATTAAGTTTATCTGTATATGAATGTAGGAAGAAAGCCAAGCATGTCTGTTTGTTATATGTGCTTATACATTACGCAAGAAACATAAGAATGTCAAGACAATCAGTTTGATGTTATACATTACCATTTTCAGGATAGTTGTGATGCTGACGTTGGATTAAAGCAACCAGTTACCACATTTTTAAACTATGGTTATATGCACATGTCAGAGAAGACAAAGAGAAATGTACCAAACAGAACTTGTGCACACTGTCAGTTGTTCTTTATTCTGTTCAGTAAAAAAATAACAAGGTAAAATGTAGGTATCAACTAATGTTTGGATTGTCACAGGACCAAAGCACCAATAAATTGTTATAAAAGAAGCTTGTTAACGGGTTGTGACTGGTTATTGCAAAGAATATGTTGCTGCCTTAAAAATGGCAAAAAAAAAAAAAAAAAAGTTGCCTTTTAAAACAACTACACAAAAATGCAATTGATATAAACATACAGCCTGAGGATATTAATGTGGATTATGAAAAGAGGAGGACCTGAGATTGAACCCTGAGGAACACCGCTATTGTGGGAAAAAAACCAGAGCAGACAACTTCAGCACCACACACTGAAATCTGTTCGGCAGGTAATTTCTTGGCCAACCGTGTTGTTATTAACGGCACTTTCTCACATTATGAATACACAATATTTGGTGAGAGGCTGCAAAATGGGTGTGTTGCTTTAAGGACTTTTTGCAAGGCAATTATTAGTTTGTAGCTATTACCTTGTTAGCCTCAAGTAACTGAAATTAACCTGTTAACCACTGAAAAGTCAACTAAATGATCAGGTAATGGGAGATACTAATAATGTATACCAGGTGGTATGCTCTGTGTTTTAACTGTGTCTATTAACAAGAGTTCATTTTAAGTTGTTAAGGGAACAGTTCACCCAAAAATGAAAATTCTGTCATTATCTCCTCAACATGCACTACACTGGTGCTCCTTAACCAGCCAGCCACAAAAGAGGAACCGAGAGGCTTCTCACACATTTAATTCTGACGAGGCAACAAGAAGTCTCTGCATGTGTGAAGCAGAGGTACGGGCCCCTCGGCTTATCTGAAGCAGACAGGATGTTCAGCTATAAAACAACTGACACTGTGAAGCAATAATGCTTATTCATTGTGAAACTGTCCAGGTGCTTCTTGGTAAAATAAAAATGTACAGTTCTGCTCATGTAAGGTATGCATAGGATATACTCTGTAAGAAGTAATCGATAAAATTAGGAGTACTTAGGAGGTTTTTTAGAGCTTAGTAGCAGATTTTTTAGGTTCTTTCTTTCTCTAACCCTAACATTTTTTATGTTTTACATTTTGTAGACGTAACTTTTTAGACTTTTACACTAAGTATAGGTTCCTACTCTTTAAATATATATATATATATTTTTCTATACTTCAGCGATAGGCTGTTTTAGCTGTCTGACATTGTTCAGCTTGAGCATTACTGACCATCTGTGCAAAAAAAAAATCAATAATAATAATAATAAATCAAAGGAATGTATGGAAGCCCTTTTTATAAAAGGTGTAGGGCAAAAAATAATGAAATAAAAATATATAAGTGCTGATGGTGAGACATAATGTGCCCAAATTGAGAAAAAACAACAACAACTTCAAAGTTATGTTTTCTCATCTGTTGTTGTGTTTTCCTATTCGCCGTTCTGATTGGCACTTCAGGGCCTCCGTACTCTGCGGCTACAGTGTCATAATTCACAATTCTGACCCACCATATGTATTTTTCCTCACATTTTATCTGTTTATTTTCTGTTCCTGGAAGATTTCACCAAATCAACATGGCTGGAGACAACCACATTTCCAGCAGATGGCAGTAAAGCGACATTTCGCCCACCAGCTCCCGCCGAAGAAGACGTCCGCTCCCAGGAAGCATGGCGGCTGTTGTGTATCCGTTGGTCTCGCTGCCCTGCGGGAGCAGCAGGTAGCGGCGGTGTCATCGCGGCGGCTGTAACCGAGAAACAGCCACAGAGTCACGGCTTCGAGGAGAGACAGAGGCGTCGGGTTCGCTCGAGAATCCGACAATGGACGACAACCTGGCTCGGAGGCGGAGGGTGTCTGCTGCTGCCGCTGCCGCCGAGCTCGGAGCTAACGTTAGCCCGCAAGATGGCGAGGTAATGGATGTAAACTCACCCAGAGAAAGTCTTCCCGGTCCGGGCAGAGCCGGTGCTGCTGCCGCCGCGTTCGCTGCGAGGATGGAGAGGAGGAACTCGGTACCGGGGCACCAGAGACACATGCCCATTGAGCTCCTCAAGATGACTATACCGAGGAAAAACAAGGAGAATAAAGGTGGGCTGGTCCGCATTCTTCGTACGAATCAGAAATAGTTTAATAGACGCCAAAAGTTGCACATATTTATTGATTTTAGCTGATTAATTTGTTCTCGTGTTTCCACCGTTGCCCTGGAGTTTTCCCCTTAACGTTCCGTAGTAACGTCAGAGTTCCGTTATCGGACAGCGACTCATCCATTGTCGGACAGGTGCATGTCCGACATGTTAGCTTAGTCGCAGGGCGCATAATTACACACATTCTCACACACGTATGTCATATTTGTTTAACTGTACCGCCATGATACACTTAAACAACAACTAAAAGTTGTGTTGGAGGTAGCTAAAGACAAGTCAAGGATGCTAGCTAGCAGTTAGCCAGCTAATTGTTTGGCTAAGCTTGTTTTGTTTACGTTTGTTGGGAGAGTGCGCGCGTATGTGTATATTGTTGTGGATGACGTAGTCTGCTCCTTGTTTTTTGGGATGTAAACTGCCACAAGCTCGACACTAATATAAGGTGAAGACAGTCTAATTCAGGAAGTTTTTGTTGGTGTTTTGCTTTGACCAAGTGAGGCGATGTTACAACCTGGGAGTGTAACGTTAGCTTGTGCCTTGGGGTTCAGGTCAGGTCAGTAAGTTTGTGCTGCTGTTTTTGTGGCTGTAGAGGTGAAGCTTCAGGATTAGTGTTCACCCCAACCCAAGCTTATATCTACAACCCTAACCTAAACTCTGGCCCTAACCACAGAGGACAACTGACATAGTATCACACTACATGACACAGTATCTGAAGGAGAGAGAAAACACTTGGCCTAGTGCAATATCCAAATGAAGTTAGTTTGATAAAAGTGTGTAAATGTGTGACAAAATAGCATTATAAAGAAGTACTGTAGTGCTGCAGCCTACGAATCCTTGTCTCCAGATGTAAGAAAACGTGTGACGATGATTCACAATGCATTGCCCAGGATAACGACGGTATCACGATACAGCGATTCTGTGATAATCGATACATTGCGAGACGATCATCGAACGATACATCACGATGTATGTCTAACTGAAGAATACAAAACACCCCTAAAGTGGCAAACTCTGCACTACATAAAACAACACGATACATAAAGGTCCATCGGTAGAAAAAGTAGAATCAGTGTGATAGACGGTGTTTGCAAGGCGATCATTAGTGAAGACACTTTTGTGCTGATTTTAGCCAAAACTTAAGCCCGGTCTCTAATGTTTGTAGGTATGAAGTTCCCCTTTCCCGCTCCTGTAATCGTAAAATGCAAATTGACGCCAGTGTTTTGATAATCATATCTCAGGAGGAAGTGTTTTGTCCCACCCCTAATGTTTAATGTCTGTCAACAACAATATTTTCACAACATTGTGAACTATTGAAAGGGAAAAAATACACAGAAGAGCGCTTAGGGCTAGAATGATCAAAGATGTTGTTGTGATTTAAAATAAAACACTCGATAAGTTGATCGCTGTGAATTTTCATTTTCAGGATAATTGTGAATCGAGATAATTGTAAATATCCTACAGACCCGTCTTTACATTTTGCTGACTCTCTGCTGTATTTTGCTAAGCTATAGTTTGGGTCTGTCTTAATTGTCAACACTTTAAATGTGTGTTGGCTCATGTGTGACCTGCAGTGTAGATGGAAAAAAGGCATTTGTTGTTTTCGGGTGCAGAAAAAACATATTGAAACAAGCAAAACACGGGTCCTTACAAAAGTGGCACCTGCTCTTGATGCCCAGTGTTGTTCCACTGGTTGTGAAAAGCTGGTGTCACAGACAAAGCATTATTTTGTCAAATTTCTGTGATGAGAGGATTGTGTGTGCACATCGACCACACCTGTCTCAGGTGTGTGATGCTCCAGCTGAGCCCTCTCCTCCACACTGAGGGAGGCAGCAGGTTCAGTGTTCTCCTGAGAATTTGGCTCAAAAAAGGCTGCAGTGGTCTTGTTATAATTGGGGCGGGGTAACAACTGTTTTTGTGGGCTCCCCAGATGCCCAAACCTTCTGTTTGAGTGTGGGCGAGGCTCACCTGAACAGGTGCTTAAAGCTGCACATAGGATTGGCAGTATTTTGATTTCTGATACGTTAACATCACACTGTGAAGGTAAATCTTACTGCCAAAGCATGCAATGATATTTTAGGCAATGGTGCCCTTTTAACTTTGTGTTAACGGTTTGGAAAATGTCTTTTTCTGTTTCACTGGGACGATGCCCCCATGCACAAAGCCAGGTCAAAAGATAAACTGCATCTGTCACCTTTGAGATGAATCAGGTGATCCTCACATTCATTCTGAGTGGGTTTAGGATGCAGCGGTGTGGGCTGAAGGGGTTGCAAGAAAAAAAGCTTCCCTGCTTTTCCCTTCAGCGAAAAGCTAAAACAGACTTTTGGAGAAACTCAACCCGACATCAAATTTTGTTTTCTTATAAGTGCTGCTGGACATGACGTGTTTGGTGTCGGGATGAAATAGATGCTGTCATATAGACAAAAACAGCCCACACATGTAGAAACATTCAGAGGGTCCAACACATTGCTCAGAGTTTCTCAAATGCTGCACGGTGCCTCAAATACTATGTGCTGGCAGACTGAACCAGCAGCGGAGGAGAAATACTCTGCAAACCTGTTGTGGATGGAAAAGGAGTTGTTGTTCTCGAGCTGGAAACAGGGCTCTATCTATGCACAGTTCAAGGATAATGAAGATACTCCCCCAGTTGTGTTTGTTACACTCTGCCGCACAACCCTGCACTAGATGCCGCAGTCCCTGATTTGGTCTGATTGATGCCAGTCCCTGCAGCCAGGGTCAGAAGTCTGGACTGGGACTGAAACCAGAAGAGTGGAGGAAGCAGTTTCATGCCCATTGATTTGGCATCACATGTTCAACAGTTGCATATGGCTGAGATGTTCAGATGTCCACTGGCCATTAAGTGTACGACTCTGGAATTAAGCTTCTTGGTCAAATGCAGAAACTTTGGACAGCTAGCAGAGAGAACATAACCTTTTTGTACATGTTCACCAGTGAATCACTGCCCACTTTTAAACACATACTGACTTTTGTGTCTATCCTCCTGTCTTTGTTTCAGCTCTGTTCCATTATGTCTCCACTGAGTCCAGGGAGTATGAAGACATGATGACCATCCTGACCTCGAGCTACCTTGACACCAGCTCTGCCGGCTGCTTCACCTACTGTCAACCTCGGCTTGTCCAAAGTGAGCTGCTAGAGAAAGAGGTGAGAGGCAGATGGACAGGTGGAGGGCCAGATGCCACATGTTGCTTTATCACCACCTGTAAATGAACGAGAGTTGAAATGTTCACCCGTCATCTAAATTTGGTTGTGATCGCTTAATGTGGACTTACGGAGAACATCAAGTGTCTTGAGCAAATGAAAACTCCTAATATGGAGGAATGATCAGGATTGGCCTGTGTAACTGATAATACAGTAATAATCAACTTTATTTATTTCTATAGCACGTTTCTTAACAAAGTTACAAAGTGCTTTACGACAGAAAATAAACCAGACGAGGCAGATAAAATGAGAATGAAGTACATGAAAATGGACAAAATAAACAAAATTAAAATGAATGAAATCAATGACAGCGAAAAGAAAACAGTATAAATAAGAACACGTGTCAAACATTTCTAAAAGCTTTCACAAAAAACTAGAAAAAAGACTTGATTTGTCTTCAACCGAGGAATAATAAAAAGGTCATTCAGACAAAGTGGGATATGCTGCGATTGTTTACTATGAGGACATGTTTGTTTTGACCAGCTGAGCTGCTTCTTTGTTCATTCATTGATTAATTGTGTGTGTTTTGTATGTGTGTGTGTGACAGTTTGTGGAGAAGAGGAGGGAGATGAAGTCAGACGGGAGGACAGAAAAGGAGCTGGAGGAGAGCTACTGTTTCCTGTTGGCTGATAATAATAAGGTGAGATTGACACTGAGATATGTTGTTGTTTGTTGTTGTCCAAGAGGACAAGAAGAGATCTCAGTTAGATAAGTGTCAGGTTCAAACACCTAAAACATTATTGAAACACACAAAGAGAGTCAGACAAGGCGTTCAATTTCTTACTCGCGAGGAGAACGGACAGAGATGCGCTCAGTTACAAATCTCCTAACCGCTCTAAGCACACTCGTTCGTTTCCTCTCTTTTTATTAGAAGTTGGGTGTCTCCTAGTTACATGGGAGTTGCTGCCTGACGGTTAAAAGCTGCGTGCAGCAACGCGATAACAAAATGTGAGCGTGAAAAATAACACCTTACAAGGATGCAAACACAGACAACAGGTGCTTCGCTTCTCTGTGGTTGAGACATATCTTGCTTAGCTCCTAAAAACTGTTTCGCAAGTGTTTTAGTTACAATGACCTTTTTAAAAGGATGAAAACAAAAGGGTCACAAAATACTGTCCTGACATGAAACTTGATTTAAAATGGACAATTATGTAAGAAACTATATAATATTCATCAATATTCATACCACAGTACACCTTGGAAACGGTGTATCGCTGCAGCCCTGATCAGTTTATAATGGTCTATGAGCCTTGTTGTTTAAGATTGATATTTTATCAAGTTAATAATCACATTTTTTTCTGAATTATTTGTCTGTAGCTGCACTGGCTCTGTGAGAAGGGACTGCTTGTGGGTCAGAGCAGGACCACAGTGCTGGGAAACCCCAATAAAGGTAAGAGTGAACAGATACATGATAATTCATAGAAAAAAAACACAGAATTAGTTTGGTTTTTACCTTTTTAATCCATTTGTTGTGCATTCGGAGCTTCTTTGTACATGTTGAAAGGAGAGTTCACAATGTGTCTTGACTTGTAGCAGTGGGTGTGGGGATTTATACACAGAGAAATTACCTCTGATCTTAATTTTGTTCTTCTTTATTTGTTGGTGTGTCTAGGAGTGTATCTGTCCAGGTACTCCGACTTGCTCCAGACGAACGTCTTCACACCTGGAGCCACTGGGGAGATCCTCATCTTCAAAGTGATGAAGGTAAATCAGCTGGCCAGTGGTCATAATCACTGGCAGTAAACGTGCACGCTACGTTTGCTACTTTTTTATAACACACTATCACAGTCATCGACTTGTACCTGTCTTCAGTTGCCATACTGGATTATTGACTGTAATATCTTGGTCACCACTATGTCTGTTCCAATCCAGACCGATGACGTGCACAGATGGCCATAAATCACTACAGAAAATTGCTGTACTTGAAAACAAGGATTAAATAAGAGAAGGAGAAGTCTTGTGAACTGTGATGTCTCAACTCAGCGGGATTGAAATGAGCAGCCAAATCTAAATGACACCATAACTCTCACTTAAACAGTGAGGCCATATGCTGTGACAGGGATTTCTACCTGCTGGGATATCCTGAGTGCAAAATATAAAGATAAATGCAAGACTTTACTCCCAGGGAGGGCAACGTTTATGGCTCCATCTCAGCCAACTTTGACATCAGACAGCTGCCAGATGGCCAAAGGTTACATCATAACTATAAACTACACACCAGTTGTCCGTGAAACAGAAATGGAAATGTGTGCTGATAAGAACAGACAATGGAGAATTATGAGGAAAGAAGCAATAAAGGAAGGCATGGGGATGGAATGAAGGGGGAAAATCCCATCGAAAAGACAGTTTAACCTCTAACTTTGACTTTAAATACGAATAGATGATAAAACCGGGTTCAGAGAGCGACTACAGATATGCTCTGCTCTCATTGGCTGGAGCTCGTTGCTGGCTCCCCGACTCATCTGTGACTCAGCCAGATATTTAGCCTGTGGATATTGCCGACACTTCCCCAAGCTGTGCAGCTGGATCATGTCTCTGAACAGTTCACACATACTAATCGTCACTCATGGGAGTGCGTTGATCTGCTTCTGATTTGGGGCTTTTTGAGTGATGGCAAGATCAGGTCTAAAATCCTGTAGTGTGAACTTGGCATAGAAGAGGATGCTGGGAGAAATGTTTGGTTCTGCATTCAGATCCTTCATTTACCAGATCTGTGTTGTTCTAACCGCAATCTGAAGAATAAATCATAGTGAGGTAAAGTTCTTCTGTCCCTCAGTGTCTCGTTCCTGCAAAACTAATAGTGGATGTTTATTTAAAGTTATAGAGGGCTGAACAGAGAGAAACCACAGCAAAAGTACCTGCCTACCACACTGAGCTGTTCCTCTCGAACTTTATTAACTGTCCACAGTCCACCAAGACCCTTGCTAACTTCTTTGATGAATCTGTATGTAGTGATCAGTCTGTGGCGGTGGAGTTTCATCTGTTTTTTTATTTCAGGGGAAAGTAAAGAGCATGTACGAAAACATGAAGAACCTCCAAGATCCAACACCTCGCTTTGACAGCCACATCTCCAAAAACGCCAGCAAAGTCACCTCGCTCACTTCCTACCGCGCCTTCGACCTCACACAGGTAAAGACAGTTACGTACGGAAACCACAAGTAAATACATATTAGTGGACCAGTTATTCCTGAGCTTTATTGTGCTTGAACAAAAATGATTCTGTGGTAGTGGACATCTCATTTTATCTGCTGTGAAGTGAAGATCCAGTTCTGAAAAGTTTAAGCTGTTTAAGTGATCAACATGATCCTTTGTTGTTCTGAGGCTCTGGTTGGTCCGGTCATGTTGGGGTCAAGTTGTGTTAAAAGCACTGTTTAAATGTCAAACTAAAACTAGATATGTAATCCTGATGTGTGAGGGCTTAAAGTACCAAGTGAAAATTAATACTTGTTTATTAAACTCTTGTTTATTTCAGCATTACTTCTACGAGTACACATTTGACGAGCTGCGGCAGCGACCTCGCCAGGTCTGTCCGTATGCCGTTCTCGCCTTCCAGTTTAAAGGAAAAGACTCTGCACTTACCAGCAAACCTCTGGCCCCAATCAGGTGTGAAAATTAACAAGATTAAAGTTAAACTCAACATTTGGCAGTAACATTAATTATAAATGGGCTTAAACTTGCAAAACCATCAACATGGTTGTGAAGATTTATGGTGACAAACACTGAATTAAAATCTTGTCCTCACCGTTTTTGTGTGTGTTTGTGTGTGTGTGTGTGTGTGTGTGTGTGTGTGTGTGTGCTGTGTTTAATGGACAGGTTGAACAGCCAATCAGCAGAGGGGAGTAAAGGTGAGATGTTAAACAAGATAGTTACAGAGTAAATAGAGGGAACAAAAGCAGTCTGCCTTTTCCTGTTTTGCCCTGAACCATCAGGAATGCTGATAAGCTGTCATCTCTTTCTGTCTGTCTCTCTCTCACAGAGCCTGCTCAGTTCACAGTGTGGACTGGAGATTTGGTGAAACATGACACCGTTCTCTACCAGATCTCCCTTCGCTCCTTCTCTCCTCCCTCCCTGCCCCACAAACTGTGAGAACTCAAGCATTTTTCTGCTCCTGTAATCCATGAGTTATGTTTCTGCCATGCATTTTGCTCATGGCTATTTTTCACCTTTTAATTTAGCTGTCGCCTTATGTTTTAAAAATATAAGGAAAACTGTGGATGAACTCACCATTAGCAGCATATTTTTATAGTTTAATGGGTGGTAGCTTTGTGGAAAATCTTTAGGGCCATGACGTAGAGATCCCCTCTTTTCAAACTTCAAACTTTCAAAAGCAGTGCTTTCCTTCAGCTACATCATTATCACCACCACTGGCTATACCACTTCACTGGTCCTCAGGCAGAGTCAGGCAGAGTCAACACTAAGTTGACTTCATAAATTGCAATCTTATTTTTCAGAATTATATCAAAAACATCACTCAGTTTGACTCTGAAAGTGACTTTGCAGGATGTTTAAGAGCATCTTTTACAGAGGAAGTATGGCTAAACAAAGTGTCTGATCAGTTGATCTTTCTCGGTGTTTACTTCTTCAGTGTCAGCTTGGTGTGTCTGGACAGGTAGAGCATGAAGAAATGTGTAGCTTTGGCCAGCATCTGTCTTCCTTCCCTTAATTGCTTTGTGGAAGAGAACCAAACTAAATAGAACTTGTGCCAACTAAATGTTAGTGACTTCAATACAAGAGCCGGCTTTATTGATACGAGTGCATCCTCAGATTATTAAATGAGTTGTTCTGTGTGTATCTCACCACATTCCTCCTTCAGACCAGAGAAGTTGGAAATTGGTTGGTTGATGAGGCTTGAAAAGGTGACCAAGCTGCTCCCCGCCGAACTGTTCTCCTACAACCTCTACAACGGCAGCCAAGAAGGTGCAGTCCAATATACCTTCACAGTGATGGTGCATTACACACCGGGGTGCAACTTAAGGAACTCAAAGCTATCTTTAAAGATGATCGTTTTAATATGAAAAATGTTTTGTAGCTTAATTTTGTTTTATTCAGCATTTCTGAAACTGCCTCCAGACCATCACAGGATGCCTAAAATCCTTTCAGCGATGAATATGCTTTGACATTTGTTCTGTATTATCACTGTTCTATTGTTGCATCTTCTGTATATTTTGTCTATAGATGCAGATGTTAACTTCAACTGAAATTTAATGGTATTTTGTGTGTTTTTGTGTGTCTAGTTGAGAATAACAGCCACTTCTGCAGTCTCCTGGAGGTGACAGATAGAAATCGGGCCACGACCAGCGTGACAGGTCTGCTGCAGGAACTGGAGATAAAGAGAGTGGTGAGTTGTAAATCAGTTAATGTTGTAAATCAGTTTATTTTGCTGAGTGCGTTGGATGCTGATGCATTACAGAGTGGCAACACTCAGTAACTCCCCTTTCAGGAGCAAAGAAGGGAAAGGAAAGACAAAGAACAGGCGGATAGGCAAATATAGAATAAATATTGAATGACAGGTGTGTTTTCTGCCTTCAGGTTCTGGTGACTCCACTTACAGAGAGAGGCTTTCTATTCCTGCTTTCAAGCGTACAGATGGCCACACCCACAGGTATGACATAATAATGTTTGACAAGCCAGGTGTTATTAAAAATATAAACCACAACAGTGAGGGCTCATTAGCCTCTGGTGCCTTTGTATTTGCTTTTTAAACTGTCGTCAATTATGTCACTTTATCCATGGCCACCTGTAAACATTACAGTAGTATCAAGTATCTTTGATTTACGATGTCATAATTATGGCCAGTACACTCTTTAAATGTAGAGTTTGTATTGTTGTGTAGAATAGATGAGAGAGACCTCATGTATTTAAAAAAACATGTTTTAATTTTTATTTTGGAATAACATTAATTTCACATAGTATCAATATTAGTGCAGATGGATTCATACAATATTGTACAAACTTAAAACAGAACAAAAAATTGCATTGTGTTCGATGATATCAATTTTACAGTCTGGCTCTTCAGAAGTTTATTTTATGACATTGGTCTCAATTATTTGCAGTTGAACATGTACAGCCTGCACCTTAGATACTATAACGAACAAAGGAAATGGAAAAAGACAAGTGAATAAAGAGCAAGCTGGTAGATGCCAGAAATTAACATTCTCACTCATTTATTGTATCAAGTCAGCTAAAGTCAGGCCTTGAAGGTTTAATGTACTCTGTCAACTTTCTTCAAACCCAGAAAAATGTATCTTTTTGGACGTTGACGGAAAATGAGACCACGTGTTTTTGTATTTTCAGAGAGAGGAGAGAGCTGGAAGAGGTGTCTTCAGGCTTTGTTTGTCTTCCCACAGTCCAGAGATGTGACCAAGTCCAGTGAGTAACACATTATAATACAATATTTTGATGTGTGAGGGCTTATAATCAGTTGCTCTGATTATAAATCAGAGCAACTGTATTATCGACTGTTTAAATTAGCCAAAAGATGATTAATGGCTTCGCTGAGCTGAGTAGAGGTGCAGAGAGGAGCGACAATTCGGTCACTACAAGCAGCAGCTTTCACATTATACTGTACATAATCAGTTGATTGGTAATAGATAATATTGATTAGTGTAGCAGAGAAACACCTACACAAAACACAAACTGAAGCTTTGACTTGAAATTATCACCATGATACACATATTGATGTTGTTTTTTTCTTCCAGCAACGCGTGCTCCTTCTTCCCATGATGCCTCTGAGTCATTGATGTCTGCTGGGAAGGTGATGCCACGGCTGACCCAGTTCATCCCGGCGTTGCATCATGCTCTAGTCAAAGCCCGAGCCAACCCCCCTCTTGAGCTTTCTGCTGGTGTGGAGCACCAGGCACGGGAATACCTCACCGGCCTGAACGAGGGCAAGGTGTGACCAGTTTTTCTTTATATCGCAACACCCAAATTTCTGTTTGTATTTTTTTTTCCATGGCACAAGATCTTCATTTGATTTTCTCCAATGCTTTTTTCTTTTCTTTTCTTTTCTTTTCTTTTCTTTTCTTTTCTTTTCTTTTCTTTTCTTATATTCTTGAGCTTGAGCGGTGGCTGTTGCAGCTGTAGGCACATTTTTAGCGCTGATACAGGGAAATATGAATAATAATGAGCATTAATAAGAGTTAAAACACTACGAATATCATTCGACCAGCAACATGATTTCATAATCTGTATGATAAAATCATTAACCCTCTTGTTGATCATGCTAGAGTGTTTAATGCTCATATAAGAATAGTGGAAATATTTTCTGTAATTCAGGTAAAGACCAGAAGGGGCATGCCTTCAGGGACTGAATGTAAAAGTATTGAAAACCAGGGCAACGACTTTACAGACAAACATTTATTAACTAATCTACTGACAAAACACGAGACAACAAAATAAAGCTAAACTAGACGAGACAGAGAACAACATCGGGTAGAAAGGGAGTTTCAGACCTGTGTAAAATTATAGAAGTGTAATTGATGTTAGGCAACACGACAGACCAATGAGCAGAGGAAGACCTTTTTGTATTTATTCTTTTATATTTATTAAAGAACATGTTTTTGTCTTTGCTCTCCAGGTTCGACAGTACCCCATGGGCAATTACGAATCCAACTTGGATGAGGAAGGAAAGCCGTTTCCTCCTCCCAAACACCACAGAGTGAACATGGAGGGCTATCTGAACTCCTACCTGTACAACCCTGCCCTCTACCTGCTGTCAGTGGCCCGGGCCAGTGTGATGGTGGAGGCGTTCTGTGGCCCTGAGGAGCCGCAGGAGGTGAGGCTCAGGCAGAGCTGTGGAGTTCAGAGAGAGGCGACGGGGAAGGAGGTGACCAGCAACAGTAGAGACGGACAGACCAACACTCAAAAGGTAAAAACTGAAATTTATACGACCTTGGCTTTCATCGGAAAACGTTACTGTGCGGACAAAAAAGGTAGTCATTATGATGTACAGAGGACACAATCACTTTCAGTCCTTAGTGAACTCTAATGTGTTTTCTGTGTTTTCAGATCCAGCAGCTGATCGACCTGGTCCAGACCTGTAAGAGAAATGCAGAGAATGAGATGACCAGGGAGGAAGGAGGAGGAGGAGTGGGGATATCATCTGGGAGGAAGAGGCGACTGGAACAGGAGACAGCAGAGAGGGCGATTAAGTTCCTAAAGGCATCACAGGAACCCGGAAGACACGGCAAGATTCCAGGTAAGGAAACAAGACGCGGAGTAACACCATCAGCTTCTTTTCTCTGCCAGCCACAAATTTCATTTAGTAAAGAATCATTTTCAACTTGCACAGACGCATCTCTGCCAACATTTGTGCTGCTGAGAGCAAAACGCCTTTTATTTGCTTTGGGTTCATCTTTGCTTCTAAAGGTTGCTGTTGCTTTACATTCAGTCTGAGCACACCTTGACGTATCTTTTACTATTCTCATATTATCTTGCAAACGCTGGGCAATGTGTGCTTAACTGACATGTTTTGTCTTACGCTTTTGGCTTCTAGTTGATGGGAACCAAGTGCCTGCCTCTCCTGGCTCTCTTGCATCTGTGATTAGCTTAATTGGTCTGAGGGATGTTGATCTAAGGGAAGATGGATCTGAACTAGCTGCCAAACTTCTCAGCCTGCTGACAGGTGACTGGATACTGTGACTAACATATCAGACGACCTTCAACTCTCCATTCATATTTTGGGTTCTTTTTGACTCATTTGTTCAGCCAACATCTGTTTTCTTTGTCACTGCAAAGTCGCACTTTCTTTTTTTTTGCTTGCAATTCACCTTTCACATCGTCTCATTCCAGTTGGTTTTGTAGCATCAAAAAACTAGAGAGAGATTTCATGAAAGCATTTGCTATGATGAAAAACAGGTCTTTGAAAATTAATGTTTCTCTGTTCGCTGACAGCTCTCATCCAGACTGCCAGAGAAACAGCAGTTCAAGAGGAGGTGCAGAAGGAATCCTCTCCATTTGATAAGTTGGCCACCAAGCTGGGTCTGCCCACCAACTGTGACATCGACCTGAGGAAGCATGATGACTTGGAGGTAAGTGTGAGTAAATATTTGTTATTAATGGTGTCTTTTCCACAAATCATAGCATCGATAGTAATAGTACGACCAGCTGCCTGTAGTTTAATACAGTCACCTTACAGTTGGTGTCATTTAATTTCCCTTAAGCTAACATTGCCTGGACTGCCTGTACATGCAGCACATTCATGTTATAATACAACAGGTGGAACTAAGATAAGTAAGGTTCGCACTGAACACCAAATCAAAAGTGCTGGTAGGGGTTAGGGTGTGTAATCCATCTTAAACACCTCTCGCTGTAGATCAGCGCTCAATTTCACCACACTTTGCTCATCTATCTTCTCCGATCATGTAGTTGATTTCTGCTGCAGTGTCGGCTTGTTCTCCAGCACAATAACCGCCACCAGCTCACAAAAGCCCTTTTAAAGGGAGCATACAGTATCTCCAGTCACTATTTACACACTGAGCTGGTTAATCCTGTCTGCCGTGGTGGCATCACAGTGGCACCTGCTAACACTGCTAGCAAATGAGGTGATGAGAGATTGGCTGTTCTTCACTTTTCTTGACCCTTTTTCTTAAATGGGGAAAAAACACCACTCACACAGTATCAAACTTAGCTGAGCTGCTGGAGCTATAAAACTTCAAACTAGAACAGAAAAAAGCTTCCACACACTCAGTCTGTACAAAAATCTGTTTGAACATGCAGCCTAGACCCTTTCTCATAAAAAAGTTTCTTTTTTGTTTTTGTGTTTGTGTGTGTTTGTATGTGTGTGTGTGAAGGAGCAGATGGCGGGCAGTGTCAGTAGTTTGGAGGGATTCAGTCCCGGCTCCCACAGCGGGGAGATGAATCACCACGGAGCAGCAGGTAGAGGTGGAGGTGGAGGAGGAGGAGGAGGAGGAGGCCTGGGGAGGAGAGCTGTAGGATACGAAGAGGAGGTGGAACAGTGGGAGATCCCGTGGGTCCTCATCCCCATTACAGGTCTGTCTGTCTGCTTAGTCAGGTTGTAAATAAGAAAACAATACCATATACATAAAATACCAAAATAGTTTTCATTGGTTTTAAAAGCTGACCAGATTGAAGTTGAAGATGACTCTTAACTGTCTCTGCAGGTCTGTGTTCAGAGCGGTATACCCAGAGAGACAGAAACATCCCTCAGGACCCTCGCTTCCAGCACCTCACCCCGGCAACAAGCATCACCACAACAACCAAACCCCCCAGGATGAGCCCCACCCTGTCTCCTGAGACCAGCCTTCCTCCTTCCCCCTTCCTGTGCTCATCCCCCGAGCCCAGCCCCCCTGCTTCCCCCTCCCAGTGCCCATCGCCAGACCCTAGCCCTCCCCCTTCACCTTCACAGTGTCCGTCTCCAGAGCCCAGTCCCCCCGCTTCTCCATCACAGTGCCCGTCTCCGGAGCCCAGCCCTCCCCCCTCTCCCTCCCAGTGCCCATCTCCACAGCCCAGCCCTCCTGCATCTCCTTCCCAATGCCCGTCCCCTCAGCTCAGCCATCCCCCGTCCCCCTCCCGGTGCCAGCCCCCAGAGCCCAATGAGCTCAGCTCGTTTAACAAGGACCTCAGGGGTGCTAACGAGGAGCTGTTAGCCCCCGCAGCCTTCAGGGAGTTCACAGGTAACCTCAGCCACACTGAGTTGGTTTCAGGGTGCACTGTTGCATCTATTCAGGTGTGAGACTGTAACACCACCCACAGTTTTGACTGCCATGTCAGATATGAAAATTGGCCCAGTTATTTTAAGTATTTGCTAAATCCTGGTCAAGAGAACGTAGACTTAGAGCTGAGGTTGATGAACTGACACATTGCCACGGTAGTCAGGACTTGTGTTGTTATACAGTGTCTTTACTCAGTATGCATCTACATATTGTGTCTCCAGTCTAACATTGTCTGCCTCCTACAGGAGTATCCCAGGATAGAGAAGAGCAACCTCAGGGGAAAGAAAAGAAGAATAAAGAGCCGTCCATCTCTGCATCCATCCAGCCGCCTATCCCTCCAGCTCCAGACAGTAGGACACACCACTCATTACCACCCACTGAACAGGAGAAGGAAGATGCAGGGGTGGAGGTAATGGAGGTAGAAGCAGCACCTTTAGAAGAGGAAAAAGAGACTCGGCCAGTTGAGAAACTGCAAAGGCAAGAGGAGGCGGAGGTGGTGGAAATGATGCATGTGGTAGGTAGTGACGAGGAGCAAAAGGGAGAAGCGAAGGAACTGTTAGGTGGCTCTTTGTTTTCCGTCACCTCGCCTCCTCCTCGTCCTCTCAGACATATCGACAACATCGTGGACAAACATCTGGGCGACTTCGCCTCAGAGATGCAGCTCGTCCTGCAGGAAGAGAGGGTTCATTACAGCTTCCCACAGTCCCCGCACTCCACTTCAAACACAGACACCGCAGCACTTCAACACACACTCCCACACACGCCCATATCGCAGTTTTCACAGTATGTGTCTTTCTACAACCCCTGCCCCCCTGTCCAGGACTACGTTAGCTCACTACAGGACAGCATTAACAGCATGCTAACGGAGCTTGGCGACAGCTGGCCGAGCCACAAGCCTGCCCCCAGCGGGACTAATATTGATGCTGCATTGGCGAACACAGTTAGTGCTTTTGTGTCCAGCATCCGAGCAGCTAATTTAAAAACAGGCGTAGATGATAGTGACGGTGAAGTGACAGCTGCTGACGTCGGTCAAACTCCTGCACTCTCAAGAGAAGATGAAGTATGGCAGCCACATTCAGTCAACAATCAGCTCCCAGATCCTACAGACAGCAGGAATCCCCATGTTGCTACCTCTGCGTCTGGTTCGCTCTACAAGCCTACCAACACTGCTGTCCTCCATTCTCCTCCTGACATGTCCCCACAGTCCAACTGGAATCCACAGCAAAGTCGCACTTTAGAAATCAGTAGAACGGTCACTCCTAACACCAGACAAACACAAAACGATAGCATTACCAGGACTGTACATTATACCCCTGGTGCAGAAGGTGGCAGTAGTGTCTCAGGTTCTGTTGAGGTGACTTTGCCAGGATTCAGTGGTGTGTCGAAACCCTTAACGGAAGCATCACACTCCACTGAGGTCTCCAGTTTGGCCTCTGTGTCCGTCACCGCCCCGGCTGCAGACCTGAGCTCCCTGATCAGCCAGCTGCAGCCAGATGTGTTCAACAACCTGGTGGAGATAATCAAAGACGTGAAGAGAAACTCCCTGCAGTTCTACCTCCACAGCGCCGAGCGAAAGGACCGGGTCCATGAAGACATCAAGGTAACTTCACAGGCAGCATTATTAATAATGCAGTGAATTAATAAATTGTTTAAAAAAAATATATGAGCTTTAGTTTCTGTGGTTCATCAATTCTTAGTCAAGGAATGTGAAAGATCAATTATTTTAGAAGATTTTGGTGAATTATGAAAAAGTTTAAATTAACTGATTAAAAAGTTAATTCAGTTTAAAGGTTCTGTCCATGACATTCACTGCCACTAGATGTCACAGTAGAGCACAATAATCTCAGATGTAGCTGGATGATATTTACAATTATCCAGATTTACAAATTATCCTGACAATTGAAATTAGCCATGATTAGATTATCCTGAGTGTTTTTATCCAAACCGGCAATAAAATCTTACATCCTCCCTGATACAGTGTTTGTGTGTCCTCTTATGTTGTAGGAACATCTGTTGAAGCAGGGTAACGTGGAGCAGAGTCCTGTCGCCTTTCTGAACCAAGAAAACTCCGACAGCAGACTGCTGGTCATCATTAAGAACAAAGAGATCGCTGGACACGTACACAAGGTACCTGATCAGTCTAACAGCTACCTCTGTCATAATCAGGCCAAGGTAGCTGTGACTTTGTGGTTTGTTTGGTTTGATACGCTCCAGAAGTAGTTGTCCTACTCACAGCAGGGTGGAGATGACACCCTGCCAGATGTGTTAACTGACTAATTGACTTGAGCCCCTCTGGGATGGCCATAAGCCCTCATGTTTGTAATTGTGGGGGAGCCTCTAGGCAATCAGATCAGGTCTTTGCTGTTTCGTTGTCGCCCCCTAACTGAGACGACTGTTTTGTGAGGGTTCCAGGAGCACGAACCAGAATATAAACACAGTATTTCATCATTATTACCTGCTCAGAGAGCGTCAACGCCCTGAGCCTCTGGAGGAAATCCCCTCAGAGTAAATATGCTGATATCTGTGGTGCATCTATTGTCATGAAATCTGCTTTGTGGGCACTATCTGAGTGTTGATGAGAGTTTTATATGTATGTTTGGAGTTATTGATTACGCACAATGTAATGTTGACCAAGTAAGTTATCTTAACTAATAAGGCGAGTGCTGCCCTGGGTCAACGGTAAAAACACAGTGTTGTAGAATTTTTAGAAAATTAGAAAACTTCCTGTCCTTTTTTAAGGACGTAGATCTGTAGGTAAGATGGAAGCAGACCAAGAACAGCCTTATAAATGAGAATATGCAAGTGGTTAATGGTTTTACAAGAGGCCAAGACATAAATCTCAGGGCTCCATGGTCCAAATCTGTCCTACTGACCGGCTGAACCCAAAAATTAAGTGAAATCTCAATTGACTTTGTTCATTTTGATGCGTCCATTTTGTGTTACTGTCTCGTTTTTCTTGCTGGACAGATACGCGGACAGATTTACTGGATGTTTGATGGCGAAACATAAAAGGGACTAACAGGAAGTGTGTTGATGTGTCTGTGTTTATACATATCAGATTCCAGGTCTGGTGTCTCTGAAGCGACACCCGTCTGTCGTGTTTGTGGGAATCGACACACATGACGACATCAGGAACAACAGCTACAACGAGCTCTTTGTGTCTGGAGGCTGCATCGTTTCGGACGAATTAGTCCTCAATCCAGACTTCATGAGTCATGGTAGGTCAGGGATTAAGATCCAACAGCTGTATCCAACATTATACATGTTTAAGTCATTAAAATGGGACATTTTCTGCACCTTTTCAGTGTTACACCGGTCAGGAAATACACATATAATTTGATAAATTATGAGACAAACCATTACTTACAGTGGACTTGTTATTAGGAGTGTTGTTAGTATTTATTGCAGTTTAACTGAAGTGTTGAATGTTGTTCCACAGATCGACTGACTTCCCTGCTGATGATCCTGGAGCAGCACAATTCTCCAGAGAGTGTGTGGAGGTGGAAGGTTCACCACAAAACCCACAAGAAGTTAAAAGAACAATCCAGGTACTGCTTCTATGTCTGCACTGTTTAACAGTCCACACTAGAAGACAGCAGGCGCAGCATGACACTGTACAGCCAAACTCTTGTATTAGATTTAACTAAACGGTGTTAACCCTTTGAATGCTGGCCCTTTTTTTCTTTTTTTTTAACGTGTTTACGATAACGTTTGGTTGACAGGTTCAGAAGAGATGCAGCCAACCTGCTGGACGTACTCGCAGCCTATCAGAAGCGGCACATTGTTGAGTTCCTCCCGTATCATCAATGCGACATGAACCATCAGTCACCCGACCTCAACTGTCTCATGGAGCTCCAGGCCCGATACACACAGTACCGACACACAGTCCTCCTGACTGGTACGTACATGTCAGGACCACTTAGTCAATACCGGTGACTCAGTTTTAATTTACCACCTGACGTGTCACACTGATGTTCTCTGTCTTGTTTTACAGATCAATTTGAGAAGTTCCCAGCCTACTCCAGTTGTGGCATCATCGTGGCCACTATTGAAGATATCCTGCACGACTTCACCAGACTGGTTGGTTACCATCAAGGGGACAAGAACAGCCAGCCAATAATCGACGACATGCTGTCTCCCAAAGGTCAGTTTGACATACTTCATTTAAATTAGAAAGTATTCCCTGAATCATGTTGCAGGACCCTTAAACTTCACAAACCTCGACTCTTACAAGATGATCATTGCAAATCAGAAACACTGAAAAAAGAAGCACCACACAGCTGACCGTGAGCTCTCATGTGACTGAACAATACCATGAGTTGTGATGTGGAGCACGAGAGGATAGACTCAGGTGACACCGCTTGCTTTAAAACATGTGGTTCCTCTCATAAACATGAGGTGCTCTTTCAACATGAAATCAAAGTAGCGATTCAGGCCAGACGTGACAGATGAGGATGTAAAAAACAACAAAACCTGTCATTCTACTGTCTCTACCCCCATTATGCCATTTCTATCCTCATTGTACTGTCTCTATCCATTTGGGTGTCACAATTCTGCACATCCAAGGGAAAAGAAAAACACAGAGGACAGGGTTGTAGGGAACCCGTTTAACTACACCAGCTGACTGACCAGGTAACGTTCCTCGCTGACATCTACACACCTGCTGCGGTTCACTCAGCAGGTTAAAGGGGGGGAAGAAAACCCAAAACTAGCACCCTGTTATCAGACTGTTCAGATAGCCTGCAGCGGCACTTCGAGACACAAATCCTGTGTGCAGGAAGACAAACAAGCGACTGGTGTGAAGGTAATTCAGAGATCAAAGATGTTTCAGAGACCCTTTATTGCAGAGCTCATCAAAGGCCAGACTTCGGCCTGCAACCAGATGATACCCCCAAATGTGGGTATGATTTCAGTTTGGTGAGTAAATCCCGTTAGACTCTCCGCCACACTGACACTTTGTACTGAAAGTCATTTGATAAAAAAAACAAAAAACTCTGCTGAGCGTCTCTGCCATGAACTGGTGTAGATTTACACATTTCACTAAGAGGGACGTCGTGGTGCATTCAGGTTCACGTCTTAAATTCTGAATTCTACATCGCTTCATACTGCAAAAGATAGGTGTACAGGGATGTCATGGTGCATTCAAGTGCACCTCCTAAACAAATGTAAGAGGCAGTTGTCAGGGCATAATCGTCTACTTCTAACAATAGGATAGCCATCAGCTCTGAAAAGAATTTAAATTGAAAGTTGGATTTGTAGAATCGTGACACTCCTTCTGCCCCCGTTCTACCATCTCTTCCTCTGTTATACTGTCTCTATCCACGTTCTACGTTCTCTTTGTGTTCTACTCATTGCTCTCCTCTGTTCTCAGGTCTCGGCAGACAACTGAGTCACAGTGACTCTGTGTCTGAACACTCCCCCTCCATCTTCCCAGAACACATCCATCCCCTCTCATCCCGTGACCAGCCCCAACATCTCCTCAATCAGTCCGGCTCTGGCCTCCCCCCCCTCTCCCATCTCTCAGACCAGCTCGTACCTGACACCTCCTGTAAGGAAGGTGGGCCGCAGCCTTCAGGCAAAGACTTAGAGGACCTTCGACTGGCCATCTCACAGTTACGGGCTGAACGTCAGGCACAGCTGCAGCAGCAGCAGCGGTTAGACTCCCAGGCGGAGTTGAGCATCAACCCCCTCAAAAGCCTCCTTCCCAATCCCGTTAGTGCAGGTAGCCGTCACACCACTCCTCCTCTACGTCCCACAGAGTCGGCCCCGCTCAATCCTGGCAAGAAAGCAGTGGCAGCCACTCTGGAGTTTATTCACTCAGCACTGCAGACGGAGCTGGAGGACGAGCTGAGGGAGACGGGAGCAGAGGGACGGAGGCCTAGAGGAAGACGAGATCAGAGAGATGGTACTCTAGTAAGAACAGTGGGGTCGCTGGGAGGAAACCTGGGTCCCAGTAAGAGCGACACATCCACCGCTTCATCCAATCCAAACACAGCTGCAGTGACAGAACCAAGTAACCAGTCAGACTCAACCAATGACAGGAGAGAGAAAGCAGATCAACACGGGCCAGCCTACTCCAGTACCAACGCTTGTCCTGCAGAGGGCGATAGATCAAGGTTAGTAAATAGTAACTGATTACTGATGACAGTTGAGTGTCAGGGCAAGTCTGTGTTTTTTTCATCCAGAAATATAATTACTGCTGCCCCATGTGGGCGCTCCAGAACTCTGACGTGTGTTGAGCGAGACAATGAAGTTCACTGAGCGGTGTCACAAAAACCCAACTTTTCTATCTTTACAATAAATTGACTTTCTTGACTTGTAAGATTATCTTTTAAATTGACTTTGACAAAAAATGATTTGTTTCTGTTGCTATAAACTATCCCATGAGGGAGACGGGAGCGGAGGAACTTGGCCTCTCTACACACTGCCGTACATGAAGCCCTGCAGTTTGCCTGTATGTTGCTGTTGAACCTCTTGTGTCCTTCTTGTAGAGACACACAGGTGGGCCCAGACCAGCCAGTAAGAGCAGAGGGAGCACCACCTGCCAACAGCACTTTGGGAACTGCCATTGGCACCAAGGTAACAGGAAGTATCACCGCGGTAACAGACCAGAAGGACAATCCAAATCCTGCTGTGCCTCGTCTACTGCACATCCAACTGCCCCAACAACATCGGCAGCACCTGAACCACCACCAGCAGCAGCAGCAGCATCTCCAGCAGAGTCATTCGCACCTACAACCACCACCTCACAGCCAGCAGAGGGGCACCAGCCTCCTGCAGCCCCCCCACCTGCCTCATCTCCACAACCAGCATTTCTCCCATGGCCCTTTGCTGGGACCCCTGACCACCCTAGGAGGTGGCCTCTTGGGGCCCACACCTGTCTGGCCAGGGGCCATGGGCCCCACAGGTGCTCCTGCTCTGGTCTGGGGCTACCCGGCCGCAAGGGACTTCACTGGTTCCAGACTGATGGGGGGGTACCACAACCCTGCAGGCCAGGGCAGCAACATGTACAGAGGGGGGCAAAGAGGAGGAGGCTTTAATGGGATGTAGAGAGCCAGTTTAACTACACCAGCTGACTGAGTAGATAACGTTCCTCACTGACATCTACACACCTGCTGCGGTTCACTCAGCAGGTTAAAGAGGGGGAAGAAAACCCAAAACTAGCACCCTGTTATCAGACTGTGCAGAATCTCTTTCTGGCCAAAGGAAGAGGCTGAAACAAGCATATCACAAAACTAACAGAAAGAGGGAAGGAGTGACCACACTCTGTATGCAGCTCCCATCGTTCGTTATTTATGAGCACAACCTTGATCAGCACTGACACATATCACAGTCACAGATGGTCGTCTCAAAGAATCTGGATGCTTCCGTCAGTCAGGTCAATGAAAGTGGTTACAGAAAGAACATAGAAAATACAAACTCATGTCTCCTCTGCTGGGATCATATGAAATTATATCAGGCAGTCGTTGAGGAAAATATTTTTTTTTACTGACAGGGAGAGGTGTCTTCTGTTAAAGTCCCTATAAATCAAAGACGTGCAGGATTTCTTTTTTTTGTGATGGCTGGAAGCTACTGTATGTAACTGCAGGAGTCTTAAACCGGCCTGACAATGACTCCTCCGCACCTTAAAAGTCTTTCCTGTAGTTTGTTTTACGGCTCTTGGTTTTTGTTCAAAATTCAAACTGCCGTCCACTCGTTGGGAAAGGTTGAATATTTTTTTAAATGTATGTTTTGTCTAGAAAATGTGACACAAAACAATCCTGTTATAATTTCAGACATCCTAAGGAAATATTTTCAAGTGTCGTTTTTGATACGAACATTGGTCCATTTACTTAACTTTAATATCAAATGTGATAAAAACATTTTCACAGAAATGGAAAGATTTTTTTGCTCAGGCTCAGAAGGAACCTTTCTTAGTTTGAGTAAATTATGTCTTTGTTTCTCTACACTGACCTGACTCAATTTTTATTTTCAATATTCTTCCTGTAACCAGTTAAATTAATCTCTCTGCAACTGAAATGTCTGAAGTCCAGAAGCGGGCGATCCAGGTCTTTGAGATGTGGTGTGACAGATCCTGGATTGGGGTTTAGTGACGTTCGTCAACCAGACGCTGATACACTGTCTCTCTTTCAATGAAACTCTGTAGATAAAAGTACCACCTTGATTTAATTCAATGCTCGTAAAAAGAACAATCCCTCTGTAGCACTGTGATGCACCTGCTCACGCAGCAGAAATCAGCTGCTGTAGAGTTTGACTAGAATAAAAACCTGCAGCCTGTTGGATCTCAGAGAGGAAACCAACCTACTACTTCCTGTAACCACTAACTGTTGATCTGTTAGTTCTTAAGAAATCAGAGAAACACTGATGGAAAAGGCAATATGTCTTCCTTTTGCCTTGTGCATAGGAGATTCAAAGAAAAAAAGAGGAAATGTTGACTTTCTCTGCCATGTTTTCATACGTTTTATTTAATCTTATTGAAATATATCAGACCTGACGCGTACATCTCTGGAGGTGTTTTTCAGCTCTGCCTCAGAGATCTTGAATGAATGCCGTCAGGTTTCATCGGTTCAAGAGCGTTGAGTATGATTTATGTGTTCTGTTTTTGTACGCTGCTCTGAGTCAGAGCATGGACATGCTTAAACGCCTCTGGGTGGATCCCAGTTCCCAGCTTTCCTGAATGCACCACCACCTTGACTGTTTTGACACTTTACGACTGTGTTTTTCGCACTCTGGAAACTAAAAGATAGATGTTTTCAGGGCACAGGGGGAACTCTGATTGTTTTTCCAGTAACCTGACATATTTAAAGGAACCTCCTGACAACGTTTTTTACAGATACAAAAACATGAACAGCTTATTTGTTCTCTCAGAGACACCAAGATGCACCCTGTTTCTTAAACTGAGACTATTGAAGAACTGTAAAAAACAAAAAAAAGACCGAAAAGAGATGGACGGACTGCCTTACACATCTTCCAGTGGACTCTTTATGTCTTGTAAAAATAAGTTTTTTGTACTGATTGTTTGCTTTGTTACCCTGGGAGCGGTTTGTGTTTAGTTAATGTTGTAAATACAGTAGAACGTGACAGACTGTAACAGACTGGTTTTAACTTAAAAGTCATTTTGTATGTTTTTTTTTTTACATCAGAGGTTTTTTGTATTAAAACTTGCCTGCATAAACCAGCGAGTTTCTCTTGGGATGTTCTTGACCTCAGATTGAGCTGCTGCGTGATGGTAACAACAGATGATCGTGCAGGTGGAAAGTCTCAGTTTCAGGTCTTCATGACGTGGGACTCATACATTATGTATTTTTTATTCTCTCAATGAGATGTAGATTTTGTAAGAAAAACAACTTGAACACTTGTTTGCATGATTTAATGTCTTGTGCACACAGGATTAAAAAAAATATATATCCCAGGACTTCCATAAAATAGATTTTTAGTCAGATGATATCTGAACTTAATCAACTCCCATCCATCGGTGTTCACAGGGTTTCTGGCATCGCTGTGTGGACAAGTTCAGAAAAAATAGTTTATATAAACTGCAGCTGAACATGACTAAAGGCAAATACAGTGCCTATAAGAAATAATCACCACTATTGGAAGTTCATATTTTATTGTTTTGACAACATTCAGTTAAACTAGAAAAATGTGGCTTTTGTGACACTGATAAAAAGTCCCTTCAATGTCAAGTGAAAACATCTCAAAGTGGTCTAAATGTATTATAAATATAAAAAAAATCCATGTTTTCATAAAAGATATTGGCCACTCTTGGACATTAACATCATTGTTTTGAAGTTTTCCTGTATTGCCCTACATATCGACTACATCAGCTGCTCTTCCAGGATTGTTTGCCCGCAATTGTGCTGCATTTGTTTAACCCCGAGAAGCATCACTCAGTGTTAGCTTCTTTCAACGTACTTCAGTCTCCCATGAGCCATCTGACAAGCACTTTGACAAGTACTACCACCTTAAATCGCAGCTCCTGAAGAGTTATCTTTCATATTTGATCCTTTTTGTACCAATCGTAGAGTCATTGTTATTTAAGGTTATTCTCTGTGGCTCTCTGTCAGAAGACATTTGCTCCCCAGGAAGTTGCCATTAGGACATAAAGGGTTGCCTGAACACCTTCGAGGCACCATGATGGGAGCTGCAGGCTGCTTACAACCCCAAACTTGCACTAGTAGTACATAAAGTATGTAACAGATGTGTCTGCAAACACCTGAAGCCAGATGTAAAGAAGAATTTTCTACATGGGACCGTCGTTGTAGCCATTTCAACAAATCGAGCCTGAAAGTGAGCACATCCGATTGTCTGACTTCGTGTAATGAATTCACCCTGATCCCAGATCTCGGCTTCAAACTTGGTGAGTACAAAGTTATTATTAATCAAAATTACATTAACATTTGTCAGAGCATCTTTAAATTAGATGCTTCGTCTCTGTTGGAGCTGAAGGAAACGAGGCTTTAGCAATAAAGTTGTGTTCACAATCAAAATGTATTTAAAGAGTTTTGAGATGTAGCACACTGTAGGTATCAGCCAAATCAAAACAAAGGGTAAAGGGTCTCATTCACTTTACATTATTTATTACACGTGCAATAAATAAAGAACACAAATACATTAAAACTAGAACATTTTCAATACCACAGAAGTAGAAGTGGAAACACAGCTCCTCGGCCAGCAGGAAGCTGAAGAAACAAAGAAACTTTGAGATTCATGATTTAAATAAATCGCCTCTGCAGGAAAGATGAGCCAAAGAAAAGGAGTGTGGTGCCTCAAACCCCCGAAGAAGAAGAAAAAGGTAAAAGTCAGTACCTGTTTGGTACGGTCAGCTTCATTCTTATGAAAAGTGCTTTTTAAAAACTTGACGGTCATTCATGCAGTTGGTGAGCAGAGGAAAACATGTTCATCTTATCAGGTAAGAGAAAATCAGCAAAATGGTATTAAAGATGTTGAAGTGAGGTAGAACTGAAGGAGCAGGTTTAAAGATGTTTGTGGTCAAACAGCCAAAGTTAAAAACTGGTGTTAATTCTGCAGCTGACATCAGTTTTATCAGGATTCACAACCATTTTATAAATCAGGTGTGTTCAGACTGAAAGTAGCTCCCGCCACAGCTCATCTATGACACCAAATGTCAGCTGGATGCTGCTCTGTCACATTCTGAGGCTCACTTATGGGCAGCAAAATCAAATATCACAATATTTTTGACCAAATCCTTCTCTACTGATATTGCAGCATTATTAAGGATGACTATTGATACTTTCACAGTTACAAATAACATCACTTTACTGTAATTGCACCTTTAAAAGCAGGAAACACATCACGATAGAACCGTATCAAAAATCACCATATATAGTATCGTCCAGCCCTTCAACAGTTAAAATATCAGGATTGCAAAAGTATGTGTAACATTTGGGAAACAGTCTTGTATTGTTGGACTAACGGAGGAGAAGAAAAAAAAAATTACTTCCGCCTCCTGATGGTAAACACATCCAGGACAGTCGGGACGTGTTGCCCCAAATCAAAATTATCTGTCAAATTTACTGTGACACCATCAGCATTACCTTGAAAAAAAAAAAGAAAAAGTTTTCTGTTACAGGAACAGACTGTAGCGTTGCTTATTCACCCTGACTCACAAACACACTGATCACAGTCAGCACACACACTGAGGTCAGGGGTCAGAGGTCACCGGAGTACGTTGTCATGGCGCTTCAGTAGAGGATTCAGATCCGTCTCCAACTCCCTCTGCTTCTGTAATAAACCCTGAAAACAAACACACACACACACACACACACACACACACACACACACACACACACACACACACACACACACACACACACACAGGTTTGTACATCTTTACTTGTGAGCATCCTCATCGTGTGTTTCTTTGCACATTAGGATCCTTTAACTAAACTTTGTGCAGCTGTTTTAACTATCAAATATTATTATTATTATATATTTTGATTAATCAATAAATCAATAAAACATCACATTTTCACAACTCTTAAATATTGATACTGGCCTCAGAAATCTACTGAAGTATTGTTCAGGATTTAGAGAGCAGTTTGTTGTGTGTGTTACCTGCCGTAGCTGGGCCAGGCCTCTGAGGATCTCCTGCTGTCTGGGTGTGTGTTTGTTACGGAGCAGCTCCGGGTGGAGGAGAGGATCCCGATGTGAGGGATCAGGAGGAGCTGCTGACGAGGAGAAAGTCTAGTTTACTTACAGTTTATAGAGCAGACAGTCGGACAGGTGTCGTTCTGTTTCTTTTTATTCTAATTTTACGATTAATAAAAGGGTTTTCTGGGAGTTTTTCTCTCTTCCAAACAGAGAAAACTGTGGCAAATCGTTTTTTTTTTTTTTTTACTTTCAGTTCGACAAGTGAGTATTTCCAGCTGCAAGACTGTATGTGGGATTGACTCAACATAAAGTATACAGTTTGTGTGTTTATACTGCAAGTGTAAGTATAAAAAAATATACAGCTCCTTTCAGAGAGTGTGTGTCTGTGTGTGTCTCTAACCTGTGTGTATGTGCGGTGGTGGTGTGTCAGCAGGCTCCAGTGGATCCAGGTTAAAGACTTCATCAGTCCGGACGTAAGGAATGAACTCCAGGATGGGAGGAGGAGGAGAGGTGGAGGAGGGCGGTGCCTGCTGACTCTGAACTCTGTGTCTGACAGCAGGGACCGGAGGAGAGCGCCCCCTGGAGGACACGACACGACACAAGACATCAAAACAGAGACGTCACTTCACCATCCGGATCAGTGTTCAATTGGTACATTTCCAATAATGTACTTCTTATTAATTGTGTGTTTGCGAGTAAAGGGTTTAATAATCATATAATTGCAGTCAGAGCTGCTCACCTTTCACTGTTGATGGCTGTGGAGAGGTCGTGTCCCCTGGAAACACTCTCCACCTGCAACAAGAACAGTCACCAAGGGAAGTAACAGGTTTGTAAATCAAAACGATGGACCTGAAGAGCATGGTAAAGTTTTAGATTTAAAAAGTTAAGACAAAAAAAAGCTTTTCAGAAGCAGGAAGCCTCCTACCTTCCTGGTGGGACTGGTTCTGGTCTGTGTGGGGTTGGAGCAGAGGTTCTGAGGAAGAGAGGGAGGAAGAAGAGGAGGAGGGTTGGGTCTGGACAGACAGGTCCTCTCCTGCAGAGCGAGGAGCTCAGCCTGCCTCTTCATCCGATTCTCCTGTCTGTTCCTCTGCAGAGAGGCCGGGTAACGAGCCGAGGCTGGAATGAACTGACGACTGGGCCTGGAGGAACAGGGAACAGAATACTGTCTGACTGGGACTGAGCTTTTTTGTGGTTTTCATTCTTGAAGACAATATGGAGGTCGTGGTAGACATGTTTCTGAATTGACACCTACCTCTGTGTGTTCCACTCCGGCCTCCTCTTGTCTTTCCTGTTCCTCTCTGTCCTGGCAAACGCCTCATATAGGTCTCCTCCACCTCCACCTCCACCTCCACCTCCTCCAGGCAGACAGATGTTCTCCTTGCCTGTTCTCAACACTCGGGTCCTGCTGTTAGGAGGAGGTGCAGCAGACAGAGGTGGAGGTGGCTGGTACTGTGCAGAGACGTGAGGTGTCTGAACTCTGCCAGCTGCTTCTACACACACACACACACACACAGAAAAGGTGAGCTGTGTCAGGAAGGATTTTCAACACTTGAGAGTAGATCCACACCAAACCATCAAATAATGAACTGCATCTCTGTCTGAGACACGAGGATTAAGTCTGTCTCGCCCAAGAATTCTCCACAGTGGATAAATATCAACATCAGCTTTGCACTTCAGTATCTTTTGCAAAATGATGATATAAACAAACCAAAACATGCTAACAGCATGTGTGACAGTAAAGTTAAGACAACCTTTGGTTACCTGTAACTTTCTCTCTGATCGATCGTTTTAACAATATAATATGCAAGATTTCTGCGTCAAGTGGCAAAAAAAACGACTAGACCGTTGTTATTAATGTTATTGCGCTATGTACTTGCATTATCCCAAATCTTTCAAACAACGTTCAAACTGGGAGAAAACTGTGATACACACAAGGTACCATAACTACTGGGAAACATCAGGTGATACGTCACAGAGTGAGGAAGGAAGTCAGTAAAAGAAACTAAATGTACATTACTTGTCTGAACAATTCTGTCTGAGTCACATCAGATAGATTTTCACCAGTTATGGTGGTTGTTTAACAAAGAAGACAGCCCCTCCTATGATCCCACGTTCACATCTTTTTGCTTTCAGTGTTTTAATTGAGAGACCTCTAGTGGCAGAGATTATATACTGTGTGTTTAAATGTCAGTTTGGCTGATCACACGGCACTGCTAATGTCATTATGTTGCTTCAATAGAATATTCCTGAAATAATTAATCAGCAGCATTGGGAAGCTACAGCTGATAGAGTATAAAACATATAAATGAGCAGAATTTAACTGTAAACAGCTGTGTAGGTGATCAATTCAGGCATTTCATTGTACAAAAACACACCTTTAAACACTACCGTAGACACACGTTATTTCACATGTGAAAAAGTTTAAAACATAGATACCTTAGTGTGAATGTATCGTCAGTACAGTTTCTAAATATGTCAGCAACTTGTCCTCGTACACTGATGTAGAAGCAGTACTAACATTTCCCACTGCAGCAGCAGTAGCTGTAGTAACAGAAGTAACAGCAGTAGTAATAGTTGAGTTACCTGTCTGTACTGCAGTGTCTCTGTATGTGGAGGCTGAACTGCTGCCCTCCTCCAAACACTCGCCCTGTCTGGTCACTGCTGGACACATACACACACTGTTAGTACAGGTGTTAAGCGGCATACAAATATGTATGCCTTTAATACATTAATACATTTTTAACTTTAATTCTTGTCCGTTTCATAATCAATAATCATAAGTTTGTCATCCTGCTTCATCAGCGTGACTGACAGCAGGTCGTGCTGTACTTTAATGAACCTGATGTGTTTATGTTTTTTCTCAGGTGTCACACTGAGCTCAGCTGGTTGAGAATTATTAGTCCATTAAGTATTCGTCCAGGCAATAAGTTTTGCCTGGACAATAAGTATTCTGGGAATGGTTTTCCCTCAGAATCCTGTGGCAGTACATCATCATCATCATCATCTCTGGTGGCCAGTGCCCTCACAAAAGCCTCTCTGTCCCTATCAGTCAAATCTGCTGGCCACAAACCTGGGTCATCCTTTTTATGACTTTGTCTGTCTTCTTCCAGCATGCATCTCTCATCCTCATCATCACTGTTACTTTCTTTCCCTTCTTCCTCTGCTTCCACACTTCTTCCTCCTTCTACCTGAGAGGGCCCTTCATGATGGGAATAATAAAGTCTGTATCTATAGATGTCATTCCATAATTCAATCTAAATGAACGTATCAAACTGGATTATTTTAATATCGTCTGTAACTTACATGCAGGCTGATTTATGCTACTCACTGTTTCCAACTGTCCAGCATCCAGTACAGACAGTAGGTTGTTTTTTTATTTCTATTTATTTCATAATGATCATTATGTGAGAAAATAATTTGTGTTTGAATTTCTGTCATTAATAAATATTTCATTTTCTTTTTTGTAATGGTAAAAAGAGCAAGAGAGACAGAAATCCCCACAGACTCCCTGCAATGATGCTAATTGGCATGTCAATGAACACAACGTTGCTCACCTTCTTCACTGGGACAGGGAGGGGTACAGTTATGGGGAGGCTGGGGTGCTGCTGACTCATCTGTTGTTAAGTCTGCTAAAAGGGGCAGGGACAATGTTTAATATGAATATCTTGCTAAACGTTTCCCTGCACTGATTAAATGTTGATGAAATGTAGACTAACACTAGTCTGTAGCTAGCTAGCTTATTTCACTATGGACATTAAGCCAACAGGTTAATACCACTCACAGACTATAGGCTACCCACCTTTCTTGGTGAAAAACTGGGTTACAGATTGACACCCTTTCCTTTGTCTTTCCTCTCTCTCTCTTTCCTTTTTTGAAAACCAGATTGTGATTGAGGCAACATTGTGATCACTGTAGTTTGGGCGCACCTACTGACTGCAACTAAACAAGGCAGGACCAAACCATTTCATGCAGATACAGGGGGGTGGTCGGTCAGTATGGATGTTTACTTTTTGGTTAATGGGGATATTTAACTTTTACTGCCAAAAACAAGTAAAAACAAAGAGATCATTAATGTTATTATCATATTTGAAATATATACTCAATGATGATGGTTTAATAATTTTATATTAGTTTCTACCTATTTTTTGGGGCCCCTGTCAGTCAAATTGTCCTAACTTTCCCCCCCTATAAGGCGCCCCTGATTGCAGCCATACTGCAGAAGCTCTGCTCACCTCTGGGCTCCAGGATCTCCTGATGTCTGTCGTCATGTTGATCTTTGTTTGGCTGCTCGGCCTGATGGCTCTGCTGCTCCTGGAGGACGGAGGTTGATAGAAAACAGTTCAGTGACGGTGTGGAGAAAATTAGTCTGGTGGAGAATCGTGCACTTTTTGCATGCGTTTGTGTTTGTGTTTGTGTTTGTGTTTGTGTGTGTGTCTTCACCTTCTGCCTCTCCTTCAGTGCGTCCAGCTCGTACCGTCTCTCCAGCATCTGTCTCTCCAGCGCCACCCTCCTCTCTTCCTCTGCCTCCTCCTCTCTCCTCCTCGCCTGTTCTTGCTCCCTCAGTCGCCGCCGTTCCTCCACCTGGGCCTCGATGGCTCGCTGGAGGAGGAGACAGGAGGAGAAAATACAGCTACAATCTTTTAGTATTTAAAGTCTATTCCTCCTCTCCTCCCCTCTCTCCTTCTGCTCCTCCTCTTCTTACCTGCTGCTCCAGCTGTTTGAGCCTCCTCCTCTCTCTCTCCTCTATCTGGGCGGGGTCCAGCAGGGCGGTCATGGTCCTCAGATGGCTGGACGAAAAACACAGCAACACTAAACATTTACTCATGTACATGTGGGGCTACTTCCAGACCTCTGATCCACTGTCAACATCTTAGATTTGTTCAGCGAATCAAATACAGTCTGATGATGTGCCTATTGAAGGCTCTGGTTGGAAGAACAACTGAGCCAGTCAGAGCTTTGTAGACAGGATCAAGAATAGGGACAGTGTCTTTTTACGCCCGAGCCAGAAAAATAGCAGAGGTGGGACAGATTTACTGTCTTGCAAGCCTTATCTAAGAAATCCAGAATCAGGTCCCAAGTGAGGAGTCCGTAACCTGTCAAATAATCTTTTTTTGTTCATAGATGTACCGTACCTGGCTCTGGTCGGGTATCCACTGGTCATATCTACGCTGGCTCCCCCGATGCTCTCTGCTCCACAGCTGCTCATGGCCTCCCAGACCAGAGACAGGCTGGACGTGGGCTCCCACTCCCCTCGTTCAGAGCCATTAGATGGTGCTGGAGGTGGAGCTGATGGAGCTGCAATCTGGACAGGAGGCCTCCTCTGCAGCGAGTCAAAGTGTATAGCCCAGAGCTCGTGGTCCTCTGTCTGCAGAGACACAGAACATAAAGTCATCAACAGAAAAAATAGATCATCAGAGGTTCAACATTTACAAAAACTCTCCTGACTGGTTTCTACTGTGTCTCCACTGTATCTTCCTCTGGTTTCTACTCTACCTGTCTCTGCAGCACCTTCTCTCGTCTCCTGCGTTCGGTCGCCTCCTCTCTCTGGTGGTCCAGCTCCTCCAGCCAGCGTCTCTTCTCCTCCTCTTTCCTCTCGACATTCAGCACATCCTCCATCGGAGCGATCTCCTTCAGAGACAACACAGTTCAGATTTTTTTTTTTTTATTAAAAAAATGTTTTGAAGGTTTGGTGAAGACAGTCAGATGGTGATTTTGCATTAAAGCATATGAGCAAAATTCTTTGATTCCTTAATCATCATCATCTTAACAAATCCCATGAAAAGACCAAAAACAACAATGTTTTGGTCCCTCTCTCAGTAACTTTTAACTCTCCTACTCTGTCTGTGGCACCCAATCCCACTGGTTCACATAATCATTTAAACACGGCTCATAAAATTAGGATTTACCCCGAGTCTGAGGCTGGATCTGACGGCTGCAGGCAGTTCTCTGTGGCTGACGGAGCTCTGAACTGATAACACACTCTCTGTGTCCTCCTCAGCCTGAAACACACACACACACGCACACACAAAAGTTATGAAGTGTTTTGGCCTCTATGACTGTTAGCGGGAAAATATTTCTTTCTTTTTCCTTTAAAAAAGTGAAATATCTGCTGTACCTGCAGTCTGCCAGGGGCCGAACGCTGCTGCTGCTGCTTCAGTGCCACTTGTTCATCTAACACACACACACACACAAAAAAATAATTTCTCTTGTAAAATTACTTTAATCATCAACTTTATCTTGCAATTTTTGATTATTGATTACGTGTTTCAGTGAACTCATCTATACCCAGCCAACATTGCTCATCTCTCTCCCCAACAGAGAAATGCAGGGATTTTTGTGTAGGATTATACATTTGGAATAAGGCTTGTGTTTTGTATTGGGTATTGATGATCTTTCTGACATTTTAAGCATGTTTTCATAAGGGTTTGGAGACTAGTTTATTTAATTAATTATGGTAGAAAATGAATCGACATGTCGGTTTGTAGGCCTCAAACCTAGCTGTATATTATATTAATTATAAATGAAAGTGTCGATGAATCCCATCACTCACAGTAACTCACAGTAGCTCACCGGGCTACGATTCACTCTCCTTTCAGCTCTGGTTTGGTCTTAAACAACTCCTAATAAAAATATCAGACTATTTAGCAACTAGATGTTCCCATTTTCTTCACCAACTAATCTCTGACTTTAGAGTGACTTTATCAGAGCTGAGAACAGCTGCCTGGTGCTGCTGGATTCAAGGAGACTGAACTAAACAGTAAATGTGCCGTACAACCAAAACTAGGAGCTAAAAGAGGCTAAAACACTCTAAAAGCTGGTGATAATCCTGTTATAAAATGTTTGTGTGAGTATACCGAGCTCTCTCCTCCACTGAGCCTTCTTGGCGTCGATGGCAGCTCTGCTCTCTGACTGTCGCTCCTCCAGCCAGCTGAACAGACATCCAGACAACCTGAACAACAGCAGCAACATTCTGCTTTGAAAACAGATTTCTTAAAACGCATCAGAGAAAAAAAAGGAGTCTCTGATGTATCTATAAATTATACTTAACATAAAACATCTTCTTGTGTGTTTATAATAAAGTGAAGACATGACGGACATCTGGTCCTATCCTAGAGTCAAACTTACCACAGTTCGACTGCATTTGTAGTGATCGAAGAAGAGAGGCTTGACTGTGCTGATTGAAAACTAAATTTTCTGAGTCCTGTACATTTATTGTTATCAGCTTAATAAATATAACAATGTCTTCTTTACTGTATGTAACTGCATCCAGAACAAATCTATTTGTCGAACACACAAACACCTGTTGAGGTGGAGTCCTCACCTGCTGTCTTTATCCTGTGAGCTTCCAGTTGTATCAGTTCCTCCTCCTCTCTCTTTCTCCTTCCCTCCTCCTTCACCCATTGAAGAGCCAGAATTAGAGTCTATTTGATTTCCTAACAGAGAAAAAGACATGAAGTTGTACATTATATTGACAACGAGAGAAACTGTCCGTTAACTTCACTCAGTCACACCATCACTACCATTCTGGGTCCTGTGGTCCTCTGGTGGGTCTTGGCCATTGCTGGTGGTTTGGACTGTGTTGAGGATCTTTTGTAGCTGCTCACTGGTCAGACACACCACACTGTCTTTTTGTCCTGTGTCCCCACTGGTCAGAGTGTCCTTGACCTTTCCACCTGCTCGTGTCCCCGTGTTCTGAGGCTGTCCTGTTTTGCCATTGGCTCTCAGGGAGCTGACAGCAGTGCTGTGTTTTTGTCTGTCTGACTTCACCTTCAGCACAGAAACACACAGAGGCAGAAAAAAAAACAATTTTATCTTCAATAAATTTTATCTTAAAAAGAAATGGGACGCAATATGAAACATGAAACATACCTTAGCTTCAGCTTTGATGCTTCCCCCCTTCAGCTCATTTGTCTTGGATGATGTCAGAGTGGTGCTCTTCCTCCCGGTGTTGGCGGTGTTGGAGGCGGTTGCTCCTCCTGCCTTGCTCTTGGTTTCTTTGTGCCTCCCTGCCTGCTGTCGGGCTGGACGCTGCTCTCCCTGAACCTCCTCCACACAGGACGGCTGCCTGGAGCTCAGGATGTTAGCCGCTCTGGGCCTACATGACAGCTGCAGAGAACAAATGAGAATTAAATCATAAAAAATAAAGGTACCTGCGCAGTTAAATTTTTCCCAAACAGCATTACTGTCTATTAGAAACATCAATATGTGCAAAAGTACGTAGACACCCAGGTGCTTTATGTGTAGACATCTCATGGCCAGACTGTAAGGATGATTCCTACCTTTGTTGGATTCTTCTCAATGCCTGCAGTGGAGGAAGGACATAAATGTTACACCAAAATCATAAAATCACAACTATTCTTCATGGTGGAGTGCTGAGGATGAATTGAGGAGTCCCACAGCCTGAGGAAAGAAGCTGTAATTTGGTGGTATAGCACGAAAACAAAGTTTACTTTGTTTCACCTAAAGGCTAAATAATAATTATTAACAGAAAGTAAGAACCTAATAAGAAAAGCAAACAAGTGAGTGATATTTCCCTGGAAGATAGCAGATTATAAAGCTGAAAGGTCTCACCATGACTGAGTAAAATCAACTTGGGTTTTCCATTCTCAAGTTCAAACAGCAGGCCGTCTCTGTTCACCAAAAGGGGAAATATCAGAGCAAATAGCAGAAACATAACATACATTTAATAGCATTCTGTATTACGTGTGAAGTAAAAGCCCTGTTAATGTTTTGAACTGTCTTACTATGTTTATGTTTTAATGCTGTCTTGCTGCAGAACACACTTTTGTTGGACTAAACTGAACAGATGGTCTGTGAGTTAACACTGAGTTAGTGTAGGACCCAGCATATAGAAAATATAATAAATATTCTTCTGTTATTGTTTGCACAGTTTGTTCCATTGTTTCGCTTTATCAAACTGAAATTTCTCCTACAAAAGGACCAATAAAGGCACATCTCAACTCTTATCCTAAATATTTGCTTGCCTATGGTCTTAAACAAACTGGTTGCTTTAAGAAAGAGTTTGCAGACTTAATCTCTGTGACAGGGAGATTGTGTGGCAGAACAATACACTGAGGCAGAACAGTACATGCTGTCTCATGTTGCCAGGTAATGACATTAGTGTCACATGGTGCAGCACAGTAAAAGACACATAATGAGTAAACACAGGCAATATTTCACAACGTGACAGATTTATATTCACTAGTCTGCTTTCTGACCTGTCCTGTTCCATATGAACTGGCTTTGGTTGGTGATAATGGCGCTTTAATAATGTTTTGAGAAGTTAACAGGTACACCTGCAACTCATCAGTGGCAGGTAATGTCATAAAAGTATTGTACTTGTGCAGTAAGAGGGATATTTGTCTCTGTTTTCATAATGTTTTTTTCAAACCAACATGAACCACAGTGACAATAACGACTCCTTTACCTGTCATCTGCATTGTGCACGTATTATCTGTACGTTAATGTCGCTGTAATGCTTTACAGAAAGCGTTAGCTCTTTGTTCACAGTTTGGTCGAGCTATTATTGTATTTCACTGCGACACATTCGCTCAACATGTTAGCCTAGCTAGCTACTAGTACTGTGGAAAAAACAGACTCACCCGAGATTCATGCCGACAGGATATATATATATAAAATGGCGGCACGTTAACCGTCAACCCCATGTAAAAAACAGAAATAGATAGTTAGTAGATAACGTGTGATTTGATAAAAAGCGGCTCTGCTCAGCTCAGCACCGACCGCACCGCCAGTCACACGCCACTTCCTGGTTGCTTAATTGTGTACGTTGGTTGCTAAACACGACCAAGAACGGCTTCACCGATTGGTTGATTTCTTTTGACTGTGGCCACTGACGACCAATCAGACGTCTTCATTTGGATGGAACGTTAGAAGATGTTGCGTTCACGGTGACTGGGAATTTATTCAAAACGACGATATGTTAGTTAGATTACTGACCGCACATTTAATCTGCTTAGATGGAAAGAAAGAAAGAAAGAAAGAAAGAAAGAAAGAAAGAAAGAAAGAAAGAAAGAAAGGATACAAAACAAAACAAGGCTTCAGTGTTGGGGGTAGAGGGGGTGTGTAGGTCCAGCAGCGGACTGTAGGTGGCGCCAAAGCGTCGCAGTCACGCAAACGGACTGTAAAAGCCAAACAGGCTGCGCTAGCTTCGCTGTAATGACGTTAGCCTCCTGGATGTTTTTTCCGCCGCTAATGAGTTTGGATACCGGGGACCGACATCCATGAAGCTCTGCGATATTTGACGCACACCCACGGTGGCCTCCGCGAAGTCAGCTCGGCGTCCTCACGGTGATCCTGACGGTATGTTTTTATTGTGACAGCTCGCTGCCTCTAAACCGGAGAGACTGCGTAACGTCAAACCGTGATGTTAGCTGTTTAGCTAGCGTTAGCATGCGAGGCTACTTAAAACGGCAGCTAGTGTCGAACAAACGTCAGTGTTTGTGTCCATCAGTGTCCGGGACACACACAGCAGCAGTAAAAGGAGACCTTTGAAAAAGCGAGATGACACGAAGCGGTGCGGAGCTTTACTTTTCATTTTAAGCTGAGTTAAAAATGAGTAAGCTGACTGAGCTAGCTAGCGTGTTGTCAGGCTAAGGTCAAGAAGCTGGCCAGTCTTGACAGCTAACGCTAACAAATGTGGTACCCAGGAGTCTATAAACGTGCTATGTGGCAGCCAGCCACACTGCTACCAGTGAATAGCAGCGCTGGCTAACGTTATAATCAGGTTATCGTTGGACGCTGGGCTGGTGTCGTTTTCAAGATCAAGAGGTGGGTCTGTAAAAGTTTCATTAGCCTGAAGCTAGCTAAAAATAATTAAGGTCTCAGTGGATGTATCTTGGATTCGGATGGGCTGCAGAGGGTAATGTTGACTGACAGGTTATCTGTAGTAATTAGGGTGTAATTACGACATGACATGTTGACAGTGCAGGTTTGGTGGCTTTGATTAGGTTTAATTAGGAAGCTGCAGCTGCACTGGGTGTGATGATGACCATGCTGCTAGTCGTGTTTATTTGTTGTCAAACAGCTGCTGTAGGACTGCCTTATCATGCTGCTCTACAAATTACCTTACTATCAGTAAATAAACGGGCTGCCGTGCATCAGATAGGTGCCTATCTGGTTTTACAGATTCGTGACTGACGTTGTTTGGCCTCTGTGATCTGCTAAATATCCTGCCGAGAACATTTACAGCACATCAGTACTGTTCATATTTGAGCAGAGAGAAAAGGGTTGCTTCCTGTCTGTCTGCCTGGTTTCTCTCACCATTTCATCAGTGGATCGCAAGGACATTTTCCAGATCTCTATACTGAAAGGTTTGGGATTGTGATCATTAGAAATTTCTAGGAAAATGTAGTTTGTTTTGCAGTAATCTGTGTGGTAGCTACTGACTTATTACATGGTAAATTAGCCGCAGCTTGTGCATCTTTGGTTGTCTAATCCTTAAAGCTCCTTTATCCACTGCAAAATATTTAAATAGTTTCCTGAATTGCAGCTAGAATATAATGCCTTTATAATATGACCCTACTCAATTTGTGGGATTACATTGACCAAAATTGAAGCGTGATTATCAGTAATATTTGGATATGTCAGTGTGACCTTGTTATGTTTTGTATTACTACACATTGAAAGGCTTGTAGATTTATTTAATCTAGCTACCTGAATAGGTAAATAAATCGCAAAATTATAGATTTGTTGTTGAACAACTTTCTAGATTTTCAAGGATTGCCAAGTATTCAGTAAAACAATGTAATGACAATACATAAAAAGCTCCCACAGCCAGAAATCCAAACACTCAAGAGTTGTTTTAGAAATTATATCATTAAAATAATCTCAGTTGGTGTGTAAGTGTGTAAATACCGAAATAATTATGTTTGATAAACTGAAAGTCGACAGTTCTCTGCAGCAGATATTTTATCATTAAATCTGGTTAAATGATTTGTTTTTGTGATGATGTGTGTGTGGAACTAAATGTAAAAATACCAGTTTGTTTGAATGTTGACGGACAGGATTTAACCAACGGCAGAGATCTGTGATGAGCGAGCCAAACGAGGGTTTAACTGAAGTTCATTATCCTGTAATGGCAACGTAAACAACTCTGGTGTTTGTGTGTGAAAGTCTTATCAAGCGTAGTCTGTGCCTGAGGGAAAACTCAGTGGACACGTTGCAGATATACATGTTGCAAATTTGACATCAATGACTTCAGCTGTCAGCAGCGCTTTGTTTTGTATCAGTTGTAGTTTTTTTTTTATTCCTTCGTGGAAAGTTACAGACGCCATCATGACCAGGTGTCAGAGCTGTGAATAGATGTGGTGACCGAGAAAAACATATCTGGTGAGAAAATGAAGGCAGTTATGTTGAAACTTAAGTTGAACTGGAGAGCCCAACAGATACATCGACATGTCGATACCTACCTTTCACAGATGTGTCTGTATCTATATATACATATACCTTAATGCAACAAACGGCAGCAGTGCATAAATGTTTCATAAACTGCATTCTTGAGCTTTTTTGACTCTTACATACGCGTCTGACGTTGACGTGTGTCTGTTTAGAGTTTGCTGTCATCTTCAAGATACTGTCATCTTTGATAGTGAAGTTAATCTTTGGTCACATCTAGTCAACACGTTCTCCTTTACATGAGGTCAATATTTGTGCAATATCTGTGCAGATCGGGCGTATTAGATTGGTGCGATGGACCAGAACTCAAAATAAGTCATTTTAATTTTCTATTTTAGGATCTACCTCGACCGCTCCTATCGCTTTATCATCTCAGCAAACTGTAGATGGGGGGGGGAAAAAACTCCTTCTCCAAACTCAACTTTTTTCTGCATCGCTGCCTCTCTTTTGTAGAATGTAAACAAACCTCAGTCAGCATGACGTCTGTTTTTCTATAAGATCAGCGTGCACTGTCGCCAAACTATAAATATAAAATTGTGTGTTACAGAGATCTTACTGAAGTGTAATTTAAATTGAAGTCTATAATTTGATAACCAACCAACATCTGGAGCTCTTATACTCAAAACATGGAGTGCTCCATTCAAAGCGATGATGACGTAGGACCTATGTGCCTTTTGTTTGAATGAGGTTACATGAAGAAGGACAGGCAGGTGGTTAACTTTGGGCTAAAATCTGGCTTTTTGGTCCCACAAATATGGTAAATTCTGTAAAAGATGACATTCACACAATCATAGTACAGGGTTGTAATACAACCAGTGCTCCATACTAATTAATACAATTTCCGTTTTGCACATAACAGATTGATCAAAACTGTCAGTGTCGTTATTAGTAGCAGTTTGTTGCTCTCATCTTCCATCAGTGCAGACCTGAGCGTGAACGTGAGGTGACTTGATGAATAGAAAGACTTTATTGGAGAATTCAGATGACAGTATCGCACAAATGATGACTATTCCCACCGTGAAGTAATGACAGGCAGTAATCAGCTTTTTAATTGAAAAAAGGGAGAAGACTGCTTGCTGAAAATTAATCTAATGACCTTCGCACACATCAGTTACACAGACCTATCAGGCATCATCTGGAGAAATGCTGCTGCTTGTCGTGATCCATTTCCTTCCACAGCTGATAAAGCTTATTAACATGTTGAACATGACGAAGGGTTATACACTCAGCGGCCGCATTATTAGGTACACCTGTAAAATCTAATACGATCCAATCCAGTAGCCATAAATTCTACCTTTATAAAGAGAATAATGTTCGGTTTAAGTTCAGCTTTATTCATCCCCGAAGGGCAATTGGTTTTGCAGCATGAAGGGCAACATAAAAAGAAGCAAACAACATGAAATATGAATAACAAAGGCTCAGCGGTTCTGCATCAAAGAACAAGCGTAACCATCAGGACAGCAATAAAACAATACAATGATGGATATCCTGCCCCTCCCCCTAAATAAAGTATGACCAGCAGAGCTCAACAATATAAAAATGTGTCTAAATCATCGTACAGGTGGGCAAGAATACACTTTGTTTATCATCGAGGCTGTAGTCAGTAGTGACGTTTCCCAATAAACAACACAAACAAAACACAAACAGGCTACACAATCCACGGTTTTGACCCAAAACGTTACATTTGAGTAGATGTATGTGACTCAATGACGTGAAAGACTTAACAGCTGACTGACACGTGGGGGGGCTATGGTTGCCGCGGTAACGCCACAGTCTTCAGTTATGTGGCGAGGAAGGAGCCCAGATGATGATGATGATGGACATGTGTGGTCTCGGTGGTTGTTTTGACCGATGTGAGCTGTTGTCTCATTCAGCAGTTGTTGATAGGACGGATTGTTCTACTTGGTGTGTGTGTGTGTGTGTGTGTGTGTGTGTGTGTGTGTGTGTGTGTGTGTGTGTGTGTGTGTGTGTGTGTGTGTGTGTGTGTGTCGCTCAGCAGCTGCTGAGGTCTGTCAGGGGACACGGTCAGCAGCTGTGTATGTGTTCCTGTGTTTTTCCCAGTTTGTAGTTTGTGATGTTTGAGACTGACAGATGTGTCTGGGGTTTCTCTCCCACAGGGCTGCACCATACAGAGACAGAACTGGATCTACTTTTCCTACACTATTTCCTCCGTTCCTTCCCTGCCTCCTCCTATTTATCGTTATCCTTTACTTAATTTAATTGCTTCCTCTGTCCTTCAATAGCGTCTCCTTTCCTTTTAATAGTCATTCTTTTATTTCACTGCCTCTTTATTTTCTTTGGTTAATTATTTTGCCTCCTTCCCTTCTAATTGTCTGTCCTTCACTCCCTTTCTTCCTCCCTTCTTAATTACTTCCTCCTGTCATTTCCTTCTGTCCTCTTGTCATTCCTTTCTTCTCTTCTTCCTTCATTACATCCTCCATTCCTTGACCATCTCCTCTTTTTTCCCCCTAATCCTCAAGGCAAAGTCTCACTGGCGCTCGCATTGAATACATCACCTTTATATTGCCTAAGTGATTATCTATTACGATTGAACCCAGGTCTCCTTTTTCTTCTCTTATTCTTTTTTGGCGTTTGTGAGTATGAGGGCTGCACAATTAATCGCAAAATAATTGAAATCGCCATACGACTAAGTGCAATATCCAAATCGCAAGAACTGTAATTATTTTATAATGGTAAAATGTGTCATAAAACAGTGTTTTAATGACATTTCGTAGTGCTGCAGAGATGCTCTGGCCTACGAAGTTTGTTCTCCAGATGTAATAAAACATGTTCGTTTGGCAGAGAACATTCATCCATTGGCAATGAAAACTGTGATGTAAAATGTAATCGTCCATAATAATCGTGAATTATATCGCAATCCCAATATCTGTCAAAATAATCTCAGTATCATTTTTTGACCATACCATGCAGCCCAGTGAGTTTCCCAGGATAATGGTGTGTGTGTGTGTGTGTGTGTGTGTGTGTGTGTCAGCAGTAGCTACGTCCAACCCTTATTTAGCATCATTTAGCCTGGTTATGTTACACTTCACTAATGCAACTACTCAGCAAAAACACACACAAGCAGCTGAGTTCAGACATCGCAATGTGGGTGATGATGATGATGATGATGATGATGATGAAGACATCTTGGCTCTCTGTGTATGGTAGTCTAAAAGTTGAATCTTGACCCTTGAATTTCAGAATATTTTAGCATTTGGTATTTCCCCCTTTTGCTTTAATGACAGCGTGCACTCAAGCTGACATGGGCTCCTCAAGTTTCTGCAAAGCCTGATGACTCATGTTATCCCAGCATGATTCGACAGTCTAGCACAAAGCGTCTTGTGATGTCACAAAATGCTTGGCTTTTTTCAGTCTCACTGTCTTCAAGTCGTTCTGTCAAAGCTTTGGGGCGTGTTTGGGCTCATTATCCTGCTGCAGTATGAATCCTTCTCCACAAAGATCAAACCAGAGGGTGGAGCGTGTCTCTAAAGAATGGAGCGGCGCTTCATGGTCAGGGTGGAGCCAATTCTTTGTAGGTGTCCGACACCATGTTTCACTGTGGGTTTGAAACATTGTGGTATCACTCTCTCTCTCCTGTTCGTCTCCTTATATACACCTTTCTGTTACTGCCATAAATCTCCAACTTGGATTGATCAGTAAGTAGGACTTTTTCCAGTCATCCACTGTGAAATTCTGGTATTTCTTAGCCCACCTCAAGTGTTGGGCCTTGTTTCCGCCCTGAGAAGTGGTTAAGAAACTGCTACTCATCCTCTGAAACCACCACAAGACAGCCGGCTTTTCACACTTCTGATGGTGTTGTCACTTTGGCTGTGCCTGATCATGCTTTGGATACAACTGATCCAGTTTCTGTAAAGTGTTTAGAGTAACCCAAATTTAGTCTAGCCATAATTTGAAGCTGAGAGAGACCCTCTTTTCTTAAAAAGACAATTTGACCTCTTACTCGTTCACTTACATTGTCATTATTTCCAGGTTAGTGTGACAGTATTATATCTTCAATATAATCTATATATTTACCACTGAAGTTTCGGTTTTCCTCGCTTGATTGTTACACGTGTCACTTCATCATGTAATATGCAGTAATGGTCACTTAGATCAGACAGGAAGCACATCTTATGGCTTTCTCTCTTGTCCATCAGCATCATCACAGTCCATTTATGTTCAATCTTATGCGTGTGTTTCCTTTCTGGATCTATCCATCCATATTCTGCTGCCTATCTGCTGGGTCGCGTCAGGTCAACGTAAAACCTGCTTCACTGTTGTTACTTAATGTCATCCTCGCGCCTTATCTTACCATTACTCCAGCATACCAGATCTCTTTTCCATTTGGGATCCACATGCTGAAATTAGTTTTCCATCAGCAAAGCTCCTACAAGGCGATGTATATGCTGCAGCTTAATGTGGTTCTTTCCCCCGTTTGTGACATTTTAATCCTGTCAACTTCATTGAGGAAACAGCAGGCACTGAGCCCTCTGATCTGATGTAAATTTGGTTATGTGGTGCGGACCAGCTCAGCCGAATGTTGTCACAAAGCGCTGCAGGATGAATTACTGCCTAAGAGGTATTTGCATCAAACTTTATTGAGGTCAGATGAGGCCAGATGAAAAAGTCCACATGTCAAAGGAAAAATAAAAAAGATTTGGTCATTATTTAGTCCGACATTGTGCTCATGTTAGCTGTTTTCTTTTTGAGGGGGGTTACGTCCAAACCACTGTGACAGATTTATTTGTCACTTTGGCATCAGTTTCAGTCGACCCAGAGGATGTGGTAGTGGTTGCTAGGTGCGGTTAATGTTTGTCACGTCAACAGAAGAAATATGTTGATTTGAGAGTTGCTATTTCTGTAAGTCGACTTAGAAAAACAACCCACACAGCTACATCCATGACATCCACGCCTGTCACCAGTTTCACGGCAGTTTTTCTGTTGTAATCTTTCTGGTTGTGTCACAGGCAGAAATGATCTCATCATTCTGATTTCCACCAACAAAGCTCTGATGGGTTTGTCCTTTTTTCAGTCGTTTGAATTAGAGAACGTGTTGCAGTTGATGTGTTAAGGTGTCTCTGACCATTGTTGCATCATGAGTATTTCTTTATACTTTAAACATTTTATTGATTTAAACAATAAATTGAGTTCTTTGTTTCAGTTATTTGTCATTTTGCGAGAGATCTTTTTTAAGTCTTTGTTTTTCCTTTTGGCATTTTGTCTTTACTGGACACTTCGGGCAGGAACAGGAAACTTAAGGGGGTATAAAAAAAACAATTTGCAGACTTAGATGAACAAACAAGACTAGTTGTTTTCATACCATCTTCTTTCTTAATGAAGGAAAGCTGTGTGGAAGAAATAGTGCTTACATTTGGATTTCAGCTCAACTAAACCATCAATCATTTATAAGTGATTTAAATATTCTAATAACTTTTGAATTTTTAAAAGTTTGTGAAATCTTGCAGAATGTTATCAAAGTCTTCTAAAAAAAAACAGACTGTAATACCAGCTTAGTATTGGCTTCTCTTTTCCTTTAAACTACTCTGCCAGACAGATGATATCTTCTAGAAATGTGCTGCATATCTTCACTAAACCTTCAAATTCAACACAGATGCAAGCCTTACGTACAGTACTCTTACCCTTAGATATTCCTGGAAGTGTTTAATTGGCTCTATCTCTGACTTACTGAAGGACAGAAGGATTCCCTCCCTCTCTCTCTCTCACACACACACACACACACACACACGGCCCTTCAGTCAGAAATAGCAGCTTAATCGGTGTGACGATGTCATAGAGCTGTAGTGAGCCCACAGCTTTGTCCCAGTGATGGATGATGATGTAAGGTATGCTCACACAGGTCTTGTAAGCTGATTGGCTGGCCGCTCGGGTCATTCTCCACACCTGGCAGTACACAGTGGGCCGATTAGAGGTTGGGTTGTTTGTCTGTTTGTTTATTTGGACCTTGTACTACATCGCTGCAACCTGCAGCTTCTGTCCCGACAGACGGGTTCATGCTGGCAGGAGGTGGCGTAGGGACAGAGCGTAGACGAGATGTCCGTTATTGTCAGACAACATCTTTGTGGACGGTAGCCAACCCTGCATGGACTGGGACCAGTTTGGTATCCTTTTCCCTGATGTGTTTGCTCATAATCGTAGCATCAAAATGTGGTAATTGCACATCCCTATGTGTAAATATCTATCTAATCACCAATAGCCAATCATGAATATAATAACTGTATGTCAATATTTATCAGTGACTGGGGTATTTGCTCCAAATATTGTTTTCGTAGAATGTTTCTTCAACATCACCCGGCCCAAGGAGACAGAGGGATTGAGAGAGGGGATACGAGGTGAGGGGATTTGGGAGAGGGATGAAGGAGACAGGAGGAGGAGGAGGAGGAGGAGGAGGAGGAGGAGGAGGAGGATAGTATGTGCTAAGGAGAGAGTATCGGGGGAGGCGAGTCGTCCTTGACTTTGACCTCTACCAGCCTATTCGCAGCCCTGTGCATCAGACCACATACAGGACGCTGGCTGATAGAAACACACCTGTTGTCTGTGTGCCAGGAATTCACTGGAGACACATATAGATACCAGAGACAAGACCACGGTACAGAGGGCTTACCAAACACCAGCTGTTCACTGAGTACTCCATGTACATTACCTACCTCTGTGTGACCGGATACTTAAAAAAAAAAATCTAAACCAGGGATAAAACTGATGGTCAACTGTCAGATTTGGTGTCTTGTTTATACTAAGGCATTTGCCCCTTTGCAATATTTTGCTTTATTTTTTATCTGCAGCACTCTGCTGAAAGTAAACCCCAAATTCTGCCGTTCCAGATCTGTCCAAGTGCAAAACACAGAATCACACGTTCAGTCCTAATACAAACACCTCCTATCAAGTTTAGACCACTGAATCAATGCAGACTTTTTCAAACAACATTGCCCAGTTGAGCTGCATTTCAACATAACTGCTGACTTCACCACCGCTGACATACGCTTCAAATATATGACAGCAGTGGATAATTTGACTTGTTAGCATGCTGACATTTAAACACAACATACTGCTGATTTTATCAGTTTTGCAGGCAAAGTGAAATGCTGCTGGTGGTGCTAGATGGAAGGGTCAGGGGGTTAAAGTTATTGTACATCATCCTCTGGGGACCATGAATGTCCGGACTAAATCGGACTTCAATCCATCTGATGGTTGTTGGGATTAGAGGTCGACCGTTTCTCTGGATTACTGTTGCAACGTTTTGATTGTAAATTGTTGGACTGTGGACTGTCCAGTTGTGGTCTCTGGCCTATTTGAATGAGAATGATTATTTGATATAGTGCAACAGCAATGAGTAAAATTAAGTGATGAGCATATAAAATACAGTTTCGTTTTGTGTGTTCTGTGAGATGAAATTAAATATAAAGCATTCAAAATTGAAAGTTGTTATTAATTAATAATCTCTTGGCACATATGCGTATTCAGCTGGACCGCTGACCTCCCAGAGACAATGTGTGTGTGTGTGTTTTTATTTTAACGTGTTGGATATATGAATTGTGTGTGTGTGTGTGTGTGTGTGTGTGTGTGTGTGTGTGTGTGTGTGTGTGTGTGTGTGTGTGTGTGTGTGTGTGTGTGTGTTGTTGAGTGCAGTGGAATGTTAGAAGTCACGGATCATCAGGCTGGTTTCACTGATCCCAGAACAGAACAGATGTGACCTGATGTTTACTGTTTGCTGCTAAGTTTAGATGTCATTGCTCATGGGAAACACTGCTTAAAGTGTGTGTGTCGATGTGTGTGTGTGTGTATGTGTGTGCGTGCGTTTTCCAGCCTGCATCTGGGGCTCATGCTTGGTCAAGCTTGGATCGTGATCTTGAGCTGAGACTGTGAGATGTCGAGTTTCCATCGTGGCTAAATACGTGCAGGGTGCTGTGAGGAGTCGTGATCGGAGCCTGTGACGTGGGCCCGCTGCCAGTGTGTTTTTGGACAACAGGAACAGCGTAGTTAAAGGCGTTTCTTACCTTGATGACATGTTGGAAGTTTGAGGTTTTCAAGGTTTTCAGTAATCGTATGGTGCCTGCAGCTCAGCACAGAAAAAATGTCAAAAAATGTTCATATGAAAAGGAGAATTGAGGTTCTTGGTCCCAGTGAGTCAGTTACTGCTCCCAGTGATAAAAACTAAACACTTGAACTTAATACTGGATGCTGAATAGTAGTTAAATTTGTTGTTTATGGCCAAATCTTTAAATCATGGTGGTTTAAAAACAAGGTGTTGTTTTTGTACTGTGACAAAGTAGCATGTCTCGGATTTGTGGTGCAGTTCATCTTCTTATTTCAGGATTATAGCCTTTCAATACACCATATTCACAATGTGTAATTACCTCCTGAAATACAGGAACTCTCATTTTCACATTGCATGAAATTGCATATGTACACTAGGGCTGCAACTAACTGTTATTCTTTGTCAATTAATCTCTAGATTATTTTTTCTATGAGCCATTTGGTCCATAAAATGTCAAAAAATAGTGAAATATGCTGACCACAATTTCCCTGAACCCAGTGGCATAAATTCACATGATAATCAAAAACGACAAAGAATAACAGCAAATCTTTACGTTTGAGAAACTGGAACCAGCAAATGTTTGGCATTCGTGGTTGAAAAATGACTGTGACTAAAGGATTGTCAAAATTTTTATTTATTCACTGATTAATGCAGCTATAATCCACACACAATAAGGTTTGGCAGGAAAAGACGCACACATGCGCGTCATGTGGTGCTGCAGATAAAAACTGATGCACATTTTATGTGGTTAAGAACACAACATTGGATCATGAGTTGTTTTCTTCAGTCCTTTTTATTTAAGCAACACAAGGTGATGAATCCTCTCAGCCCTCGTGTTGTTTACGGTAAACAGAAAATCTGGAAAGGCCCTGCTGAAGGCGTGTTTGCTGCCCTCGATGGTTGATATGACTGGTTTTGCACAGCGTTTTATAGTGAAGCGTCGTGTCTTGCCTGAAACAAACTGCACCTCTGCTAATGCTTGAAGAAATTTAAAATTAGGCTCATTAACCTTCAGGGAAAACAATCAGAGGTGCTTCATCACAATAATAAAGGCGACATGTTTAATAAATGAGGAGATTGTTTAAAGGTCATGTATTCACTCCACTGACAACCAGATGAGATGCATCAGGATGTGACTGATTCAGCTCAGCAGGTGATTGATTCAACAATGATGTTGTATGTTTGTGTCGTGGTCATTAATCTTCCCGTGAGTTGCTGTCTAGGGAACAAATAAATCTTTTTGGGTTGTTACAACTTGTGAAAAATAGAGACAGACATTTTAATCAGTCACAATCAGGGTTGGATGTGTGAATTAAAAACTTGGCTGACATTTTATGCAGTCGAGTGATTTCTGGTTTTATTAAAACACATCTGCTGTTACCACCAGTATGCACAGTCAACACCACCCAGGACTGAAATTAGGACTGCAGCTAACAGTCGTTGTCATTGTCGATTAATCTGTCCATTATATTCCTGATTAATCAGTTAGTTGATTCATCTATAAAATGTCAGAAAATATTTAAAAATGTTTCCCAAAGCCCAGGATGACGTCCTCAAATGCCTTGTTTCATCCACAACCCAAAGATATTAAGTTAACTGTCATAGAGGAGAAAAGAAACCAGAAAATATTCACATTTAAGAAGTTGAAATCTGCTCTGATTTAAGTGATTATCAGTTTAGTAGGCAATTTAATCTAATGGCTGAGAAATCAATAAAATAATAATCAAAACAGTAATAATTCCTAACGTTTGTTAAACTGATGTTAAAGATGAGAAGAGTTGTTGTCTTCTGTATCATAGAGAGGTTTGTGTTAGAAAGCCGTCGCAGCGTGTCTGAACTGTTGCGTATGGCGGCTGAGTTTGTCTTTAACACCACTTAGCCCACATCGTGATATCACCAGCGAGCATCATGCCTCTCTACAGCCGTGACACTGACCAGATGATGCCTTCAGAAACACACACACGCAGGCTGTGACGTCATTAATGGCCCTGCTCCTCTCATCCAATCACTCTCCTTCTTTGTTCCCTTTTCTTCCATTCTTCCCCTTTATTCTTTCTTCTTTTCATGTCTTCAGGCAGGCGATGATGAGTCATTTTGGGGAAGATTTGGGGTGCATGATGGGGTAGGAGGCGGTGCTAATTGAATTTCTGAAGCGTGTCTGCTTATGTTGAAGACGTCTCTTTGTCAGATCACTGTTTATATAAAGGTAGTCACAGGCGTGTAGGAGGTTAATGGTGAGGAAAACATCATTTTAATGCAGACACAGTTTACATTATAACTACGCTTCTCATGTTGCATTTCACATGACAATATAATATAGAAACAGCTGTAAACTATATCAGACGATAATTTTTCCTCTGTCCTCCCTCAATTAAAAAATGTACGTCTTTCAAAATAATTTACATGCTTTTAGAAACTATCCATTACATTTGTGTGTTTGATGTGGTAATTACAAAAACATCTGGACTCCATTGTTATTATCTCCAGTGTCATTGTTTCAAATGCAAATCATTTATAATTGTGTTTTGTTTGTTTTTTTCAATGTTAATCAGCAACAGATAGGCTTTGATTTCATTCTGTTTGTTTTTTTGTATTTTGGAAAGTGTGTGCTGGCTGCTTACGGGGAGAACAAATCCTGAATAACAACACATCCTCTCAGATGAGTGTTAATGTTTTGAAATTCAAATTGGTTTCAAATCATCACCAGAGAGCTGGGAGGAGATCTTTGTACACTACAACAAAATCATGGACCGTATCTCTATACTGTTTTTTAGTGTCATACTTACCGACGTATTTCACCACTGGAATGATAGCCCTTTCATAAAACTAGTTTGTCTATGCAGTAGAAAGATGCAAATATTCTTGAAATTGGTGCTACATGACACTAGAGAAACGGCTGTGGTAGTCCTTTCGCCTACGGCAACCAGAATGTACTGTGCTGCACCGGACCAATAAACACTCCCATTAGTGGGTGAGGTACTGCGAGTTGGGTGGTGCTTTGTTTACCTCATCATCCGTTTTGAAACAGGAAACAGTAAAGCAGCCTACATCAAAACAGTACACTTAAGTTTATTTCTGAAAACATTTCAAGGCAAAAAATTGATCCCACTTCACAATCTTTCTCTGTTGCAGCTACACAGAATGTTGAAATATGTTTCTGAAACATTTTAGCTGAGAAAAAGGTAACGTAGTAACAAGATCTTGATTTATCGTTTATCAGCGCTGCCTAGTTTAGATAGTGTGACAGTGAGGAGAAAGAGAGAGGGGCGACTCAACCAAAATGCAGAAGTACCAACTGTAGCTGATACAAATGCACTTAAATCTTCCTGATGACAGGTTTTGCGTCATTTGGCAGATTTTTTTTCCTGCAGAAGAGTTGAGGGCTCTGGGTGCAGGCAAAATGTAGAGAAGTGTAACATTGATAATTTGCATGTACCACCAACATTGTAGTGATACAAAGCGGCTTGAAAATTGGCAAAGTTCTCGTTTGAATAGCTTAATACTTTCTATTTGTTCAGAAGTGGCCCTCCAAACAGAGTTAGGATTGCTGACAACAGGATTACCCCACTGACTGAGCTATATAGAGAATCAAAATATGTGTGTGTCTGTATTTATGTGTGTGTGTGTATGTGACACAGTCTGGTTGAAGCCAACGTGTTGAAACATTTGATGTCAACTGTTTATGGCAACATGCCCAGAAAACTGTGTGGGTTTTATTTTTATACGCTGCCCGGTTCAGACTCGATTAGATCAGAGCCGTGGTAAATGAGAATATGCTGAAGATGCTGTAACATAATGTGTCAGGGATCCCCGAAATTTGTTTGCTCAGGCGGTTGTTCTCAGGCTATATGTCACCGTTTAACACGCTCCAATCACAGCTATTGAAAAAGCCTCGACACATATACATTTTCTCAACTGTTGTCTGCACTCATCAATATTTTTTTAATAACAACGGATTTAATGACTGTGAATGTAAAACGGGTTAACACTTTTATGAGTTAATCAGTTGACTCTTCTTTAGAGACACAACAATTAAACTTAACATCTTCTCTCTCTACAGGAAGCGGTGACCCTGCCTAACTGACACCCTGCTTCTCCTGCCCTCGGCCCAACTCTGCCCCCCCACCCCCTGTCCTGTTTGGGTCTCCGTGCTGCCGGCGGTGGATTGGAGCACTCTGATTGGAGGCTTTGCGAGGTGGTTTTTCGGTCTGGCGCCGCCTCCCCCCGGGGCCGGCGTGCGCTCCCAGCAGCCCGTGGTGCCCTGTGCCCCCCCCTCCCCGTCACTGCACACCAGAGCCCATGCCCAGGGTAAGAACCAGGACCAGGACCACCCAGTGGAGATCCCACAGATCAGTGTCATAAACCATTTTAGTGTATAAATATGGAGTTTTTAGTGTTCACACCTGCAGGTTGGTTTCGTTTGTCTGGACCAAAGTAGAAAATGATTAATCAGAAGTCACTTCCTTTTTTTTTCATGAAACCAAGAGTTGTGAACATGAAATCCCCAAAACACAAGAGAGGAAGGTTTTACATCGCTTCCTTTAACTGATAATAGAAACCTAAAAAATATTTATGATACTTGATAAGAATTTCATTATATCAGACCGATGAAAATGTCCTCTTGTTTTCTTGTTTTCATAACATAGTACCGGACAAAACGGAGTGCAAATGCAGCGGTAACAACTTGCTCTGAAATTACATTAAATGTTTCTTCTGTTCAGATTAAATAAGCAGCACAGGACAGGAGTAGTTTGAGGAAAGGTGTTGCTCCCATTGATTTTGTTGTTGGAGGTTTCATCTTTCCCCAAACTGCAGTAAACACCTGTCGCTCTTAATATTTCTTAAATATATTTTAAACATATTTTTTACCTTTTAAAAAAAAATGCTGGCTTGTTACAGAAAATGAAAATAAGTGTTTTGAGGAAAACCTTTCTTGAAGCGAGGTAGTGAAGTATTAAATTTGTATTGATTGAGAAACATTGTTACCACAAAGGAAAACTGACTCTCAGTATATATTGTAGCAATATTGTAGCAGCGCTCTCATCCAAACATTTTAAGTGATACCCAACTGTAGTAAGAGCTGCTGCCTGAGCAGAAAAGTGCAGCAGTCCTCAAGGATAATGCTATTAAAGAAGTGGTTTGAACAATGTGTTTCGATGTCATGAAAGTTTGGGGAGAGGGTGCGTCTGAAGCTTTTCAACCATCCAGATGAGTCCTCTCTGTCACCCCTTTGATGAACCCTTCTTTCCTCTACAGGAGGAGGCGTGGCGCGTCCGCCAGGAGCCATGTGCCTCCCTCACACCAACAACATGGACAACAGCAAGCTACAGGGGACGGGGCCGGGGGGAGGGGCTTCACTTCGACCACGGGCAGGAGGCGTTCCACTGGAGCCCTTCATACACCAGGTGGGTAGGAATGACGTGTGTTTCAGAAAAGCTGACATAAATTTAGAGCTCCATGTTGATGATGTGAATCTTTTTATTTATACCGTCACCCAAACAAAACAAACATAAACATCTGAAGTTTATGAAGAAAAGAAGAATCAGTTTTTGTTGTTCTTCTCTTCATGTGTGTGTCTGTGCGTGCAGGTGGGAGGTCACACCAGTATGATGCGTTATGATGACCACACGGTGTGTAAACCTCTGATCAGCAGAGAGCAGCGCTTCTACGAGTCTCTGCCTCCAGAGATGAAGGAGTTCACGCCCGAGTATAAAGGTCAGTCACAACCAGGGTGCAAAATTAACTTTGTTGTCTACTGGCCAAATGGTTAGTGGATGTTCACATTTTATCAGCCTCTCGGTAGATAACCATTGTTGTTCTGGCGGATGGCTGTCTGCCAGCCACTTGCATATTTTACCAGCATTTGGCTTGTGGTTGGTGTTTATTTTTGTGCCCAGGTCACAACTCGCTCATGTTTACTAGGGTAGCAAGGTGATTATGTTGGACCTGTAGCTGCACATGTGACTCAATGTGAGACGTAGTGATCCTGGGATTTCCAAGTTTTTGGCCTTTTGGTTTTTTTTGTCTCTCTTTTCAGTTTGTTTGGTCTAGTTTACATTCATAGTACTACCACTCAGACTGGCAGAAGCTGGACATTTCAGCCATCTATCCATTACTTTCTGCTAGACATTTCTGCTCAATTTTACAACCGATGAAGGACGGCATATCCCTTGCAGTCAGTCAGTCAGTCGTAGCTGGACAATTAGTGGTTTTTGTGACAATAAATAAACCAAACTCACTTGTCGCCACTCCTAAATATGAACACATTTTCTCAGTTGCAGGAACCTGTCCTGACTGTCAACAACTGTCCTGTTGTGGCCAATTCCCCACGGCCACATCACAAGATTACAGATTACAGAGTCACACACAACACATAAAAACACATCCTGCCACATCTACATCGTTTATGTGACAGGCGGAAGACAAAGAACAGATTAAAGAGCCACAAACACATTTTTAACTAGTGCACTAGTATATTGGATCTTTACTTGATTTTATGTGTACTTGTCTTATCATTCATTGTAGGATTAGAAATTCTTGGAAAATAAGAAGTTAAAATCATGCACATACTGTCTTACTTCTAGCTAGACTGAATCATTTTGACTGTAGTGCTGTATTAAAAATGAAATGAGCCAGTTTTATTGGACTTTTACTGCCCTGCAATGCACCTGTCTCACATTCAGTTCTGCAGATACCTTTGCTGTAGTTGATGACATCAGGTTTTAGCGCTTGATAATGAATCATTTTTTGTGACGCCATTAGACATTTTTGCTCCTTTCTGTGGAGCACTTGTCTCTTTTAGTGACGCTCAATCCCTCTTCAGCTACCCCGTAATTCAAACACTGCTCTAAATAATTTTGATGACTGTGCGTTCGGTGGCGGATGGAGACGCAGACGAGAAAGACGGAAGTGCGGATGTTTACTGGCAGAGAAGTGGTGGAGCTGCTCTGTTCTTCATCACCAGGCACATACTGGAGCTGCTTCCACTTGCTTTTGCTTTAGTAACCGACCCAAACACACTTTGACAGCCAGCGAATACACACGCACACACCTCATCCTCTCTTACAAGTATGTGACCTATTTATCATTTTAGCAAAGTATGTAAGAGAGGAGACAATGGCCAAAGTCAGGGGCGTGGGGGTGGGGGTGGGGGAGGTAGGGAGATGATTTTGATGGTGGATGGAGCAGGTGTAACTCATAACATTAATGATGGCTCTGTTACATTTAGGCCTACTTTAAGCCGTGACAGTGAGCCAGCAAACAAAGCACCAGGGTCCTGACACTGAAACACTTAAATGGAGTGCAGTCATTATTATAATACATTAGTTTCATCTTCCTTTGATGTAAAAAAAGTCTGCCATCAGGAAGGATTGGCAGGAAAGTGCTACAGGACACGAGCTGTGTCCCAGTTCAACACTGACAAACTGGGAAATGCAATATGCAGACGAGTAACAAGGTCTTTTCAGTGGGCTTTGATTGACATTATTGTCCCAAGTTAATTGTAATGTGTGGTGAGAAAGCTCGCAAAAAGATCTTGGAAGACAAAAAGTATTAAATCCCCGGTACAGCCACAGTGCACCCACTCAGGTGTTTTCACTTATTGTGCTTGATTAGACCTCTTGTAAGGACTGTGTGGGTGTGCATATGCCTGATTTCCACTGCACAGTACGGCTCACGCTGGCTCCCTGGCTCGCGAAAACTGTTGTTTTTGGTTTTGCAAAAGTTGTGGATAGGATCTGGTACCTGGTGGGTTCCAAGCGAGCTGAGCTGATACTGAAAGGTGGAGAGAAACCACTGTGGACTACTGATTGGTCAGAGATTATCATCACTTACACAACACCAAGCAGCCATTCTTCTCATTGTCTGAGCTGATGGAGGATTTCCCAAACTCTCCAGTTTAGTTGGGCAGTCTTTTGTCTTGCTGCCTTCAGCCTTTTCTGAAACAAGGTTTCTCTCCTTGCTTTCACAAAGAGCCAAATACTGAGAATTGAGAACACCATCCATTCAATATGCTCCGCTGTTCCTGTGTTTGTGTGACTGTGTCGCACGGCAGGTTCATGCTGTGTCGCTGTGACCATCAGCTCGGAATTGGCTTATTTTCTGCAGTGAAAAAGTGTTACCTGTGTTCTCTATTTTTTATGTAGTTTAAAAGTTTCTCCTGTGTTGTGTTACTTGTTATTTTTACTACTTGACGTGCCTCTGCAATCAGGTACAAATGAAGTGTTTTGAATCTAACTGAACTGAAAGAAATTAAGAAAATGTGTTAGTGCCGTATCACGCTGTGAAAATGAAGCTATATAAACTGTGCTCGACTCATTGATTACTAGTATCCACCTATTTGTGTCTGCATTTTCAAACGCAGAGGAAACGCTGGAAATTGAAATCGACTTAGGGATTAAATCATGACGCAAATGAAGCATGTGAACATCACTCAGCTTCCCCTGAAGAGAGGACAAGCAATAAGGAGACCTTCCTCAAATTGATAGATGAAACAAACAGAAATGATTTCCAGATGGTTTTCCACTGTTTGAGGTTTGACTGATGCTCTTTTAATTACATCTTTACATTGTGCCCTCTTCTGTAGTGGTTTGTTACCAGCCGACTGGAGAATTTGCACCACTGACTGTTTATCTCAATGAAGCAACTCCTAATATTCACATGACAGTAGCGGTTGGAAAGACACATTTATGTTTGGATCCTCATGAGCCAATACCGAGGTCGAATCTGCTCTTCCTGGGGTCCACACCAATAATAATTACATCAGAAAATAAATTATATAAAACACATCTAAAGCAAAAGGAAACGGAACGAATAACCTACATTGAACTTTCCTTTGCAGATTTTCTTGAAATTATTTTGCACTTAATTAAATTGTTATTATTTGATATGTTATAGGCTAAACACTAATCAATTAATGAAGAAAATAAAACCTGAGGTGGAATTAAAATATTTTATATTAAAATATTGCAGATTATTGCTTCAACAACATCCCACCGTTGACCTGCGACTCATTGTTTCTAACATACTGAGCTTCCCCATGTGACACCTGGTGGATAAATTCCCACTTCACTGACCTGCAGTCACTGGTATGTCTGTATTCCCACCAGTCCACCCTGCTGCTGGTGTTGTTGGTCCCAGTGCCATGACAACAGTGGCCCATAAGGAGTCTATATTTATCCCTGGATCTCTGCCCACTACCATTGTCCTGCTGATTAAATAACAGCAGACAGACAGCTGCCCAGGATGACTTTCTGATTCTGTCAAGGTTGTTTCATCCCAAAAGTGTTTGACATGATGAGATTAAAGTTCTGCCTGTGTGGTGGGTGTGGTGGAGGTGGTGGACAAGTCCAGTTTTCCAGTTTGGAATTGATCTTTGGAGTTGTTTTCCCACCAGTGAGCAAACTGATGGCGAAATCAAATTTGGACAATCAGGGAGGATGTTCAGCGTCTCACTCAGCAGGGCAGGGACGGTCTACTCTGTTTGTAAAGCTAAAAATAACAGCTTAATGTTTAACTTAAACATCGTCAGACATTCCTATCTGGGTATTTAATCTATAAACAGTTTCTCAATTGAATTTCCAGAATATCTTGATGCACAGATGGATGACAAATGATGTTAAAATCCAACTTTAAGTGCGTTAGTGAGGTGTTTTTCCACCATGAGCCTCCTGAAGAGCTTCGGTTCTGGCGGCTGCCAACAGATACTCATACCTCATTTGGCGATGACTGTGGTGGAGCGTGGTGTTTCACTTCAGTCCAGATTCACAAGTGCTCAGTTAGGTTGAGATCTGGTGACTGTGAAGGCCAGAGCATATGTTCCACATCATTTTCATATTCGTCAAACCATTCAGTGAGCCCGGGGAACCCTGTGAATGAGGACTTAATCATACCAGCGACGGTCCAAGTTTTCCTTTGATTTATCACCTGTCTGTTCAAGCTATTGTGATATAAAAGTAGACACTGCATGCAAGATTTTCCAAAGACACATGAAGGACTCTGTTGCACAGCAGGTCTGTCCAACTCACCAGTAATTTATTTATAATTTATGATGTTTTGCTGCTGACGTGTTTTTCATGTGCTACCCAGCGGACGCACTCATTTAGTTGTGCTGTTGTGCAAAGACAATAAAAGCATTCTGTTCTATTTTTTCCTTGTTGCCCACCCCAAGGCTGAATACTTTGGGTCATGGTCATTTAATAAAACAAGTGACCACATTATTTTCATTAGCAAATATTTAACAGTAAAAGTAAATCATTCTACGAGTGACACTTTAATATGACACACTTGATCTTTGGTTGATATAAAAATATTGATTACAACAGCTTGAAAGTGAAACTGTGTAACTTCTCAGAGAAGATATAAACCATTCTTCCTCTTACAAAATAAAAGTTCAATTCACAATAATAAAACACCTTTACTCCCTTTAATGCACTCTGGGCCTTTGCGGATACAGCAATGGTGGCAATATGGTGACTAGTGTTAGCTAATCTAAGACACAGCTGAATAATTTACAATAGTCAGTTTGTCGACTTTATGTCTCTTCTCTACTGTAGTTGTGTTACTGTTGCACTAGTTTTTAACATTTTGTAATCGTCACTTTTAGCCGCAATGGCTGCTGTTCAGCAAAATCTCAGTCTAAGGTCAATGTTGCGTTCAAATGAACACAGTGTTTTCATGATCTAAATGCCGTCTCAGTGGAGATGGTGGAGGTTTAGACTGGATATAATTTGGACCCAACCTGACTTGTTACAGGTCTCAGTTACTAAAAACTGAGTAGATCCATGAAGACTTTTAAAAATGCAGTTGTTGTTTGTTACTTCCTGCTTTGATGAGTAGTGTTGTCACAACACCAGAATTCATAACTTGAAGAAACATGATAGGGAAAACTTAACACAACATCAGGGGCATAAAAGTTTAGATAAATAAAGGCTGAAGTATTTTTCCTATCAACTGAAACTCTGCTGTCTGAGATTCTTCATCTATGAGGGGGATTAGCTTAGCTTTGAGAACTACAAATGGCTGTTAAATTTGTTTTGTTGGCATCTGTACAGTAGCATCACTTGCATAAAGACAGGCATGCTTGACATGTATATATATCCTTTGCCTTTCCTTGTTCATTTGCTTCAAACTCCTGCTGTTTTCTTTGTCAACCAAAACCAGTCTTGGGGGCTCTGCACTTGCTATCTCGAATGAGCTATAACACCATAACAAAACAGGAAATTAGCTGAGTGATGAGAAGACGACACCTTGAGTAAGTGAGAGGCAGTGGGGCTTTGTGGGCACTGCAGTGGTGTGTGTGTGTGTCAATGTACCGTCGGAGAGAAGAGAAAGCGAGAAACCACAGCTGGTTTGGGCCGGTGTTTCGATACTGCAAAAAATTTGTTTTGAAACCCTTTCAAATTTTCCGTTGTATATATTGATAAATTGAAACTTAAAACACTCTTTGTGATTCTCATTGGTGTTATGGTGTCTTCACTTTTCTAGATTCTGCTGTCAAGCTAATGTACACATACATCTAATCATCCTGTCCCTGTTATGCTCCGTCCTTTCAGGTGTGGTGCTGGTTTGTTTCGAGGGCGACTCTGACGGCTACATCAACCTGGTGGCCTACCCCTACGTGGAGAGCAACATGGAGGGAGGGATCGCGGAGCACGAGGAGCGTGACCCCCCAGAGAGGGAGCAGCCAAGGAGGAAGCACTCCAGACGTAGCCTCCATCGCTCCTCCTCCTCCTCTGAACACAAGGACGAGCGAGGCGACAGGAGGGAGTCGCACGACACTGACACCTCTGAAAAGTAGGATCATATTTAAGGAAAAAATAAATAAATAAATAAATAAACCAGTGGTGAAATGATTGGTCAATAAATGAAATATTCCCAAAAAGATCTGCTAGCAGCTTCTCTAATGTGAGGATTTGATTTTGGTTTATATCTCTGTAAAGTAAATATATTTGTTTTGGACATTTGAAGACATCACGCATGGCTCTGGTGTACTGTGAGGGGCATCTTTCACTATTGTATGATATTTTATAGACATTTGATCACAAGCATAAATGTAGTCCTCCAACAACTCTTGTAGAGATGCCCAGAACATCTCCCCAAAAAGTCATCCAGGATGCAGCTGCTTGTATCTGTAATGTCAATGATTTTCAAAGAGTATACAGTAATTTTGTCAAAGTTATGTCGCTAGATACCTGCCAAACTAATAATATTCCCATCAGCTGAATTTAACACGCTGAACTAAGACAGTGTACAAGGTAAACATTATAACTACTCTAGCAGAAGCATGTTAGTATGCTCAGATCAGTATTAAGCTCAAAGCTGTGATTAAGAGCAGCCTCACAGAGCAGCTAGCATGTCTGTAGACTAAGTCTTGTTTATGTCTTCAGCTGTGTTCACACAGAACACAGAGTCAATTTTAGATGCAGCACAGTCGGACACAAAGTCAATAGAAAGACGTGAGTGGGTACACACAGACACAACTTTGCTCAGGGCAGCTCAAATTGAGTGGAAGGTGAAAATGCGAATATTTTAAGCTTATCTTGAGGCTTTTCTGGGTCTATATTATTGAAGTTTCTGTTGAGCTGACACTCAGAAACACAGTCTGTGAAAGTTCCCAGGCAGGTACAACTTCAGTAGTTTGAGGTCAAATATGCAGACTTCACAGGACAGTCCAGAAGTCATATTCGTGTGATCAACACAAACTTTTACATCCGTTGTAGATTCAACAGTTTGAACAGTGGGTCGCTAAGAGTTTTAAGAGTTTAAAACATGTCTCTCCTTCTCCCTGCAGTGTTGCAGAGCTGAAGAGTCCCAGGCTCGACCCAAAGATCCACTCGGACGTTCCCTTCCAGATGTTGGACTGGAACAGTGGTTTGAGTTCAGAGAAGATCAGTTACAACCCCTGGAGCCTCCGCTGCCACAAACAGCAGCTCAGCCGCATGAGGTCTGAATCCAAGGACCGCAAACTCTTCAGTATCCTTCTTCAGCCAATCACATCCACCGATATGTTTCATCTTTATTCATTTTGAAAAAATATCTAAATCGACTTAATAGCTTTTATCTCAGCTCTGAAAACTAACTCCAGTGAGAAACAGTGTACAACTGTCGATAAAAACCAGTAATGATCCTTACAGCTGAATGACTGTAGCTGCAGAAATGATGTAATTACGTTTATACAAGTGATGTTTGTACAGTACAGCAGAGTAGCTATTGCAAATCTAGTGAAATGAAATGATCCACAAGTAGTCGGCGCCTGCCCGCAGTTCTGATTAGAGGAGTAGTGTAGTGTTACATAAGGATGCGCTGAATGTAAATGTCAGCGAGAGTGTGAGGAATAAAGGGGAGGGTGGGACGTGTCGAGGTTATCAGGTCAAAGGTCATGTTTTGATCTTCAGCTTCAAAGAGAGCAGATTGCAGCTGCAGACACACACACGCACACACACACACACATCTGTGTTCAGTCAAAGCAGATTCAACAGGGCTGCTGTCAGAGAAGGTTCTCTGCAGATACATTCAGATTATTGAATTTATAATGAAAGCGTCCAGTGATCATCTGTGAGGCTGACAGGATTTTCTTGTCCGCAGCTTCTGTGATCGAGGTTTTGTTTCCCAACATTTCCTCCTTGTTTACATGTTGTCTTGATAAATTCAGCATAATGTTCATTTCCACAGCACTTACTCCATCAGTATTTCTCTCCCTCTTTAGAACAAGAATTGGGTTCTCATTGACAAATACATTTCGGTTTAGTTTAGTTTGTCCTTTTTGGTTTATGCAAACCTAAAATTTTAGAGTATTTGCTGCAGATTACTTCACATTAAAAGCGTTACAGCAACTTAAAGGATCAGAAAGTTGTTATTGTGAAACATTTGCAAGAAGTGTTGAATTTTAGTATGACAGTAAATCATTGATTGGTAAAAAAAAAAAAAAAAAAAAAAGCACAGAATAGATTCAATTTTTTTAACCTTAGCAGTTCTGCAACTTCACATTGGCTCATTTACAATAGTTTGTTTAAAAACGTTTACTTTTTTGTATGGAAATGTGTCCATGTGTCCATCTCTCCACCCACTAAAAGCAAAAATCTGCACACTGGGTAGGTTCAGTCATCAAACCGAAATTTGTTCCGTAACTGCACTGCTTTAACCAGAGTTCCTGTTGTTGGAGAATGTGGTTCACCACTTCTCGTACCCCTGCATCCTGGACCTGAAGATGGGCACCAGGCAGCACGGAGACGACGCCTCCGAGGAGAAGGCGGCCAGGCAGATGAAGAAATGTGAACAGAGCACTTCAGCGACGCTGGGAGTCAGAGTGTGTGGCATGCAGGTACTATTCTACTTATATAGGTTTTACTTTTTAATTGTTTTCAATTCCAGTCGGTTTACATGTGCACATACACTCTCAGTCATACATTGGCAGTACTGATATTTAGGGTCCAAAAAGAGAAATATGAGTAAAAAGAAAAAGGAGGACAGTCGTTGGATCCTTTAGTGGTCTTATTTTATTTTGAAAATCTGACTGCATGTTCTAATGTATTACATAATGAAATGCATTTAACAAGTGAAGGTATGTTAAAATGCTCATCTCGAATGTGAATGTGTCTCTACAGGTGTACCAGCTGAACACCGGTCACTACCTCTGCAGGAACAAGTACTACGGCCGCGGCCTGTCGATCGAAGGCTTCCGCCAGGCCCTCTACCAGTACATGCACAACGGAACGGGTCTGAGGCAGGACCTCTTTGAACCAATCCTGAATAAGCTTCGCAGCCTGAAGGCGGTGCTGGAGAGGCAGGCGTCCTACCGCTTCTACTCGTCTTCACTGCTCATCATCTATGAGGGACAGGTGAGCAGGAACTAAAACACTCTGAAGGTTTCTGTTTTAGCCTCATAATAAAGTTGAACTGTGATGAAGTGCTTCTCAGTTGATGGATTAGGGCTAGATTGTTCTTCAGTGAGCACCTGTCAGATGACATGAGTTTGTCATGTTTTGTATTTTTACCATGATAACGAGAGTCGAAGTTCAGATGAGGTTTGTTTACATCAACAAAAATACCAGCAACCGAGCCTGAATTACCAACCAGGCCCGGGGATGGTTTAATGAATTTAATTTTCTTTCAATCAAATTATAATCAGCCCACCACCGTTTAATACCTCAGGTTCCCTCGAGTGATTTATTCCTGCAGCACACTGTGAGGTGTTGGATATCCCCCTCCATGTAAACACCCCGACAAACCACTCTAGTGCAACAACAAGAATCTGATCCCTCACTGGCTTCCCACCCACTAACACTTAAAGTTGTATTTGTTGGAACACATCACCGTCTGTTTTCTCCCTCTGTGAACACAAAATTGACATTATCACCTTTTAAGCTGATATGGCGAACTTGTAAGCAAATGGTTGCTTATTTAGACATCCAGCAGTTAAAGAGTAACATCATTTATTTTGAGTCTATTTATCTGTTTCTGGCCAGCTGATGACTGTAAGTCCAATATTCAGTTTCTTTTAGCTCTGAGGTAAAAATCTGGCTCTTTAGCTGCTCAATACTAGTTGCTAGGGGACTTCCAGTAGGATGGCGGAGAGAGCAACTCAACAGACAAAGAAAACTGTGACTGTGGGAAAATGCCAAGGGTTCGGAAATGCTAGTCGCTAACTGTGCCTGTCTGCTGTTGATCTGATATCACAATGTTGGTGTCGTTCCTGGGACTTCATAATTAATGTTGCTCCAGGACTGACAGACTAATCACATTTTTATAATGTCATAGCTTAGCGACAAAATATGCACATGGGAGAAGATATCCCTAAAAAGTCATGTTTGACGTTGTGAAAGGATGTATTTTAACCCAAAACATGTTTGCTTTAACCTAACCAAGTATTTTAGTTTCCTTAACCTCACAAAACAGCAAGAGAAAAACAGCGGAAAAACGGGGGAAATAGTGTAAAAATAATATTTAAACAGTATAATAATATATTCCACACAGGATATGAACCCTCGTCATCATTTTGAAAATTGAAATGATGGTCCTGGAGCAATAGTAATTATGATGTTCTTTGTGTACTTCTGTGAGATTGAACAATAAAAGACAAATAAACAATGAGCTGAAGTTCAACGTAAAAAGCCTTGGGGAGCTGCAGATTCAGGTCACTTCACTTCACAGCCACTTTAAAAGATCATTTTTGTTTACTGCGTCTAGGGTTTAAATTTCATTGTTTGGACCATCATTTCCATCAATAATTTTATCTGAACCATTTTATTAAAGGGCAAACTAAAAGTGAGTCATGGAAATGTTCGATTAATCCCTGTGTGCACACAACAGACAGAATTAGAAATGATTGCGGGTTTAAAGAAAAGCAGAATTTCTCTGAAGGTAACAAAGAGAAAGCTTTTCTTCCTGAGACAGACGGTCTAAAGTGACCTGAGCAGATGTTTGGGTTTCGTCTGGTTCTTATTGTTTGATTCTGTCTGTAGGAACCTGAGGGCCCTTCAGTCCTCAGCTCTGGGAAGCATGCGACCTTGAAGACTCCTTCGGCCCCTGCAGACCCCCACTGTGGCCCCGGGCCCCACGCACCTCCAGCCCCGTGCGCTCCCTGTGAAACGGACATGAGCCAGAATCCAGACCCGGGGCCACTGCCCTCTCAGGGACCTGGACTGATGGCTCCGCCCCCACCCAACCGGCATCCTCCCCTACAGACCCCGCCCACCAACTCAGACTGCCACTCCTTCTTCCCCCCTCTCCCCTCGTCTCTCGCCCATCCGGACTCCCCTGCTCCCAGCTTAATGTCCTTCTCCCCTCCTCCCGCCCCCCGGCCCCAGCAGCCCCCCCTGGTGGACGTGCGTATGATCGACTTCGCCCACTCCACCTTCAAGGGTTTCCGCGGCGACACGGCGGTGCACGACGGGCCGGACCGGGGCTACGTGTTTGGACTGGAGAGCCTGGTCCAGATCCTGGAGAGCCTGCGGGACGACAACCTGCCGTAGCTCGGAGCATGAACGCACACAACCCCCCCCCAATGCACACGCACACACACACGCACACACACACACACACACACACACACACACACACAGCTTGTTGTGAGTTGGTTCAGGCTGTACAGTCTGTGCAAGTCGTGCCGCGGTGTTGTCAAGAACTGAGACGACTCGGCTGTAAATATGGAACAGGGTTCTCCAGGATGTCGCCATGGCAACATGGGCATTCGACAGTCGAGTAGTTACTATAGCAACAGCCAGGAGGTGGGACAGTGGAGCTGAAATGGCTGCAACTTCAATCTGATATGGAGAGCCTCAGACTGTCTGAGGGTCTGCACAACACACACACACACACACACACACACACATTTGTACTTCTATACTTGTGAGGACCCTCATTGACATTCCCCCCCGCCCTGAACTTCAGCATCATAACTGAACGCTTCACCACGACCATCACCCTAAACTAAACCTAAACTGAATCCTAAACATAAAGTCCTGTTATGTGTTCTGCTTATTGTTATGTTGTTTGTATGTCTTAAAAGGGAATCAGATTTAAGGACAGGATAAGTTCACCAAAAAAATCCCCTGAAGTAGATGAAGACGTAAAAAAACGACAAGAAAAAAAATGGCTTCCCACAGCTCCTCCGGCATAATCCAAATCTCCGGGAGGCCCAAACCAAACTGATTTGAGAAGATATTATTTACACTCCTTTTAAGCGGAAATCATCACTGTAGCCGCTAAGCTAAAAACAATAGCACGCACCGTCCGAAGTGGGGAGGCTGTAAATAACTTCTTTTCAAATCACTTTCAGGGCTTCCAGAGGCTCAGATTACACAGGACAGGCTGTACGGAGCCTCTTTATGTTTTTTACATTTCAAAACAAATCTCCATCTACTTCAGCTGTGTAGGAGAATGCTGCACTGCTGTTTTGCCGTGAAGCTCCAGAAGGTTAGCATGAGGGGGGAGAAGATAATGACTGAGTTTTTATCTCTGGGTGGACTGTTCCTTTAAGGTGAGCACAGAGAACCTCAGCAGATGAAAATGAAAACAAACTTCTGGTGTCTGACTCTGCTTACACTTCATTCTGCAGAGTGAAGCTCAAACATCCAAGTAAAGTAACAACAAGCAAACACACTCGTGAGTAGATGGGTCTTTAATCAAAACACCAATTCAAACTAAGGATGCGAGGACCGTCCGAAAATGTCCTCACTCCTACGATCCAAAACTGAAACCGGTCCTCACCAAGATAGACGAACAACAGCCCACACACACTTACACACACATGTCCTGGGAACAGTTGTCTGTGGAGCTGTTTGACAACACAGCAGGACAGAGCGTCCTCTCTGAACGACCAATCAGCTGGATCCCAGGGGCCGCCCTCTGAAGTTGGCCAACACTCACTTTACCCCCCTTTCACCCCCCGACTCCCCCCCACCACCACCACCACCACCACATCACGTCCACTCCCCCTCACTCCTCTTTCTCTACAGAAACCAAACCAGGACAGGTGATCAGACTCTTTTTAGCGTTACCTTGACAACGCACTCAGAAACACATCCAAGCATCCGTTAAAGCAATAGATGGCGACGATAGACGGCAACTTTTTTCTGCAGCAGTGTGGAGGGGCAGCAGCGCCCGCAGGGAGAACGGTGGTAAAGTGCAACAGAGATTTGCATCGTAGAAGTAGGCTTTAAGGAGAGAATATAGATCATTTCTAAACCGCTGTTTGTCCGTTTTTGGGGCTTTATTCAAAAACGTTAGTAGTCGGTGTCCTGTAAAATCATCCATGGGGTTATTGTGTAATATTGAAAGCATAAGTGTCACTTTCCCAAACCTGGTCTGGTGATATTTTTCTTATTGTCAACAAATCCCAGGGAAAAAAAGACCCAAACCAACAATGAATTAATCTAACAAGTATTGTCAGCCTAATATATCTTACTCCTCTGTGCCATAGAGCTCCATTGTTGTCCAAAAACTATTTAAAACACATCAGTGAGTCACTCAGTGCTTTGACTCAGGCCCACAGACATCGTCCTGATGTCCCAAATATTCAGTAGAGCATCAAATGTGGATTAATCCGCCGCTGAAAAGAATCCCCCAATAAGTGCGTTATTTCCTCCTGTTTGAGTGACTACATTATTCAGCTGCTTTAGGAAGTTACTGAGACGGTTATTAAATTATATATCTGTGAGATTAAAAGTTGTTTTCATATATCAACATATTTTGGAGGGGGGATTTTATGCCTTTATTTTATAGCCGACAGTAAAGAGATGGCAGGAAACCTTTGGCTGAACTCCGTCTGACGCGTCCCTGAAAGTTTATTCTGACCTTGGACACAAAACATTTCCTCCCACAATGTCCGTTTGATATCTGGAGCTTCCTCAAAAGATAAAGTTGCTCAGTTGTCAGGGAGTTTTAGATGTTGAGTTTTCATCAATGTTGGCACAATTAATCTAAATATTATCGTTATCATAATATAAGTGCAATATTCAAATCACAAGACGCTTCAGTTTTTTTTAAAAAGGGAAAAATGTGACAAAACAGCGTTCTAAGGAAGTACTGTAGAGCTGCAGAGATTTGGTACAGACGCAGATAAATGTCACATCATCATGATTTTAACAGGTTTTTCACTTGAAATGAAAAAAAAAAAATTTGTGCAGCCCCACTTTTAAAGCTCCAGAGCAGCTACTAATCAGTGTTTCAATGTCAAGAAGTACTCAGAAAAATAGAAATAATAGAAATAGTGCGTCGTGCAATATGATCAGAAGCTCCAGAAACAGCTACTTAATGGACCGTGTGGTGGGATTGTTCTGTCAGCTCTATGTTTATTAGCCATTTTTAACATTTACATCTTCAGTTGGAACAAATGAACGTGTCAACAGACGGACTAAGTCATTGTTGATTTGAATCTTCTCAAAGGATTTGTTGATAGTAAAAAAAACGATAGAATAATACCAGTCTTATTCTTTAAGTTAGGGCTGGGTGATACGGTTGAGTATTTATTAAAAATAATATTTTCTTACATATATTCTATACATGTATACATTATGTGATAAAATCACAACACGGCAAATCCGCAAAAATCACACAAAATACTTAAATTCACGTTCATCACAATGAACCGTGTGAATCGGAAGAAAACTAAATCACGGTGATGGAATCAGCTGGATGTTTTTAATACATTGTTGAATTATTGCCCAGCCCTGCCTCAAACGTGTCAAACACACTAAAGACAAAAACAATCCTCCTCTTAACTGCAGAAGCAGAATTGGCCGCAGTGTCTCATTTGAAGATGTCACCGTGTATCTCATCTGATTGGTCCTGATGAGACAGTGGTAGCCAATCACATTTGTCCATTTATGCTTCCTTCAACAAGTTCCAGAGGCCGGCTGCGACGCAGCGCCGCCCCCTGCTGGACGGCGACAGGAACTCAACCCTAGGAGCTGGAATAAGAGAGAGCAAATATGAATATTTTATTTTGGTTTATCGAGGTGATAATTTATTTTTTTATTGTACCTTTGCCCATTTGTGTGGGTAAATGTTTTGTCTTTTACATGTGTCCCCCCCAAATGTATAAAATGTAAAGAAATTAGGTGCATCAGAGACACAATGTGTGAAACGTCAGGAGAATACACAGTATTATTTGAGCTGACTCAAGTCTGTTTTATTTGCTGCTTCAGTCTAAAAACTTGTTGGGTGTCAACAGACCGAACCAGATCGTGTTTCATGAAGAAAACTGTCGCAGCAAATCCAGACTTCAGTCAGCTCACTGAACCCAACACTTGTGCCTGCTGTGGAGTTGTTGCTCAGGTGGGAAGCTCTATTGAACGTGTGTGTGTGCGTGTGTGTGCGTGTGTGTGTGTTAGAACAGAGGTAGACGCCATCTTTAGTCTTTGGTTTGTTTCACTTCACATTTAAAGGAGTTGGTAAAGAAGTGCATGCACATTAACGTCCTCCTGTTTGGGTCAGTTTCCACCACAGCGTCATACATTCTTGTTACAGTCGTCACAGAGTCTAAAGCAGCGACGGTCCACGTCTCCTCTCGGATCGTTGGTATCTCATCATGGATATTAGCCTCAATGACTGATCAGTTATTTAGCTGCATTTTCTGCATCTGACATCATCCTGACTGTTTGTTAGAACAGTGAAAGTAAGTGAGATTAAATCTTTCCAGAAGCTTTTGGGCTCGTGTTGTAATTACTGCAGAAGACTCGGGGTCATGTGAGATGGGTTCGACACGACACTGCAAGCTCTCTCCAGTCGCTTTAATAATCACATTAAAGGAAAAGTTCACCCAAAAATAAAAATTCAGTCAGCTTCTACTCACCCTCTGCTGATGGAAAGTCAGGCGAAGTTTCGTAGTCTACATTTCTGGAGCTTCACAGAAATGTTTAGTGGTCTACAAAACTTCACCTGACTTTCCATCAGCATCCATCAGGGTGAGTAGATCATGACTGCATTTTAATTTTTGGGTGAAATGTTCCTTTAACACAACATTAGACATCAGGGATCTGATCTGTGAGATCTTTTAAAACAGGGGTGCCCAAACTTTTTCCCTGGGAGAGCCAAAACTGAAACACCAGTTGAGTTTTCAAGATGTAAAATGGTTCTGGGATCCCAAGTCCTTTAATTGAATGACTTCCTTTGTAAACCATTGTTCAGGTTATGAAAAATAACCAATAATTAGGGAGCCTACATATCTTAAAAGCATGTTTACTTCACACAAAATCAAACAGCATAGCAATTAATACAATTTTTATATTTTTTTTTTTCACTATAAAACTTCTGGCCTGCCAACTTCGGCCCACAGGCCCCACTTTTATCTCTACAAGCGACACCTTTCACACTTTTCATATTGTCATTTGATACATTGTCATTATAAAAAATATAAATAGCTCCTTTTAAATTCACATTCCTTTCAGTGTTTTTATCCTGTCTAAAGAGCTGCAACATGAAAAAAAAAATCAAGTCATTTAAAAAATATTTTTTGGTTTGTTTTGTCTTCTTCGGTTGTAAAAACAAATAACTTTGGGTTTTGGACTGTTGGTCCCACTAAACACGGCTTTTTAAGATGAAATCTTTGGGCTTTGGGAAACCATGATGAGACTTCTATACACCAAACAGTTGTCAGCTCCATCCCTAATCCCTAAATGGATACAAGTGACAGCCAATGAAAGATTCTCAAGGTTTGTGATAATCAGAACTGCAGATTCTGAGAAATGAGTTCTTCAAGGGTTCCTGGAAAAGGGGTTCAGTTTTAGAGAGCGTCACTGAGCCCTCAAACCTGCTGATGCCACCTTGAACCGAGTCTAAATCACTCTGTGGAAGTCCATTTCTGCCAGGAAGAGAAAAAAAGAGTTACAGGATACTCGTGGAAGAGTATCGCATTCACAGGAATAATAGCAAAGACCTCTGAGTCTCATAAGTAAGGGATACTTTTCTCATAATTATGACAATTAAAAGAATCAGGAGGTTTAAATTAAGGGAGACATTTTTTACGTATCACATAATTTCAGAGTAGTAAGTCAGATGTTGACATAATTTTGACTCATTGAGGGAGAACATTCAGAGTATCTTTCAGTGTTTTATGGCTTTTTTTATTAGAATGGGAGATGACAGCACATGAGGGGAGAGAGGACTTCTGTAACATTGTCAGAATAATGGCTGACAGGTTTTTTTGTGATATCATCTTATTTAATCACACGTTCTTGGAAGTGGCTAAGTGGCTGCTGCCCACATTAGCCACAATGCAACTTAGCCAGTGAATGACATCACTGAAGGCAATTTATCAGATTAATGCAGCTTCCTCTGGAGGATTTATACAACTTTTTTCACACATGCAGTAGTTAGTTACCCCTCAAGCAGAGATCAGGAGCGAGCTACAGAGATCTGGTACGATCAATTCTTTCAAACTCCACAACCCCAGATATTATTCATTTTTAAACTTGTAGTCTTCAGATAAGACCTGCAAGGATTAGTCGATCAAAAGAAAATTCATCACCAGCTGTTTAGATTATTGATTAATCATTTTTAAAGCAAAAATATTAAACATTGGCTGGTCCCAGCTTCTTAAGGTTAAGAGTTAGTTGCTTGTCTTTGTCACTTATGACGATGAATGAAGAGACTTTGGGTTTTGGACTACTATTAAGGGGCAATTTTAAGACGTTACTTTGGGCTCTGGGAAATTATGATGAGCATTTTTCATGATTTTTTTGACATTTTATAGCCTAAAAGGTTTACTTTAATTCATTAATTAATTGTGAAAAAAACCGTTAGTTGCAGCCCGACTTCTGATCCAATCAGCGCCTGAGGCAGTTTGTCAGATTTTGCAGAGCTCCCTCTAAAGGAGGCTTTATGCTACTTTTTTCATATGCATTAGTACCCCCCAAGACCTGTAAACAGACTTTGATGTGTGAAATCGGTGAAGCTTTCCTTTAAACTCCCAACGCCTGTGTAATGTCATTTTTGACCCGACTACATGAGTATCTCGTTATCTTGAGGAACATCAATATTTTTGTTTTGATTCATAGATTTTAATTTGTTTTTCTGGCAGAAATGGGCTTCTATATGACCGAGAGAGAGAAACAGACCCCGACACTGTAAACATGACTGACACCTCACACACACCTTCATGCTAACAGGGTGAAAACTTACAGTAAGCAATATCATTTACGCTAATCATAGAATGCTAACAGCCTTAATGCACATCACCAGCAGTCAGACACATGCATGCATGAAAACTTCTCCCACACAGTTAGATATTTATCTTCAGAGGTCTTTATGCTTTAAACAAACAAGATCCAGAGCTTTTCTTTATGTTCATGAGACAATCAGGACTCCTGCGGGGACCAAGATGTTCGAGCCTCCCATCTGAAACCTGACAAAACTCCAGTGGGAGTCTTCAGATTTTTTCCACGTCTCGTCTGGTCATTGAACGTGGTCTCTGTGACTTCCTGCTGTGTGTGTCGTCCACATCTGTTGTCGGCTCGCAGCAGGGATCGGATCAGTGTGTGAAATGTAAAAATACTCATCATGAATCATTTAATCTTGTATTCAATCTTTAAGGCGTTTTTTTTTTTTCTCTCTCAGAAACAGGTGTTTAGAAATCTTCCTGCAGGGGTCAAAATAAAATCTGTGACTTCAGTGTGACTCGGCTCATTTCATCAAGTATCAGTTTGTTTTATGAGGAAATGTTTTTTAACCAGATTTTCAAGTTGCAAGGCCACTCAGCTGCTGGGTCAGCTTCAACGTTGACTTCAATTCATCAATCTTTTGTGAATTAAACCATTAAATTCACAGGTTTAGGACTTATTATTATTTGTTATTATTGGTTGCTGGCATCTTTTATTTTTCATTTTAAATCCTTTTATCACAGAGTACAGCTCAGGAGCGTGCGTAGAAGACCGAATAAGTAATTTAATTTCAGATACTGTTTGCTTTTTTTAAATCAAATATAGACAATCGCAGACGATAAGAACACACTGTATTTCAGGAGAGGAAATGAATTTGTTTTTTATATAAAAACACAATAACATAAAAGAAAATATGAACTTTCTTTTGGCTCCTGCAGTTAAATAGATGTCTGATGTGGAAAATCAATCAACAAACTGTGAAGGTGACTTTAAACTGATTTTGAACGCTCATATTTAACTACTCCTCACTCCTGCGTCATCCCGGCGTGCTGCTCTGCCGGCCCCACAGGTCGTACTCCCGGTACTGGACGTAGTCCTTCAGTCGCCCTGGCAACGGCAGGAAGCTCATGAAGACAGGCGACCGGAGACGAAGACGGCCGAGACAACGACGGATCCGCAGACGACAGAGATGCTGCAGACAGCGAGCGCTCTCTGGAGAGGAGGAAGGACAAAACATCCAACAGAAAGATTAATGAAGACCAGTCTGTTGTTTGTGTCGTCCAGGCAGGGATTAATAAAGTTTGATCGATAAAGTTAAATTTAATTTACCCTGCAGCCGGCAGATGTCGGGCCACTGCCGCTGCTCCATCAAAGCCGCCTTCAGCTTGCAGCAGAAGGTCACATGATCCACGTAGTCCAACAGGACGCGAACCACCTGACCTGAGAGGTGCCTCAGCCAGCGGACAGTGATCACCTCACAGAACTGCACTGACAGACAGGCAGACAGACAGGCAGACAGGCAGACGTTCAACATGTTAAGTTCTTCAAAGGTCTGACTGAGCTTCAGCTTCATCGAGGTGAGCAGAGTAACCAACAAACAGGACCAGATGTGGAGCTGTTCATTACCAAGGTGTCTTTGATCACAGTGTTGGTCCACCCCTCGTAGCCTTCTGGGATGTGGGGACTGTTGCCATAGGGACAGTCGAAACAGCGCCCCACATCGTAGCCATAGTTACACAGCATCCTGAGGACCACCTAACACACGACAAGACAGATTAAATACAAGAAACAAGTGACAGCTGTACTTACAGAAATAATTCGGTGAGTTTAAAAGTTCACCTCGTCTTTGAGAGCGTACTGCAGGGCGGAGGGGAAGTGTGTCGTGTTTATTCTGCAGTAATAGTTGACGTTGGCTCCAAACCTCAGCAACAGGTTGATCAACTCGTAGTTGCCCATACGCAACGCAACCTGAAAGACGCAAAGCCTGGATCAGATCAGCAACAAGGACTTTCTGAGAAAGATCTATACATTGTGGACAAAGACATGAGACTGATCAAAGCTTTGATATCATGTTTAGAAGAAAGTAGTTTCTGACCATAAACTCGTCAGGAAACTGTTCACTGAGGTAATAAATCAAGTAATACGTTGGACACATTTTTCATAAGCTTACATACAGTTGGAGACCTTTTTGAAACCAGCTGATTCACCCCCCCCCTGCTGGCCATTGGAAAGAGTGCAGGTTTACACCACTTCCACATCGGCTTCACTTATCAGAGACCAAGTACCTGCAGACATTTGATTGGGTCTTGGTTCGCCATGGCCCCGCCCTCCAGCAGCAGTTTAGCTGACGTCACGTCGTTATTGGAGACGGCGAAGAAGAGCGCCGACTTCCTCTCGTCGTCGTAACTACGGCGAACCCAGGGATGGAGCATGTAGTTTGGGTCATAACCTGCATCCAGCAAGACCTGACGGGAGGAGGTGAGGAGGGACACTGAGCTGCTGTTGACTGAAGTATTTTCCAAGAAATTAAAGATTAAGAGTTGCACCAAAACTCATTCATTTTTTTGTCATTTTTCAAGCAAAAGCTCAAAATGTCAAAAGTTTCCACCTTCTCAGAATTGATGGTTTGATTTTTGTATTTGTCACATATGACAATGTCAAAAAAATAACTGGCTGATTGATTGATAGTAAAAAATAATGGCTAGTTGCGGTAGTCATACACACACCTTGAGGCACTGTGAGTGTCCTCCTGCAGCAGCAGAGTGTAGAGGACTCATCCCGCTGTCGTTCACTTCACCCACAGAAGTGACTGGAATCAGCAGATTCAGAGCGCTGAGGCACACACACACACACACACACACACACACACACACACACACAGCATCAGATAAATATAGTTTCTGTGTGTGTGTATTTGTTTTTAAACTACTTGTGTAATAAATCCAAACAAATCTGACATTATTTTTACATTTCAAATATTAATGCTTTTTGCTTCAAAGGAGAGAATATAGATTTACTCCAGGTGCCCTCTGTGAGCCACACGGTGGATCGGCATGTGTCCTGTGTGTTTGGCGACGTTGGCGTCGGCGCCGTACTCCAGCAACAGACTGATGACAGATGGATCTCCAGACGAGGACGCCTCGTACAAGATAGACGCCTCATCCTGCGCCTGGGACAGGACATCTGCTCCTGCAGGACAAACAAAACAAACACTAAGTTATAAAAATATCCACTTTATTTATCTCAGACTGTTGGTCCCAGACTCGGATCCCTCTGCCATTTGAAGCTCCAATAAGCTGCCATTTCTAGTTGAAATTTTAAAGGGATTATGTTAATGTATACACGAATGGTAAGGGCAATACTGTAGAAACATGCCTGACTCTCTCACCTTTCCTCAGTAGAGTCTGCACCACCTCCAGGTGTCCTCCCTGAGCAGCTAGCGCCAGGGGCGTGAGGCCGTAGTGGCTGCGAGGGTCGGGCTGGGCTCCAGCCCCCAGCAGCAGGGTCACCAGCGCAGCCTTGCCCAGCCGTGAGGCCTCGTGGAGGGGACGGCGGCCGTTGCAGCCCTGCTGGTTCACTCTGGAGCCCCGCAGGAGCAGCAGCTTCACCAGGTCAGAGCGGTCTGAACGGATCGCTGCAGGGAAGGAACGGTTTGTCAGTTGTGGAATGTGATCTGAGCGTTGTTTCCTGAGAAATTAACAAACATTTCAAAAAACAAAATGTGTTTTGACGTTAAAGACGAGATAAAAAACTTCCCGGATCCGTCCCTTCATATGGATCCAAAGGTTAATGGGGTTTATTCTGGGCCAAGACACATCCTCCATCCAAGTTTCATGGAAATCTGTTCAGAGGTTTTTGTGTAATCCTGCTGACAAACCAACCCACAAACAGGCTGACACTGGTGGAGGTAAATACTGTATATGAAAGTATAACAGCCACAGGGAACATTTAACCTCTTCGTTGGCAACAGCAGCTTTCCAGGGCGGTGAAATGCTGGTCGTCTTACCTACAAACAGCGGTGAGTCCTCTTCCTGGTCCTGACTGTCCGGCTGAGCTCCATGTTCAAGGAGGAAGGAGGCGTTTTCTATCAGACCTTGTTCTACCGCCAGGAAAAGAGGAGTCTGACCACGAGAAGTACAACGCTCCAGAGAGTCCACACCTGAAACTGGAACACAGGATAAACCTCTTTATCATCCATCCATCCACGCCTCTGTTTCATTAACGGGGTTTAACTGTACTGAATCAGTATTAAGTGAATACAAACCTTTGAATATGAGCTCCAGGATGGTTTGGTTGCTCTGAGATGATGCTTCATGCAGAGGAGTCCAACCTCTGCTGTCTGTCTGTGAAAACGTTTCTTTCTGTCGAACGCACAGATCCTTCAAGAGCTTCTCGTTACCTGGAGGGACGGATGGACAGTGACGTTAAAATCTACAACCCCTGATCTAAAATAAAGTTGAATAAAAAACTAAGGACATAAAACACTGAGTCAGCCTCTAAACTCATACATTTGCCTTGAAACATTTCTGAGGATATCTTAAAAATGTGCATTTCAATTTGTAATCTTCAATAGTGAATAACAACGAATACATTTATGCTGTGACAAGCCTCGTATCCTCACCTTGTCTTATAGCAGTGAAGATCGTGCTGCTGTCTGCAGACTCAGACTCAGACTCAGGCCCAGAGCTGTGAGAGAAGGAGGAACAAGAGCTTCACCTGCTGGGAATAATATTACTGCAAGAAGTAACTCCACAAGACTGAAATATTCAGTCCCGTGAATAAAAGATCTCAGATTGAAGCCTCAAGAGTTATTTTTTATCAATTAATTGGTGTTAAAAGGGGAAAACTATAAAGCTTCATATTTCTTTAAACACTCCACTTGATTTATTAAACTAACAGCATTATTTATGGACGTATTCAGTTATATTTTTGACTTGTCTGATGTCTTCAGTCAGCAGATTTGACACTTTAAAATGCAGTTCTGTTGCTGGGTAAAACAACGAAGAAGAAAATATTGCAGATTTCACTGCAGTATGATGACAATACTACCATCGGGTTCAGTGATAGAGGACGGTGAAGTAATGAGCAGAACTTTAATCGAACCAAACATCTGAGAGAAATATCTATAATCTCTGTTTGTGTCAGACTGACCTCCTGCCGCTTCGTGTTGTGGAGTCTCGGTGAGTCTCCTTCTGTTTGTTGCTCTCCAGCAGGCTCTGTTCGATCATGTACTGCATCGCCGCATCGTCTTCATCATTTTCATCAGCCTCTGTCCCAAACCGCTCCAACTCCATGATGTCCACATAAAGGCTCCTGGTCCTGGTAAAAGAGGGAAACATCTGGTGAAGGTGTATTTCACCGAGCATGTGTGTGTTTGTTCAGATTGCATATTTGTTGCAGTGCATTTTGAACACCATATGGCCATAAGTATATGGACACAGTGAAACTATGTGTGTGCAAGTGATTCCAAAACTATTAATCTGCTGATATAATTTCAGTCTTTCCACCAGATGTTGAACCCGACAGCAGGGATTTACTCCCATTCAGACACAAGAGCATTAGTGAGCTCAAGCACTGATGCTGGATGATCAGGTCTCGCTCACAGTCGTTCCAGTTCATCCCAAAGGTGTTGGATGAGGTTGAAGTCAAGGTCTTCATCTCTTTATGTACCTGGCTATGTGTACCGTCATGTTAAAACAGAAAAGGGTTAAACACAAACCATCTAAACACAGTTGGAAGAGGAAGAACAAGCTGTCTGAAGTTTGTTTTTTAACTCCAAAAAGTCAGATCAGTGTCAGATCATCTTGAAACTCTGCCAATTCAAATTCTGCAGGGAACCTTTGCTGTGCATCATCACTCAGTACACTTTATCTGTGTGTATAATGTCCTCCTTGTCTATTTCATCACAGAAGTGCTACAGAATGTAACTACAGTTTGCTCGCCAAAATAACACTGTATGCTATAGGATTAAGATTTCCCTTCATTTGAGCTAAAGGGTCTCAAACCATAACAAACTATCCGGATCAAAAGTAGACTGGAGCATGTGGAGACTAGTGTTCAGCAGGTGCAGTAACAAGTGATCTTGTCGAGATTGAGAAGGCATGCGAGGCCTGAGGTCACGTCTCGTATCAGACCAACAGTCAACAGTCTTTCCTCAATATGTAACTATAGAAATCTTACCTAACCTTGACCAAACTGTAGTTGAATTTTAAGAATACTGTACAATTTTTAATCAAAATATATTAGCAGCAAACACAGAGGGATAAACAGGACATTTTGTGTTGTTTGTTTACCTTGTGGTTTTGTGTCGAGTCCCTCTACTCGTCTGAGTTCCTGCAGATTAACTGAGAATCTGTTGTTGTTGCCGAGGATGGCAGGAGGTCAGACCTGCGATTGAAACCAGAGCTGTACGCCTACATGGGTTCAAGCAATGAAGCCAGGTTCCATAAACGAGTTAAAACAGGTGGCCTGTCTGCACAAACATGACACACACACAAGATTGACACATCTGTCTCATTAAAGTTTAACAATAAAATAAAATATTGGTTTCTGTGATCCCTAGACCGCAATGTTAAGCTCTTTCACTACACCACTCTGGATCAGTGGGGTGGGGAGGCAGGGCACCTGATACCTATTACTATATTTACCCCCTTCAGCTGAGTCACATTCATACACTGAACCTATCAGCAGAAAAGTCAAGTGGGACACTACAGAGCAGAGCCAGCTGGATCAAGCTGTAAATCCAGTGTCAGGCATCTGATGATCACATATCTGAAGTCCCAGCTGACTGCATCTACTGAATCAACATTCATTTCCTGCAACTAATAAACACGTTTTAATGTTTATCACATTTAGTAATGGTCCTACATGAGGATATCAAATGTCTCATTTTGGATGTCCAGCTGTTAAAAACCCAGATGTTCAGTTAATTATATAAAACAGAAAATCCTCACAATGGAGAAGCTGGAGCCAGAAAATGTTTGACGTGTTTGTCTACAAGAAAACAATCATAACTAGCAGTGCTGTGTAGCTGTCTTTTTGATGTACTGTAAAACAAGTAGTATGTGTGCACAATATGAAGTAGAATAGCTATTCCTCAGCTAGTTTTTAGACAGGACTCTTCTACAAAAAGCATTTACAAAGAAACGTTAAGGGCCACAACTGTGGCACTAGTAGCAGCGTTAGCCGTTTGTTTCACAACTCCTGCCCACTTGGGTAAGACACTAAACCCCAAAATGATCCTGATTGGCAGGCTAGCACCTTGTACACCTGCATGCCAAATTGTTACAGCACTTTGTCCATTAAGTCCACTAGTAGAAATGAGGACAGGAAAATAAATAGATGTCACTGAATGTATTCGTTTTACACAATTTAAGTCTTTTTCCTCAAAGACATGTTGCTGTTTCACTGCACTTAAATTAACAGGTAGCCATGTATTTGAAAATGTAACCAACTCTGTTCTATCCATTTAAAGCCAATGTACATGACATTTAATGTGGGAAAACCACGTTATCCATTTTTTGTGAACCATCGTTTTTCATTCATAAAAAAAACAAACCCACATGACTAAAGTCAGCAATCCTGCGATACCCAAGCCAAGTTTTCTACAGACAGCGTTTGGAGTAATTTTCATGCTTTTACATCAGATAGTAACACTTGTGCGAACAAAGGAGAACACCACACAACCAGAGTGTAATTGAAAACATGTTTATTTCATTTTCTGTCTCAACTGTTTATGACCTGGGCCTCTCCTTCTTGCCTTTGTACAGTGCCAGCAGGGAGACATTGGCCACCTTGACCACCTTGAAACGAACTCCAGGAATGTCACCAACGGCGTGACCTTTACGTCCGAATCCTGCCACCAGAACCTCGTCGTTTTCCTGTAGGACCAAACAGAGGGGAGAGATGGTGAGAGAGAGAAATGCTGAGGGGAAATACTGTAAACAAGGCCAAGCCCACTGTAATTATGTGCCTTGTAGATAAAGCTATGTTTCATATTGACGACCTTATAAGACCAAATGAAAAAAATTACACAGGATGTTCCAGTCAACAAAAACAAAATAGATACTTGGGAAAACTCAAATCCAGAACCAGTCAGTCAGTCAGTACCTTCAAGACAGTTTAGGTCCATAACAATACACAGACACTCTGCTTCATCAATACATTTTTGTCAAAGGTGTAAAAATCCAATTAAAAGGCATAAATATTTCCGCTGGCTGATTTTAACCTGTCAATTCAATTAGTGACACTTTCTGCTCAGATTCTGCACATAAACAGAATGTCATCAGTTGCACCACAGCTCGTTTGGCCGTTATTCAGTGATGTATACAGGTGAAAATTTACCTCGATGAAGTTAAGGCAACCGTCGTTGGGGACGAAGGCGGTGATCTTCTTGCCGTTCTTGATGAGCTGCACCCTCACACACTTCCTGATGGCAGAGTTGGGCTGCTTAGCCTCAACACCACTGCAGAAAGGAAACACAAAAGACACTTCAATAAATTTAACCTGGAAAAAAGTTCAAACTCCTTGGAAGGAAATGTCAGTAGCATGTGTACACGTCTTATATAGATCAGGTAGTGGTACTCACACTTTCTCAAGGACGATGCCTTTGGCGTGGGAGGCTCCTCCGAAGGGGTTAGCCTTCAGGGCAGTGCCCAGATGGGCCTTCTTGTACTGTTTATCGTGCCATTTCTGCTCACGGCGGTGATTACGGAGCTTCCTGGCTGTGCGCAGACCACGACACTTTCCTAGAAGACAAAGACCAGCAGGAATTAAGTCAGACCAATATCTTGTAGTTATAGCTGCAGAGTTAAACAAAAGTGTTCTTAGCAATGCTTTTAAAACCACACATTCCTGCAGTAGAGCAAAGAAAATATGAAAGATAATTAAGGAAAAAAATGATTTAGAGGCACAGAAAGGCTTCCCTGTACCGTGGCAGCAGTGAATGAATTGAAAATTAAATTCTCCACATTTTCTGAATAGTTGAGTTATTTCTCCTAAGGCACTGACACACAATTGTCAAGAAGCAGCATGGCTTTCCAAAGACAAGCAGCATCACAAGCAAACACAGGGCTAGAGTTTACATTGAACTCACACCAATTACCAACTCTAACCAAAGTAAAAAATAAAATAAATAAATAAAACACCTACAAACAATTACTGCATGATGGGCACAAACTAAAATAAGGCAGACTGAGCATATAGTGACGATCTGTCAGATACCATCTTAAGACGGTATAGCTTTAAAGCCTTTTTAAGACACTGCCGTTTCCTTCATGACTTTACTAAATGTCACTACTGAACAAACACTTTCTTGTTCACCTGCCCAAATCCCGTCTATGAGGTTAAGTCGCAGCGTTTTCCCCCAAACCTGCCTGAAGCAAGACGACTGTAACCAGGCTCAAGCTACCGTCCGGAAAACCAGCCTAACACTCAGAATATCAGAATTTAAACAAAATAACATCGGTAACTTTATTATTTCGCCATCCAGCAGTTTAATTAAACACTTTAACTTGAACAACAACCGGTTTAAGGTGTTAAAGTAACGTTTGCAATGCTAAGCTAACTCTGCTAACGTGCCGCTTGCGTCCCCAGCTCAGATGTGTTATGGCCGCTCCACGTTGCGGGGAGAGAGAACCATTAAAAACGGCCAATTTATTATTTGACTGAAGTTTTTCCGGCACAAACACTTCGAAAATAGTTTATAAGATATTCACGTACGACACCGACATGAAAAATCGAAGCGGTAAGAGGTATTAGTCGTTATTTAGGATGAAGTTACAGACATACCCATGATTGCAGAAGCGAGCCTGGGATGGAAAGGAAGGACCCAGGATGCACCGCGGCAATGTCTAGTCGGAGGACCCCGGCTGGGTGTGGCCACAGAAAATGCCTGACTGAAATTATCAGAAGAATCAATGCAGAACAAATAATTTAAATACTTTTCTTACCACACTGCGAGATTATATAAGCTCTGCTTACCAAAATATAGTCTTTTAATGGTTACTCCAAACCTGTCAGCTTTTTGCATTTGAGACTTTTTAAAATCTGACATGCAATCCATGAGGTTTGTTGTTTTGTTTTATTTAAAATATTTGTTTTTGTTTTGTTTTTCTTTTGTCCCTTTTTAAGTTATTTATATTGTATGGATATTTGTAAGGTCAGGCGACTATAGTCATTATTTATTGTAGCCTGTTGTTATTGGCTAAAGATGCATTAACATGTAAGTAAAAGAGAAACATGAGCCTTTTCAGTAGTTTCTTTCAGACTTGCACCTTGTTACATAAAATGTTACATGTCAGACTCATGTCTGAATAAGTGGTAAAACTACATCCATGAAACGTTACAATGGCCGTCTTACCTGTAGCCTTTCTATACTTGTAAAGTAATAAATAAATGTAAAGGCTGCAGGAAATAAACACACATACATTAAATGTAGGCCTACATCTTGTTCAGCCCCCTTAAGAGGACTGACAAGTCATCATGTCAACTGTTTTCATGGTAAAGAGAAAAGAAAGAACAAGATTTACTCCAAAGACACACAGAACATTTCCATCATGTAATGTTTTCTTTAAATTACAGATAAGAAACTGTCTCAAACATGAAACCATGTTTCTTTGTAAACCCTGGGATTTCTGAAGACATCTGAAAATAAAAACTATAAACGTTAAGTTGATCTAATTCAGAATGATATATTATTATATTAAAGATGAGCTGATTCCTCAAAATTCCCATGAGATATTTTATAGTGTATGATTGGTCCATGGTGCAGCCATGCGGCATGGCAGTAGACTCTTGTTTCCCCTTGTGGTGCAGCACAGGAGGAAAAAAGTATACTCATGATCGTGCCACCACAGTAGTGATCAGACCAGCTCTCCCTCCATATATTCTCAGTGTCTTCCAGGCAGTTGGTGTGAATAAAATTATCATACTTTATGAAACAGGCATCATAATTATTCAGTAAATGATTAAATGAATGAGAAGCCACCAGTGTTATATAATCCATGTCTGTATTTCATTAAAAAAAAACAAATATCTGAGGCTTTTCACCAGGCTGCCTGAAAAACACATGAGCCAAACATGTACAGTATAATCTGCTGTAATGGAATTTATTTTGACTCAGGCGAACTGAAAATGAGAAAATGTGGTAACAGCAAATGTCTTTAACCCGCAGGGCCGTGCTCCCGCAACCCCGTCTGCCTGTGCTCGGCCCTGATTGGCTGATCCGGCCGTCTGTCAGGGGGGCTTACAGACGGTGGGCTGATTAAAGTAGATTATGAGGGGCAGAGAGGGAGAGCGCGTGCTGGCATCTCTGCTCACAATAGCGATGGCTTCACCATGGAAACACTGCTGCATCCTCCTCCTCTCTCTCCTCATCCTCCATCCGCAGTCGTCCACCTGCCTCGACCGACAGCCTGCTGACAGGTAGGTGAGAGGCAGAGACACAGAGATGATGATTTACCTCAGTGCTTTGTTGTTGTCACCGACCTCTCCTGACTCTCTCTAATCTTTGACTCCTGACACGTTCAGCTCAAAGATTACTGATGCGCCTCGACTGTGTGGACCACCGGGAGCTGTGGTAGTTTCATTGATTGTGGGGTTTTTTTTCCATTAAAGGTGCTTAGAGTGATTTTTTTATTTGGTCATATGGAGGCAGAGGGACCCAACATGTGATGTATCATCACCTTATAAAGCAGTGTTGGCAAACAGCCACCTATTTCCACATCCAGCAGACACAAAGCACCACCATGATCCCAGAGCAGTCTCGTGTTTGTGTCTGCCTAATGAATGCTTTGCTTTAAATCCCTTTTTTTTTGTCAGCAGCGTGTTGGTCTCCTGAGGGAAATATCTGTCTCTTTAGCTGCTAGATATTCCACTTTCTTCACCGGCTGATCTCCAATGTGATCTAATTGCTGTTTGGTGCAGGGAATGTAGCGTCCAGTAGGTTTTCCAGAGCTTGCTCGCTGCTGGAAAACGACTCTGAACCACACAGTGAATGACGCTAAAAAGATGCTAAAAAGGGTGAATATTTGACTTCATCAAACCGTATCCCAGAATCTCCAGTCGTAGCACTGCACGTCTGACTTCCATGCACGAGTTTGGGTCCCGTTGCAGACCTGACGTTAACGTTCCTGTATGGGATAATGTCAGTGTGTGATCAGTATCGGCTGATGGAGAAGAGCCCTTTTTGTCCCCCTTCCTTCAGTGTTTTACATTTTGTTCTTGTGCATTTAAAAGGTCTTAAGGTTTAAGAAGGTCAAAGTCTGCACCAACAGAAGCTCCTCTCTCCCACAGAAACGCCTCGTCAGTAGTCCCGCCTTTAATTCTGTGACTTTATGACATCACCCTATGACACTATGTCACGCATTTGCATGATTTCTGCCTAGCGGTTAGTTCGGCAACTAAGAATTTATTTAGCGAAGCTGCTCTGTTGTTGTTAGCGGTGCTGGGTCAGGCGTGTGTGAGCCGACCAATCAGAGCAGACTGGGTATTTGGGCGGAGGGGCCTTAAAGATACAGGAGCTAAAACATTGGACAGAATGAGAAGACTGATGTGTTTTTTGAGCATTAAAGCATTAAGTATTAACGCAAAAGAAAATGATGAACCTGAAAACGAGCGTAATATGTCTTTTCTTTAAAATCAAATATCGGCATCAGCACAAAATGCACATTCCTGTTGATATGATGATGCTTTAATCATGTGCACGTGATGCTTATCTGCCCAGTGAATGTGTACATTTTGAAAAGCATTGTATGACTGCATCAGCCAGTGGGCCATCACAGAATTGTACTCAGTAGAGCGCATACCTCCGCCAAGGCCCAACGGTCCCCTTTTATTCAATCGAGCCTAATCCAATATCAAACTGGCCCTGTATCACCCTAGATTTAAACCACCAATAACTGCTTAAACATTATTCAAGCTCACCAGGTCTGTAACAGACAGTTATCACCTACATCGTGTTGGGAAAGAGTATAGATTTTCATTAGGATCTGCAACAGCCACCAGCCACCTATTTACACCCGATTTTTTTCATCAGGATCCGTGCATTACTCCCTGAGACATTAACGAAATGTAGGCAAAAAAACACCAAGAATGTTAAAGAAAGAGAAAAAGATGGATCCATCCCTTTATCTGGTCTGCACTGAGTCTATTCTGGGCCGAGACTCATCCTCCATCCAAGTTTCATAGTTTTTCTGTAAACCTGCGGACAATCCAACCAACCAACCAACAAATAAACACGTTAATTCCACTACAGGAGAGATCTGATGTTCTCTGCAATAAGGTGGAAAATTATGAACATGTCTCCATATCAGCATGAGCAGTCAGCCAAAATGAGCTGGACACTATCGGCATATTGGATCTCGGCAAAGACTCATTATAGTGCATCATTAGTTCCTGTTTAATTTTCTTAAACCATGACCTAACAATTTATTTGCCACGGCCATGATCTTTCTCTAAACTCAACCACATCCTAGTTGCTCTGCACAGATATTGTGGAAACCGAGATTTGTATAATGTGTTCCCTGGACCGAAAATCCTCATTATACACGACCCAGAGCTTTGCAGAATCATTCAATATCAACATTGCTGTTGGTTGTGTTGACACAATTACATCACAAATGGGATGATAATGTTGCTCTGTTGGGTGTTAAATAAGGCAGCTGTTCACTTTGTCATTTCTTGCAGTGGGCGGCTGCTGACGGTAACAGAGGGAGAAGCTGCAAAATCTCCTTTTGGCTGAGAGCCTCCCCATCCTTCATGACCTGACTGTGTGTGTGTGTGTGTTTATGTGTGTTTGCTCATGATTGTATGATTATGTAATCTGTGCAATCCCACAATCCACAGTCCTGTGCTCTGACCCAGTGCACAAGAGGAGCTAAACCCTTTTTTGGCTGCAGGCAGTCGGAAAGGATTTGACAACTCTATCTCTATTGTTGTATTAAGGACATCTATAATACGTTTAGTATGCGCTGAGAGAAATGTGAAACACATTTTATTTGACATGACCGTATTGAGATGAAGACGGCCTCTGGTCAAAGGTGGAGCGTCCACTTGGCACATGCACATGAGATGCTCCTCCCTACCTGACCAGAGTAGAGACAACAGTCCTGTGTGGGCTTTAGACAGATATATGTGGATATACTTTAGGCTCTGATTTCCAAAGTTTAACTGATGGACCCAAGATGTCCCCCCAGTTCCTGTCATTGCCTCACTCGACCTTTTGATCTGCACAGGCTCAGGATTCTTTGAATAAAACCTGAAAGTGCTGCATGTTTTTGTAAAAAGCAATCAGAGCTGCTACACGAGTCTTTGTCTCTGTAGTCTGGATCAGAGTGGCTCCTCTCAGCGACAGAACATCTCTGTTCCAGACTGATCACTGTCTGAAACCACTTTAATCCACAGGCTGAATGACCGAGTCACTGAACTCACCAGGTGCATTCAGGGTCCTCAACACCTCACAGGTCATCCTCATTCGTTTATGGTGATTTAAAATGTTTTGCATTACTTATATTTACATATTTTTTATCATCCCTTTACTCGTTATTTAATGAGAATTTATACATTTTATGAGACACTTTTGTGTTTTTGTTTTTTAATGGTTCTAAAAGTTTAAACAAGACAGAAGATGCTGTGTCAGGTTAAAAGTGGGAAATGATAATGAATATTATGTCAGTTATTTATTGATCCTTCTGTCATTTCTGTTCACAGTGCCGCTGTCTCTACAGTTCAAGGTCAGTTCTATCTATCTATCTATCTACTATCTATCTATCTATCTATCTATCTATCTATCTATCTATCTATCTACCTATCTATCTATCTGTCTATCTGTCTATCTGTCTATCTGAACATTTCCCTGCAACAAATTATGACGGTGCTCTCTCTATTATTGATTATTGTTTATGAAATTCATCCTGTTTTTGTCTCTCCAGATGAAGGGATGACACAGGGTGATGGAGGGATGTGGATGGAGCAGAGTTTGATATCTGCAGACCAACCGTCCAGACAACAGCAGGTAAACTCTGAGTGGAGGACAGTGGAGGTTTTGTTACTAATACAGAAATACAGCATCACAAGTATCACTTCACTTGATAAAAAAAGAGTAATTTTCTCCCTTTCACTGATTACATGTTTATTTCTCCCTGTCTCATCTCCTCTTCAGTCTCCAGATGTTTCACGGAGGAAGTTGCTTCAGGCGCCAGGAGCTGCGCTTCCCTTCCCTCCTCTCAAGGTGGCGTTTTACCAGCTGGAACGCATTTCACAGACAGTCATGGGGAAAATTTCAAAGAGCATATTGAGCTGATGGCGTTGGCTTATAGTTTTAATTTTATATAGAGTTTTCACATGTTAAAGTTACATTCAGCTTCTTATCCGACAAAGAACAAAAATAATTCACAAAATCTCACAGTGTGGCTTTAATATGAACGATCCTCCCTCCTTGTGCAACTGGAAATGTTGTCAAAAAAATATGATTATTGTAGCTTTAGTTTACGGTATCAACATGATTATGATGTATGTGGGCTATACAAAACATATACAAAGTAACTTACAAAAGTGGATCTCAGGTGTAACACTGTTGTCTCCGTGCACCAGGTGTTGTCCAACGGGCAGCCATGTGTCCTGTTCCAGGCCAGGAAGTTGTCTCTCCGATATGAGAGGCAGAAGCAGCTGGACCTGACGGAGAGAACCTTCTCCCCTCAGAAACCCGTCGACACCAGCCAGTCTGTCTGCCACCAGGACAAGGCCACGTATGTACACCTGTCTGTCTACCTGTCTGTCTACCTGTAAAAGCATCAGAACACTTATAAAGCAATAACAATAACACATAACCTGTCTGTCTGTCTGTCCACAGGTTGGTCATGAGGTTTGGAGATGTGGAGGATCTGAGAGGCCTCTCCATCAGGTCAGTAGCACAATCTATAAACCAGTGCTGGAATGTAACTAAGTACATTTACTCAAGTTGTGTGCTTCAGTACAATTATGAGGCACTTGTACTTAACTTGATTATACTGTAAGTTGTACTTTACTATATCCAATTTATGCAACTCTATACTACCATTTTTAAAATCTCGTTGCACATGATAAATCTAAATCTACAGTTTGGACTGACTGTTTCCTCTCGTCCCTCTGGTGTCAGGCTGCAGATGTCCAACACTTTCTACGAGTCTTCAGGTCAGTGGTGGTTCTCGGTGGAAAGTGTCTCTCTGCTTTACAACACCTCTGAAGAGGCCGTGTTCAACGCCAGCGAGGTGTACGCCCCAGCCTCCTCCTCCTACCACTGCATCCACGTCAGCAGCCTGCAGCGCTACAGCGCCCTGCTGCTGCCCAGCACCGAGCCTGCCCGCCGCTGGTCCGTCACCTTCACCAACTTCCAGGTACTAAACATAACATTAATAAAGAAGAGGTTAAATCAGATAATCTTTCATTCGGCAGTGGTGGCTAACAATGAGGACAAGACCTCCCATGATGCCGCACTACTTCTTAATGTCATGAAACTACGTCTCCTGTGTTCATTGCTTTCACTAAAAGGACCCTAGCAGCAAAAATCTTTTCCACTTTTACAAAATGTCTCTGTTCCCTCCTCAGATTCAAGCGTTCAACGTCACCTCTGGTAAATTTTCCCCTGCGAGCGACTGCGCCACCTTCCTGACTCCGGCCATCCTGATGGGGCTCATCACCTCCCTCATCCTGCTGCTGGTCCTGGCCTACGCCCTCCACATGGTCATCCACCTGAAACACATAGAGCACGACGACGAACACAAGGCCGAAATCTACTACCCTCAAAACCCTGACCAGCCTGATCACTGCTGTGTGGAAAATGTGGCTGAGAAAAATATTCTGTACTGTAGCCAAGAAAATAATTAGAGACTTTAAATAGATAAACTTCAGAAAGAGACGCAGCTGATTTGATGCTGACAACTGGCATCAAACCTCTGATGTGATGAGATACTTTGAGCTCAGGCTTAGATTTTTTAAATATATATTTCATATTTAGTGTGTTTTTTTAATTTGCCCATTAGTGAATATCTGTCTTTGTCTTTTTAACAAATTTAATAAAAATATAAATAAAAAATATATTGTGGACTTTGTAATATTTGCACTCACAGGCTTCTATAGAGGCAGCAGAACAAGTAGGTTTAGACACGTGGGGGCATTTATCAGCTCTCAAAAGAATTAAGAATCACAAATAAAAAAGATGTTATGAAATAAAATTTGTGAATGAATATAGAACAAAACTGCAACAACAAAATTGTAAAATATTCAAAGTTGGTTTTTAATTAGCTCATTATTATGAATTCTTATTTTATCCCTTTTATTCATTTTATTGCAAACCATTTACACACTCATCAACAAGTGGGTTTGATAGAGAGAAAAAAAAATGACCTACAGTAAACCAGTTTTTATAAAAAAAAGAAACAGGATGAAAAATATTTCATACTTCTGAGTTGTGCTTAAATGTATTTTATTAATTCGAAATGTATTTTATTTATTTATTGTATTTTATTATTTTATTTATTTTGAACATCTTTAAAATTAAATAAAAATGATAAATAAAAATATAGGCAAGACAACAAAAACATAAATGTTATCAGAAACACATACATATCATAAGTTTAAGTTCCAGTAGATTAATCAAATAAGGCAATCAATGTTTGAAAAGGAGTGAGAAGAAGTTGAAAACCTTTGTAGTCCTAACCCCTTTGTCTATTTTTATACTTTATCTGTAGACTTTATTATTATTTGATTACTTAATGATTATAGTCTGTAAATTGTCTTCACTTATGGATATGACATCATATAAAGCAAAGACATACAGCATAGTCATTTAAATCATACAAATTTAAAGATGAAAAAAATCAATACATTCTTGGAATTAGCCTATTGATCTTATTAGGTTTGAGTCCATATAACGACTGGTGTCATTTTAATCCTGACCGGTAGGTGGCAGTGATGGTTGCAGAGGCGCACAGGTAGCCATATTTTGTTGAAGAAGACGAAGAAGAAGACGCTCATGCTGACTTCAGGGACAGTGCGGACAGTTAATGTACGCCACTAACTTTTGTATACAAAAAAAAAACATTGTACTTGTCGTGGCAACTTTGTAGTACCACTCTGACAACAAGGAAGAAGACAACAATCTCTAAAAGTATTGCCGCATTTTTAAGGCTCAGAACAAGGTTCCCAAATTGAAAGTTATCTTGTGACGCTGTTCTCCGTATTGAACTTAAACGCAACCTCCTGGATGAGGTTGCCAATGACAGTTAGCAAAACTTTGCTCTCACGACAAACAGCTGATCAGGTAAATGTCAAAGGATCTTTTGATGAAATTTAGGTGGAAAACAATGTCGTAAGCCATCAGGTCAGGGTTCATTCAGTCAAATGTTATATTGTCCATGATTCGGCTAATCAAATATAAGGGAAACTAGCATGATTAAGCTACATGTGCATGATCAAATACTCCTCACAACACGATATGATATTTAATTAAAAACAGCGGTTTGATTCCTGAAGCCTGTCTGTTGTTAAGTTTTGAATCGGACAATCGGAGGTCGAGTTAAACTCCGCATTTGCTTGTTTTCTCTTCAAGTTAGCTGGTTAGCTTCCTCGATTAGCATTTTTGTCCAACCGGTGTAGCCGTAGGACGGTCCCACAGCAGGTGACGTCAGAAGGGGACCACCAGCCTCCCGGTGTAGTTGAGTGTCCGACTGGTTTCGCTGTCATCTCTCTTTCGCCGGGACTTCATGTTCAACCACCTCTCCGCTGCCCTCGCACTGCTTCCCCGCCGCCTGCTCTCCACCTCACCGAGGACTTTGACCGGAGTCTGCCGCCGCCTCCTCCGCAGGATGGAGCCGGCCGCGGTGAGGTGCCTCCCCGGGGAGCCCAAACTCACCATCTCCTTCTGCCTGGACGGGAGCCACAAGTGCATGCTGCGGGACCAGGACGAGGCTCTGGGTAAGGTCCTGGCCCGGATCTCCAACGGCATCACCAAGGACCAAAGGAAGGCGAAGAAGTCGAAGAAGAACAAGGGACAGCAGCCGTGTGAGACCCCGGAGTCCGCCGTGGTGAAGCTGTACTACGAAGGGGACGAGGTGGCCGACACGGTGCCGAACTCGGAGGCGTGGCGGGACGGAGCCGTGCTGCAGGTGGGGGACGTGAAGTACTCGGTGCAGAGGAACGCTCCGACCTTCACCGCCGCCGAGCTGCCGGCGTCTCTGCTGGCCGGGTTCCCCGTCTGCCCCAGTCTGGAGGTGGAGTTTGGGAACCTGCAAGACTGCGAGTTCACCTGGTATAAAGAAAATACCATGAACACAAGGTAACTACACAAAAGTGCTACTGACAGATCATGCTGCACACTTTGTCCAGTATAATGTTGATTTTTCTTGAATCATCCTTCAAATGTGGTTATCAAAAATATATGTACATAATGGTGGGATGTTATTTTACAGTTAGCTTGTTAGTAGCTTTATTGTCCAAAACGACAGCAGTGCAGTGAAAAAGTAATCTTCTCTGGTAATTTAATAATTATAAATTACCTCAAGCATCTTTTTCTGCATTATGTTCTGTAAAAAAAGGGTTAGTTTGTTCAAGTTTATTTTTCACTAGAGCCCGACTGATAAATCGGCTGGCCGATATTATGGCAGATATATTGGTACCAGCATATAAGCTGTCGATATCAGCAGGTATGAAAACTTTTTTTGGTTCAAGATCATCTGTCCTGTAATATCGAAGTCAGTTTGGTAAAGAGACAAATCAGTGTAATAGATCATAAGAAGCGTCACCAGAGCTAAGACCTGAACTGCATGAAGATAAATGATAAACAAGACTAAAAAAATGCGTAGATAACTTTCTCGAGGTCATCAGAGGGTAAAAAAACAAGCTTTTTTAGAAATATCTTTCACATTTAGGAGGCAGGGCTGTTCAACTACAGAGACTGCCAAGGTTGTTGTAAATCAGACTGGACAATCTGAAATTTAATGTCATTTAGTGAAAGAAGTTATGGGACACCCAACACCTTTGTCCTTGTTTTTCTCTCTACTTGTTCTTGTCCTAGCCCTGAAGTTGCTGGACAAGTCCCAACTCAGGACAGCAGATGGACAGAGGTAGGAAGTGAGAGAGTCCACGTCCCGTCCAATCAGGACATCGGCTGCAGGCTCAAACTGCGCTGCACACCTAAAGATGGAGGACGCAGTGGCCAGGTGAAGGAACTGGTCTCTGTGGGAGCCGTAGAGGCCGGACCAGGCGTGTGCACGTTCGACAACCGACACGCGTACACTGTCAAAGAGGCGGAGTGGCCGGTTGTGAGGGTGGTGTCGTACAACATCCTCGCCGATGTGTACGCCCAAACAGAACTGTCCAAGACTGTGCTTTACCCGTACTGCGCCCCCTACGCCCTGCAGCTGGACTACAGGCAGAACCTGATCAAGAAGGAGCTGGCTGGATACAACGCTGACATCATCTGTCTGCAGGAGGTCGACAAAGGTAACATGTCTCCTCATTGCTTTCAATCCTAATCACAACTAAACCAAGTCGTGAGTGATGAGTGTCTCCATCATTTCTGTAAAGTCCCATCATCTAGTGCATGTGTCTGGTCTCTGACTCTCTTCATGTTCTCTGGACTCTTTAGGGGTGTTCACAGACAGTCTGACTCCAGCTCTGGATGCCTTCGGTCTGGACGGCGTTTTCAGGATCAAAGATAAGCAGCATGAAGGACTGGCCACTTTCTACCGCAGGTGAGATCTGCCAGCAGCCAGAATCAGAAGAAAACGTTGTCTGTGTTTTTTCAGTCTGATGCAGTTCTGTTCCTGTCACACAGGATTTGATTGATAAGTTAAAAGCCACATCCACAAGGTGCTTTATGTTACTGGTCCATATGGAAGTAGCATAAAAAATTAAAATGACCCTTTAACGGTCCTCAGACTGGCCGTTCCTGCTTCAACCACACAAGAGCACCTAAACAATGCTGCATACCTCTCAGACTGCAACCACAGTATTTAGTTTATGTGATGTTCAACTTTTGGTCATTTAAAAGTGACATTTGATTCCTTATTAGGTCAAAGTTTAAGCTCTTGAGCCAACATGACATCGTGCTGAATGAGGCATTGACCTCTGACCCCGTCCAGTCTACGCTGCTGGAGAAGGTTTCTGCTAACAGTGCTCTGAAGGACAAGATACTACAGAGGTCCACCGCCCTGCAGGTACTACTGTACACCTGCTCTTCACCTGCTGTGTTCACTTTACTTTGTAAATCAATCAGAAGAGGACTCAGTCTTTTAATGGATGAATTGACTCCTCCAAAAAAGAATAAACAGAATACTAATGGAAAAACTAAACATTTACAGTCTCCTTGTTGTAAATACTCAGCTTTGTCAGCTTTTGACACTTGTCTTTCTTGATTCATTTCTCTGCAGGTCAGTGTACTCGAGGACCTGAATAAACCAGGCAGGAAGGTGTGTGTGGCCAACACTCACCTGTACTGGCACCCAAAAGGTAAAACAACTTCTACAACAAATTTCTTTGGATGAACACCTGAGTCACTGATATAAGACAGCAGAGTGATGACCCTGTAACCTTCAGGCCTTTACACACCAAGTCTGTTTTTCTTTAATCGGTCATTCCAATTAAAAAAATGTTACGCAACGAATCCTTGCACAATGATTCCAATACATTTTATTATTTTAGTCGTGAGTACCTGAAAACTGAATTCATCTCCTTTGAAGGAGGGAACGTTCGTTTGGTCCAGATGGGCGTGGCTCTGCAACATCTGGGTCATGTGATCGGCGCGGTCGCTCCTGGAGCCCCTCTGGTGTTTTGTGGTGATTTTAACTCCAGCCCTAACTCAGGTAACTCCACACCTGAAGGACAGACCACTGCAGCACCAGTCTCTGCCAATATTCACTTTGTCTTCACAGGAGATGTTCATATGACTGATGTTAAAAATACATGTCCTGTTTTGATAGCAGTGTGTTTTTCTCCTCATCCTGTCTGCAGGTGTGTTCCAGCTGGTCACCGAGGCTCTGGTTCCTCAGCAGCATGAAGACTGGAGCAGCTCTGGGCCGGAGGAGTCCTGCAGTATGGAGCTGCCCTCAGCCTTCCCTCCGCTGCTGAGCGCCTGCAGCGAGCCGGCCTACACAAACTACGTGGGAGGATTTCACGGCTGCCTGGACTACATCTTTATACAGCCGGACAGCATGCAGGTAATGATACTGACACTGATACTACTGTTATCACTACTGATGCAACCACTGCTATTGCTTTTCCAACTGCTAATCATACTCATGCTGCTACTAACACTAGTGGCAGTAGAAGCAGTGCCAATACTGCATACATGTACTACTGCTAGTGCTGATCTTGTCTCTTTGATCTGTGTCTTGTTGCAGATCAATCTATAAATATTGGCTATAATCGATATTTCTGTAATAACAACAGATCATGTGACTGCTTGTAGGTAGCCTTAAGTGAATAATACACTTGAGAAAGGACTCTTCAATAAAATAGGAAAAAAAAAATTTTTTTCCAGCTGTTAAACTTTTGAAATTAGCTAGATTTGCTTATTCATAAATTGTGGACGACTCTAACCACGAAGCTAACTTGCTGCTGTGTGTCTCTGTAGGTGGAGCAGATGATTCCTCTGCCCACCCACCAGGAGGTCACCACCTACGAGGCTCTGCCCAGCGTGGCTCACCCCTCCGACCACATCGCCCTGATCTGCGACCTGCGCTGGAACCCCTGACCTCTGACGTCTGACCTCAAACCACTTGGAAGAAACACACTGGAGAACTGGACCATCAGTCGCTCCTGCAAATACAATCTGACTTTATACTGAATGAAATCTGAGCATGGAAACATGTTGCGGCAGACAACAGAAACATGGACGAGCAGAGAAATCATCAAACGCAGAACTGTCTTAACTTACAACATGACATTGTGTTATTAACAGTACGATAATTCATGAATTTTTTAATCACTGATATTCAGTGTTGGGGTTGTTGCCGGGAGAATGAATGAGTTGCACATTGTTTATTTTTCTTAAAAGTAATAAACTGCTTTGGTTGTAGAAAACTCACTTGAGTTATCGCATCACACTGAGTTAATAATTCATATTCTGAGCTCATTATAAACAAATTTAATGTGACTCACCCTCAAAAACTGCTGTTTTAACAAATTTTAGACATTCAATGATAAATACATAGTAATATTTGAATGAACATATTTATTATTGATATTATTTTGGTCGGACAAGTTGCTCAGTGGTCCTTTTGAGTTTTTTAATAAAGTTTGAATTTACGTACAAGTCAGTTCTTGGCTCATTCTTCTGTATTTTGTTATTAATTCTGACACTAGCAACACTTAAACACATATGTTAAAGCGGATGGAGAACCGGAAGTAGGTAAACACACTGACAGTGAAGTATTTTACCGTCATGATCTGTGTGTCTTCATTTTCCATAGTATGTAAATACAGCTCACGGTGTGCGGTGCGTCCACCCTCCATCGCCACGCTGTTTTTCTCTCATTGGTCAGAAGTGGAAGGGAGGCGGACCCGGAGTGTTTGGGACATACCATTGTGTCTCATGTTAGGGGCGCTGGGAAAGGTCTGAATAAAGGTTACAGGTTACGCGGAACAGCCGTGACGATTTGAGCAATATATAGTTAAGAGACTACTGTAAAAATAAAGACTAAAACACCTCTCGTGTTATTTTTGTAAACATTTAGGGAGATTTGCCTTTCAGTTACGGCTCCGGCGGGTTGTAACATCCCCGCGTCAGTGACAGCGGAGAGAGAAAGACCTTCAAGCGTGCTGGAGTTAGCCAGCCAGACCGGAAACTGGCAAATTTTGCCTCTAAAATAAAAGTATGAACATCTTCTTTGCTGAAGGTTGTAGATCCAAGACCCCATTCAAGGATGTAATTACTCACTGTTTAGGTTTACACGTGACACAGAAAGTAGAATAAAATATAAACGCTTGTGATTACCTTTAAAGATCTCAATTTAGGCTTGGGTTAAGGAGTTGTTGCTATTTTAACAGAATCATGGAAGTCAAAAAATCAATTTTTTCTAAAAATGTTGTGTAGAAGAGGTTTAGATTCATGCAGTCATTGTTTTCTTCTTGAGTGATTGTTAATGTCAGTGGGTAAAGTAAGTGGGTATCAAATATTTTGTCAGAAAAAAATGATAAACTGATAAATGCTTTGTGTTGCCTCACACTGTCATATGCCTTCTGTGTTAAAAGTTCATGTCTTTCATGCTTAGTGCACATGTCTATGAAAGGACATAACTAATTAACAGTCTGTATTCCTAATGTAAAAAAACACAGGTCACAGCCAATGATGATCCAACGACAACCAATTAGTTTTAGTCACAGAGCACTGATGTCTTGTAGATAGAAATTCACTTGCTGAGATGTGGTCAGGTAGGTTGTATCGGCTCATTTATTTTCTTATTATATGTTGGTTACGAAAAGAAATCAATGACTTCCGTTCACTCCTGTAATCTGTGGTCAGATGTTAACAGTACTCTTCAATTATTTTTGTGTTGTCTTTATATTTCAGGCTGTAAAACCACTTTATGAAGGAAAATATCAAAAGGCTCAATTATACTGATTAAAAGAATGCTTTTATTCTGAAACCCCTCTACCGGATGCGTCGTGTGTCCCGCTGTCTCGCTTGACGCTGAGCGGCTGAACAGGAAACCAAACAATGAACGAGGATTTAAACGATCTTACGTGTCATTCCCAGAGTTTCAGTGATTCAAAGACCTCCTGGAGACTGCTGGTGAACAAATTCCTGTAAGTTTTCCTCCTTTTTTATCCATTCCCACACAGACCAAAGACAGGAGCGGGATGTCATGTTAACAAGCAGCTTTTAATTAAACTGCTGCATCGCTAAATTAACAAGTGAGCAGTAAGTTAGCTAGCTTAGCTAACGTGAGTTAGCTACAATCACTGTAAGTTCATTTGTGTCACAGTTCAAAACATGAGCACAGTCTGTACTCACCTCTAGGCTCGTAACTTACAATGTAGATTTAAGCATGTTTATACGTAAATTATCGCAGTTTTACGGTAGATAAAGTACTGTATCACTGTGTGGCTAAGACGGCTAAGTTAGCTGCTGGTGATGTGCCGAAAATAGTGCCTGCTTCAGTCTGGGGCTCTCCTTCTCTGTGCTCTCGTTTTATCGCCTGTGAATGTGGTTGTTTTGTTGACACCACACAGAAACTAAATTAAGACATGTACGACATCATGAGAGGACAACCAGAGTGAATGAAGGACACGGTTCCGGTGTCCCATTAGTTCGTCTGTCCGGATTAAAACTCTGGTGTTAGAAATCAGGTCATTATTTTGTCAAAGTTATACAGAAGCTAATATTATTTAAATCGTTCAAACCATGTCGTGTGTTTTGAAACTTTATGTAGATTCAATGAAGGCTCCTTTGTCTGAAATTGAGTATTGAAGTGCAGGTTTAACTGGTTTTACGATACCGTACTTATTGACGTGCGTCAGGATGCTCGTTGACAGGTGAGCAGGTGAACAGCTTCCTGAGGTCATCTCAGGAGCGCCTCTGTCAGGCCAAAATATGAACTTTGCACATAACATAGTGATGGACTGACGTCAGAGATTAAAGGAAAAACCCAAATAAGTAAATGAGGGATGAAATATAACAGTCGTGCCTCCTGAAGAAGGGTTTGGATGACCAAATGTCCTCTAACCTTTTTAGGTTTCAGAGTCATGAAAATCAACTTGAACTGAAAGTTACACAGAGTAGATCATCTGTCACAGAAACACAGTCACTGTTAACCTCCTTTCTCCCGTTCAGGCTTCTTCCTGTCTCGTCATTGATGAGCTGTGGTCACCTTGGTAAGGGTTGCTAACAGCAGAAGCATGAAGGCCTTGATCCTGGTCGGAGGGTATGGGACCCGGCTGCGACCGCTCACGCTGAGCGTCCCCAAACCGCTGGTGGACTTCTGCAACAAACCCATCCTGCTGCACCAGGTGGAGGCACTGGTAAAGGTACGTAGGAGGTGGGGTTCAGGTGGGGTTCAGTGAGCCAGCTGCTGTCCTGTCGTCACAGTGAGAAGTTTTAATATCCAACACAACTGTACAGCTGATGTTCTCTGTCTGTGCGCAGGCCGGGGTGGACCATGTGGTTCTGGCGGTGAGCTACATGTCAGAGCTGCTGGAGAGAGAGATGAGAGTCCAAGAGGAGAGGGTATGCAAACAAACCATTACGCTGACACGCTGTTCCTGCTGTGACACACATCAGCACTCACACAACACACGCTAAATGTTTTAATCGAGTACTGGACCAGATCATCGGGTCTATCCATTCACTTTCCTGAAGGGGCAATTCACACAAATCCCAGAAAATCCCCGGTGGTGTTGAGTCATGCAGGTAGCTTTTGTTTGTTGAGTGATAGAGCTGCAACTAACAATGATTGTCATTATCGATTATTTTCACAATTAATCATTTAGTCTATAAATCATCAAAATTGGGGTAAAAAGTCTCATCACAAGTCTCGGAGCCCAAAGTAACGTCTTCAGATTGTTTCTTTTTTCCCAACAACAGTCCAAAACTGGAAGACTGTTTATTTACAATCATGTAATCATACTCAGAGTATCCCTGGATTTTTAATCTGACCCCCTGGCAGTTTGTTTCTAAACATTTTTATTCACTCTGATGCACTTTCAGTAATACAGAACTGATTATTGTGCTCAGTCTGCAGTATCCTGAATGTTTCACTGTTTTCTCCTCAGCTTGGGATTCGTATCTCTCTGTCTCATGAGAAGGAGCCTCTGGGGACGGGTGAGTTTCTCTTCACTACAGACAAATTCAGACAGACACTAAACTATCTCAGTACTTCAATGACTTACATTTTAAACCTATCCAGTGACTGAAATAGTAAGAGCCTGGAAAAAGTGCGAGACCACCAAATTTACGCTAGTATTGTATAATAATGGTATGTATATTCTTCTAACAAAGTATAATTATATATGAAATGTAACAATTTTGTTGGAAATTGAAAGAATTTAAAGAAATCAATAGAAAAAAGAACTAGATTTGACTGATTTGAGCTCATCCAGTGCATCATTTACTTGACAAATAAACAAATTTAATCAAACTGATGCATAAACTCTGTGTTTCCAATGTTGTCATTAACTAGTCCTTCTCACTGAATTAATGTCCTGTGTCCTGTTTTGTATTTTTGACTGAAAGTTTGATATAATTAATAAATATGAGAAATGAACATGTGTTTGTTTGTGTGCAGCGGGCCCCCTGGCTTTGGCTCGAGAGCTGCTGAACATCGACAACGAGCCGTTCTTCGTCCTCAACTCGGACGTCATCTGTGATTTCCCCTTCAAAGACATGCTGCAGTTCCACCGCAACCACGGCAAGGAGGGAACCATCGTGGTGAGAGACACAGACGGTGCAATGTGTTTTAGTCAGATTCTGGCCATTTCAAGCTGTGCCAGACAACTGTGAGAGGAAAGGGGTGAAATCTTGGCCAGACAGACTCAGAGTTTTGGAGATCAAAGACAGAAGAGGATAATATTATCCATACCATCTTGATTCTACAATTTCACAAAGTCCCATTACATAACTATGATTATGGACACTTACTTAGTCTAAGTTGAGCCTTACTTTGGGTTTTTTGGCAGTAAAACCTGGTGTAAGATTGACTATTCAAGGCTGCTGTGTGTTTGTTTAGGTAACACGTGTGGAGGAGCCCTCTAAATACGGTGTGGTGGTGTTTGAGTCAGACAGCGGCATAATACATCGGTTCGTTGAGAAACCTCAGGTCTTTGTCTCCAACAAGATCAACGCCGGCATGTACATCTTCAATCCCAGCATGCTCAGCAGGATCCAGGTGACTCCTACACTCTTTGATGTTTACTGATGCGTATTTGGACACATTTACATTCATAACTACTGTAAATATTGATGTATAGTGCTGGCATTTAATTATATGTTTGTGACTCTTATTTTGTTTGCGTGTGTGCAGCTGAGACCAACATCCATAGAGAAAGAGATATTTCCCGTCATGGCACAAGAGGGACATCTGTACGCAATGGAGCTACAGGGTAACTATTACAACAACTTATTTATGGCTGCATTATCATATCTGTCAATATTTATGATGGATGTTTATAACACACTGTTTGGGTCATCATTTTTTCTGTTCGATTTCTCTCCTGAATAAGTTTTGTCTAACATGTGACCCTGTGATTCATTTTATTTATGTATTTACACAATGGTAACATGATAATGGAGTGTATCGTAGGGAGTTGACCTGTGTGCTTACTCTGGTCTCACAGCTTACAGCTCTGCCAGACGTAAGTGTTTGGGCTTTTCTGCACATCCGAACTTGTGTAGTTTTGGAGAGGAATCGTTTGTAGAGAAGCACCGATACCAACAAAACATGGCCGACATCCTTTATTCACAAACAAGCTCGATTCTGTAATGTTCAGATAAAGAGTGGAAGATCGCAACCAACCTTGAGCCACATCAAACTGGAATCGGTGCATCTCTCAATCATCATCCCTCTCTGGGAGCAGCAGCTTTATGTGAAGCAGCTGAAACATTTAGCTGAGCAGTTAAACCTCCCTCCCCCCAAGCTGTAGTCCCGGCAGGCGGACTGGTCCGAGTCTCTGACTCTGGTCCAGGTCGTAGTGGCTTCGTTTCCCAGTAACTCTGGTGAAACACTGAGCAGCTCCCAGCTCAGGAAACGATAAAAAAAAACTGCAGTTAAGTGATCAGCGGTCACTGACTTCCTGTCTTGTGACCTCATGCTTCAGTTCCTCATCTGTTGTAGATCACCAGGAAACTCTTAGTTTTGTGTCCTTGTTTCCATGGTAACTAATTGCTCTGTTTCTCTGTATACTGTTTGTCTGCCCGTCCGTCTTTCTGTGCAGGTTTCTGGATGGACATTGGTCAGCCTAAAGACTTCCTGACAGGGATGTGCATGTACCTTCAGTCAGTAAGACAACACGCTCCCGAGAGGCTACACACAGGGCCCGGTTTCCTGGGCAACGTTCTGGTGGTGAGTCCAGCTCATTGCTGCTACATTTCAGATAAAAACTCACGCTCGATATAATCCCCCGTTCTTGCTTTTCTCTGCAGGACCCGACGGCGCAGATTGGGGAGAACTGCACCATCGGCCCCAATGTCACCATCGGTGCTGGTGTGGTTGTGGAGGACGGCGTGAGGATAAAACGCTGCACAGTGCTGAAGGGAGCGCGGGTTCGATCACACTCCTGGCTGGAGAGCTGCATCGTGGGGTGGAGCTCCTCTGTTGGCCAGTGGGTGAGTAAAGCACAGAGGACACCAACCTTTTCCAAGCAAAGATCAATGTCTGAGTAACTGAATCTGACAGCGTGAATGGAACTGAAGACATTAACACTGATGTTTGGGTTAATCAAAGCCGGCATCTGCTCCTCCGAAGGGTGAAGAAAGTCTGTGTAGATGTAAAGGTTATTCACTCTCAATGCAGCTGTTTTAAAATGTAAACCAAGAGTAAAAAGTATTGGGTCTATTATTTGATTCCAACCAAAATTTTGAGCTGTGTGTGAATCTACTGGTCCTGTCCTACTTTTTATTAAAGGAACAATTTTGTGTTATGATTGTTGTCAAGTGTTGACGGTTTGTCTTTCATTGTCTGTGTCAACAGGTTCGTATGGAGAACGTGACGGTGTTGGGTGAGGATGTGATTGTGAACGACGAGCTTTACCTGAACGGTGCCAACGTCCTGCCTCACAAATCCATCAACGAATCGGTCCCAGAGCCCCGAATCATCATGTAGCATCGTGTGGAGCAAACATAAAGCCTTTTCTATGAACTCAACCGAACACCCAAACTGTGCCAGAGAGAGAAAGGGGTGAAAGAGGAGCGAAAAAAGAACAAAAGAATGTTTTTCTTTTCTCATTTTAATTAGTTTGAACTCGTTTTTAGCCCTGCTTGGCTGCACCGTCCATCAATCAGAAATGATGAGCATATGATTTGTTAAAAAGCAGCCCGGCCCGTCAGAGAGGTTTATAACACTAGTTTCCTGAATATGGTGGATGATAAATGTCTCTGCTGTAATAGAGAAAAGGTGAAGGATGGGGTTGATATACCTGGGCTGGTTGTCTGTCACAAGGTGGAGGGACTAATGTAACGTGTATTTAAGGGGGAGCGGGTTAGAGAGCGATACGAACACTGCTGCTTAGATTCACTATGCATTTACATTTCCTGGACAGCTGCAGAGTATCCGTGAACAGGTACTGAGGGATCATACTACATCTGCTGTAGAGACTGGAATCATGACTACTGGCACTGAGAATTATGTCCTGACTTATTAACCAAAATGCAGTATTGGTTACAGTTAAAGCTGCATTAATAGATTACTTTTTGTCCTCTTGGGGGCAGCAGAACACAACGCTGTAAACACCTAACACCTTATAAAGTTGTTATGGCGAATGTTTTAGCAAAGAGCTGCTTATTCACACATCCAGCTGACACACAGGAACATTATCATGCAACTCATGTCTGTGTCCACCTGATGAATGTAATTTGATCCATTTTTATAAAAAAGGAATGATTAGTTCAGGTTTAATCAGCTGTAGAGTGGACGTCTCTCTGCCTTGGTAAACTTTACATGTTTTTCTGCTCTTTTCTTTTGATCATAAAAACTGCGCTTCGATGCCAAACTGGTTACTGCTGAGTGAAATGTAGCAGGCTTTTTATAACAAACTGCAGTTTTTTTTAAGTTTGTTTAGAGATATTTGTGTCAGGCTGCATCTGGAATATTCTACTCAGAGTACCTTAACCTCCTCTAAAAATCTTGGTTGTTGTTGACCTCCAGTGGTTTAACCTCTCACCCTGCTGCAGTGATGTACAGGTGTACTCCAGGACAATGTGACATCACTTTTCAGTGTGGTTAAAGGTCCAACAGAAGTGAAACAGACTCGAAATTTTAGACAAGAGAAATTGGTAAAATACTGTTTTACAGGCTGCTGTTAAGCTGCTCTTTAAAGACAATAAGGTGAATTTATTTTTGGATTCATTCAAAAAGACTAGACTAGTGTGGCTAAAAATGTAAAGTTTGTCCCGAGGCTTGCACTAGAGATAAGTCAAATATTATTCTTCTGTATGGTGGCCCTTTTAGGACATTTCCCAGACCCAGTTTGCGCTGTACTTTCTCATCTCAACTATACATGACTTACCTACTGCCAGCATATTAACATGCAGCTATTAGGTGTTTACATGCTAACGTTATCATGTAACATTTAGTATATTAGCATGTCATTTTAGCAATCATCTCAAACAGAGGCTGTTTGGAAGTCAGTCATCACTTCAAAGGAGTGAACTGTCGTGAACTGAGCTGTTGAACAAGTGGAGAATTTGACTTGTTAGTGACATTAAATGTCAAAAGAATCAAAAATCAAAAGGATCACCAAAGTCATTGAGTTTCTTCCTTAAGGGACCCTTAACGTTCGAACCAAATTTCAAAGTAATCCTTAGATTGTTGCTAAGAGATTCGTTAGACTGACTGACTAAAATTGCTGAATTTAACATCAGACATTTTGAATTAACTGCACTCATGAACTTAAAGGGAAGAGTCTGCTGAACATTGATTTCACTCCTCGCACTCAAAAGACCGCAGCAAATTATCCACGCCTCTTGATTTGCTCTTAAAGGGTCATTTAAACGTTCAACAGGGGCAAAGTTAAATTAATTGACGCCTGATGCTGTGAAATAAAAATGAACTTAGCTGATGGCCTCTGAAGCTTTCTATGTTTTTGTCACCTCAGATGCACGGATGTGTTGATGTGTCTCCTGTGTCTGACTTGTCGTTACTGACCATGAACACATGCAGCAGGTTAATGTCAGCTGTCTGTCCTGATAATCAACAAAACTGATCTCTGAACAGAATGCAGCGGTTCCATGTTTATATGCAGCTGGTGATGAACAGAATTTGAACATGTTAACTTTGACTGTGTCTGAATGAATGAAGTCAACTCTTGTAATGAAGTCTTTTTTAAGAGAATAATATAATCTACTGACCACAGTCTCGTCTCGTCTCTTTCGTGTATGTTGAAGAGTCCCTCCAGGAACTTTACACATGGAGATCAGGTCACACGTCATGATAAGTGCTGTATGATGTCATCTGTAGCTCTGGAAAAGAAAATAACCCTGATGATGTAACAGTGATGTCATCAGGATAATCTTAGTTTGTGTTTGGAGACGACGAACGTACAACAGAAAATTTGTGACAAACTAGACGTTGGAGTTTGAAAGATGTTCATGTTTACCCGGCAGGGAGGGTATAATGAAAGACTTCCAAGGTGCATTATGGGAAATGTAGGATCAGGTGTTTTCAGAGCTTCACCAACATTAAGGACTAAAATTCTGGGGTTTTTTTTGTCTGTCTCATGTACTCAAACTTTTCAGAGGTGCAATACTAACTCACTGATCTTATATTATAAATTATAAAAGTAATCACAATGTACAGTTGGTCTATAGTAGAACTTTAAATGTAGTCTTTCTTCAGTTGTAAGTAATGTGCGTAGTCCTATTGTCTTCATCTTTCACTCTTGGTATTGTGATGTTTCATTCTTCCTGTATGAAACTTTTTATACTGAACATGAAATACAGACATTTATTATCGAAAGATGACAAGATGAGTGAGGTAAAACTATGAAACGTGAACAAAGCTTAAAATTATTTTTCTCACAATATGAGTGAGAAATATAGAGTTAAGTGCTTTGTAATATATTATTCGCAAATACTACACATTTTTATTTAAATATTAAAACTTGTTTATAATATAACTCTAATGTCGAAACATTAAAACTTTTACTTGTTTGACTTTATTCTCAAAAGATTTTTAAGAGTTTTTAAAAAATAAATAATCGTAGATTTACCCCAACATAGTCGTGACTGAAGACAACGGACAATCTGAAACCATTTCAGTTTTATTCTTTATTTGTTTAAGAATCATAATAAAAGTAATTAATCAGAACACAATCAGTAATATACCGTTTAAATCTTTATGCTTCCCGTACATAGTAACTTATAGTGATTTCAAAATTAAGCCTGAATCTGAAGTTTTCACAATAAAAGTCCCCCATAAAAAACAATAAAACTAGAGCTCTACTATTATATCACCAGACCGACATAATGTCAAATTTTTTTAGCCGGGTTTTTGAAAACAGAAACCTAAGCAAGTGTTTTTTGTGCCTACACCTCACCAGACCATAACCACAATCTTGATTTATGGTGAAGCAGCATCAAATATTCAGAATCACTATATGCACACATGATGTAACGTCATCATCGTATTCAATGGTTCATAAATGTGAGCATTAGAGAAAGTAGAACAATAAAAGTAACAAAATCAAAAGCATTTTTTTCTTCATTTAACATAGTCAGTAAATGTTTTTCAAAAAAAAAAAAAAAAAAAAATCAGAAATTCACAACAACATGGTTCATAAATGTTCATGAAACACTGACGCTCCTCTGTTCATTCAACTCCAAGAACTCGTAAGAAGTCATATCACTGATACGCCAAATGATGACATTTCTGAGTCGGCTAACCTCACCTGAAAATAATAACACATAGCATGTCTAGCTAAGACAAGAGACTAAGCCAGAAGCCTGTCTACGCTGTCTGGTCTTCCATTTTTACAGAGACCGTCACTGGTAATATCTTCACTGGCAGTTTATTCCGGGTGCCAATGTATGGAAACATCCCGTCAGTGAAAGTGTGTTTGAAGGTGTGTATGTGTGTGTTAGTATCAAGATCATAGAACGACAGTTTTCCTTTGTCATAGTCCAGGTGAACTCTGATCCTCTGGAGCTTCTTTACTGCAAGAACTTTATCTGGGCGTGGCGGTGAGACGGCTTTGTATATTCCATCACGGAGACATATTCCCCAGTATCTATCTAGTATTTGTCCCTTTCTCTGGACAGACTCCCTTAAGACACCTAGGGCCAAAGCTTCATCATTTCTAATCTCAACATCCCAGCCATGAGTCCCTGAGTTAAAGGCCTCAGAGCCGAGGACACAGCGGTGCATTTGAATCCTCTCTGGGTTTTCAGGAGGCTTCAGTTTCTGTCCACGTCTTACACTGGTCAGATCTTCAGACAGGATGAGTTCTGAGTCGGCTGTGTTTGGATCCAGAATCACAGGAGTGTAGGAGACCATCTCCTTCATCTTGTTCCAGATGTTGAAGGTCAGGTTGCCCAGGTGTTTGGCCACATCTATCAGAGCTCCTGAGTCCAGCTGTGGATCAACCAGCAGGGGGCGCTGCTGGACTCTCTCCACTGCAGCCTTGTAGTTCTGCAGGAATGAGACGTCTTCAGTTCTCAACTCTTCTTCTGTGGCTTTGATTGTGTCTGACAGAGCTGCTATCTCTCTGCTCAGAGCCTCAATCTTCTGCTTCATCATCATACTTTTCTGCTCCTCTTCCTCCCTCAGAGCAGTGATCCTAGCCTCCTCTTCCTCTTGTAGAAACTGATGAAGCTTCTTAAACTGCTCTTTAATCTGACTCTCTGTGTGTCGGGCCTGGACCTTAATGTGTTCTGCTGTTTGATCAAAGTTTCCTTTAACTTGTTCAAAGCGCTTCAGTTTTTCCTGTAAGGGCTTCAGGGTTTTCTGGAGCTCCTCTCTGTGATCCTGTGCAGCTTCATCGATGGGACTGAATTTGTGGTTGTTGTGTGTTTTTGAGTCTCTGCAGACGAGACACACTGGCTCCTGATGGTCCAGACAGAATAGTTTGAGTTTCTCACCGTGCAGAGTGCAGAGAGACCCAGACTCTGCTGATGCTCTCTGGTCTCTCTCCTGTAAGAAGGTCTCACACAGGTTCTTTAATGCCAGATTACGAGGTGGATCGCTCAACAAAGATATTTCCAAGCAAATTGGACACTTGTGTATTTGTGTCTCTCTCCACCATGTCTGCAGACAGTCTTTACAGAAGCTGTGGCTGCATGACAAAACAACAGGATCTTTAAAGATGTCATGGCAGACCGGACAAGAAAGATCCTTTTCTGATTGAGAAGACATTTGAAGCTGAAAACAATGAAGGCAGACAGGGACGAGTCCAGTTGAAAGTTTTGCTTTCCCTTCGTGTCGTAGCTCCTCTGAAACTTCTGTTTATGATGTGAAATCAGCAGCAGGTTGAAGTACAGTATTTCCAATAATCCCAGTATTTCTTCCTTTGTGCAGTCTCTTCGTGGAAATTGGTCTGACTCGTGAAGATCTGTGGAATGAGGAACATAGCGCACACACCCATAAGGTGCATGCAACCACGCCTTATGTGCAGGTGCATTTCCAGTTGGCCCTGCTGGCATTGGCCAGCCCTGAAATCTGATTGCATGACTCTGAAGTGAAAGGTATGGTGTTAGTTCGAAAATAGTTTTGACCAGGTATTGTGATGTTTGGTTTCTGTGGTGTTGTGATTGGTATGTAAGAAACTGAGACAATGTAGTGTTGGTCATTAAAGTATACGAGAAACAGTTAAATAGTGCTATTCCAACATGCATGCGTATGTGTGTGTGTGTGAGTGTGAGAGAGACATACTTAACGCCACCCCTGCATAAAATCTGTGCCCCACTTGGGTCACCCCAGTCAATAAAGTCTGGACTCCCCTGCTTCTGTGATCATGTGTTGTATAAACATATGCTGGCAAAAGCACATGTTGAGCAAACTGGTCTGACTGAGCCCAGTTGTTTCACCACCTGACTCCTCCCTCCCGTTTCAGTTTTTGTCCTTTCTCTCCTGTTGTGTTTCATTCTGTCAAGGCTGAAAGACATGATTTACTTTGAGGTAACTTCAGATGTATTGTAGACACAACAAGCTTGAAAATATTCTCCACAATCACAGCTGCTCTCGGCTTCTGCACTTTTCTGTGGTGACATAATATACAATATTATGAGTTAAGTGCTTTGTAATATGTTTTCATTCTCAAATACTGCACATTTTTCCTGAATATTAGAATTTTAAATGTTTAAAATATGACTTCAGTGTCAAAACATGACATCTTTTTCTCGTTTGACTCAAACAAATATGATCTTTTGAAAATATTTTGACTGAATCCTGGAAATCTTGAATTTACTTTAAAGTACTTTAAATCATAGGTTTTTAACTCAAGCTTGAAATCAATGGACAACCGGAAACCATTTAAATTGTATTCTTTATTGGTTTAAGAATTAAAAGTGATTCATCAGAACACAATCAGTAATGTACCGTTTACATTCATAAAACTCACCTGCCTCTTATACATAGTAACTTACAGTGAGTTTAAAATTAAGCCTGAATCTTAAGTCTTTAATTTCAGAAGAAGTAATGACTCTGTTAAGATAATGACTGATAGTACAGGATAATAACTATAAAAAAATGATCAACTGTCCTAAAAAAGAATAGGCCTATATATTAATTTAATTCAATGAGTCATTCCTCCCCCATAAATACAATAAAACTAGAGCTCTGCCAATGTACCATCACCAGGCCGACATTAGTTTCACAGATGGGTTATGTTGATATTAGTGTGTGTCAGCAGATAATATAACATATCCCGTTTTGCAGAACTGCAATATTTACTCTGGCGATTGGGTTGCTGAACAAAGAAAAGTGAAAGTTGCAGTTGAGATATTTCTACAACATTGTCTTCATTACATGGTTTAACGTTATTTACAATGATTTTTTTTTTGTAACTGTATATTGTCCTGCTATGTAGGCCTATATATATATGCTGCTATGTATGCATCTTTATCTTTAATTAGCAAATTTAAGAGCTTTTCATCACAATGTTAATTTATGTTATGTAATTCTGTACTCTCATTATTTAATTTTTAAAATTCAAACATCATTATCAGCATCAAATATTCAGAAACACTATATGCACACATGATGTAACGTCATCATCTTATTCAAAGTAGGAACATTAGAGAAAGTAAAACAATATAAGTAACAAAATCAAAAGGATTTTTTTTTTTCATTGAACACTATCAGTACATTTTTTTGAAAGAGCTAATGATCAGAAACTCACAACATGGTTCATAAATGTTCATGAAACACTGACGCTCCTCTGTTCATTCATATACATTCATGTGTTTTTAACCTGTAGACACACGGAGAGGCTCAAGTTTCATAATGACTCCAAACACTTGTCGTATCACTGATATATTTCAAAGTCAGCCTACCTCACCTGAAAATAATAACACATAGCATGTCTAGCTAAGACCAGAGACTAGGCCAATAGCCTGTCCACACTGTCTGCTCTTCCATTTTTACAGAGACCGTCACTGGTAATATCTTCAGTGGCAGTTTATTCCGGGTGCCAATGTATGGAAACAGCCTGTCAGTGAAAGTGTGTGTGAAGGTGTGTATGTGTGTGTTAGTATCAAGATCATAGAACGATAGCTTTCCTCCGGTCCAGTCCAGATGAACTCTGATCCTCTGGGGCTTCTTTACTCCGAGAACTTTATCTGGGAGTGCCGGTGAGACGGCTGTGTATATTCCATCAAGAAGACAAAGTTCCCAGTATCCACCCAGTATTAGTCCCTTTCTCCGAACAGACTCACTTAAGACACCTAGGGCCCAAAATGCATCATTAGGAACCTCAACATCCCAGTCGTGGGTTCCTGAGTTAAACGCCTCAGAGCTGAGGACAATGCGGTGCATTTGAATCCTCTCTGGGTTTTCAGGAAGCTTCAGTTTCTGTCCAAGTCTCACACTGGTCAGATCTTCAGACAGGATGAGTTCTGGGTTGGCTGTGTTTGGATCCAGAATCACAGGAGTGTAGGAGACCATCTCCTTCATCTTCTTCCAGATGTTGAAGGTCAGGTTGCCCAGGTGTTTGGCCACATCTATCAGAGCTCCTGAGACCAGCTGTGGATCATCCAGCAGGGGGCGCTGCTGGACTCTTTTCACTGCAGCCTTGTAGTTCTGCAGGAATGAGACGTCTTCAGCTCTCAACTCCCTCTCTGTGGCTTTGATTGTGACTGACAGAGCTGCTATCTGTCTGCTCAGAGCCTCAATCTTGTTCTTCATCCTTTTACTTTTCTGCACCTCTTCCTCCTTCAGAGCAGTGATCCTGGCCTCCTCTTCCTCTTGTAGAAACTCATGAAGCTTCTTAAACTGCTCTTTAATCTGACTCTCTGTGTGTCGGGCCTGGACCTTCACGTGTTCTGCTGTTTGATCAAAGTTTCCTTTAACTTGTTCAAAGTGCTTCAGTTTGTCCTGTAAGGGCTTCAGGGATTTCCGAAACTCCTCTTTGTGAGCCTGTGCAGCTTCATCGATTGGTCTGAATTTGTGGTTGTTGTGTGTTGTTGAATCTCTGCAGACGACACACACTGGATCCTGATGATCCAGACAGAAGAGTTTGAGTTTCTCACCATGCAGACTGCAGAGAGACCCAGACTCTGCTGATGCTCTCTGGTCTCTCTTCTGTAGGAAGGTCTCACACAGGTTCTTTAATGCCAGGTTACGAGGTGGATCACTCACCGAAGATACTTCCTTACAAACTGGACACTTGAGTATTTTTGTCTCTCTCCACCATGTCTGCAGACAGTCTTTACAGAAGCTGTGGCTGCATGACAAAACAACAGGATCTTTAAAGATGTCATGGCAAAGTGGACAAGAAAGATCCTTTTCTGACTGAGAAGACATTTGAAGCTGAAAACAATGAAGGCAGACAGGGACGAGTCCAGTTGAAAGTTTTGCTTTCCCTTCGTGTCGTAGCTCCTCTGAAACTTCTGTTTATGATGTGAAAACAGCAGCAGGTTGAAGTACAGTATTCCAATAATCCCAGTATTTCTTCCTTTGTACAGCCTCGTTGTGGAGTTTGGTCTGGTTTGTGAATATTGAAAATACTGGCCACAAATTGCAGCAGTGTCGTATGACGCACATTGTTTTTTATATACACATCCGTGGAATGAGGAATCCACATAGCGCACACACCCATAAGGAGCATGCAACCACACCTTATGTGCAGGTGCATTTCCAGAAGTTGGCCCTGCTGGCATTGGCCAGCCCTGAAATCTGATTGCCCCCTCTAGTGCCACCACATTACTCTGAAGTGAGAGGCAGGGTGTTAGTTCGAGGAGTAGTTTTGATCCGGTACTGTGATGTTTGGTCCCATTCTGTGGTGTTGTGATTGGTCGGTAAGAAACTGTGAGACAATGTGGTGTTGGTCATTAAAGTATACGAGAAACAGTTAAATAGTGCTATTCCAACATGCGTGCGTGTGTCATACTTGATGCCACCCCTGAATAAAATCCATGCCTCACTTGGGTCACCCCAGTCAATAAAGTCTGGACTCCCCTGCTTCTGTGAACATGTGTTATATAAACATATGCTGGCAAAAGCACATGTTGAGCAAACTGGTCTGACTGAGCCCAATTGTTTCACCACCTGACTCCTCCCTCCCAACACCAACAACAAGGAGTGACAGTCAAACCGGTCCCTTAACATTGACTGAGGTGGTTCTGGAGTGGTTACTGTGTATGTGTATTATAACTTTCTCTATCACATCACAAACACTTATTGTGTCATCTTTGCATAACTTACTCATTTAATTTGGGTAAGTTTTACACATGAAGATCAGTTTACTGGTCATGTTTAGTTGTTATCAGGCGGTGAAAGTAGTTGTATGATGTCATCTGCCTCTGGAGGAAAAAACAACCCTGATGATGTCACAGTGATGTCATCAGGGTAATAGTGTAGTGTTTCATTCTGTCAAGGCTGAAATTAATAACTGCAGTATGAAACCCTGCTTGTATAGAAAATTAAGTGTGGCCACTTATTTTCACAAGAAGTCCACATTATCATAAACTGCTCTCGGCTTCTGTACTTTTCTATGGTGGTATAATATACAATATTATGAGTTAAGTGCTTTGTAATATGTTTTCATTCTCAAATACCGCACTTTTTCCTAAAGATAAGACTCAAAAGTATATAGTACTTTAAAAATATTTTGACTGAATCCTGGAAATCTTGAATTTACTTTAAAGTACTTTAAATTATAGGTTTTTAACTCAAGCTTGAAATCAATGGACAATCTAAAACCATTTAAATTGTATTCTTTATTGGTTTAAGAATTAAAAGTGATTCATCAGAACAGTCAGTAATGTACGTTTACATTCATAAAACTCACCTGCCTCTCATACATAGTAACTTACAGTGAGTTCAAAATTAAGCCTGAATCTAGTCTTTAATTTCAGAAGACGTAATGACTCTGTTTAGATAATGACTGATAGTACAGCTAGCGAAAAAGTAAAAGTTGTGATTAAGATATTTCTACAACATTGTCTTCATTACATGGTTTAACATTATTTATAATGATTTTATTTTGTAACTGTATATTGTCCTGCTATGTAGGCCCATATATACAGTATGCTGCTAGGTATCTTGATCTTTATTTACAAATTTGATTTATGGTAAAGCAGTATCAAATGTTCAGAATCACTATATGCACACATGATGTAATGTCATCATCGTATTCAAAGTAGGAACATTAGAGAAAGTAAAACAATATAAGTAACAAAATCAAAAGCATTTTTTTTTTTTCATTGAACACTATCAGTACATTTTTTTGAAAGAGCTAATGATCAGAAACTCACATCAACGTGGTTCATAAATGTTCATGAAACACTGACGCTCCTCTGTTCATTCATATACATTCATGTGTTTTTAACCTGTAGACACACAGAGAGGCTCAAGTTTCATAATGACTCCAAACACTTGTCGTATCACTGATATATTTCAAAGTCAGCTTACCTCACCTGAAAATAATAACACATAGCATGTCTAGCTAAGACCAGAGACTAGGCCAATAGCCTGTCCACACTGTCTGCTCTTTCATTTTTACAGAGACCGTCGCTGGTAATATCTTCAGTGGCAGTTTATTCCGGGTGTCAATGTATGGAAACAGCCTGTCAGTGAAAGTGTGTTTGAAGGTGTGTATGTGTGTGTTAGTATCAAGATCATAGAACGACAGTTTTCCTTTGTCATAGTCCAGGTGAACCCTGATCCTCTGGAGCTTCTTTACTGCAAGAACTTTATCTGGGAGTGGCGGTGAGACGGCTTTGTATATTCCATCACGGAGACAAATTTCCCAGTATCCATCTAGTATTTGTCCCTTTCTCTTGACAGACTCCCTTAAGACACCTAGGGCCAAAGCTTCATCATTTCTAACCTCAACATCCCAGCCATGAGTCCCTGAGTTAAAGGCCTCAGAGCCGAGGACAACGCAATTAAAGTGAAACCTCTCTAGGTTTTCAGGAAGCTTCAGTTTCTGTCCACATCTCACACTGGTCAGATCTTCAGAGATGATGAGTTCTGGGTTGGCTGTGTTTGGATCCAGAATCACAGGAGTGTAGGAGACCAACTCCTTCATCTTGTTCCAGATGTTGAATGTCAGGTTGCCCAGGTGTTTGGCCACATCTATCAGCGCTCCTGAGACCAGCTGTGGATCATCCAGCAGGGGGCGCTGCTGGACTCTTTTCACTGCAGCCTTGTAGTTCTGCAGGAATGGGGCATCTTCAGCTCTCAACTCCCTCTCTGTGGCTTTGATTGTGACTGACAGAGCTGCTATCTCTCTGCTCAGAGCCTCAATCTTCTTCTTCATCATCATACTTTTCTGCACCTCTTCCTCCCTCAGAGCAGTGATCCTGGCCTCCTCTTCCTCTTGTAGAAACTGATGAAGCTTCTTAAACTGCTCTTTAATCTGACTCTCTGTGTGTCGGGCCTGGACCTTCACGTGTTCTGCTGTTTGATCAAAGTTTCCTTTAACTTGTTCAAAGTGCTTCAGTTTGTCCTGTAAGGGCTTCAGGGATTTCCGAAGCTCCTCTTTGTGATCCTGTGCAGCTTCATCGATTGGTCTGAATTTGTGGTTGTTGTGTGTTGTTGAATCTCTGCAGATGACACACACTGGATCCTGATGATCCAGACAGAAGAGTTTGAGTTTCTCACCATGCAGACTGCAGAGAGACTCAGATTCTGCTGATGCTCTCTGGTCTCTCTCCTGTAGGAAGGTCTCACACAGGTTCTTTAATGCCAGGTTACGAGGTGGATCACTCAACAAAGATATTTCCAAACAAACTGGACACTTGAGTATTTTTGTCTCTCTCCACCATGTCTGCAGACAGACTTTACAGAAGCTGTGGCTGCATGACAAAACAACAGGATCTTTAAAGATGTCATGGCAGACCGGACAAGAAAGATCCTTTTCTGACTGAGAAGACATTTGAAGCTGAAAACAATGAAGGCAGACAGGGACGACGGCAAGTCAAGTTGAAAGTTTTGCTTTCCCTTCGTGTCGTAGCTCCTCTGAAACTTCTGTATATGATGTGAAAACAGCAGCAGGTTGAAGTACAGTATTTCCAATAATCCCAGTATTTCTTCCTTTGTGCAGTCTCTTCGTGGAAATTGGTCTGACTCATGAAGATCTGTGGAATGAGGAACATAGCGCACACACCCATAAGGTGCATGCAACCACGCCTTATGTGCAGGTGCATTTCCAGTTGGCCCTGCTGGCATTGGCCAGCCCTGAAATCTGATTGCATGACTCTGAAGTGAAAGGTATGGTGTTAGTTCGAAAATAGTTTTGACCAGGTATTGTGATGTTTGGTTTCTGTGGTGTTGTGATTGGTATGTAAGAAACTGAGACAATGTAGTGTTGGTCATTAAAGGATATGAGAAACAGTTAAATAGTGCTATTTCAATGTGTGTGTGTGTGTGTGTGTGTGATACTTGACGCCACGCCTGCATAACTTTCTCTGTCACATCACAAACACTTATTGTGTTATCTTTGCATAACTTACTCATTTAATTTGGGTAAGTTTTACACATGAAGATCAGTTTACTGGTCATGTTTAGTTGTTATCAGGCGGTGAAAGCAGTTGTATGATGTCATCTGCCTCTGGAGGAAAAAACAACCCTGATGATGTCACAGTGATGTCATCAGGTTAATCTCAGATGTGAGTTTGGAGACTAAAAATGTACAACAGAAATCTCTTTCAAACTGTATTTGTGGAGTTTGAAAGATGTTCATGTTAACAGGCAGGAAGGGTCTGATGGAAGATATTGCCGAGTTGCATTTTGGGAAATGTAGGATGTAGGAAGTGTTTTCAGAGATTCACCAGAAATTCAAAATGCTGCTTTGATTACACCAGTTTTCTTTTGTCCATCTCTCTCAACTACCTCAACTTAGAGTTACAATACTCCTGTAAATCACTGGAGTATTATAAAATAAATCACAATGCACAGTTGGTTTTCAAGTAGAAAATTGGCCCAATGAAAGTTATTTGTGTAATCATACTCTCTTCATCCCGTTTCAGTTTTTATCCTCTCTCTTCTGTGGTGTTTCATTCTGTCAAGGCTGAAATTAATAACTGCAGGATGAAACCCTGCTTCTATAGAAAATTAAGTGTGGCCACTTATTTTCACAAGAAGTCCACATTATCATGAACTGCTCTCGGCTTCTGTACTTTTCTATGGTGGCATAATATACAATATTATGAGTTAAGTGCTTTGTAATATGTTTTCATTCTCAAATACCGCACCTTTTTCCTAAAGATTAGACTCAAAAGTATATAGTACTTTAAAAATATTTTGACTGAATCCTGGAAATCTTGGATTTACTTTAAAGTACTTTAAATTATAGGTTTTTAACTCAAGCTTGAAATCAATGGACAATCTAAAACCATTTAAATTGTATTCTTTATTGGTTTAAGAATTAAAAGTGATTCATCATAACACAGTCAGTAATGTACCGTTTACATTCATAAAACTCACCTGCCTCTCATACATAGTAACTTACAGTGAGTTCAAAATTAAGCCTGAATCTAAAGTCTTTAATTTCAGAAGAAGTAATCACTCTGTTTAGATAATGACTGATAGTACAGGATAATAACAACTACAAAAAAACAACAAATATTAAAAAATGATAATCAGACAAAACCAGGATATTTTTGATGAGACAGGACAGTTTTTAGCAATAGACTCAGGGAAGCTAAAACTTGATCTTAACCCTAAGCAAGTGTTTTTTGTGCCTACACCTCACCAGACCATAACCAGTGTTGTCACAGCATTGAATTTAAAAGTGAACATAAAGTAAAGTAGCGTTTTAACAAAGGCTATTAAAGTACAGTTGTAGGTTTGCAGAACTGCAATATTTATTCTGGTGATTAGGTTGCTGAGCGAAAAAAGTGAAAGTTGTGGTTAAGATAATTCTACAACGTTGTCTTTATTACATGATTTTATTTGTAAATGTATAATGTCCTGCTATGGAGGCCTATATATATGTATATACACGCTGCTAGGCATCTTGTTATTTAATAACAAGAGATTTTCATCACAATGTTGATTTATATTATGTAATTCTGTACTCTTATTTCATCTGTGAATAAATTATTTGACTTTTAAAATTCAAGCATCATTATCAACATCAAATATTCAGCATCAAACACACTCTAGTATATGCATACATGATGTAACATCATCTTATTAAAAGTAAGAAATAAAACAATATGAGTAACAAAATCAAAAGCTTTTTTTCATTTAACACTATCAGTACATTTTTTGAAAGAGCTAACGATCAGAAACTCACAACATGGTTCATAAATGTTCCTAAAACACTGACGCTCCTCTGTTCATTCATATACATTCATGTGTTCTAAACCTGACAAACTCAAACTGTTTCAAATGTCATAAAAATACATTTTTGTTTCATAAAAACTCATAGAACTTGTAGTATCACTGATATGCTAAGTAGCCTTACTTAACCTGAAATAATCTATAGCATGCCTAACTGGAAGTAGACTGGAACCTAGACCAGAAGCCTGTCCACACTGTCTGCTCTTCCATTTTTACAGAGACCGTCACTGGTAATATCTTCAGTGGCAGTTTATTCCGGGTGCCAATGTATGGAAACAGCCTGTCAGTGAAAGTGTGTTTGAAGGTGTGTATGTGTGTGTTAGTATCAAGATCATAGAACGACAGTTTTCCTTTGTCATAGTCCAGGTGAACTCTGATCCTCTGGAGATCCTTTACTGCAAGAACTTTATCTGGGAGTGGGCGGGAGACAGCTGTGTATTTTCCATCAAGAAGACAAAGTTCCAAGTATCCAGTCAGTATAAGTCCCTTTCTCTGGACAGACTCCCTTAAGACACCTAGGGCCCAAAATTCATCATTGATAACCTCAACATCCCAGTCATGAGTCCCTGAGTTTAAAGCCTCAGAGCCGAGGACACAGCGGTGCATTTCTATCCTCTCTGGGTTTGTAGGAAGCTTCAGTTTCTGTTCAAATCGCACACTTGTGAGCTCTTCAGACACAAAGAGTTCTGGATTGGCTGTGTTTGGATCCAGAATCACAGGAGTGTAGGAGACCATCTCCTTCATCTTGTTCCAGATGTTGAAGGTCAGGTTGCCCAGGTGTTTGGCCACATTTATCAGAGCTCCTGAGTCTAGCTGTGGATCATCCAGCAGGGGGCGCTGCTGGACTCTCTCCACTGCAGCCTTGTAGTTCTGCAGGAATGAGACGTCTTTAGCTCTCAGTTCCTCCTCTGTGGCTTTGATTGTGACTGACAGAGCTGCTATCTGTCTGCTCAGAGCCTCAATCTTGTTCTTCATCCTTTTACTTTTCTGCACCTCTTCCTCCTTCAGAGCAGTGATCCTGGCCTCCTCTTCCTCTTGTAGAAACTGATGAAGCTTCTTAAACTGCTCTTTAATCTGACTCTCTGTGTGTCGGGCCTGGACCTTAATGTGTTCTGCTGTTTGATCAAAGTTTCCTTTAACTTGTTCAAAGTGCTTCAGTTTCTCCTGTAAGGGCTTCAGGGACTTCCGAAGCTTCTGTTTGTGAGCCTGTGCAGCTTCATCGATGGGACTGAATGTGTGTTTCTTGTGAGATTTTGAATCTCTACAGATGACACACACTGGCTCCTGATGGTCCAGACAGAAGAGTTTGAGTTTCTCACCGTGTAGACTGCAGAGAGACTCAGACTCTGCTGATGCTCTCTGGTCTCTCTCCTGTAGGAAGGTCTCACACAGGTTCTTTAATGCCAGATTACGAGGTGGATCACTCAACAAAGATATTTCCAAACAAACTGGACACTTGTGTATTTGTGTCTCTCTCCACCATGTCTGCAGACAGTCTTTACAGCAGCTGTGGCTGCATGACAAAACAACAGGATCTTTAAAGACGTCATAGCAGACCGGACAAAAAAGATCCTTTTCTGATTGAGAAGACATTTGAAGCTGAAAACAATGAAGGCAGACGGGGACGACGGCAAATCAAGTTGAAAGTTTTGCTTTCACCTCGTGTCGTAGCTCCTCTGAAACTTCTGTTTATGATGTGAAATCAGCAGCAGGTTGAAGTACAGTATTCCAATAATCCCAGTATTTCTTCCTTCGTACAGCCTCGTTGTGGAGATTGGTCTGGTTTGTGAAGATCTGTGGAATGAGGAACCCACGTAGTGCACACACACACACACGCGTTACGTGCAGGGGCATGTCCAGAAGTTGGCCCTGCTGGCATTGGCCACCCCTGAAATCTGATTGCATTACTCTGAAGTGAAAGGTATGGTGTTAGTTTGAAGAGTAGTTTTAATTGGGTATTGTGATTTTCTTTTGTATAAAGCCTTTTACTTTCAGGGTCTGATGAAAGACGCTGTTGAGTTGCACTTTGGGAAATGTAGGATCAAGTGTTTTCAGAGATTCACCAACATTAGGGACTTAAATTCAAAATGCTGCTTTGATTACACCAGTTTTCTTTTGTCCATCTCTCTCAAGTGCCTCAACTTTTTTAGATCTGCAATACTCCTGTAAATCACTGGAGTATTATAAAATAAATCACAATGCACAGTTGGTTTTAAAGTAGAAAATTGTCCCAATGAAAGTTATTTGTGTAATCATACCCTCTTCATCCTGTTTAAGTTTTCATCCTTTCTCTTCTGTGGTGTTTTATTCTGTCAAGGCTGAAAGGAATAACTGCAATATGAAACCCTGCTTCTATAGAAAATGAAGTGAGGCAACTTATTTTCACAAGAAGTCCACATTATCAGAAAAACATGTTTGAGATAAAACTGAACGTGAAGAAACATGATTTACTTTGAGATAACTTCAGATGTAGACACAACAAGCTTGAAAATATTCTCCACAATGGCAGCTGCTCTCAGCTTCTGCACTTTTCTGTGGTGGCATAATATAAAATATTATTATGAGTTAAGTGCTTTGTAATATGTTTTCATTCTCAAATCCCACACCTTTTTCCTGAATATTAGAATTTTAAATGTTTAAAATATGACTTCAGTGTCAAAACATGACATCTTTTTCTCGTTTGACTCAAACAAATATGATCTTTTAAAAATATTTTGACTGAATCCTGGAAATCTTTAATTTTCTTTAAAGTACTTTAAATTATAGGTTTTTAACTCAAGCTTGAAATCAATGGACAACCTGAAACCATTTAAATTGTATTCTTTATTGGTTTAAGAATTAAAAGTGATTCATCAGAACACAGTCAGTAATGTACCGTTTACATTCATAATACTCACCCGCCTCTCATACATAGTAATTTACAGTGAGTTCAAAATTAAGCCTGAATCTAAAGTCTTTAATTTCGAAAAGAAGTAATCACTCTGTTAAGATAATGACTGATAGTACAGGATAATAACAACAACAAAAAAACAACAAATATTGAAAAATGATCATCAGACAAAACCAGGACATTTTTGACGAGACGGGACAGTTTTTAGCAACAGACTCAGGTAAGCTAAGTTAAAACTTGATCGTAACCTTAACCACGTGGTTTTTGTGCCTAAACCTCAACACATTTCTTACAAATACCACCTTCAGATTACATATGAGCTGACTTTCATGTCAGATGCTATGAGAAAATAGTGTCAGAGTGCTAGTTTAGCGAGAGACCACTGTTCGAGACGGTTCCCGCAATTTAAGATGCAACAAAACCGGATATTTTTGATGAGACAAGACCATTTTTGCTTTGCAACAGAAGCAGGGAAGCTAAAACTTGATCTTAACCCTAAGCAAGTGTTTATTTTTCTTCCCAAACGTCACCAGACCATAACCAGTGTTGTCACAGCATTACATTTGAAAGTGAACATAAAGTAAAGGAGCGTTTTAACACAGGCTATTAACAGTAAAGTATAGTTGTAGGTAACATATCCCTGGTTTGCAGAACTGCAGTATTTATTCTGACGATTGGGTTGCTCAACAAGAAATGTGAAAGTTGTGGTTAAGATAATTCTACAACATTGTCTTCATTACATGATTTAACTTCATTTACAATGATTTAAAATGTTTTGTTAAATGTTAAAATGTCTGGCTATATAGGCCCATATATATGCTGCTTGATATGCATCTTGATCTTTAATTATCAATAATTTAAGAGCTTTTCATCACAATGTTGATTTATGTTATGTAATTCTGTACTCTCATTATTTGATTTTTAAAAATCAAACATCATTATCAGCATCAAATATTCAGAATCACTATATACACACACGATGTAACCTCATCATCTTATTCAATGGTTCATAAATGTTCATGAAACACCAACGCTCCTCTGTTCATTCATATACATTCATGTGTTTTTAACCTGTAGACACACAGAGAGGCTCAAGTTTCATTATAACTCCAAGAACTTGTCGTATCACTGATACGCCAAATGATGACATGAGTCGGCTTACCTCACCTGAAAATAATAACACATAACATGTCCAGCTAAGACTAGAGACTAGTCCAGAAGCCTGTCTACATTGTCTGGTGTTTGATTTTTCCAGAGACCATCACTGGTAATATCTTCAGTGGTAGTTTATTCCAGGTACCAATGTATGGAAACATCCCGTCAGTGAAAGTGTGTGTGAAGGTGTGTATGTGTGTGTTAGTATCAAGATCATAGAACGACAGTTTTCCTTTGTCATAGTCCAGGTGAACTCTGATCCTCTGGATATCCTTTACTGCAAGAACTTTATCTGGGAGTGGCGGTGAGACAGCTGTGTATTTTCCATCAAGGAGACATATTCCCAGGTATCCAGTCAGTATTTGTCCCTTTCTCTGGACAGATTCCCTTAAGACTCCTAGGACCCAAAATGTATCATTACGAACCTCAACATCCCAGTCATGAGTCCCTGAGTTAAAGGCCTCAGAGCCGAGGACACAGGGGTGCATTTGAATCCTCTCTGGGTTTTCAGGGAGCTTCACTTTCTGTCCACGTCTCACACTGGTCAGATCTCTAGACAGGATGAGTTCTGAGTCGGCTGTGTTTGGATCCAGAATCACAGGAGTGTAGGAGACCATCTCCTTCATCTTCTTCCAGATGTTGAATGTCAGGTTGCCCAGGTGTTTGGCCACATCTATCAGAGCTCCTGAGACCAGCTGTGGATCCTCCAGCAGGGGGCGCTGCTGGACTCTTTTCACTGCAGCCTTGTAGTTCTGCAAGAATGAGACGTCTTCAGCTCTCAGTTCCTCCTCTGTGGCTTTGATTGTGTCTGACAGAGCTGCTATCTCTCTGCTCAGAGCCTCAAGCTTCTTCTTCATCATCGTACTTTTCTGCTCCTCTTCCTCCCTCAGAGCAGTGATCCTGGTCTCCTCTTCCTCTTGCAGAAACTGATGAAGCTTCTTAAACTGCTCTTTAATCTGCCTCTCTGTGTGTCGGGCCTGGACCTTCACGTGTTCTGCTGTTTGATCAAAGTTTCCTTTAACTCGTTCAAAGCTTTTCAGTTTCTTCTGTAAGGGCTTCAGGGATTTCTGGAGCTCCTCTTTGTGATTTTGTGCAGCTTCATCAATTGGTCTGAATTTGTGGTTGTTGTGTGTTTTTGAATCTCTGCAGACAAGACACACTGGCTCCTGATGCTCCAGACAGAAGAGTTTGAGTTTCTCACCGTGCAGACTGCAGACAGCCTCAGACCCGGCTGAAGCTCCCTGGTCTCTCTCCTGTAGGAAGGTCTCACACAGGTTCTTTATCACCAGACTAACAGGTGGTTGGGTTCTTGAAGATCTTCTCTTACAAACTGGACACTCCTGTACAGGCTTCTCTCTCCACGATGACTGCAGACAGTCTTTACAGAAGCTGTGGCTGCATGACAGGATTACAGGGTCTTTGAAGATGTCATGGCAGACCGGACAGGAGAGATCCTTTTCTAATTGAGAAGACATTGTTTTTCTAAGTGAAAACACAGCAGGCAGAACAATAATGGAAAAATCAGTAAATCAAAAAAAATCCCTTAAAGTTCCTGTCACTTTAAGTCATAGCTTCTCTTAATCCCCCATTTGAGATGTAAAATCAGCAGCAGGTTGAAGTGAAATCCAGTAGTCCAGTAACTCCAACTTCTCTGTCAAATTCCTGAGTTCGGTCAGTTCCTGAATATGAAAGCACTGGACACAAAGTGCAGCAGTGCAAAATGACTTGTGTCATTTGATGCCCAGATATGTAGAATGAGGAACAAACATCCCACACAGACACACGTGACCACGCCTCAAGTGTGTTGTAACTTTTTTGTCACATGACAAATTCTTCTTCTAACACTTTTCTTTTTGCAAATTCACAATGTACTAAACAAGTATGACAACATTAACAATCTATAGGAGAATATATAATTTCCAAAAAGAACATCAGTATGGTGATTAAATACAAACATCTTATAATACAAGATTGACAACTGAATTACAGTGCTTTAAATCATACACTCTGAGGGGAAATGTAATATTAAATATATATGCATAAAAACACGCACACCAAAGACAGAAGAAACAAATAATAAATAAATAACTTTACATACAAGGGGAAGTAGAGTTTTAAGTAGGTTCTCTTATCCAGTGGGAAAATGTTCAAGAGTATCATAACATTTTTGTGCTTTTATTTAATTTACTAGTTTTAAGTTTTAACAGTTTCACGCATAATTTGCATTCATTCAAGAAAAAAACAAAACTGTTTTGTAAAATCATACCAAATATTATATCGTCTCTAGAGACAGAAGATGGAAATGACAAATTATTCCTATGTTGTTGTTGCTGGGAGAAACAGCGCCCCTCTGGGTTGTAATGGTTGGTAAATGTCTCACGCTGTGTGTGGTCAAACTCGGTATTGCACCCTAGCTGAAGTTGTCATTAGAGGATGTTGTTATGGCTCTTTGAGGTTGTACTGAGCTAATTATCACTATGCTAACAGGCTCACAAAGACAATACTAACATGCTGATGTTTTACAGGAAGTTCACAATGTGCCAGCTAGCACAAAATTGTGTAGCTGAGGCTGATGGGATTGTCATTAGTTTTGCAAGAAGGCTATTTAGTCATTATGGAGCCCCCTAAGGGTCATGACAAGAATTCCTTCACTGAGAAGTTGTTTCTGGCCATTAGCACAGGAAACAACCTCCCCCTGAAGATATTACCGTTTGTCTGTGATGATAATTGTGTTGACGATGAGGATTGTGGTGAAATTCTTGATTACGTTTCCATGTATAAGCAATGTGTTTAAACTCCCACTGAAGATATCAGCAGTTAATGTCTCTGCATTGGTGAAACAAGTAAGTTAAAAGTTCAGCCAAAAAGGATAATTCAGTCTTTATCTACTCACCCCCATGCTGATGGAAAGTCAGGTGAAGTTTCGTAGTCCACAAAACATTTCTGGAGCTTCAAAGCAAGACAGTGTTGCAGCATTATCCTAAAAAAATTAAGTAAAAAAAAACAACAGAAAATAAGATAAAATGGCTCTTTCTGACTTTTTACAGATACATGGCTCTTCACAGTACAGCCACACTACAAACTTATGATGCTCTTACATTATATGATGCACTGCTGTAGATTAAAGTAGCCAACAGTAGATAAAGTAGTTAAAATGAGCTCGACCTTAAACATCTACAGCAGGAAAAATTATACATACACATGAACACAGCCGTAATATTAAATGCCAAAACCTTAGCTTGTAGTGGATTATTTTCACAGTGTGGTATAAGTACTTCCACTTAATTAAAGACTGTGAATATAGATCAATATTTAGTATAATTTACCATTCTGACAGTTTTAATACTCACTAGTTGTTGTTGTCATGTACAGTGAACGCGGCACTTGTGTTAGCATCTCCAGTCGAGCCACCATGCTAACGTTAGCTGCTGGGCTGACGCTGTTAGCATCGCTAGCGCTAAAACAAGCAGCGCCTGCTTTCTACTGCTGTTCAGTAATGTTGTCATCGTTAGTGGCCGCCGTGAAAAAAGTTATTCACCTTCGGTCGTTTTGCCACAAACTTTCCGTCTTCCTCCGTTTTCCTGCACCGTCGGCGTAAGTTTGCTTCATTTTCGCGCGGTTTGTTTTCTAGATCATTTCTGCACATGCGCAGTAAGATGGGATAGTCCAATGTGGTGGAGACTGAAGGGGGGGTCCTGATATTATGACGTCGTTCTAGCGCGGATTAAAAAAAAACAAAAGCGTAATTAATTAGAGAAAAGTCAAAGAAAACTTTCTAAACCATCAGTTTATGAGACATTTGGCGCTTAAGGCAATTACCTTTGCCTAATAGTCATAATTATGTATGTATTATGTCTTACTGTTGGCAATAATCAGTGAGCTACGGTTGCTAGGTAACAGTCACTCAGGTGCTGTCGTAAAATAAGCCCCGCCCACAGGCTCAGCGACGCCATCATTACCCCTGAATATCTGGAAACACTCTGAATATAAGGCGACAAAGAGGATCGATATATCATTAAAAAAATATTCCCTGTCGTTATCTATGAATTGAAAACGTGGACAATTCAGGTTACTCCTATTTTGCTCTTGTTAACTGCTGTATTAAAACTATGGTGCAGGTATTACCTCTACTTAAAATGGCTGCTTAAAGTATAAAAAGAAAAAGGATGTTGCAGTAAAATGCTCCTTGTCAGTGTTTTACCATTATATCTGATGTTTTTGGATGATTATTGCTGTGGTGTATGTGTATGTATCATTTTACTGCTGTAGATGTTTAATGTTGAGCTAATATTAACTCCTTTATAAACTGTTGACTAGATTAATCTACAGCAATGCATCATATTGTATGAGATCATGTGTTTGTTGGTCACTGGGAGAGACACATGTCTGTAAAAAGTCAAAAATACAGCCTGTTTTCAGTGTTTTGATCATGCACTCTCCAGCTAATCGTAGAGGGTTTTTAAATACTTTAATTAGCCTAGGTGGAGTTTGGGTTTCACTGGACAGGAAGAGCTGTAATCCTACAAAATAAGCTGTCTGTGTAATAATTATTCCAAATGTCAGTGACAACATCTGTAGTCTCATTTAGCCACTTGTCAGCAACCAGTGTTTTTAAGGCACCTAAGTGATTCAAATTAAATTGTGGGACATTTAATGATGTATTTTATGTCGTAGAACAAAATGGGTAAATATCTTAAGCCTGTGGTAACCACGGACCTTATTTCAGGCATGTAACCATGAAATTTTTTTTTAAAAACCTCAGACTTTGAGACGAGACGAGGGAACCAAATGTGCAAAAACACGAAGCAGACAAGTATAATGTCATTTTGAGCAGCAAGAGTAGTTTTTACACACAATATGCAGCTTTGTTGTAGTCTGCACAGAACGTTTCTGTGTGTTTGTCTCAGAGGAGTTCAGACAGAGGTTCTGCTTTATTGTGTTTTTAAGTCACTGCACTGTCTTTCTGTGTGGATAGGAAGCACAGACTGTCTGTATTCTTCACATGAGCTCCAAACCAGCCTTGTGAAACAGACTTGGTTCAGTTTGTTCACTGAATTCACATCATCTCTCTACAAACAGCCCTGTTTTTTATTGGCTAGAGAAGATAGAAACAATTGGGCTATTACCAACTTTTATTCATACCGTATGAGCAAAGGTAGTTTTTCTCTATTGCCACTGCAGTGAACTTCGACATCCTTTAACAAGTGCCACAAACATCTTTTCTTTCCATCAGGGAATTGTATGGAGAGGTTGAACAGCCCAGCAGCAGAGGTGGAGGAGGACTCAACAACCAAAAAACACACTGGCTTCAGGTATACCAAAGTATTTATGGGGAAAACCAATGAATCAGTCCTGAGGGGAGCTTGTAACAATTTTATGTTCACCTCTGGACCTCAGCTCTGTCTTCTGGTGCAGGCGAGCCTCCTCCAGGGTGACAAGCTTAGAGCCAACAACAGACCCTGCCTTTTTAATGAGTTTATTCAGTCTGTTAGCGTCCACCCCAGGACACCACGGCGAAGAAGATGGTGCTCGCAACCATTGAACATACTGTGAGGGGAATAGCACACAAGTTAATTATTGTCTCTTTTGTGATTTGATTAAACGGTAAACTCATCGTGGCCGACGACTCCCTCCCTCCCTCTGGTTGTACAGCGGGACTGGTTCTGTTCAACCCAGGTGCCTTGTCTAGCAGTTATTAGCCTGATTCTGGCCGTGTCTGGCTTTGTTTTGCCTCTACAGACTATCTGGCTCTGTTAAGCCCTGGTTGGCCCTGGCCTGGTATTTTAAGCTCTGACGGTCCGGTCCTGTTCTGTTTTGCCCTGTTGCCCTTCATTTGAGTCTTTGAATCCCTGTTCCCACTCGCTTTGCTTAGCCTCTATTGACTGTCTGGCTGTGTTTAACACCATTGGGTCCTGTCTGGCTCTGTTCAGCCCAGTTGGGCCCTGCCTGGCTTTGTGGCCGACATTCTTTTAAGCCACACACTAAAAAGCTGCAGAATTAGAGGAGGAGGAGGAGGAATCCCTGACATTTCTATTGGCCGTGGAGGTCTTCAGGCTCACTGCGATTGGCTGGCAGAGAGTGAGCAGGGAATCCCTCAGGGCTCTCTGTCTTTGTCTCAGATTAAAAACACAAACAGTTCAGTCAGGCCTCGCTGCTCCAGGTAGTCCTCCAGACTAGGACTAAATTCACAGCCCCGGCCTGCTGTCCTGCAGCCGAAAGCAACACTACAGCTGCTGTTTTCCAGACCATAAATCTCCCTGCTGCTACATGGTCTACAGCTGTCACATAGAAGGTACCTGTAATATTTAGCAAAGCAGGGTGAATCACTGCTCTGCTGAGTCAAAACAGAGGTGAATGAGTGAGCTGGAATTTCACTGGAAGAGGGAAAGTGTTGGGAAACTTATCAGTTTCTCAGGGGCGAAATGAGGAGTTGAAGAAACCTGCTGAGTTCATGTTGCAGAGGGTGGAGAAGGAGAGCTGGCAACAGGACGAATCAGGAGGGAAGAGTGGAGGGAAAAAATAAAACAGAGTAGAAGAAGCAGGAGTCCAGAGCTGAGGAGGAGAAAGGTGAGTTTTGTTGTTGAGTTGTTGAGTTTATTAAGGGAAAGAAAAGGGAGGTGTTGAACCAAGTGGAAAAGAGAAAAGACGCCGCAGTGAGAGTCAAAAGTAGAGAAGCTGATGTTTGTCACTCAGCAGGAATGAGATGAAAGTCTAGACGGTTAAATTGCAGTGGGCTGTGGAGAGCCGGCGGAGCAGAGCGGCGGCAGGAGCGACGGTGGGCGGGGAGAGAGGAAGTGTGGTCGACAGGAGAGGAATTTAAAGTCCCATTGTTCTGGAAGAGCGGAGGCAGAGAGAGCTGAGGAGTCAAACCACCGACAGACGCTGGACAACATGGACGTGAGCTCAGCCATGGAGAAGGTAGGACAGAAACATTCACATCTGTACATCTGGAGTTGTTTTTAATAGATACAGATTATCAACAGTAATGAGGAGGTCAAAGGTCAGAGGGTCAAACAGTTTGATGAGATGAAGCCTCTTCTGTTGATGGATCTGGAGAAACTCTTGGAGTCTGAGTTCAAGTGAACTTTATTGTCATTTTCCATACAGCTTAGAGACAAAATATCAGAGAGCTTAAAGTTTGAAAGATGATCTGACAAAACACCCAGAAACTTCCCACATTTCTCCTCTGTTCTGCTGTTTTCATGAAGTCAGCCTAATAGTAAACAGCAATTTTGTTTCACCTCGTTATTCATTAAGTACATTTCTATAAGAGAAATAGGCAACACAGAAGCTGTAGTAGCGCTCGTTAGAAACAGTAAACCTAATGTTTTGTATCCATTTTGTAATATTTTCATTCAGGATTTCTCTACATGAGTTCATGGATCATATAGGCTACATGAGCAATAACTGGCCTTGTTTGTCGTTGGAGGTGCCATGTTATTGGTTGTACAGACGTCTAATATACTTGTTTTATAATGGAGTTTTATAGGGAAAATGCCATTTGGCTAAAATTGGCAGAAAGGCTGAGTGACGCCTCAATTTCCAGCTTTTCTTGTTACATACACTTTTCTAGGTGGCTAGTTAGCTTTGTAGGAGGACAGTGTCTCAATCCTTTCTCAGAACACCTGTTCGGTCATGAGATTTAAATGTTAGCAACGTCAGAACATATTCGGAGAAGTTGTTTCCATCTCCCATTAAAAAAACATCAACTCTTTTGAAAAGCCAACTCATGTGAGTGTAAATCTTTTTTTGCGAAATTGAGAAAGTTTCTCTGAATTTTGCTGCTTCCATTGGCTTTTTCTAATGCGATACTTCAAAATGCACACAGAAATACACTGATAAAATTGAGACTAATGAGCTCAACAACTGAAAGTTATAATCCTTAAGAGTTTCCTAAAATCACACCACATTATTGCAGTTTTTTCCAGTAGTAGCCACTCAGTGTATTTCAATTCAATTCATAATACTTGATTTGGTTCCTCAAGGGACAATTTCAGACTATTTGTAAACTCAAATACACAAACAATTAACTGCACACTTTAAAACAATCTAAACCACAAATATGATTATGTAAGAAAGGAGTTACATTCTGTAATTGCCTCTCTGCATAGTAGTTTCATTGTGGAGTCCAACTTTGCTGTGTGGGATTGAATTGCGTAACCTGTTACAGAGAGGATTCTCAGGAAATTATGCATGCATGTCCTGGAAGTGATGTGGAAGACATGAGTTATGTGTCGGATGCCTTTTGTTATCTCTTCCTCAGGTTTCATTGAAACAACATGAGTCCAAGGTTGCTCTCAACTCGGAGCAAATTTATAGATAAAGCAAAGAATGTTATTTTGACAAAACTCCAAACGACCGCTGAATTCTTTGGCAGAAACTGATCGACTGTATTCATAATAGTCCTTTTGATCTGAGGAACTCTGCGGAAGAAAATGCGTCTCAGCTGCCAAATTGTTTTCCATAGCTGAACAGTTTTTTTTTAAATATTTTGGAAAAGTCTTGCTGTTCACACGTGGTGAAGGTACGATCAATCAAAATGGTAAAGAAGCTAAATGATCTACTCAAGAGCCAAATGAATCCGTTAAAAATAGATGAGACTATGGTTGATGCGGACATTCTGCTAAAAAGGAAATGTGTTGCTAGAATAAAAAGTGCAACAGTTACAGTGAGTGATGGCAGGTTGGAGACTTTTTTGCCTTACTGTATCATTATATAAAGTGCACAGTGTAATGGTTAAAGAAAAATGACACCATCATTAGATCGGTTCCTTGTAAACCTCCCTTTCGCTCTGTAATTTTGTCAGCCACCAGGCACAAAATCTCCACAGAAAGTGAAGGATGACTGGCGGTCCAGTCAAACTGCTGGAGGTTTCTAATTCAGTCAGTGAAGGTAATCCATCACCACGAGGACCTGATCCCCCCCCCGCTGGGCCTGTTTTGGCGACTGCGTACAGTTTGTCTCCCACAGATCCCTCCTGTAATTGTCCATCCAGAGGTCACATCAGTCTGAGGCGGATAACCTGACGGATTAGTGTCACCTGTCGGGGGTTTGATCCCCCCCCAGAGCTGGAAAAACTGCCATCACCAGGACGGAAATAACCCCCATCACACACACAAACACACACACAATGTGTGTGGGGGTGTATCTCTGTAACCAAAATACAAACAAAACAAAACAACAAAACAAAAACTCTCATCTTAGATAAAATTAAATAACGCCGCAACTTACGCCCGTAAGTGAAAAATATTTCCTGAAGCCCGAGGTGATGTCGTGAAATTATCTGTAAAAAATATTACATTTATTATCACACAAGAAGAAGAAAAGGTTTATCCATTGAAGCTCTTCAGTGAAAAGATCTATTTAAATACAAAAAAAATAAATTAAAAGTCACTATAGTCTTTCATCCAGTCATAATTTGCTCTTCTGTAAATGCCAGATCATTTGTGGCACATTGTCTGATTTAGTTGTAAACAGAGAACAACAGGAAATATTTAAGATGCCATGTGACAAAGTTCTGAACTCATCACGTTAACTGCAGCAGGTCGACTCGCTGCCTCCTTGACCTCCAGCTCCTTATCTGACATCGTTTCCTGCAGTTTCCCCTTCACATGCTCGACATGTTTAGAATTACTCAGCCAGGCCGAGCCAACTACGACATACTCGCCTTATCTGACTCCTAAATATAGAGCTGCCGCGTTTTCCCTCTTTCTGAAAAAATGCATTTCTAGTTTGACTCATTTGGTAGACGCTCTTATTCAGACCGGCTAATTATACTGAACTGCTCAGTATTTGTGGTTAAGATAACTCCATCAGACCACTTGAAGGTCTGTTTCTTTACTGAAGAGAAGGCAAGGAAATATTTTACTTGCATCAGGCTGAGGATCCGACATAAAACAGCCAAAATATGAAGGCTGAAACGATTATTACGGATGCCAAAAGAAGGTTGAAGAGAGTGAAGTGATAGTTTTCTAGACAACATTAAGACGATTTAGATGATTGGCTGTAAACACTCTTCCTGGAACTTTCTCATTTCTTTCAATAGCAACACGAAATAAAACCGACTGAATAAACATCCACATCAGCCACACTTTATCGTGTTACGTCAGCTTACCTTTTTTTAACGTTGGCGTGCTTGCCTGCATGTTTTCGTAGCTGCTGTTTTGTTTTGATGCCGCTTATTGTCTGATGCAAGTGGATTGTAGAAGAATTAACTCAATAAATCAGCCAGTGCCAGATAACATTATTGGCATAACGTTACTGGAGGCTTCTTATTAACGGTTTTGTTGCAGGGTATGAAGCTAAATTAACTTCTGAACAAGAGATATTTTATTACATGATGCCACTTTTCATTACAGACTTTGTCACCAATCACAACTGACAAACTGCCCTGTTTTGTCTTGATCGACAAAGACTTTGAATTGTCATGATCTTGGTTTTCTAACCACACATTTTCAGTTCACTTCATTCTTGTGTTGAGGCATATGTGTTCATGTTTGTTAAAAGGAACTGGGACTCCTTGGTGACCCTGTGGTTAAGGTCTTTCCAGTCATCCCTCTACCATTGTTCCAGTAAAAGCATTAACTGCCTGAAAAAATTATGATAGAGGAAATTTCGAAAACCAATTTCGCTGTATGTGCAACCCCGAGGAAATGCTGCAAAAGTTTGTCAGCGTAACTTGTTGGAGTTTTCACACAGATTCACATTCGATTGTCACAACACAAACACATCACGACCTGCGTCTTATCAGCCGTGTCATGACTGGTTGCAGGTTGAGTAATAGGGTTTATTTCACGTTTGGAGTCACGTCTGCTCTTTCTGTGACTCACAAGCTTTTCCCAGCAGAGTCACAGTGACACACTGTTAGACAAACTGGTGACAAACAAGAAGAAAATTACACTTAAATACTACAATGAGCAAAGATGTGACGCTCATTACCAGCAGCAGGTAGTTAAATTAAGTGGAATGTTCCTTTAAAGCTGACTTCAGAAAGGTGCGTCTCTGATGTCATCACGTATTGAAGCAGTTCTGGTGGCTGTTAGCTGGTGTCAACTCAGTAACATAACAATGAAAACACACGGACTGTCAGTCAGTGTATTCCACAGGGATGTAATGAAGTCTTGTTCTTCGTCAGCTGTTTCTGTTTCTGGCCGTCAGCGCTGTGACCTTTTCAACACGGACCAATCAACAGCCTCTTCACTGTCACACACACACACTCCGTCTCTCTCTTCACACCTCTAAATACACTCATCTGTCCTCTATCACAGCTAATGACTCCCCCTGTTAACATCTGATGTGTCACACTGGCTCTCCCTCTGAGAATTGAGCCTGTTAGCAACATAAAAATGATGTGAGCAACAATGCAACAGTCAACACAAGCTGACGTTTCCCTGTATGATTGTGTATAGAAAAATGTGTGGTTAAAAACAACACCCTATATGGCCAGGTGTATGTGGAAACTGCATCCAGCCACTGGTCTGGGTCTGTTTTCCTTGTTTGGGTCCTTAAAATCTCTCTTGTCTGTTCAATAAATGTAAAGCTTGCTAACTTAGCTTAGCACAAAGGCTGGAAACAAGGGGAAACAGCTAGCCTGCTGTTTCTATCTTCCAGTAACTAAAGCTCACTTATTGTCCCTTTACATCCTATTTGTTTAATCTGTACAAGAGGATTTCTTTTTAGTTTTATTGGGGATTATGTGTCAGATTATTTCGTGGCAACCAGTCGCCATGCAACAAGCGGAGACTTCAGGAAGGTACCAGTGGCTTTAGCTTTACATTTACTGTACAGACATGACAGTGGTATCAATTGTCTCATCTAACCCCCAGCCAGAAAAAAGTGAAAGAGCAATATGTCAAACTTTTCCTTTAAAGCAACTCTGTGGAACTTGCAGGTTGTTAGTTTATCTTAAAGGAAATTTCTAAACTAACATTAGCTACTGTTGCTCTCTGTTAGCAGAGCAGAGAGAGGCACTGAGACGAGGCACTCGAGAACGTGCATAAAGTCACATCTCATCCCATCCCAAGTCCTTCACAAAGTCCAGCAGCATCAAACAACTAAACAATTAGTACACAGGCTTGTATAGAGAACTGAGAGAGACGGGAAGGTCTCATTTTTTCATGTCACGTTAAAATCCGCTCACATATGGACAATAAAAAAGTGATTAATAACATGTTAATTGCTACGAATTGTTACACAGAGCCCCTTTTATGTGATATGTTAGACAACAGAGTTCAGCCAGTTCAAGGTTGTTTGGGGACGTTCCTCTCCTGTTTCAAAATGACAAAGCGTCCATACACAACGCCAGGTCCATAAAGAAATAGATGTCCCAGTTTGGTGTGGATGATCTTGACTGTTCTGCCCAGAGCTCTGACCCCATCCAACACCTTTGGGATGAGCTGGAATGGGGACTGTGAGCCGGACCTGATCACCCATCATCAGAGTTGGACTTCACTAATGCTCTTATGGCCGAAGAGAAGCACATCCCTGCAGCTAAATCATCATTTTGGCAGAGCTTGTGTCTCTCTCTCTATATATATATATAGTATATTACGTGTATGAATTTCAGTCGAGATGTGCTGGTTTAATACCTGGTGACAGATGGACAGGTGGACGGTCCGTCTCTCTGTGAAACAAATACCAGCGGGTTGTTTTAGCAGAACAGTCGTCATGTTTCCTGCCAGAAGGTTTAAAAACAGTCACACACACACACACACACACACATACACACATACACAAATCTCAGGTCGATTAGAAGCAGACAGATTGCCAAATTAAACTTTAACTTTATTGACTTTGGAAACAATATTTCTTCTTCTTCTTCTTCTTCTTAGCAGCAGCAGCAACAGAAACAGCAGTTCAGTAATGTGAGTTTAACATACGCTAAGTCAGAACTTACTTGGAGAAGGTGTTTCCACCTCTCATTAAGTCAAAAGCCACCTAAGGCGAGCATTATTATGCAAGCCAAGTATAAGTATGGAAGAGGATTGTTGGCATGTTGTGTTGAAAGGGGGAAGGTTGAGGCAAAGTAAGGACGAGGAGGAGAGGAGCGGAAAAGAAAACAGAGTGAGACAGCTGAAACAGATAAAAGAGGAGAAAAGACTAAAAGTTTGTAGAGCCGAGGGGGAGGATATGAGGAATTGAGTGTTTGGACGACAGATAAGAGTGTTTGTCAGTACTGTAATGATGATGTCACTGGGTGGGCCAATGAGATCATCCACCCTGCACGTGTGGTGCGAGTATGTGCGTTCACTCCCTTCTTGTCCTCCCACAGAGAAGAGTTCAAAACAACAACTCTTCTATCTCGTCCAACACTTCTTCACATGTCTGAATGATCATCATCACTTCAGGCTCGGTGTCGTACAAATGTAATAATTGGTTGTTTTTTTCAGATCAGATCATTGCAAATTTCTGTTTTCCTCCAACAAACTGCTGTCACACCTGTTCAGTTCGGTTTTGGCTCAGTTCTTTGAGGTTAAACTTAAACTTTCACCCACATCTCATCAGCAGGTTTCTTGGTTAAACTTAGCTTAGAAGTCAAGATTATTTAAAAGTCAAGAATGAACTTCACACTCAGTTTGTGGTTCATGATTTAATCAGGAATTTACTTGCTATGATGTCAAAACTTGTCACTGTAAATTCCTGTCTTCATTGCATGAGGAAAGGTTTTATATTTCAGGCCAGCACTGGTTCCTCATCAGGTACAGAGGAACTGAACAGGCTCAGGTCTGTCTGTTACTGAAGAAACCAGAGAGTGGTCCAACATGCCTAGAAACGTTTCTGACTTCCTTTATTTGTCTGTGACACTCAGCCCCAAGACCACTTCTTCAAACTAAACACATATTTAAAAATTAGTCACAAATATAAAGTTTCATTTTCTAAAACATCTGGTCATTGTAGTTTTTAAATGTTACCTAAAAAGGAGGAAATAGAGCAGTTATGGGGGACAATTTTCAGTAACAGATTAATACACATTTTGGGCTTAAGTGAGTACAAGGAACAGTTTTTACATAATAGTTTAAATTTAAAGTTGTTTTTGGACAACAATGGAGCTTTATGACACAGAGGAATAAGACAAATCAGGCTTTGGATAAACACCTGATATATAGTGTTTATATTTTTTACTCACTATAGTATTTTTTTGTTTTTATCATCTTTAGATCTTGTCAGGCTGTTGTGACCTCTGATCTCCGACACACTCACTGTTTGGTTGCTTATAATCCTGAGACTTAATCGGACCGCACCTCACAGGATGGGAGTTATATAAACGAAATGAATGTATGAAATCATTTGTGCTTTCTTCCTTTTTTTTCACACACAGATGTCAGTAAAGCAGAGTGCGGGAGGTGCAGCAGTGTGTCTCGTTTGTGACGGGAGCTGCTCTGGATTCCAGCCACATTCTTGGAGGTACAACCTATCGCTTTTTTTTTGGTACCGTTTCTATTTCCTGATAAATGAAAGGAAAAAAAAACAGTGACAGGAATGAGAAGAAAAAGAACGGAAAGTGCTGAATACAGTCCTCGTGGTTTCTCCACTTCTCCCTCTCTCCTTCTCGGCTCTTAAAGGAACATGTTAGTGGTTTTGCATATTTTGGCCAATTGACTGAAGGCACTGGCTGAAGATGAGAAGATGAGCAGTGCAATGAAACTATTTCTATTTTAATGTTATAATAAACATTAACAGACGGCTTTTACTGCTCACACACTTTCCAAAGCTCCAAATTTTACCAACCCAATTAAGTTAAAGCAAGCTGGTCATGTGACATTCATTACTTTGATGTCTCATTACTCAGTGCCTTCTTTCTCTCCTCCTGTTCTTCTTGACCTATCTGCTGTGCAGGAAAGCCTGTATCACCTGCGGCTGCAGCACGGCCGACCACGCTCCTGGAGGCGACGTTGAAGATGACCAGCGAATGGGACGCCTGCTCGCAGACTCACCCTGCGGCCATTTGACGGCGAAGGTTAAAGGAGGCGGCGGCCTTCGCATGTACAAGAGGAACCGCATGATCGTGACCAATCCGGTGGTGTCGCGTAAAGACCCGACCTTCAACACCACCACGTATGATTGGGCGCCGCCCGGCCTCAACCAGACACTGGTGAGGATCAGTGTGAAGTACAGGAGGTTGGTTGTTCGTATGAAGCTGCAGTCTGTTGGTCTGTGTCAGCATAAAAAGTCACATTTTACTGACCAGCTATGCTGCTGAGATCTGATGACACAATGTTGGGTTAGTCTGACTCATGGGATGTAGGTTTATGGTTTGAACCAGCCATTGGGTGCCGGTGTCGGGCTGCATTCTCCTCCTTCCTCTTGTCGACATGAAAAACGAACTCCCATCCTGAAGGTTGACCACTGGGATTTGACACTTTACTCGTCAGTTATTACAGTTTAGTTTCTGCAGCCCTCTCTGCATTTCGAGCAGCGTCTGGTTTCCATTAAGTGAAACTCAAGTATGTTTCAGGTTTCACAACCAACAATTATCAGGATGACAGTGATTACTGAGCCCTGCAGTGCGGCAGCAGAGTCACGGGGGACATTACTGTGGTTGAACTTGTAGAGACAGATCCAACACTGGGACTGCTCTCCAGATCTTCAGCATGTTGTTTGTTTCATCCGACAGTTATTTATTGTGCTGTGAAATGATTGCTGCAACATGTATGAGTGTGCTGGTGCAGCTGCAGACTGTTTGTCACCGTCTTACTCTGGTGAAGTCATCTGACAACACACAGATGTGTCACTAACAACACCTGGACAGAGTGACGACAACTGAAACAGACTCTTCTGTTATCAAGCCATCTTAGCTACAGGCAGGCAAGCACATGTCTGATGTATATTTCTGAAGCCCATCCCCAATGTAAGACCAGCGTTTTCCGAATTATGTACTTTAAACTGCTGTAATAGTCATAAATTACTTACAAAAGTATTTAAAAGTAATATGCCCCTGATCCTCCTCAGGCTATGCAGTACATGGAGCTCATGCCAGAGAGTCAACGTCCGGTGTCGGGGACAGTCGGAGCATTAGAGCGTCGCAGGCAGCTCTTCAGTCAGCTCCCCGTCTACGATCAGGACCCCATGAAGTGTCAGAGCCTCGCCAGTGAGGAGGAGGTAGGCAACAACACGGGAAACATGCTAACATTAGCACTTGATATAGCTCACTATGGGCTGATTTATTACTTAAGTTGTGTTTATGTGATAGAAAAGTCTAATGAAACAATATTTATTTGTTGCAAGTTGACATTAATCTTTTATTTCTCCTACGTCTTCTTGCAGATCTCCTCTATGCTGCTGTTCGTGAAGCAATACAAACAGGAGGTGCTGGGAGTCGGGGAGGTGGCCTTACCTGGCGAGGGCGGAGCTCTGAGGGAAGCAGCCATTCAGAGGACAGCAAAGGAGGCCAAGGACCGCAGCAACAGCAACAAGAAGGAGGCTCTGGACCACCAGGACCACGGCTCAACCAACCTCAGCACTGCTGCCGCTGCTGGTTCCACTAACGGAACAAATGACAGCACGAAGACCGAATATGTAAGAATTTCAGACTCCTTAATGTCTCCCTGAATAAAGTACCAGTCCCACCCACCTTTTCCTCTTTGTGTCAGAAATGCCCTTCATGCAGATTATGTAATACTCAAACTTCCCCTAAAATGCCTCACTGTATTGTTTCAGTAGTTTGGTACACGACCTTCTTTCACTTTCATCCTCTGTCCTCCAGCGGTGTACCGGTTGCCAAGGTGAGGTTGCCAAGGACACTCCAGCTGTTCATGCTGAGCGTGCAGGTTACCATAGCGCCCTGTGGCACTCCCCCTGCTTCAAATGTTCAGAGTGTGGCCAGGGATTGGTGGACCTGGTCTACTTCTGGTCCAATCAGAAGCTGTTCTGCGGAAGACACTACTGTCAGTCGGTCTGGCCGCGATGCTCAGGCTGTGATGAGGTGAGATGAGATGACATCACTTCCTGGAGACACGATTAATATGAGAACCAGATCGACTCTAAGGGGATAAAATTGTGAACAGACATTGTTGAGTCGTAAGGATTTTTGTGTTCATCTGACTATATTTAGTTTGGAGAAGTAACCACAAACACTGAATAATGTTTATCTGTAGTGGCTGATTTAATTATCTCCTCTCTGTTTTTTTCCTCAGCTGATCTTCTGCCAGTCATTTCACTCGACAAAAGATGGACGGACGTGGCATCAACATCATTACTGCTGCTGGAAGTGTGGCCAGAGCCTGGATACACCCTGTCAGCACTGAGACACACAATGTACAACTCAACACAATGTGGTTTTAAGACGTTTAAGCGCAGCAGAGATAGTGAAGACAAAAATATTATTACAGTACATATTGACAGTGAGTGGTTGGTTAGCTTGTTTTATATAAAAACAAAAGAACTAAGTACCAGATAAATAATAGCAAACAAGTAGAGCTTAAAACCTTTAAATTATGTGTTTGGTTGACGTTTAATATTCACAATACTGAATCTAACAAAGAGAGAACGTCCAGTTGATATATTGATGTTTAAAATACTTAAGCCATCTAGCTGGCATCGAAGTACTCAAGGACTTGTTGAGTTGAGCCTACTGGTGTTTCAAGTACTTGATGAAATGTTTAGTTGACACAAAAGTGTTTAAAGTACTTAAAGAATCATTTGTTTGATTTAGTAGCACTTAAAGTACTGACAGTGACTGGAGCCAGATGTGCTGGTTTCATCCTGCAGTGGTTCAGACACAAACTGCAATTTACAGGACGAAGAGCCAGACCCGACCGATTAGGAAACAAATGAGTCAATGATAAAAAAAAAAAAAAAAGAAGAAGAGAGAAATAAATGTTTCTGTAAACACAAAAACTCTTAACTCAAGGTCCTCCTTGAACCTTGAACCAGGTTTCAGAGTTTCAACCAGTCTGCATCAGCAGTTATTACAGAAGTGATGATGTTCAAGTCATTTTTCACAGTTATTTGTTATTTTCTGTCCCATGTCGGGTCAAGAGTCAAGCTTGAAACCACATTCTTGACCTTGTTTGATAAAACAGCCTCCACTCGTGATACTAGCTTGGGAGCTTTTTGCACCATCTTCATCATTGGGAACATTTTAAACATCTACCATGAAGGGACTGTCAAGCTCAATAATAGATTTTATTTATTTCACTCACGTCACAGGATTTATTTTGTCCTGGACAAAGAGTTTCTCAGCTTTTGGGATCCTCCCATGTAGAGTCACAATGAAATACTGTATTAAGTTAAACTTTTGGGGTTATGAAAATATAGTAGCAGGTCCATAAAGGGTCAAGAAAACCTGATTATATTGAAGCAATACACACAAAAACTGTCTTTTTTTGTTCCTTAAAACAGGTGAAATAACGAGCCAGTGCTGTGAGAGTATTTTAACACATTTTCAAATGGAAAACTTAGCTAGACGTGTGTTAAATTGGAATTAATTCTTAACATGTCAGGTTTGAATCTGTGCAGATTTCACTTGTTAACATTTTTTTCAGATGAAATAATCTAGAAACTGTTTGATTTAAACCTCAGAGAACTGGACGAGCAGAGGGCTGGAGAAGGCATATAACTAATTAGTGATTCATAGTCGGCTTGTTTCTTTATAGATAACTAGATTGTACAGTAGATTCTCTGTATTTTAATACCCGTTGAAGTTGGGTCGTGTTTCTGATGTACTTATTTTACGAGTAGAAAGTATGTATTTGATGATCATCAGCCAAATATGTCATTTCATGTGTTATTTTAGGCAAAATACTATTATTTCACATTTAATCTCTTTCATGAACATGAATCTCTGCTGCTGCTAAACGCTGCTTTAGCTAATCTTGAAAATCTTTTGCATTTTGCTAACACTTTTCCGACTGCAGATCCACGGCTGCAAAATTATTATATTTGCCTTGTGCTGAAATCCCTAAAAAGAAACTAAATAAAAGGCTCATTTGCTTTAGTTTTTGTTCCATGAAATCAAATGTATCAATACAATCAGTCTGCGTTGCATCAGCTAATATGAGCTTGTGTTTTTTTTAATCCTTCAGTTACTTTTTGAATTGATTGCTGCTAGCGAGACGCTAATTCTTAAACTAGAAACAAGGAAAACAGTATAGCTAGCAGTTTAGTTTAAATCTGTAGCATAGACAACAATTCTGTTCAATATGATGTCATCTGACGGACAAGATGACAGCAGAATTTAGCAATATCAATAACAAGCTGAGTATTGATAGTAATTTCATGTCTGTGTGTCCAATATGACGTGTTTAGCCTAGTTTAACACAAAAACTGGAAGTGGGGGAAACTGCTAGCCTAGTCTGGCTTAGTCATGAGATGAATCTGTCGAGATGAGATATTAAGTTAATCTTTTGTCAGGTTAAGATGATAAACAAGGATTTTCTCAAAAAAATCTGCTCTGAAGGAAATTAGACATTTTTTTTTTTATACATAATGTGCAGAAATTTAAAAAAGACCAGAAACTGTCAGATTGACACATTCAGGACCTTCCTGAGCAGCTGCCCGTATATAAAACTGTAACAACTCATATTTTAAAATAGGAAGTTTGATACTGTGTTTAAAGTTATTCAACATTCACGATGAGGAGTTACCGATTAAATATTAAGGTCTACTATGAATAAAAAACAGCGTGCAGTAATCGTGCTTTGAAGGTAACCATCAGGTGTTTGGCACTTTTTCAACTGCATTGTGGGATAAAGTAAACAACACTAAAAAATCATACTAATTACTGAATTCCACAGTGAACAGTGAATGATATATGTAAGACATATTTTCATGCTGTAAATCAGCAGTGATGGTGTTTAATATAAAATGTTTTTAAAGTGATTATGTCTTCACCTGCAGGGATTAATGATAATCCCACAAAATCATCACAAATTTGAGGGAATCAAGAGATTATTCTGCTGATTGTTTTTTGAAAGCTGATTGGTTGGAATTAAAAGTTACCTCTGATTGAACTGCCTGTTGTCGTCATTATTTAGAGAGAGCTGGGCGGAGATCAGTCTCACTCAGTGATCAGATACAAGTTTAATCTGTGAATATATCTTCACTAATTCATGTTGAGAATTTAACAGTTAAGCTGCCAACTGTGCTTTGTCACAAATGATGACGTGCAAATATATTAGATTTGAAAAAGTATCCACAAGTTGGAAACCAATTTTGGTGAACTTCAGAGCCATTAAAAAAATATGTAGCATTAATAAGCAATAATAAACAATATCCAATAATCTATAATGTAGTCGTGAGCACAAATTACAGCAAAATCAATCAGCTGATCCAGTTTCAGGTCCCGGTGAACTGAATCCGTCCAGCTGGAGCAAAACGTTTAACAGCTTTGAGTCAGAGCTCTTGTGTAAAGTCGGGAAAATTATAAGTTAGTCCTAAAACAAAGATCATAAACCTCTGCTGATGTTCTGTATGTGTGTGCTGACCTACTCCCAGCAGGAATGCGAGTTATTCCTGTGGTTTCTCAGCCAGCGTTCCTGAGCGGTTACGTCACCTCGCTGACCGTCTGACAGCCGCTTCCTGAACCATGAAAGAAAAAGCCTGAAAAGGATATTTTTAGTCTGAGACAAATTTATTTGATTTGCAGTTTTATGGCCTTTAATAGCACCCAGCGTGACGAGGGTGAGTTTACAGAGCATCTCAGAGAATAATTCAGCACTTCATCTGATTCTTTACATGTGTTATCCTCCACAAACACGTTTATGAACACATTAACTTTAGAGGAGTTAACTGTTTACTCATCACCACCTTCTAACCAAGCACTCCATCAGACCTGCTGCTGTGACACACAGACTTTCAGTGGTAATATCTTCACTTCATCCTCAGAGTAAATGTATGGAAACATCCTCTCAGTGAAGGTGTGTGTGAAGGTGTGTATGTGTGTGTTAGTGTCAGGATCAGAGAACGACAGCTTTCCTCCGGTCCGGTCCAGATGAACTCTGATCCTCTGGGGCTTCCTTTGTAGTACAAGACCAGTGTCTGGACCTGGTGGTGAGCGTGTGAAGTACTGACCTTCATCAAACCCTACTCCCCATAATCCAGACTCTATGTCTCCTTTCCTATAGACAGATGTTGATGTCACACCCAGTTCCCAGTCAGTACTGTCTCCAACCTCGACATCCCAGCTGTGAGTCTGGGAGCCGAAGCCCTCAGAGCCGAGGACAATGTGAGAGCAGTCAAACCTCTCTGGGTTTTCAGGAAGCTTCTGTTCCTCTCCACATCTCACACTGGTCAGATCTTCAGACAGGATGAGTTCTGGGTCGGCTGTGTTTGGATCCAGAATCACAGGAGTGTAGGAGACCATCTCCTTCATCTTGTTCCAGATGCTGAAGGTCAGGTTGCCCAGGTGTTTGGCCACGTCTATCAGAGCTCCTGAGACCAGCTGTGGATCATCCAGCAGGGGGCGCTGCTGGACTCTTTTCACTGCAGCCTTGTAGTTCTGCAGGAATGAGAGGTCTTCAGCTCTCAGTTCCTCCTCTGTGGCTTTGATTGTGTCTGACAGAGCTGCTATCTCTCTGCTCAGAGCCTCAATCTCCTTCTTCATCATCATACTCTTCTGCTCCTCTTCCTCCCTCAGAGCAGTGATCCTGGTCTCCTCTTCCTCTTGTAGAAACTGATGAAGCTTCTTAAACTGCTCTTTAATCTGCCCCTCTGTGTGTCGGGCCTGGACCTTAATGTGTTCTGCTGTTTGATCAAAGTTTCCTTTAACTCGTTTAAATCGCTTCAGTTTGTCCTGTAAGGGCTTCAGGGTTTTCTGGAGCTCCTCTCTGTGATCTTGTGCAGCTTCATCGATGGGTCTGAATCTGTGGTTGTTGTGTATTTTTGAGTCTCTGCAGACGAGACACACTGGCTGCTGATGGTCCAGACAGAAGAGTTTGAGTTTCTCCCCGTGCAGACTGCAGACAGCCTCAGACCCGGCTGAAGCTCTCTGGTCTCTCTCCTGTAGGAAGGTCTCACACAGGTTCTTTATCACCAGACTAACAGGTGGTTGGGTTCTTGAAGATCTTCTCTTACAAACTGGACACTCGCGTGTTGGTTTGTCTCTCCACCAACTGTTCAGGCAGTCTTTACAGAAGCTGTGGCTGCATGACAGGACAACAGGATCTCTAAAGATGTCCTGACAGACCGGACAGCAGAGATCCTCCTCTGATCTGGAGGCCATGTCTTCTCTGAGTGGAGCTGAAAACACAGCAGACAGCACGTTAAAACAGGACGTCAGGTGTGTGTCCCCTCCCTGCTGTAGAGAGTTGCCTCAGTTACTTTCACTTTGAGTCTTTGTGTGTTTTTCCAGTCAGCAGCAGGCTGAAGCATTTCACTTCTTCATTACTTCATTATTTAAAAACTCCTACCTGTAACTGTCCTCTCTCAGCTGAAGTCAGAAACTTTGTAATGACGGTAAATCTTGTCTTAAGGTGTGTCTCCTCTCAGTCACAAGTGAACAGAGTCAAACTGTTTCCTGTTTGACAACTTTCTTCTTCTTTTATGGTGTATGACATCAATATGCATTGCATTACTGCCACCTTCTGGATTATAACATGTTCACACTGAAAACTAAATTAACCCATTCAAGGTTCAAGGTTCTTTATCTGTCACATACACAGAGATTACAATACAATGTACAGTGTAATTCACTTTAGGTAGATATCAGTTCATAGCTGGTCAGAAAAAAAGAAAATATTGATAAGATATAGAGATAAAGATACAAATAAAATATTATATTATGTACACATGTATTCACATTATACTATATACACAACATATACACTGCACATAAATACATAAGCACAATATACACTATACACAAAGTTGATCCCATTGACCTTCATCAAGATATACACTGCACATAAACACATAAGCACAATATACACTATACACAAAGTTGATCCCATTGACCTTCATCCACACTCAGAAATCCCAACCCTGAACCATGAAAGAAAAGCCTGACAAGGATATTTTTAGTCTGAGACAAATGTATTTGATCTGATTCTTTACATGTGTTATCCTCCACAAACACGTTTATGAACACATTAACTTTAGAGGAGTTAACTGTTTACTCATCACCACCTTCTAACCAAGCACTCCATCAGACCTGCTGCTGTGACACGCAGACTTTCAGTGGTAATATCTTCACTTCATCCTCAGAGTAAATGTATGGAAACATCCTCTCAGTGAAGGTGTGTGTGAAGGTGTGTATGTGTGTGTTAGTGTCAGGATCAGAGAACGACAGCTTTCCTCTGGTCCGGTCCAGATGAACTCTGATCCTCTGGGGCTTCCTTTGTACTACGAGATCAGTGTCTGGACCTGGTGGTGAGGATGTGAAGTACTGACCTTCACCACACCATACTCCCCATAATCCAGACTCTATGTTTCCTTTCCTATGGACAGATGTTGATATCACACCCAGTTCCCAGTCTGTACTGTCTCCAACCTCGACATCCCAGCTGTGAGTCCCTGAGCCAAAGCCCTCAGAGCCGAGGACAATGCGATAAAAGTCAAACCTCTCTGGGTTTTCAGGAAGCTTCTGTTCCTCTCCACATCTCACACTGGTCAGATCTTCAGACAGGATGAGTTCTGAGGCAGCTGTGTTTGGATCCAGAATCACAGGAGTGTAGGAGACCAACTCCTTCATCTTGTTCCAGATGTTGAAGGTCAGGTTGCCCAGGTGTTTGGCCACATCTATCAGAGCTCCTGAGACCAGCTGTGGATCATCCAACAGGGGGCACTGCTGGACTCTTTTCACTGCAGCCTTGTAGTTCTGCAGGAATGAGAGGTCTTCAGCTCTCAGTTCCTCCTCTGTGGCTTTGATTGTTTCTGACAGAGCTGCTATTGGTCTGCTCAGAGCCTCAATCTCCTTCTTCATCATCGTACTCTTCTGCTCCTCTTCCTCCCTCAGAGCAGTGATCCTGGCCTCCTCCTCCTCTTGTAGAAACTGATGAAGCTTCTTAAACTGCTCTTTAATCTGATTCTCTGTGTGTCGGGCCTGGACCTTCACGTGTTCTGCTGTTTGATTAAAGTTTCCTTTAACTCGTTTAAATCGCTTCAGTTTTTTCTGTAAGGGCTTCAGGGTTTTCTGGAGCTCCTCTCTGTGATCCTGTGCAGCTTCATCGATGGGACTGAATCTGTGGTTCTTGTGTGTTTTTGAATCTCTGCAGACGAGACAAACTGGCTGCTGATGGTCCAGACAGAAGAGTTTGAGTTTCTCACCGTGCAGACTGCAGACAGCCTCAGACCCGGCTGAAGCTCTCTGGTCTCTCTCCTGTAGGAAGGTCTCACACAGGTTCTTTATCACCAGACTAACAGGTGGTTCAGCTTTTGAAGATCTTCTCTTACAAACTGGACACTCGCGTGTTGGTTTGTCTCTCCACCAACTGTTCAGGCAGTCTTTACAGAAGCTGTGGCTGCATGACAGGACAACAGGATCTCTAAAGATGTCCCGACAGACCGGACAGCAGAGATCCTCCTCTGATCTGGAAGCCATGTCTTCTCTGAGTGGAGCTGAAAACACAGCAGACAGCACGTTAAAACAGGGACGTCAGGTGTGTGTCCCCTCCCTGCTGTAGAGAGTTGCCTCAGTTACTTTCACTTTGAGTCTTTGTGTGTTTTTCCAGTCAGCAGCAGGCTGAAGCATTTCACTTCTTCATTACTTCATTATTTAAAAACTCCTACCTGTAACTGTCCTCTCTCAGCTGAAGTCAGAAACTTTGTAATGACGGTAAATCTTGTCTTGAGGTGTCTCCTCTCAGTCACAAGTGAACAGAGTCAAACTGTTTCCTGTTTGACTCAGAGCAACTTTCTTCTTCTTTCATGGTGTTTGGCATCAATATGTGTTGCATTACTGCCACCTTCTGGATTATAACATGTTCACACTGAAAACTAAATTAATCCGTTCAAGGTTTTTTTGGTCTTTATTTGTCACATACACAGAAATTACAATACAATGTACAGTGTAATTCACTTAAGGTGGATATCAGTTCAAAGCTGGTCAGAAAAAAAGAAAATATTGATAAGATATAGAGATAAAGATACAAATATTATATTATGTACACATGTATACACATACTATATACACAAGATATACACTGCACATAAATACATAAGCACAATATACACTATAAACCAAGTTGATCCCATTGACCTTCATCCACACTCAGAAATCCCAACCCTGAACCATGAAAGAAAAGCCTGAAAAGGATATTTTTAGTGTGAGACAAATTTATTTGATTTGATTCTTTACATGTGTTATCCTCCACAAACACGTTTATGAACACATTAACTTTAGAGGAGTTAACTGTTTACTCATCACCACCTTCTAACCAAGCACTCCATCAGACCTGCTGCTGTGACACGCAGACTTTCAGTGGTAATATCTTCACTTCATCCTCAGAGTAAATGTATGGAAACATCCTCTCAGTGAAGGTGTGTGTGAAGGTGTGTATTTGTGTGTTAGTGTCAGGATCAGAGAACGACAGCTTTCCTCCGGTCCAGTCCAGATGAAGTCTGATCCTCTGGGGCTTCCTTTGTAGTACGAGACCAGTGTCTGGACCTGGTGGTGAGGATCTGAAGTACTGACCTTCGTCACACCCTACTCCCCATAATCCAGACTTTATGTATCTTTTCCTATGGACAGATGTTGATATCACACCCAGTTCCCAGTCAGTACTGTCTCCAACCTCGACATCCCAGCTGTGAGTCCCTGAGCCAAAGCCCTCAGAGCCGAGGACAATGCGATAAAAGTCAAACCTCTCTGGGTTTTCAGGAAGCTTCTGTTCCTCTCCACATCTCACACTGGTCAGATCTTCAGACAGGGTGAGTTCTGGGTCGGCTGTGTTTGGATCCAGAATCACAGGAGTGTAGGAGATAAACTCCTTCATCTTGTTCCAGATGTTGAAGGTCAGGTTGCCCAGGTGTTTGGCCACATCTATCAGAGCTCCTGAGACCAGCTGTGGATCATCCAGCAGGGGGCGCTGCTGGACTCTTTTCACTGCAGCCTTGTAGTTCTGCAGGAATGAGAGGTCTTCAGCTCTCAGCTCTTTTTTTGTGGCTTTGATTGTGTCTGACAGAGCTGCCATCTCTCTGCTCAGAGCCTCAATCTCCTTCTTCATCATCGTACTTTTCTGCTCCTCTTCCTCCCTCAGAGCAGTGATCCTGGCCTCCTCTTCCTCTTGTAGAAACTGATGAAGCTTCTTAAACTGCTCTTTAATCTGACTCTCTGTGTGTCGGGCCTGGACCTTCACGTGTTCTGCTGTTTGATCAAAGTTTCCTTTCATTTCTTTGCAGACCTTCAGTTTCTCCTGTAAGGGCTTCAGGGTTTTCTGGAGCTCCTCTCTGTGATCTTGTGCAGCTTCATCGATGGGACTGAATCTGTGGTTCTTGTGTATTTTTGAGTCTCTGCAGACAAGACACACTGGCTCCTGATGCTCCAGACAGAAGAGTTTGAGTTTCTCACCGTGCAGACTGCAGACAGCCTCAGACCCGGCTGAAGCTCTCTGGTCTCTCTCCTGTAGGAAGGTCTCACACAGGTTCTTTATCACCAGACTAACAGGTGGTTGGGTTTTTGAAGATCTTCTCTTACAAACTGGACACTCGCGTGTTGGTTTGTCTCTCCACCAACTGTTCAGGCAGTCTTTACAGAAGCTGTGGCTGCATGACAGGACAACAGGATCTCTAAAGATGTCCTGACAGACCGGACAGCAGAGATCCTCCTCTGATCTGGAAGCCATGTCTTCTCTGAGTGGAGCTGAAAACACAGCAGACAGCACGTTAAAACAGGACGTCAGGTGTGTGTCCCCTCCCTGCTGTAGAGAGTTGCCTCAGTTACTTTCACTTTGGGTCTTTGTGTGTTTTTCCAGTCAGCAGCAGGCTGAAGCATTTCACTTCTTCATTACTTCATTATTTAAAAACTCCTACCTGTAACTGTCCTCTCTCAGCTGAAGTCAGAAACTTTGTAATGACGGTAAATCTTGTCTTAAGGTGTGTCTCCTCTCAGTCACAAGTGAACAGAGTCAAACTGTTTCCTGTTTGACAACTTTCTTCTTCTTTCATGGTGTTTGGCATCAATATGCGTTGCATTGCTGCCACCTTCTGGATTATAACATGTTCACACTGAAAACTAAATTAACCCATTCAAGGTTCAAGGTTCTTTATTTGTCACATACACAGAGATTACAATACAATGTACAGTGTAATTCACTTTAGGTGGATATCAGTTTATAGCTGGTCAGAAAAAAAAGGAAAATATTGATAAGATATAGAGATAAAGATACAAATATTATATTATGTACACATGTATACACATACTATATACACAACATATACACTGCACATAAATACATAAGCACAATATACACTATACACAAAGTTGATCCCATTGACCTTCATCCACACTCAGAAATCCCAACCCTGAACCATGAAAGAAAAGCCTGAAAAGATATTTTTAGTCTGAGACAAATTTATTTGATTTGCAGTTTTATGGCCTTTAATAGCACCCAGCGTGACGAGGGTGAGTTTACAGAGCATGTCAGAGAATAATTCAGCTCTTCATCTGATTCTTTACATGTGTTATCCTCCACAAACACGTTTATGAACACATTAACTTTAGAGAAGTTAACTGTTTACTCATCACCACCTTCTAACCAAGCACTTTATCAGACCTGCTGCTGTGACACACAGACTTTCAGTGGTAATATCTTCATTTCATCCTCACAGTAAATGTATGGAAACATCCTCTCAGTGAAGGTGTGTGTGAAGGTGTGTATGTGTGTGTTAGTGTCAGGATCAGAGAACGACAGCTTTCCTCTGGTCCAGTCCAGATGAACTCTGATCCTCTGGGGCTTCCTTCGTAGTACGAGACCAGTGTCTGGACCTGGTGGTGAGCGTGTGAAGTATTGACCTTCATCAAACCCTACTCCCCATAATCCAGACTCTATGTTTCCTTTCCTATAGACAGGTGGTGATGTCACACCCAGTTCCCAGTCAGTACTGTCTCCAACCTCGACATCCCAGCTGTGAGTCCCTGAGCCAAAGCCCTCAGAGCCGAGGACAATGTGAGAGCAGTCAAACCTCTCTGGGTTATAAGGAAGCAACCTTAACCACGTGTTTTTTGTGCCTAAACCTCAAAACATTTCTTACAAATATTACCTTCAGATTACATGAGCTGACTTTCATGTCAGGTGGTATGAGAAAATAGTGTCAGAGTGCTAGTTTAGCGAGACTGTTTGAGATGGTTCCCGCCATGTAAGTGGCAGCAATATATATTTTTGACGAGACAGGATCATTTTTAGCCATTTTTGTTTTGAAAACAGAAGCAGGGAAGCTAAAACTTGATCTTAACCCTAAGCAAGTGTTTTTTGTGCCTACACCTCACCAGACCATAACCACAATCTTGATTTATGGTGAAGCAGCATCAAATATTCAGAATCACTATATGCACACATGATGTAACGTCATCATCGTATTCAAAGTAAGAACATTAGAGAAAGTAGAACAATATAAGTAACAAAATCAAAAGCTTTTTTTTCATTTAACACAGTCAGTAAATTTTTTTCAAAAAACAATAAAAAATCAGAAATTCACAACAACATGGTTCATAAATGTTCATGAAACACTGACGCTCCTCTGTTCATTCAACTCCAAGAACTCGTAAGAAGTCGTATCACTGATACGCCAAATGATGACATTTCTGAGTCGGCTAACCTCACCTGAAAATAATAACACATAGCATGTCTAGCTAAGACTAGAGACTAGGCCAGAAGCCTGTCTACACTGTCTGGTCTTCCATTTTTACAGAGACCGTCACTGGTAATATCTTCAGTGGCAGTTTATTCCGGGTGCCAATGTATGGAAACAACCTGTTAGTGAAAGTGTGTGTGAAGGTGTGTATGTGTGTGTTAGTATCAAGATCATAGAACGACAGTTTTCCTTTGTCATAGTCCAGGTGAACTCTGATCCTCTGGAGCTTCTTTACTGCAAGAACTTTATGTGGGAGTGGCGGTGAGACGGCTTTGTATATTCCATCAAGGAGACAAAGTTCCCAGTATCCATCTAGTATTTGTCCCTTTCTCTTGACAGACTCCCTTAAGACACCTAGGCCCCAAAATGCATCATTACGAACCTCAACATCCCAGTCATGGGTCCCTGAATTAAAGGCCTCAGAGCCGAGGACAATGCGGTGCATTTGAATCCTCTCTGGGTTTTCAGGAAGCTTCAGTTTCTGTCCAAGTCTCACACTGGTCAGATCTTCAGACAGGAAAAGTTCTGGGTTGGATGTGTTTGGATCCAGAATCACAGGAGTGTAGGAGACCATCTCCTTCATCTTCTTCCAGATGTTGAATGTCAGGTTGCCCAGGTGTTTGGCCACATCTATCAGAGCTCCTGAGACCAGCTGTGGATCATCCAGCAGGGGGCGCTGCTGGACTCTCTCCACTGCAGCCTTGTAGTTCTGCAGGAATGAGACGTCTTCAGCTCTCAGTTCCTCCTCTGTGGCTTTGACTGTGTCTGACAGAGCTGCTATCTCTCTGCTCAGAGCCTCAATCTCCTTCTTCATCATCGTACTTTTCTGCTCCTCTTCCTCCCTCAGAGCAGTGATCCTGGCCGCCTCTTCCTCTTGTAGAAACTGATGAAGCTTCTTAAACTGCTCTTTAATCTGACTCTCTGTGTGTCGGGCCTGGACCTTAATGTGTTCTGCTGTTTGATTAAAGTTTCCTTTAACTCGTTCAAAGCGTTTCAGTTTCTCCTGTAAGGGCTTCAGGGTTTTCTGGAGCTCCTCTTTGTGATCCTGTGCCGCTTCATCGATGGGACTGAATGTGTGGTTCTTGTGTATTTTTGAGTCTCTGCAGACGAGACACACTGGCTGCTGATGGTCCAGACAGAAGAGTTTGAGTTTCTCACCGTGCAGACTGCAGACAGCCTCAGACCCGGCTGAAGCTCTCTGGTCTCTCTCCTGTAGGAAGGTCTCACACAGGTTCTTTATCACCAGACCAATAGGTGGTTCATCTTTTGAAGATCTTCTCTTACAAACTGGACACTCGCATGTTGGTTTGTCTCTCCACCAACTGTTCAGGCAGTCTTTACAGAAGCTGTGGCTGCATGACAGGACAACAGGATCTCTAAAGATGTCCTGACAGACCGGACAGCAGAGATCCTCCTCTGATCTGGAAGCCATGTCTTCTCTGAGTGGAGCTGAAAACACAGCAGACAGCACGTTAAAACAGGACGTCAGGTGTGTGTCCCCTCCCTGCTGTAGAGAGTTGCCTCAGTTACTTTCACTTTGAGTCTTTGTGTGTTTTTCCAGTCAGCAGCAGGCTGAAGCATTTCACTTCTTCATTACTTCATTATTTAAAAACTCCTACCTGTAACTGTCCTCTCTCAGCTGAAGTCAGAAACTTTGTAATGACAGTAAATCTTGTCTTGAGGTGCGTCTCCTCTCAGTCACAAGTGAACAGAGTCAAACTGTTTCCTGTTTGACTCAGAGCAACTTTCTTCTTCTTTCATGGTGTTTGGCATCAATATGCGTTGCATTGCTGCCACCTTCTGGATTATAACATGTTCACACTGAAAACTAAATTAACCCATTCAAGGTTTTTAGGTCTTTATTTGTCACATACACAAAGATTACAATGCAATGTACAGTGTAATTCACTTTAGGTAGATATCAGTTCATAGCTGGTCAGAAAAAAAGAAAATATTGATAAGATATAGAGATAAAGATACAAATATTATATTATGTACGCATGTATACACATACTATATACACAAGATATACACTGCACATAAACACATAAGCACAATATACACTATACACAAAGTTGATCCCATTGACCTTCATCCACACTCAGAAATCCCAACCCTGAACCATGAAAGAAAAGCCTGACAAGGATATTTTTAGTCTGAGACAAATGTATTTGATCTGATTCTTTACATGTGTTATCCTCCACAAACACGTTTATGAACACATTAACTTTAGAGGAGTTAACTGTTTACTCATCACCACCTTCTAACCAAGCACTCCATCAGACCTGCTGCTGTGACACGCAGACTTTCAGTGGTAATATCTTCACTTCATCCTCAGAGTAAATGTATGGAAACATCCTCTCAGTGAAGGTGTGTGTGAAGGTGTGTATGTGTGTGTTAGTGTCAGGATCAGAGAACGACAGCTTTCCTCTGGTCCGGTCCAGATGAACTCTGATCCTCTGGGGCTTCCTTTGTACTACGAGATCAGTGTCTGGACCTGGTGGTGAGGATGTGAAGTACTGACCTTCACCACACCATACTCCCCATAATCCAGACTCTATGTTTCCTTTCCTATGGACAGATGTTGATATCACACCCAGTTCCCAGTCTGTACTGTCTCCAACCTCGACATCCCAGCTGTGAGTCCCTGAGCCAAAGCCCTCAGAGCCGAGGACAATGCGATAAAAGTCAAACCTCTCTGGGTTTTCAGGAAGCTTCTGTTCCTCTCCACATCTCACACTGGTCAGATCTTCAGACAGGATGAGTTCTGAGGCAGCTGTGTTTGGATCCAGAATCACAGGAGTGTAGGAGACCAACTCCTTCATCTTGTTCCAGATGTTGAAGGTCAGGTTGCCCAGGTGTTTGGCCACATCTATCAGAGCTCCTGAGACCAGCTGTGGATCATCCAACAGGGGGCACTGCTGGACTCTTTTCACTGCAGCCTTGTAGTTCTGCAGGAATGAGAGGTCTTCAGCTCTCAGTTCCTCCTCTGTGGCTTTGATTGTTTCTGACAGAGCTGCTATTGGTCTGCTCAGAGCCTCAATCTCCTTCTTCATCATCGTACTCTTCTGCTCCTCTTCCTCCCTCAGAGCAGTGATCCTGGCCTCCTCCTCCTCTTGTAGAAACTGATGAAGCTTCTTAAACTGCTCTTTAATCTGATTCTCTGTGTGTCGGGCCTGGACCTTCACGTGTTCTGCTGTTTGATCAAAGTTTCCTTTAACTCGTTTAAATCGCTTCAGTTTTTTCTGTAAGGGCTTCAGGGTTTTCTGGAGCTCCTCTCTGTGATCCTGTGCAGCTTCATCGATGGGACTGAATCTGTGGTTCTTGTGTGTTTTTGAATCTCTGCAGACGAGACAAACTGGCTGCTGATGGTCCAGACAGAAGAGTTTGAGTTTCTCACCGTGCAGACTGCAGACAGCCTCAGACCCGGCTGAAGCTCTCTGGTCTCTCTCCTGTAGGAAGGTCTCACACAGGTTCTTTATCACCAGACTAACAGGTGGTTCAGCTTTTGAAGATCTTCTCTTACAAACTGGACACTCGCGTGTTGGTTTGTCTCTCCACCAACTGTTCAGGCAGTCTTTACAGAAGCTGTGGCTGCATGACAGGACAACAGGATCTCTAAAGATGTCCCGACAGACCGGACAGCAGAGATCCTCCTCTGATCTGGAAGCCATGTCTTCTCTGAGTGGAGCTGAAAACACAGCAGACAGCACGTTAAAACAGGACGTCAGTTGTGTGTCCCCTCCCTGCTGTAGAGAGTTGCCTCAGTTACTTTCACTTTGAGTCTTTGTGTGTTTTTCCAGTCAGCAGCAGGCTGAAGCATTTCACTTCTTCATTACTTCATTATTTAAAAACTCCTACCTGTAACTGTCCTCTCTCAGCTGAAGTCAGAAACTTTGTAATGACAGTAAATCTTGTCTTGAGGTGCGTCTCCTCTCAGTCACAAGTGAACAGAGTCAAACTGTTTCCTGTTTGACAACTTTCTTCTTCTTTCATGGTGTTTGGCATCAATATGGGTTGCATTACTGCCACCCTCTGGATTATAACATGTTCACACTGAAAACTAAATTAACCCATTCAAGGTTTTTAGGTCTTTATTTGTCACATACACAGAGATTACAATGCAATGTACAGTGCAATTCACTTTAGGTGGATATCAGTTCATAGCTGGTCAGAAAAAAAGGAAAATATTGATAAGATATAGAGATAAAGATAAAGATACAAATAAAATATTATATTATGTACGCATGTATACACATACTATATACACAACATATACACTGCACATAAACACATAAGCACAATATACACTATACACAAAGTTGATCCCATTGACCTGCATCCACACTCAGAAATCCCAACCCTGAACCATGAAAGAAAAGCCTGAAAAGGATATTTTTAGTGTGAGACAAATGTATTTGATCTGATTCTTTACATGTGTTATCCTCCACAAACACGTTTATGAACACATTAACTTTAGAGGAGTTAACTGTTTACTCATCACCACCTTCTAACCAAGCACTCCATCAGACCTGCTGCTGTGACACAGACTTTCAGTGGTAATATCTTCATTTCATCCTCACAGTAAATGTATGGAAACATCCTCTCAGTGAAGGTGTGTGTGAAGGTGTGTATGTGTGTGTTAGTGTCAGGATCAGAGAACGACAGCTTTCCTCCGGTCCAGTCCAGATGAACTCTGATCCTCTGGGGCTTCCTTTGTAGTACGAGACCAGTGTATGGACCTGGTGGTGAGCGTGTGAAGTACTGACCTACTCCAAACCCTACTCCCCATAATCCAGAGTCTATGTCTCTTTTTCCATGGACAGATGTTGATATCACACCCAGTTCCCAGTCAGTACTGTCTCCAACCTCGACATCCCAGCTGTGAGTCCCTGAGCCAAAGCTCTCAGAGCCGAGGACAATGCGAAAGCAGTCAAACCTCTCTGGGTTTTCAGGAAGCATCTGTTCCTCTCCACATCTCACACTGGTCAGATCTTCAGACAGGATGAGTTCTGAGTCAGCTGTGTTTGGATCCAGAATCACAGGAGTGTAGGAGACCAACTCCTTCATCTTGTTCCAGATGTTGAAGGTCAGGTTGCCCAGGTGTTTGGCCACATCTATCAGAGCTCCTGAGACCAGCTGTGGATCATCCAGCAGGGGGCGCTGCTGGACTCTCTTCACTGCAGCCTTGTAGTTCTGCAGGAATGAGAGGTCTTCAGCTCTCAGCTCTTTTTTTGTGGCTTTGATTGTGACTGACAGAGCTGCTATCTCTCTGCTCAGAGCCTCAATCTCCTTCTTCATCATCGTACTCTTCTGCTCCTCTTCCTCCCTCAGAGCAGTGATCCTGGCCTCCTCTTCCTCTTGTAGAAACTGATGAAGCTTCTTAAACTGCTCTTTAATCTGCCTCTCTGTGTGTCGGGCCTGGACTTTCATGTGTTCTGCTGTTTGATCAAAGTTTCCTTTCATTTCTTTGCAGACCTTCAGTTTCTCCTGTAAGGGCTTCAGGGATTTCTGGAGCTCCTTTCTGTGATCCTGTGCAGCTTCATCGATGGGTCTGAATCTGTGGTTGTTGTGTGTTTTTGAGTCTCTGCAGACGAGACACACTGGCTGCTGATGGTCCAGACAGAAGAGTTTGAGTTTCTCACCGTGCAGACTGCAGACAGCCTCAGACCCGGCTGAAGCTCTCTGGTCTCTCTCCTGTAGGAAGGTCTCACACAGGTTCTTTATCACCAGACTAACAGGTGGTTGGGTTCTTGAAGATCTTCTCCTACAAACTGGACACTCGCGTGTTGGTTTGTCTCTCCACCAACTGTTCAGGCAGTCTTTACAGAAGCTGTGGCTGCATGACAGGACAACAGGATCTCTAAAGATGTCCTGACAGACCGGACAGCAGAGATCCTCCTCTGATCTGGAAGCCATGTCTTCTCTGAGTGGAGCTGAAAACACAGCAGACAGCACGTTAAAACAGGACGTCAGGTGTGTGTCCCCTCCCTGCTGTAGAGAGTTGCCTCAGTTACTTTCACTTTGAGTCTTTGTGTGTGTTTTCCAGTACTTAAAGTGTGGGTGTCTGTGCACAATCTGGCGTGGTTTTGTTGCTCCTGTACTACAATTGGTCCTCAGTACTGTCTAAAACAGCTTCCACATCTCACATCTAAACAGCCTTGGAAATTAAAACAGTTTTAGCCGTGCAGGATATTCGTGCATGGTGTGCAAATGGAAGTTTGTCACTGACAGCAGTTTTTTCACTGCCAATCATGTGGCGTAGCCGAATCGTTTTAGATCCTACGTTCCCTGAAGGCAACATGATAGGGGAAGGTCTGTAGCCTTTCGGTTAAGCTGTCTGTCATGATGCCACACCCCTCTCAGTTGATACCACGCCCCTCTCAGTTGATGCCACGCCCCCCACGCTAGATCAGGGTCAAAAGTCTGAAACTGTAAAAAAAACTAAGATCTGAATCTGAAAAGATAAAACATGTAACTGAAAGAAATAGGATCCCAAATATCAAAACATATGAAAGTGAAAAATGAAAATAAATGATTTATTCAAAAGAATTACCAGAGTTGATCATAATTATTTTTAACCTGAAAAAAATGAAAATTTGAAATTTCAGTTTCAAATTTTACTTTTTCCAAGTACAAAACATTTGACCCCGATTTAGCTCCATACTGGCTGAAGCATTTCACTTCTTCATTCCTTCATTATTTAAAAACTCCTACCTGTAACTGTCCTCTCTCAGCTGAAGTCAGAAACTTTGTAATGACGGTAAATCTTGTCTTTAGATGTGTCTCCTCTCAGTCACAAGTGAACAGAGTCAAACTATTTCCTTGTTGACAACTTTCTTCTTATTTTATGATGTTTGGCATCAATATGCGTTGCATTGCTGCCACCTTCTGGATTACAACATGTTCAAACTGAAAACTAAATTAACCCGTTCAAGGTTCAAGGTTCTTTATTTGTCACATACACAGAGATTACAATACAATGTACAGTGCAGTTCACTTTAGGTGGATATCAGTTCATAGCTGGTCAGAAAAAAAATTAATATTGATAAGATATAGAGATAAAGATACAAATAAAATATATTATGTACGCATGTATACACATTATACTTGCAAATTCTTCCCTCAGTGTAGTATCAAGATCTTCATCCACACTCAGAAATCCCCGAGCACCATCCAAATAAGAAATACAGATACTTTAAGAAATACAAATACTTTGAGACATTCAAATACTTTAAGATATACAAATACTTTAAGATATACAGATACTTTAAGATATACAAATACTTTAAGATATACAGATACTTTGAGATATTCAAATACTTTAAGATATACAAATACTTTAAGATATACAGATACTTTAAGATATACAAATACTTTAAGATATACAGATACTTTAAGATATACAGATACTTTAAGATATACAAATACTTTAAGATATACATATACTTTAAGATATACAGATACTTTAAGATATACAGATACTTTAAGATATACAAATACTTTAAGACATACAGATACTTTAAGATATACAGATACTTTAAGAAATACAGATACTTTAAGATATACAAATACTTTAAGATATACAAATACTTTAAGATATACAGATACTTTAAGATATACTGGTACTTTAAGATATACAAATACTTTAAAATATACAGATACTTTAAAATTTACAGATACTTTAAGAAATACATATACTTTAAGAAATACAGATACTTAAAGATTTACAGATACTTTAAGATATACTGGTACTTTAAGATATACAGTTACTTTAGGAGATACAGATACTTTAAGAAATACATTTACTTTAAGAAATACATTTACTTTAAGATATATAGATATTTTAAGATTTACAGATACTTGTTTAAAAAATGTTTAAACTTTTATTGCTTCCTGGACAGATGCGCATCAACACTGTTAAATGAAACTGTGAAGCTGTGTATTCCCACCACTGTGGTATTTCCGACAGTGCCTGAACGCAGCTCGGCCTGTACTGTACTGCCCCTTTAACGCAGATGAAAGTGTCTGTTGTGTAATGTGGGTGAAAGAGGAGGAAGAGGAGGAGGAGGAGGAGGAAGAGGAGGAGGAGGAGGAGGAGCGGGCTGAATGGAGGACAGTTTCCTTTGACAGGTCGAAGAGGACTCTCACAGGTACAGTGCTGCTCCTGTCCAGCTCATTATAAACATGATATCATGAAAATGAAGATAATGTGTCGTCACTTCAGCGGCGGACTGTGTCTTTCAGTCGGTGTGTTTGTGTCCAACCTGCAGTTTCCTTGTGTCGTGTTTGAGATGTGATGTTTTCTCCAACAGGAATCAAAACCAGGACACACGTGTGTGTGTGTGAAACAACCTGTTGTGTACCTTTTATCTTGAACTCTCCTCTCTTTATTCAATCATTCACTATAGAAATATAAACAATTATTCTACAATAACATGAAAGCAGCGGTGTTTCTTGTTAAAGGGAAGTTACATCTACTCCCCTTTTAGACTCCACACCTCCTCTCGTTTCTATAAAAACTTTATTTAACTTTGTTTTTCTTACAAAACAGTCTCGACCCAAAGGCTTCTTGCTCACGGGCTCATCGGTGGAGGGAGTTTGACACCTGTTGTGTGTGTGTGTGTGTGTGTGTGTGTGTGTGTGTGTCGGCTCAAAGCAGCAAAGTTCAGTATTGATCCTAAATTATGTCAATCTGTGGGGAAAAAACACCTCAAGATGTTTACATTATTATCATATCATTGAATAGCAGTGATTAAATGTAACTAAGTACATTTACTCAAGTATTGTGCTTAAGTAGAGTTTTGAAGTATTTTTTACTTTACTCGAGTATTTCCATTTTCTGCTACTTCCCATTTCCACTCCTCTACATTTAATTGATTACTTTAATCACTAGTTACTTTGCTTTAAAGTATCACATTTATTTAAAAAATACAATTAGAATTTTCTTTTATTTGTACTTTTGATACTTGAGTACATTGAAAAGCAAATACTTCCAGACTTTTACTCAAGTACAATTCATTTGGACGACTTTCACTTCCACCAAAGTAAGATTTTAACACGATATCTTTGCTTTTATTAAAGTATGACTTTTGTATACTTTAATCAATAATGTTTAATTGTACAGGAGTTGTAGATAGAAAAACAAACTGACCACCTTAACATTCGTGCAACTAGAATGAAATATGACACAAGAAACATTTTTTTTAAAGATTTGTATGTAGATTGTGTGCAAGACATCATTTTGCACTGTAACTCTTCCCTCCTCTGCTCATTTATATAAAGATACTTTCCTCTGTGTTGAAAATCTCTGGACATGCAGACAAATCACATTTAAAAACATTTTTTATTTCATTTGTAGCTGACTAGTATGTAGTAAAATGTAACACTGCATGCTGTGCACAAATTTTGTGTTTGTGTTTTGACCTGAGAGCCTTCGAGCAGCAGAAATGACATATCGTTAATCACATGCTGAAAATGACCTTGATGACATTGTTATGCCATCATCTGGGTTTTTTTTCTCAGACCTGATAAAACTCCGCCAGAGGCACAGAAGATGTTATACAACTGTTTCACAGGCTGACTACGACTAATAACGGCCTCGGGTAAATTTGTGGAATGCCCCTTTAATTACTATGACAGTAGTTTTGAGTTGTTTTTTAATTTGTATTTTTTTCTAATGGGTGATGGTTTGCAGTTAGTCACTGTTATTTTATGAGGACACAAAGGCTCAATGATTGACCAGTGTCTTGAATATTTGTGGTAAATTAACAGCTCGGCCGCCTTGGGCAAGAAAATGAGCTCATGGACGCTAGCAGTTTGCCTCCGTTTCCAGTCTTTGTGCTAAGCTAGGCTAAAGACGAATCACAGTACCACATCTGTACTTCATGACACTGATATTCACCTTCCCATGTGACTCAGGGAATCAGCTAAGTTTCCCAGAATGGTCAGAGGGAACTGCACATCTCAATTCATCTGAACACAAGTCAGTATTCAAAGAGGCCTGTGTGGGTAAATGATGACGTCTGTTTGTGTGTCGTGGGGTTTTTGTCGTCGTTTTTTTCAACCAGGCTGCAGCGATGGAGCTGATCATGCTGTCAGGAGGGATTCTGGTCGTCCCCGTCCTCGCCTTCATCACCTCCGTCCTGTTCTGGCCAGGGCAGCTCCTGAAGGCCTACAACTGGTAAAAGAGGTTTATTTTATTATTATTATTTCCGATATGAATTTTAGATTTCATTGGCTCTCATTGTACCCATTAATTCCTACATCACAGGCTTATTTACAATATCTATCAATGAACTTTCCTCTCAGGTAATCTAAGGCATAAATAGAAATAAAAATGACTCTTCTCGTCCATCATACTGTCCATATATAGAAAATAAACAAATACAACTTGAGAAAATTTGATTAATTTTACATATTTTTTTTGTCGAACTCTCCGGTGCAGAGCAACAACCCTCAGGACAAATTAAAGACAATATACGTTACTGCGGACAGCAGAGAGACAGATGTCCTGCAGGGCTTCAAGTCGTGTTTCCACAAGCATGTTATCTTGCTGTTTTTAAACATATTTAAAGCAACAGTATGTAGAAATTGGCATTTTGTGCAATATGGGCCACCAAAGTTGTAATACAAATCCCTGTAACAGTCTGTGTGATGTAATGCAGGTGCTTACTACAAACAAAACTCATTACATCACAACAATGTGATGTGTTGAAACATGTGACACTGTGACCCGACCCGCTCACCGAGGTTACATAGTGCAGGAACAAGTGACAGAGACACCGTTCACCCTGTTACAAGACACTGAACCATCAACACGATTCTGAAGCTGTTATTTATTTTCTTTTAATAATAATAGTTTTGTGACCGAATGTGAAGTCACAGCTGCTTCTGCTGCTGCAATGTTGCTGTCTCCAGAATATAATTATGTTGTGAAGGGGCAGGACTGTGACCTTGCCTACTGAACTTCGTCCAAGCTGTAAAAAAAAGAGCTTATTTGTTGGCCACTTGGCAGATTATCGTCAGAGGTACACAACACACACACACACACACACACACACACACACACACACACACACACACAGGCACACACACAGGCACACACAGAGCTGAGTCACTGTCATATAATAACCTCTTTGTGAAGTTATAAAATGCTACAAAACACTGAAACGTCGCATGAAATAAGATTAGATTTAAATTAGGTAAAATGACAACAGGATTTTCAAGGAGAAGTGCAGATGAAACAACATATTCGAGCTTTTATAAAGGGTTAAATAAGTATTCTGAAAGTCTGAATGGTGAGAAAATTAATACTAGTTGAACGCTGACGTTACTATTCGAATGTGTAATTTGGTCGTAACCCCTTAAATATGCAAGGAGGCAGCACTACTGAGGGTAAAACTGTGTGTACACTAGTCAGAGACACGTGATTTTGTTACAGTCAGCCGAGTTTTTTGTTACTTTTTGGCGTTTTGCTGCTGGAACGTGTCGAGGTCAGACGTCTGACTTTGACTGGATCACAGCGTTAGTCTCGTTCAATGGTTTTATCCCCAAGAGGACGGCCATTTTGATTAATTGGTCCGTTTAACACTGCTCTCCATTGGGAGAAACCTTAGAAATTTTAACAACATCTATAGTGATGAACGTTATGTGAAGCAGAAGTAACACACGTCAGCTACATGCTACATGCGTGTCTCCGTAGCACAACTACAAATCAAGTTTTGTGGACTGTGTGGAATAATAAACACTAAATCCTGCACGGATGATAGAGTTATACACATTATGCTTTTGCAAACTATACAGATGATAAAAACTGATGATGACCCTGCTGTGATCCTCTGCAGGTACTGGCGTCGCAGGCTGGGCCTCGTGGTCCGTTACTCCAACTATGGAAGTTACCGCTTCTGTTATTCCAGCCGCGGGACGCCAGGGGGCGCCACGCCGACACTGCTGTTTCTGCACGGCTTCTCCGCTACCAAGGACATGTGGCTGCCTGTGGTCAAGGTAACACAGACACACAACTCTTCTCACACACACACTCTTAGGAATGTGAGATTATCTTTCTCAAACAAACTTTTCTGGAAGAAGAAAGAAGGTGAGATGGTCGGATGGAACGAGGGGCAGAAATGATGGATGAAGATACTATAAACCTGCCTCAGTGTTGAGAAGTGTGGACCACCTTTCATTTCAGTTGGGTGTGTTTGTTTTCTCCTCCAGTATCTCCCCAGAAACCAGCATGTGGTCTGTGTGGACATGCCGGGACACGAGGGGACGAGTCGCACCGGGGCAGAGGACTACAGCATCCAGGGCCAGGTCTGCCGAATCCACCAGGTCTGTACGAGTGACGGCATCGTGACGACATCTCTGCTTTTTGGCAACATTTTGGCCTCAAAAACATTGAATTTGGATGAGACCTGGTTAGAATTAGGTTTAGGTTGGGATAAGAGCTGTAGTGATGCAGATTGAGGGACCCTGTTGTAGTTGGAGACGGCATCAGCATCTCTGATGAAAAAACCAGCATGTCACAAATCTTTTGCCTTCTCTCGGTTAGTTTGACGACTTCGGTGTGATTTACAATCTTAATCTTGTGAAGTCTGTCCTTGGCGGCCTCTGCTCAGTCACCTTTGCACGCAGGTCAGGAATTTCTGCAAGCTAAGGCTTGGTTCTGGTTCAGTATCTGAGGTCAAGGTTCACCTTTGTTCAGCTGTGCCCTGCAGATTGACTGATCCCTGTGAGCCGTCCGGCCGTTAGTTTAGCTGTTTAGCCGTCACAAGTTACTTAAAAGAAAAGTTCTGGGAAACACACACATTCTTCTTCTTCCTGATAATGAGATGTTTAGGTTGGAGCTGGAGGCAGGACATGGTTAGCTTAGCTTCTGTATCTGTCACGTGTAGATGCTGACCTGATGGATAAACTGTTGTTCTCCTGAGAGATAATCAGTCAGATAACACATTTCTCTGTTTGTGTCTCTCCGTTCAGTTTGTGCAGAGTATCGGTCTGGACAAAAAACCCTTCCATGTGATCGGGACGTCGATGGGTGGGAACGTCGCGGGTGTGTACGCTGCCCATTACCCCGATTATCTGTGCAGTGCTACCTTGATTTGCCCGGCAGGTAAACACAGCAGACACCTGATAACTTTTCCTTGAGACTGTTGCAAGAAGCAGAACTACAGATGTGTCTTTGTCCTCCTCCCTGTCCTCCTCTCTGTCCTCCTCCCTGTCCTCCAGGTCTTGTTTATCCCACGGACTCTGAGTTCATCAGTCGTCTGAGGGAGTTGGAGAAGAATGACAAGCAGGAGGAGCCGATCCCTCTGATCCCCTCCACCATTAAGGAGCTGGAGGACATGTTGACGCTCTGCTGCTACACCCCCATCAACCTCCCCCGGCCGGTACAGAACCGCGCTACCTGCTCTAAAATCCAGATTAACACACTTTAAAGGCTTCACACAACTTCATGTACCGTACAGTACAAGAATATCAGTGCAACTACCTGTGCTTAACAAGTATTGTACAGCGAGTACTGTTACTGCAGTATTTGGGGAATACCCATTGACATTGTCTGTGTGTGTGTGTGTGTGTGTGTGTGTGTGTTGTCAGGCTATGCGGGGTCTCCTTGACAACAGGATCCCCAACAATGGTTTCTACAAAGAAGGTCAGTCTGCTCATATCGATCACCAACACTGCCTTACTTTTCTGTCTTTCTTTTAATTAATAAGAAAGATTAATTCCTGTTGATGATCCAAACTCAACACTTCCTCCATGCGAACTGTTGTCTTGATAAATACAGAATAATATACATTTGCACAGCACTAATTCAGTCAGTACACCTACAGGATCATGTCGCTCTCACCACTCCATCTTTTTTAACACCTAGACTGTTTCCATCGTACCGCTCTGTCAAGATGTTGAAGATGAAACTAAACACTTCCTGCACAGGTGTTTCACATTAAAAGCCCTTCAGCAGCTCAGAGACAAGTGTGTTCGCATGATACTGGGGATCCAAATAAAGAATAATGAAGTGTTGCGTTACATTGATAGCACCTGTTGTGTCTGTCGTTCAGTGTTCATGGAGATCGTCGGGGAGAAGTCTCGTCACTCGCTGCAGGAGAACTTGCATCTAATCACAGCACCTGTGCAGGTCATCTGGGGGCAGGAGGACCAGGTATGAAAGAAGCACAGCGATGCAGCGAAGGTTGTTAAAAAAAATATGTCAAGGAAAAAGGCATAACCGCACACCTCTTGATTATTCTATAAATTTTACTGTAATGAGGATAGAAATAGCCAAACAGCAGGTCATAGTCGATATAGGAGGTGCTACCAAAATCCACAAACTTGACAAGCTGCTGATAAACATGTCTACCGTCTCAGGTGGTGGACGTGTCGGGGGCGACGGTGCTGAAGTCGACGCTGCCAAATTGCCAGGTGGAGCTGCTGGAGAGCTGCGGTCACTCTGTGGCGCTGGAGCGGCCCAGGAAAGCTGCAAAGCTCATCATGGACTTCCTGTCTGTGGAGGAAGCCAACGGTGAAAATGCTAAGAAACATTCCTAAAGAAAAAGTTTTAACCGTGTGTTTAATGTTTCTACTTAATACGTCTACGATGCTGACCCCTGACCTCACGATGGACGATGAAGGCGAGGAGAATGAAGGTTATGATGAGGATGTAAACACTGAAGGTGATGATACAAAAGTTTTCTATGACAGTGTTGACATCTGTGAGAATTGAATGAATGCACAAAAATATCACAGACTGTCAGATATTGCTGAAGTGTTTACCTGTTTAGTCGCAGGTGGCTGTGGTCTCTTTTTTATGTTAATGTCGAACATTCTGCTTTGGGATTTTGCACATGTTGCCTCCATAAGAAACTGTATTTCGGTCTTTTGTTTTATGTGAAGTCTCCCGCTCTGAACCGACTGCATATTTAACCTCATAAAAACACATTCAGATTTGAAATTCAAGAAAGAAGGGTGTTGAGTACTGTAAGTGAGAAAGCTGTCACATTCATTTTACTGTTTGTTAAACGAGATGATTCCATAATTTCAGAGTGTCTTTGGATTATAAAAATAAATCTCCTGAAGAAAATGATTTCATTGAAAATTTATTGGAAACTTGTGCTGGTTTGTTTTGATGTAGTAATACGTCACCAGGCCGCTGGGGGGCGACACATCTCTACAGCTTTATCAACATCAAAGAGTAGATATTTGAATGAAGATGTACCACTCCACAGTAGAAACATTCAATCTTTTTAGGTTGAAAATTATTTGCTTTCATATACTGAAAAATAGTGAGAAATTTGGTGTATTTTTTTTTTTTTTATCATTCCTACCTTTTCATCTGCATGATTTTTTAAAGGATTAAAAAGAGACACAAACTCGATCGTGTCCTCAAAATGAAAAATTGTCAAATGCCACATTTTAGTTTGACTTCTGATTACTGTCTGTAGGAAAACATGTTTATTTCTGTGAATCTAATGTTGTCATCAATACAAATATTTCAAATTTAAAACTTCATGGCATAAATATACAAACTGGATCTACCTTTCGATGTCCGAAGATCTGACAGTATGACACATCTCACTATTTTACACCTCTTTGATATTAAACACGGCTGTGATGACTGCGCATGCGCAGACAGGTTGCGTACTCTGAAGTTTACATGGAGGCTGAGCTGTTCACAACACGCTGTCATCTCTTCACGTGGATGTAGCTGGTGAGTTAAATGTTTGACTCTTACTTTATAAGATATTCAACAATAACAAACACTAGTTCATTGAATGTTAGCTGTGTTTAGCCGTCAGTGTAGCAGCCGCGAGTTAGCATAGCTGAAGTTAGCCACCTAACTTAGCTAATGTTTGACCTCCTGTTAGCTGGTTTTACCTTCAGGTTGTGCAGCCGTGTAGCTAAACTGCAGAGTGTCTGACACTCACACGTGGAAATGTTAAGTCTGTCAGACATGTGGAGCCTGTAAGTAAAAAATAATTATTTATAAATTATAAATATTTTAAGTTCAACAGCTTAAGCCTGGTGGTTAGCTGCTATCTTGTTAGCTATGTTTACATACGTTGTTTGTGTCCACGAATACAATTTCACTTGTGTTTATAAAGAAAGATTTTGCTGTAAAAGTCTGACAGAGCTGTTTTTTTATTTATTGTTTTTGTCCTGTGACCTTCATATCAAAAATACTGTAGAGACGTATACCGATTTGTTATTGGAAGAAAGAAAACAGCAAGATTGTATTTATTTAGTATGTAGTCTTACCATGGTAAAATAAATAAATAATAACATATGTATATAAATACATATGTTATTGCAAAGATGACACTAGTGTACCAAAACAATAACCTTGCCAGGAAGTTATTAATTCTAAAGTACACCCAGCATCTCTTTCTGCATTATAATCTCTTTTATTGGGGGGCAAAAAAAGTTTTCATGTGTGCATATCAGGCAACATATTTGCAGATATTGATCTATCTGCTGTCGGCCAATATCAGCTGATAATATCAGCCAACTGATCCATCGGTCAGGTTCTAATAAATTGAGCTGAAGTCGGACGCATTGTGGAGGATTTGTGAACCATTTCCATTTGTTTTGTTGGGGGACTCTGGATTTAGCTACTCTTTTTAGGATAAATCACATTTTTTCTCTGTTTTTTGTTGTTCAGGATCTTTGAATGGGTTTGGTGTTCTGTACAAATTAATACATAGAAATCAATTTAGGCTCATGTGGATACATTCATTTACATCCTTTGTCTGGCTCGTGCTGATTTAATTCTGTTGTTTACAAAGTTTAATGAAATAATTACAATGCGAAAACCTCAAAACAACAGACCCACTATCAGGTTTGAACTACATAATACACTCACACACACACACACACACAGATACTTGTATGTGTACAAAATACAGACCCAACATTGTGTGGTTTGAAATCACGCTGAGTTTTCTTGATGTCTGTTTGACCTTCAGTGGTTTGTTTTCCAGTCAGCTGATCGACCTGCTGCTCTTCACCTGTTGGAGTCACTGATGCTTTAATAGAATGAGCCCCACAGACAAGAAGGACAAACCTGCAGTTTACCAACGGGTCGTGTTGAAGAACGCCTCGCCGTATCACTACATGAAGGTCTGCCTGTAAGTCACCGTGACATGTTTTTTGGGTGATAATTAATATACATTTTTTTATTAATGTGCATATAATTCACTATTATTTATTATTAAAACGTTTTCATAGTGATATTGTGGTTTGTATTCCTTAAAAGGTTATATAAATGTGTTGATAATACATGTCAATAGTAGTAACTAATAATAACTATAGATTCATCCCTCATAATATTTCTGTGTGTGTTTAGTGTGCTGGAAGATGAATCTACCAGACTGAGCGCAGTTGATTTGAAGCAGTTTATCATCTCAGGTCTGAAGAGTCTGTATGGAGAGGTGAGATCATCACCACAGTCAGCTGAACACAGTGTGATCTGCTCTGACGCTGGGACAAACAGAAACTTAATAATACCAGATATTCCTTTTTTTTTGTCTTATGTGATAGCTGACTTTCTATTTTTGAGTTCTGGAGTGTTGATCAGACAGATCGTGGTGACATCAGGAAATTTTAATGAGCGTTTACACTATTTTCTAACATTTTAGGTACGAAAAATGAATCGAAACATAGCCAGAAGATAATTCAATGATGAAAATTCTCATTAGTTGTCGCCCTCCAGTTCTTGTGATTGAGAAGTTCATGGTTTTGTTTGTCTGTTTGCAAGACATTTTTTCATACACTTGTATACGTTTTCTTCAGGTGGGAGCAGCGTTGACCTTTGACCTGTTGAAGTACGATGAAGACACCCTCACTGCTTTTCTGCGTGTTTACAGCAGGTGAGGTCAACACCAGCAGAATGGGAATAAATTTTAATTTGTCCCGGATTAGATTTTTAAAAAAATGTTTGTTGTTGTTTTCAGGGGTTTGGTGAAGCTGTGGAGCTCCTTGACTCTGCTGGGCTCCTACCAGAACCAGGCCTGTGCCTTCAGAGTGCTGCAGGTCAGCAGACTTCACTTCATCTCAGTGTCCAGAAATAATCTTTCTGTCAGTCTGACTGACTAAAGGCACTTTTCCACAGCAGGATAGTGCAATCTAATTTTACACAGTGTCCCAGCCTTTTTTGGAATCAGGATTGTAGATTCAGGACTTTAAAATGGAGTTCACTCTGGCAGGAGCTCGTATGGTTTGGATACAGTCTGGGGCGTGAATGTATATGTGGTAAATTGTATATTATTGCATGTATTGTGTTTATATTGAAGTGTTGAATCCGTAGAAGCTGTGAAAACAAACCTCCCTCTCAGACATTAAAGACTGTGTTATCTTTCTCTTATGTCAACTTCAGGTGTCTCCGTTCCTGCTTGCGCTGACAGGAAACAGTCGGGAGCTGCAGCTGGACTGAAGGAGTAGGAGGAGGATTGCTGTTTTCTTCAGGATGAGTTTCATGTGGAGCAGTATCGTTAATAACTCTCGGCTCTGCCTCTCGTCCGTCGCAGCAGCTCCGTCCTCCTGTCGGCTGCTTCACATCGGACAGCGAGCCTCCCTCACCAAAGCATTCTCCTCCCGGGACGTGGAGCTGTTCGCCGAGCTCACAGGTGACACCAACCCCCTCCACCTGGACCCGGCCTACGCAAAGACCACCTCCTTCGAGACACCCATCGTCCACGGCGTCCTCATCAACGGCCTGATCTCAGCCGTGCTCGGCACAAAGATGCCCGGCCGTGGCTGCGTCTTCTTGTACCAAGAGATACGCTTCCCTGCGCCGCTCTACATCGGCGAGGAGGTGCTGGCTGAAGCCGAGGTCCGCAAGATCAAGATGTCGTTCGCCTTCATTGCGGTGACATGCTCCGTCAAGGACAAAGTGGTGATGGAGGGGGAGGTGATGGTGATGATGCCTGAGGATCAGCAGCAGAGGGAGTGAGAGGAGGAGGACACACCGTGCTGCTCGGCGTGTGTCAGGTTAATTTGGTTGAAAAAGATTTTTCTGCACGATGGAATTTGCTCCACGATGCTGTTATTTTTGTTTTTTATTGATCATGTACTTGAATCCTGGCAACAAGAAGTGCAACTGGACAGAGTGTTTACCACAGAGACATGTCAGTCGTTGAGGATTTATTTTTGTAGCGTGTTTAATTTGTAAGATCTGCCCTGTATTTTGTTTAATGTGTGGAATAAAAACGCTAAACAACAATTCTTTTTTTCAAACAATTGTCAATTAATCTGCCGATTATTTTCTCGATTAATCGATTAGTTGTTTGGTCTATGAAATGTCAGAAAATGGTGAAAAATGTTAATCAGTATTTCCAAAGCCCAAGACAACATCCTCAAATGTCTTGTTTTGGCCACAATCCAAACTTACTCAGTTTACGGTTATTTAAAAAACACATTTATTTTTTTACTTTTTACTTATATAGTATTTGTTTTTGTTGATGCTTCTCTATTTTTGCCACCCTCTTTGCTGCTGTAATAATGGTAATTTCCCCATTGATGGACTAATAAAGGATTATCTCGTTACCTTAAAGGGGTTAAGAAACCAGGAAATCAGATTTATTTAGATTAATTCAGCTGAATTGATTATGAACAAAGTTGCTGATTAATTTAATAGTTGACAACTAATCAATTAATTGCAATTGCAGCTCTAGTGTTTATCAGTATCTGTGTGGCCACCTGTAGTCTAACACACCTGGTTATTCAAATGTTGGCCTTGGATGGTGAAATCATAATCAGGAGAGCACCTGTGGTTGAAAAGTGTCAGCATTACAGTGTGAATCAGGAGCATGTTATTTATTTTTTTATTCACTTTATTCATTCTTTATTTTAGCCTCGCAAACATGTTTGTTTTAGTTGTCATTATAAGCTCTTATAGTCTGTGTATTTATTTAGCTAAAGTGTTTATTTTATCCTAAGTATTTTCCCCCATTAATCTTCTTTGGCAGTTCCTCTTCCGGACCACCAGGTGGCGGTGACGCGCACCTCACGTGGTTTTCCATCCTCCAATTACGATGACAGAGCAGCCTGGTGACGTCAGAGCGGAGCAGCACTTCCTGGTTACGGTAAAAGCTAAAAGCTAGCAGCTATTTCGCTTCCTCGGGGTTTGTTGGTGTTCCTCCTCCTCCTCCTGCTCCTCCTCCTGCTCCTCCGGCGGGGTTCCTCCTCGGTGTCTTCCCCGCGGCTTCAGTCGGTGACAGACGGGACACTCGGATCAGACTTTCCCCGGTTAATCCTCCGGGATGTCTTTCCTGGAGAAGAAGCCGTCCCCCGGCAGGCTGCTGCTGGACGACACCGTGCCCCTGACGGCGGTGATCGAAGCGAGCCAGAACCTGCAGTCCCACACGGTGAGTGTTGTGCTGGAAGTCAGCGTCGCTTCACCCGCTAACAGCCTGAAGATTTACCGGCCAAACATCCATCTGTGAGCCGCCACAGACGCACCGACACGTCGCTGGTGGTGTGTTTTTTAAAATTAGATGGTTTTTTTTAAGGGGGCGTTTGGGGTCGATCGCTGCGTCACTAGTTCCATTATCGGACACAGATGTAGACGCTTCATTTTGTCTCCTTTTTTCTGTAAATTGTGTGTGTATCGCTCACAAACCGGTCAATTATAAAGGCACGACAGACAGGCAGACAGTCAGTGTTTTTTTTGTGATGTGATGCAACCGTGGCTCCGTGGCGGGCGGGCGGCTCACTGGGTCGGATCTGAAGCGCTGTCACTGATTTCCTGGAGGTTTTCTCCCATGGTTTTCCTGCATACACACCCCTCCACCAGATACCTGTCATAAAACACGTAGTTTTATTATTCGCGCCTGTCGTCAGCTCTCTGGTAACACTGTTTTAAGACCATGAGACGGGCATAAATGATGAGATGTCATTAAAATAGTGACTGCATTTTTTTTAAAATTATCTATGCCGAATTGAAGAGAGACTAGTTCTGTGATTATAATTATGAAAAGTACCGTGAAAAAAATATCACGCGTCTGCTGTAGTGCACGGAAACGTTAAATAGTACGATTTTCTTACGGAGTTTGGTGTGGCAACTCTCCCAACATTAAAAACTCAAGTGTCGGGGGCAAAGTTTGGTTTTTAGCGTTGCTTTCTAGTAAAATGTGAACTTTGAACGCGTGTGTAAGTTTAGAAAGCGGCGCTTCAACAATGTGCCTGATAGAGCAGGATATCCGCCGTGTGTCCGATAATGGGCGCACATCTCGTGGGTTTGTTGTTGACAGTCCGGCTGAGATCAGCTGAGCCAGTTAGCTTAGCATGCTAATCTCAGCTATCACGTTGATGATGTTGCTGCTGTAAAACAGAGCCATAAAGACGCAGCAGAGACTTGCTGATGACTGATGGTTTATATATTTACATGTCTGTGTTTTTAGTCCTTGTAGAGTTAGTTAGTGTAAAAATAGTGTAAAATCAACCCAAACAGCAGCTTTCCTGGAAGTCAGAACAGAATTATTGCAGATTTGCCTCATGCAAAATCTGTCAGATGACTTTCCAGAGTTTCTCAACATGTAAGCAGCTCTGAAATGACTGTGACACTGTGAGGACGGGCCTCCACAGGACAAAGTTGACATCTGTTTCAGGCTTCTCGCCAAGGACAAGTTATTTACCACCAGTAACCAATTACAAATCACTGACTAGAAGGAAAGAAAGTCCACAGATGGCATTTCTCTGTGTGTTTCCCTCCGTTTGCTGTAACATATAGTAAACAAAATGCACTGTTTATACAGGCAGTGGCAAAATTATTATTAATTACACCAAAATTTCCAATTCAAAGTCACGCCACCATTTGACATTTCTAGCAACACACATTTAAAAAAAAAAAAGATTTAAAATAATCCAGGACTGAATAATAACCTTTTTACTCCATCTGTCTGAATGTGGATGGAAAGAAAAACTCAAAAAGATAAAATATCATCAACAGTTCAACAGGAACGCATTGATTTAGTCTTTATTCTCCAAATATTGATACTCCAACTCAGCGCTCTTATTTTCCCACGCTTTAAATCTGCGCAGCTCACACGGTGTGGAGCTCATTAAGATCATTTCTATGTTAAGTAACATGAGGCCGGAGATTACTGTGGCACCAAACACTGAGTCAGCAGCTCGCCACGACTGAATGAATGCAGCAGAAACTCTCAATTACATGTCACTGGGTTAGGGCTGGGGGTTAACTGTATTTAATGTGGATTGCCTGATCTGCTTAGTAAGGTTGCTACTGGTGAAGTTATCAATCCAGCGTAATGCTGCGTTTATATCGTTAAATCCCTGTTATTCACGGCTTCAGTGAGCCCAAAAGCAGTGCAGGTTAAAGGTCATAAGCTTGACAGATTCAAGTCAAGTGGAGAGCTGTGAGAATGAAGGCAACGTGGACTACAAGGCAATTATAAGTTCTTTACATAAGACTTTAAAAAGCTGTCAGAAAATGTCACATTGAACTTTTAGACGTCAAAGATCACAGCTAAAAAGAGAGGGTGGACTCCACGCAGGCTGTCGTTTCTGATTCATTAATCGTTTTTTAAAATAACTTTGTCGGGAAGACTGATGAAAGAGATCTTTAATGAGAGAGTGTCGTGAGCCACAGCAGCTGGACAGGAAGTGAAGTCAGCTGTTTACATCCTCCTGGCTATTTGTGTAGCCGCTCAGCACACATGAATGAATGAATGCAGGATTACATCAGAAACCAAAGTCTGTAGCAGGAATTAGACTGTAAGAGGACTGAGAGGATTAGATCATAGAAAAACTCCATGTTGACACTGTGCTTCTTGTTTTCATAATTTTGTCCATCGACGCTGCCGCCCCGTCGCAGAGATCTGTAAATGACACGATCCACAGATCCTCGACTCAACAGTGTCCCCTGAACCATTTATTTAGAAATGAAAGAGAAAGTGAACTCTGAAATGTGAAATGCGATCTCTTCTGGCTCGGCGTGGCCTCTCCCCTGGCACCACAACAAACCATTCATTATCCATAACTTCCTCATCCTTTGCAGGGTTGTGGGACCACTCTCAGGACAAAGTTAGATGTTTTTAATTTATGGAGATTAATTTAAAAGGAAAGAAAATCATGACATTTTAAGAATGAAGTCACAAGAAAAGTAATCACCAAATTACACTCTTCAACTAATATGACGACATAATTCAATTAAAAGTTTTTATTGTAAAAGTCGCACTTAATCTTTGCAACTTTTTAAGTGAAATGACAATCTGATATTCATAATATTTATTGATATTAATATCTTCTGTGTATTTTTATGACTATTTTACAACTTATGAATGAACTATGAATTCATAAACCTACTCTGAGTGTTGTCAGTGATTTCACTGTCTTTTATTCTTATAAAACCTGGTTTATTTGCATTTAATTAGGATATTTTCCCCCAAAATTTGATTTTTTTTAAATTCTAAAATAACTTATTTACTATATTACGACATTTTTCACTCAAAATTAACCCAATAATGTCGTAACGATGCATATTTTTGCTCACAGCTGGCTGACTGTCGGACTCATGCAGTGACTGCTGTCTAAACCTTAAAGGATCATTTCACCTTTTTTCACTTCAGCTCTCCCCCCCCCCCCCCCCCCCCCCCCCCCCATCGTAATGTTTTAACTATTCATGATAATTACTATAAGTCATTTTCCTTTTATTTATATAGAAAAAACAGTATAATGATGATTGTGTTCTCTCTTTTCTCTCAGGAATATATCGTCCGAGTCCAGAGGGGCGTGTCTTCAGAGAATAGCTGGCAGGTAAATGCACCAATCATAACCTCGGGTGGTCAGGTGGGCGACCAATTAGAATTCACCTGACAACTCTGCAAAGCCAATGAGTCAGATTGTTTGGCAAAAATACCGACCAACGAAAATGTCCGCACCAGATCATTGGACAAATGAGAATGTGTTAGGAGACGAGCTGACCAATCACAGCCATTTTGTCTGTAACCAATAGGTGTGTTTGTGTGTGTTGCAGGTGATTCGACGTTACAGTGACTTCGATGTTCTCAACAGCAGCCTGATGGTGAGTCCCACATCGATCACTCTCAGTGTTTAACGCTGCATTCACGTGCTCCTCGATTGGTCCCATGTCCCGAGTTGGAAAGTCGTTTTTCTGACTTTGTTGTGTTCACGTGCGTCATGTTGGATTACGGGAACATGGACGCCTAAAAGAAGTTTTTTCCAGTACTTGAGTAACAAGGAAAGGAAACGATACAATGACCATGCAACACACGACCCAATGTTTAATTTCTTCTGCCATGTTTCAGCGTCATATGATGTCAACTCAGCAGCTTGTGTACCTACATCTCAGACTTTACAAGTTGTTGTTCAGACTTGAGAGGGCATTCACCTGAAAAACATTGTTCTTATAATTCTGACGGCACATGAACGCACCATGAGACATTCTGATGGACAGCAGAGAAATGTATTGTGTCTGACATAAAGTCAAGCTGCTCGTCTGCTGCTGAAGGAGGAAACTACAAACTTTTCACAGACACATTTTCAGCTCTCGGTGTTTGATACAGTGAAGAGAGAGAGCTCGTCATGATGACTCAGCCCTGTAGATTAAACAACTAGTGTCCGTGGGCGGTCAGAACATTGTGTATACAACCACAGTTGGGTGTACATACATACTCTTTTCTACAATGTACAACATATTTTGGTTACATTGACAAGTCTTTCTGTACACACACACACACACACACAGAGACTCACTGTCACACACACACCAGCCTCGTCTTAGCCAATCTCCTTCCTGTTTGGGTAATCTCTGTGGCAGGTCGTTACAACATGCTCGATCTTTGCTGTTGTGTCATTGATTTCCCAGAAGCCCCTGCCAGTGCTGTTAGAGGGCAGTTTGATGAGTGTTGGTTTTAGAATTGATTTTACGGGTGCACTGCAGCACTCTTCAGGAGAATCTGTGCAAAAAGCTGCAGTTTGCTCACTCTGCACCGCTCTTGCTGATGACATGGGGCTCGTTTTATGATAATTGTTTAGCCATGTGGCTCTAGGAAACACATCTTCCATCTGTAATTAATCTGTAATCAGTGGAGCTGCACTGCACCGCACTGAAGTGGATCTGACTTTGGGATGTATGGTCAGATTTTACTGGTTGTGACTCGTCTTATGGTCAGGTCACATTCTTGGATAACAGGAAGTTAGCAGTTTTTCTGCTGACGTTTCGCCTGCTCGTTTCCTTCTGGGGTCTCGCACTGACCCCAACCTCCAGTCAGCCCCTGATCTTCAGTCAACATACAGCAACACTGTCAGAAACCTGACGTTCATCTTAAAATACGTGGTTGCAACATTTAGAAAAGGGCAACATTTGATAAAAAACACATTTAATGGTAATAAAACAAACAAACACGCAGCATGTGTCAACGGCTCTCTCTTCCTCGCTGTCCCTCCAGGTGTGTGGCATCACTCTCCCTCTTCCACCCAAGAAGCTAATTGGAAACATGGACAGGGAGTTCATCGCAGAGAGGCAGAGAGGACTGCAGACCTATCTGGACTCAATTACCCAGCACCCCTTGCTTTGCAGTTCATTGTATGTGAAGAAGTTTCTGGACCCCAACAACTACTCTGCCAACTACACAGGTGTGTCCCCTCGTCCTCACTGAGAGATTATTTTGTATTATTCAGAGGTGAAGGAGGACATCAGCAGGCAAAGACGGTGTTTCCACTTGAGTTATCGCTGTCCTTTCTTTAAAAAAATAGACATTATCTAACTTGTAAGCTCATTAAAGTGTACTCTGTCTCTCTGTCTGTCTCTCGTTGCCTGTCCTCCTCAGAGATCGCCCTGCAGCAGGTCTCCATGTTCTTCAGGTCCGACCCCAAGTGGGAGGTCCTGGAGCCTCTCAGAGACATGGGTAAGACTCCGGGTCGACCCGAACCTGAAATGTTTAACGTTTACTTTGTTTTTTTTTATTGTATTTTTTACTGTATATTCTTTATCAGGGCTGCAACTTGCGATTATTATTTAGATTATCGATTAATCTGCCTATAATTTCCTTGATTATTTCGATAAGTCAACAAACTTGTAGTTTAGTGACAAATGTCTGTCACAATTTCTTAAAAAGCCTGAGATGATATCGTCAAACTGCTCAAACTATCCAATGATGTGGAAAAAGAAGTGAATCCTCACATTTTAGAAGCCTAATTGTTTCATCTCTCCTCATTATATTCATTCAAACACGCTGTTTACTCTCTGACTTTGGTGAATTAAATCATTAAAAAGAAACCAGGCTGTTGTTTGGACGAAACAAGATTCATTTGAATGGTAATGTCTGTTCCAGTCACTCAGAGTAAGACCTCAGCCTGAGTATTGTTTTTTAAGCAAATGATTAGAAGAAATGTAAACACGGTGATTAGCAACCATTGTTTTCAACTCTCCATTCAAGATGAGCTGTGAGACGACGTGTTGTTGTGAAACCTGCATCTACTCAGTCAAACATTTAATCAAGCTGCCGTCGTCACTGAGACGACACGATGATCTGATGAGGCTCATAATCAAGAAAAGAGAAAATAAATAAAATAAGACCTGAAATAACCCCACAGAAAAGCTTCACACCAACGTTTAAAGCAAGACGATTAACTCGCTTCTGAACATTCGCTACCACAAGCTACTGATCGTATCAGACATTTTATTGCTTATCAGCTCTTCCCTTTGTAAGAGGAAGGATGTGTTTCCTCTTATCTCAAAAGGTACATTGTGTCGCTCTAAAGCAATAAACAGAAGTATTTTAAATAAATGTCAGATGCTTTCTTTTTTAATTCTTATAGACAGAGTCAGAAATGAACACGGAGATAAATGAATTGACGTGATGTTTGTGTTTCAGGCTGGAGGATCAGGAAGAAATATTTTCTAATCAAAAACAAAGAGCTGCCCAAGGAGCGGTACCTGCTGAGCTGGGTGAGAACAACAGAGATCACGTGACACTCAAGTTCTTCTTATTGACTTCAAACAAGCTTTCAATGCAAAATATAATGTGCCGTGATTAGATCATAAGAAATGTTTTGAGAAAATGCAGCTTATAAGTTTGTAAGAGTGTTTTTTTTCTTCTCATTTCTGTTGGTGAGGGTTTGTTGAAAACAGACTTGAAGGAATTCATTGTTTTACCTTGACCTGCACTTAAAGATTAAGTTTGATTAATAATTGTGCAACAATTGTTTTTTTTTCCTTTTTTTCTAGTTATTAAAATGTCTAATCCCTCGTGTGTGATTGTGTGTGTGTGTGTGTAGGTGGACCTGGGTCCTGATAAATTCCTGTCAGACAAAGACCTGCAGTCAGCCATGAAGCTGCTGACTAGCCTCTCTGTACGTACACGCTGCTGCTATCTGTGTGTGTGTGTGTGTGTGTGTGTGTGTGTCTGTGTGCCTGTGTGTCTGTGTGTGTGTGTGTCCCACTTTTAGCATCTGTTTTATCAAGTGAAACAATTATTGTGCCACACAATCTTATCATTTCTGTTTAAAATAGCATTTTTAAACACAATAGAGTAAATCACAGTAACTGTCATAGCAGAGTAGTGTTGACTGTCAGCTCAGTGTTTTCCTCTTCCTCCTCTCCAGACTCCATATCTCTGTCCACTGCTGTTCTCCAGCACCGGTGAGTCTTCAGCTCTGCTCATCCGACCGTTCAGTGAGAGAGGCTCTCTGAGAGACCACATCTGTAAGGTAAACAGTGTGTGTGTGTGTGTGTGTGTGTGTGTGTGTGTGTGTGTGTGTGTGTGTGTGTGTGTGTGTGTGTGTGTGTGTGTGTGTGTGTGTGTGTGTGTGTGTGTGTGTGTGTGTGTGTAAAGACAACAATACGCTTCAACCAAAGTGCTTGTTGGATGGCTGAACAGCACCTGACTCCTCATCATCCTCCCTCCAGGTGAAGCCCAGAGAGAGTTACCTGAAGAAGTACTGTAACCCAAAGAAGAGCCAGGGCCTCGAACTGCAGCAGATCAAACAGTACGGCCGTCAGATCCTGGAGGTATACGCACACGCACACACACACGCATACACACACACGCATACACACACACGCATACACACACACACACACACACACACACACACACACACTGTTACTCGTCACTAGAGCAGTCTGGCTGTGTGTGTGTGCGTGCGCAGGGCCTGAAGCTCCTCCATGACGGCGGCGTATTTTTCGGTCACCTGCATGCGTCCAACGTAATCGTGGATGACGGCGTGTGCCGACTGATGGACGTAGAGAACGGCATGCTGGGAGTCCCCTCAGCGCTGCGACCCGCCTTCACACAGCTCAGGAAGATCAACGTACTTTTATTTCTTTTTCTTTTCTTTTATATGTGCGTTGTCTTGAATATCTAGATTACAAAAAAGAAAGATGATTTATTCACCTGAGTGTGTTTGTGTTTGTGTCTGCAGTCCACAGAGAGCATCGACGTCTTCTGCTTCGGACATTTACTGTACGAGATGACGTACGGCCGTCCGCCAGACAGCGTCCCCATCGATCAATACCCTGCTGTCCCCTACACGACTGTGGGTCAGTATATTTATACACACACACACACACACACAGATTAACATAATATACACACAGGTGCTTTCATGTGGCTTCTTTGTACCTCAGGATGTTTTGACATCTTGACCTGAAACATAAAATTTTCTGAAATGTCCTAAAACAACTTTTCTCAAACTATAGAGCTCCCTCTGGTGGTACGCTTAGGAGTCCCAGAAATGTTTTTTGAAAATGAAATAAGTTCATTTGAAAAAACTACAGTATAATTCTGTCAAAATGCAGAAATTTGAATTAGAATATGTAAACTGAAAATGTAATTATTGTTTTTCCTGCGTGAGTTTAGCGCTTATTTAAGATGAAAGGTCCAAAAACGGCTTCAAACGGGACGTGTAGGGACGGAAGTGCAGAGCAGGAGGAGAATATTTTGAGCTTGACAACATGAGCCAACTCGCTAATGGCTACTTAAACAGCGACTGAGTGGAGTAAACCTACGTGACTGTATTTAACGTCAGTCATAATGGTGGGACTTGGAGAGCCTTATATTTTCTGAGGTGGTACGCGGTGTAAAAGGTGGCTGCGTCTGTCTGTTTATGTGATATTTATCTATTTGTGTGTCTGTGTGTGTGTGTTCAGTGTCAGTGCTGCAGTCCATCCTGTCCACAGAAGCCTGTAAGAGCGGGATGCCAACAGTATCGGAGCTCATACAGACACCGTGAGTTCACCTGTTTCAGACAGATTTTCGTTACACAGTACGTTGTTTGTGGAGCTTGATTCAAAACGACATTTTAAATAGACTGACTGAAACTGAAAATGAAAATGCCCCCTTTTCTCTCCATTTGTGGTCTTACATCCTCAATTTTCTCATATTACAAGTTCCGTTTTTGCCAAAATTTTCTAAACTGTCATTCATTTAACGTTCGATCAATAGACACTTGTCCCGGTGGTTTAGTGTTGAGGCACTCCTTAAAGCTGAAAGTCAACAGAAACCTCAGTATCGTACGTCTTTACAAGAACAGTTACCAGTTTTTTATTTAATTTCATTGAATATAAACAAATGTCTTGAATATGAAACAGGAAGCAGAGCTTAATCTTTTTTTGTCATCTGAGTCACAGTTTGTGTTTTGCAGGCTGTTCAGTGACGTCCATCTCCAACACTCAGAAAAACTCCAGATCAAGGTGAGAGGCTCGGTTTGAGAGTTTGTTCATGCATTGATAGGGTTTGCTTGAGAATAGTTACTCTGATTAATACAAAAACATACAAATTAAAACACTTATCTGACTCCCTCTCCACTCCTGCAGGTTCCCAGCAGGCTAAAAGAGGCACTGAAGACGGCAAAGGAGAGTCTGGAGAGGAGGCTGCACGAGGAGCAGAGAGTGGTGCGTCACTACTCTCATTTCACATCCTTCTCTGTTTTTTTATCACTGAGCTGCTCAGCTGGAGACATTTAGGAGGTCATGTGCCTTCCTCAGGGCTACATCAACAATCCACAAATCTCTATACTTCAAATCAGTGACCTTCTAGGTGAGCTGGACACGAGGCTTGCTTCACAGAGGAATTTTAGCTGCTTCTTGCGGCTGTGGAAAATCCTTACCACATAGTTTCCCACAACCTTTACATGTTGCAAACACAAGCGCTCTGTGCTGACATAAATGTGGAATATTTCAAGCTGTTCTTCCCGTAATGGTCACTGGGTAAAGACTCCAGGAACAGGCAGGAGTGAAAGTGAGAGCAATTTAACCCTCAGCAGCTACTCGCATGACAAATCACATGAGATTATTACCTCAGTGAGCAGTTTTCGAATGAGTTTATGGCCTCAGTTTCTTGTTTCAAGTCTTCTTCAATACAGCGTTCTGTTCATTTTGTAAATTATGGTCCCATTTAGACAAAAATAGACGACAAAGCGGGGTATGCTTTTGTGCGTGGCTACCATTGTGATTGACAAGTCGCTATTACGGTGTGTCCTCGGATCCAGTCACGACATCCTCCCCAGCTCAACCCTCCAGTCCAAATATATTCACTTCTGGCTCCTGAAAACCAGGATGACAACGGGCGTAATGCTGTAATTCCAAACTTGAGGCTTCAAAATGGTAGTCCACAAGCCAATAGGGTGACATCACGTGGGTTTACCAGGTTTCACCTGCTGAAATGTACTCCCACGCCGAGGCAAAGTTTGCGTAATGCGGCATAGAAACTTGTAAACATGGAGTTTGCTCTTTGTATAGAGGATAAAGTCGTGTTTTAATGTTTGATTGAAGCTCCACCAGCACAGGAGGCTGACCAGAGCTCAGTCCCACCACGGCTCAGAGGAGGAGAAGAAGAGGAGGAAGATTCTGGCGAGGAAGGTAGGAAAGAGTCTCCCACACACAGCAATACAAATAAACCTCACGACATCTGAATATCAAGATAACGTGTTGACTGATTGCTGGTCAGTTTTGCAATAAAACAGATTATTTTAAAGGCATTCAACAACTTCAGATCAAAATAAACATTATCAGTACCTGTGTGACTAAGACTCATGGGTTGTTTTGTCTTTTTTAGAAAGACAAGGCAGATTTGTTAACTCTGTACCGTGAAATGAAATGTGTTTAATGCACATGTCCGCTTGAGATTAATACAACAAAGGCTAGTGTGTGAAGGGCGGCAGGCTTCTCTACAAGATTACTAGAAGTCGTACATGTAGCTGCATGTTAGCTATAGTGAAGTAACAACACAGTGAAGTCCAAAACAGTGTCGTGTTTTTGTCCTTGCAGAAGTCCAGACAGTCGGCGTATGAAAATGAAGAAGACGTCTCCGTCAGAAACAACAATAACTCTGGTGGGTCGCTGCTGTCGCTCACCTCCACAAACACTTACACTCTTCAGTTATTTAGTTAGCATGATAGCAATCCTTACTAACAAGCTAAAGCTAATTAAATGGCCAGTTAGCCTGGTGGGTATTGTTTTGGTTACCGGAGGAGTTCATGTTGTTGGTGTTTTATTGAGCTAGTCTAAAATATACAGTAGGTCCATAGATGGAGCATGCACGTTAGAGCCGAGCGACTAACTTCCGGTTTAGTCCTCAGCTAACTTTAATCAAGATAAAAGTATTTAATCATGTAGCTGTTCTTGACTTTCCAGATTTGATCGCACCGAATGGATCAAATTCTGGTGTTGTGACGCAAAAAAGAAACTGACACCAACATTGTTTGCATCCATGTTTGCTAGCTTGCTAGTTTTCTTCACTGCGTCTGTTGGCGCGTTGCTGTCGTCATCAGGATTGGATAAACTTTTGCTCCGACAGCAGGATTAATGTTTAGTTTTCTGTCTGTCTTCAGGTTCTGGAGCCAGTTCTCCTCCCACATGCCCCTCCTCCCCCACTCCCCCATCCACCACAGGTATGGCTCTCTGTCTGTCTGTCTGTCCGTCTGTCTGTCTGTCTGTCCTCTCATCTGTCTGTCCGTCTCTCAGTTTGGGACATTATTGGACAGACCGTTTAGCTCCCCCTTGTGGTGAGAAGTGTGTCTCGGCACGTTGCCCAGATCAATAACAGCATCTTTATCTTTAACTCTGAATTTCTGCCCTCACTTGTCATCTGAAATTTGCTTGTGTGATTATGAAGACTAATTATTTAACTTGACCTGTCTGTCTCTGTCTCTGTCTCTGTCTCTGTCTCTGTCTGTCTCTTCACCTCCTCTCTGGTCATGTGATTTTAACTGGTTTTCAGACAGGTATCTGTCTCTGTGACAGCAGTGTGTCTTATTCACGTTGTCGTGTCTTTAGCTAGCTGGACGCAGGATGGGAAACACTGATGTTTGATTTTATATTTTAAAGTATACGTCTGGTGATACTCCTGAGAAAAATACAGAATATCACCAGACTGACAGGAATGCAGCATCAGTTTCCCACCCTGATATTAGGGCATTGTTAGTGTCTCCTCCTCTCCTCCTCTCCTCCTCTCCTCTCTCCTCTCTCCTCGTCTCCTCTCCTCTCCTCTCCTCCTCTCCTCTCCTCTATCCTCTCTCCTCGTCTCCTCCTCCTCCTCCTCTCCTCTTTGTCCCGGTGATACTGTGTGTAAATGCTGATTGGTCCACTGAACAGATAACTGTCATCTCCCTCTCTCTCTTCTTCCTGTGCTGTCTCCACCATAGAGCATGCTCCATTCTGACCGTGTCGTTGGGTAAAGTAAAATGTCGATTTATAATGTCGATGATGATGATGATGAAGGTCTCTGGCGGTTTTTAAAGCTGTCGTACACCCTCGTTTCCCGGCAAGCTCCTGGTCACAGCGACCGGCCACATGCTTACGATCAAGTAATGAAAAATAAACTGACTTGGAAAATTGATGGCGTGAGATCACAAGCCTGATTAGAGCTTCCCCTAAACTAATATGCCCAAAAATCCTTCGTCTTTATGTCTCTAGTTTAACTCTGAGTGATTTATAGACAATGAAATGTGTTGAAACTTGCGTAAGAATAATTTGTCAGTAATGAAACACAAAACATTAAAAACATCGCCTCACCGATACAGGACTTCTGTGGCTGATACTGATATCGGTATTTGGGAATTTAAACTTATTTTGTAGTCAGTTACTGAATACAAATTACACAGCAATTTTTTAATTAGTAGAGCCCGATCGATACATTCGTTGGCCGATATTATCAACAGATACAATATATCGTAATAGCGTATATGTTGTGCGATCTGCACTGATGTGAAACTTTTGTTTTGTAGACATAAAATTGCATTAAAGATGCTCAGTTGATTCATGATTATTAAATTAAAAAGAGAAGTTTACTCTAACGGTGCCGTGATGTCATTGTTCAAACTTTATTATTAAACTATAACATATTCTGTCTCTGTTACTAGAAGGTACTGAGTGAGACCTTTGACAGTATAGAAACAAGAAAATAAACTTGTCAGTGCTCTCTGGTGGACAAACTACATCATGGTGTCTTTCCTCATTCTACCATCTTAACATCATAGTGCATATTAAGAACATGATGCCCAACATTGTTTGAGGACGGTTAAGCAGAACTGAGTCGGTGTGAAGATGCCTGACGAGCTCTGAAGTGAAGAAGCTTCCTCTCTGAATCAATCAGTCTCTGCTCGCCTGGAACGGGGTGTACGCACATCTTTATAAAAACCTCACAATCTGCAATGACGTCCAAACCTCACAGACAGTCCAACTGATTCAGACCCGCTGTTCTCATTGGAGATTGTGATCTGTCACTTCTGTCTGTCTGCTCGGTCAGTCGGTTACAGCATGTCTGTTCCTGTTTGTTTCGTCTGCTTGTGTGTCTGTTTTTTGGGACGGGTGTCACGGTGAAGACACTGATTATTACTCTTATCCTCCACGTTTATCCTTGTGGGAATATCGGTTTCTTTGTCACCCGTAGATTTTCCTCCCAGTCTTATGGAGCTGCTCTACAGCTGACCAAACCCTTCAGTCAATATCCAGTTATTAGTCTGTCCACAGTGATCTGAACCAGCCAGATCACACTCGTTTGCACTCGGTGTGGTGTCTTTACACTGCCAGGTTTAATATCAACTGCAAATATTTTATAATTGACATCACTGATGATGATTTTGGAGATCTGGGCCCATATTTATCAGCTCTGTCCGAGTAGAAAATCAGTCCTAACTGGCCAGTGAGGCTTTTTTTGTTCTTCTTCTTTTAGGACTAAGAGTAAAATCATTTGGTTAACTTTCTTACCCAAGGAAAAGACTATTTCCACTGATATTAGGAGCCACTAGCAGAGGATGAGAGATGCTCATTATGACAATAATAAAATAATTTTGAAAAAAAATGAGAAAAGCAACATCTCGCTTTGACAGCAGGGGAAATATTGTAGTTTTTTCAGGTTTTTTTTTAGGTGAATCTGGAGATGTAGTGTCAGCATGTGATCGCAGATCTGAGCACAGATTTCACATCTGATTGTGAAATGCTGCCACAGCTGTGCTCTGATCTGATCACTGAGGTCTCACTGAAGGTGTGACTGTGGACGAAGAGTCACAGTCAAAACACTGAAGGTCACTGTGGCTGCTTAATGTAATGAAAGTTTGTTCCACATCCATCCTGGAGATAATCTGTCCCCGCTGCAGACTTCAGTGGTTCTGGTCATTGTTGAAAATGTCTAATGTGGTCACCACATCCAATAGAAAACATCATCTTCAAACATGTTAGTTATCTCTGCAGTGACAAGTTTCCTCCAGGTTTGGTGACCATCTGTCAGACTGACGGATGTCCTTTCATTACGCTGCAGAAGCTTCACTGTGCAGTCAGACAGAACGTGGAGTCTGCGGACTCCAGTCGCAGCTTTTGACCTCTGCTTTACCTTCATGTTGGAGCTTCACAACATTTTTTATTTCTCTGCCTGCAATCGCTGGGTTACCGGGTTCAGTTTGGGATGCAAAATGGCACAGTTGAATACAGAGATGAACCAGGTTTAGGTTCAATTCACCATCAGTTATCTCTGTAGCCGAAGCAGCAGCTCATTCAGTCCAGGACACAACACCTTTATGAGGGAATCTGTCACGATCACTATTTTTATTGGACGATATCTTGTCCCAGAGATAATTGTGATAAATGATATTGTCGTTTTAAGACCATTTTACCCCACTAATCTAATGATATTATCACAGCATAATGTTGCAAAAACAAGGAGAGATGAACTTTTAAATCTTAGGAGTATTCAGACGTTGGAATTGTAATATGAAACAAATGTTAAAATATCTATATATATGTTAAATAAAGCTCTGATAGAGATAAATAAAACCACAAAGCTAAAACAATAAATTAAAAGGACAATATCAACGTCGGCAAACATAATCCAGGTCATGTACATATATCAATAAATTGATAAGATATGTACGATTGCTTCATGATTTAATTATTGTGACAGGGCGCTGCTGGTAGAATTTGAAGCTCTCTGATTGGCTAATTCTGTTGCCGGGCAGCTGTTGGTGAGGTGAATTCAGAGGTTGAGCCTCGTTAGATAAAATAAAATATATTGTTTGGATTTCGGATCAGTTTGATCTGAATATTCTTGAACTCTGATTTCATTCCTTCTCCTTAGCAACAGCTGCCGAGGCTCATGGGTACTGTAGTTTTCAGAGGTACTACACATACAAAATAAACAGAGGAAACACTTTAAATGTATTTACTGTAGGAACCAACGTGTGTCGGTTCAAGACATTGAAGTTGGAAGTTGGAAGTTAGAAGTTGGGTTGAAACTGATGGTGGATTGAGTTCAGCCTGGACGCTGATCTGCAGCTGCTGGTTACACAAAGATGATCTCGTTCTGGAAACGTGTCTCTTGAGAAGCTACACTTTGTATTAAGTCAGCCTTTATAAAGGGTTCATAGGTTGTATCTGTTGACTTCAGTAATTATTAATAAATAATTTACTAATGCTTTATAAAACAGATATGAGTAATTAATCACAACAGGCTGAAGCACGCCTCCTCACACTCCTCCTCAGAGTCGTAACTCGATCCAAAAATATCTGTGATGTCATTATTTCAGATGTCCGTCTCTCAGAAACGTCCATAAAGCTGCTGAGAAATCAAAGAGGAAAAAAAGCTTTTATGTCCAGAACTTGCCTGAAAACATCAGGTTTGTAGGTTCTCTTCAGCATCAAGCTGTTGGACATTCGTGAGAGATCCACATCGCTGAAGAGCCTCGCTAATTTGGCAGACAGTTCGTTTCACGGTGCCAGTTTACCAAAATGTAAACAAACATTTGTCTGTTTTTAGGTTTTCTAAAATACTTTGTTTATCCTCCGTCAGCCTCAAGTGGATCACTGCATCACCTCCCTTCTACATAACAGCTACAGAGCATTTGGAGCAAACTGCATTCATTAACATCATATTAACATTTATTACTGCAGATGATGACTTGACTATAAATGAGGTGTTTTTGAAAGCAGTCCTTATTAATGGCTCATAACTGATCTGTGAAGCATCAGTAAATTATCTGTTAACTGTGAATTAATTAAGCCATTAGTTAAAACCACTTTACAAAGGGTGGCTTATTGTAAACTAGTTTCTACCAAAGTAATCGTGTGTCTGAAGTCAACAGCCTCTCCATGTTTACTCTGTAGCCAATGACTCGCTGTGATGTTAAGTGCCTCTGTCACTTCAGTGTGTTTATGAAAGCAAAGAAGAAAAAACACGAGGCGGACACATTTTCTTGCAGCCTGTAAATGTTTAAACTGAAGTGAGAGACACATAAATTGTCTTAGAGTAAAACTACAACACGTCGTGAATCAGTCGACCAGTTTGAAGCATCTTTGTGCAACCAGCTCCTGGAGAAACTCACCGGAAACCAGTCGTGTTGTTGTCTCACACTCTTTCGTTCTTCTCTCTTCCATCCAGGAGCCCAGACTGCTCCTCCTCCCCCTCCTCCTCCGCCTCCTCCTCCCCCTCCTATGCTGAACTCCTCCTCCTGTCCCCCTCCTCCTCTGTCCTCCTCTGACGGAGCCGGAGGAGGCCGCTCCGCCTTGCTGAGCTCCATCCAGGGCTTCAGTAAGGGCAAACTGAAGAAGGCCGAGACCACCGACCGCAGCAAGCCCATCATCTGACCCCGCCCATCTCCGCGACCTGTCCTCGACTGGCAAACTGTCACTACGGCAACATGACTGACCCGCTGGTTCTGCACTGTGGTCCGGACTGGTTCACGTCGACGCTCCTCGAGATGTGAAAAGGAATCACTAACAAAACAAAAAAAATCCAATTACCATTTTAGTTTTTATTGCTTTTTCTGCTTTTAAATTTTAAAAATCTGTTGCTGTGGTTAGAGAGAGGAGAGGGAGGCTCTCAGTCGGCCCTTTCAAAAACTCTGGACAATCTTAGGCACCTGAAGGTTTGTCTCCTCTGACTGCTGTGTCACGAGAAGGCAGCCACCAGGCTCCAGATGGAAAAGAAGGTGGTAAACTCTAACCTGAGTGTGGTGAGCTTGTCTGGTTGAGGGGCTGCTTCAGCAGGTGGCCCGCTGGTTTTTTTCTGCTTTATAAAAGTGGATGCTGAACGTTTGGAAGTGGAACTTTTGGAGGCCGCTGGATGATGAGGTTGGATTTCCCGGATCCAAAACTCAAAACATCAGTGCTCTGACGCTGTCATGGCGCTGTACTGATCCCGATCCTGATCCTGGAGCAGCAGATAAATCGGCCCAAACTCCAGCTTTCTGTCTTTGAAATCATCCCTGAACACTCGAGGCTCTGCTGGGACCGTTTGACTGCAGGACGTAAGTGACAAAGAACTCCAGAAAATCAACAGAGCTACCCTGCAAACAAAATGCACCATTATTAAGCAATTTCTGTCTATAATTAAGCCCCAAAAACAAACTTTTCTTGGAAACATTCTTCAATATAAAGGTACTAGAAGGAACTTTTAACTGGTTATGAAACAGTTGATTTAATACTGATGCCTCTCTATGACCTAAAAAAGCAAACGAGACCATCAGCGAGGAGACTCGTATTTCTGTATAAACATTGTAGTTATTCTTGGCGCCTGTAACCGGGTCAGATTCTGGCGTATCCGGGCTGACGAGTTATAAAATCAAAACTACGTTTTATGGGGAAGTGCTGAGGATCAATTGAGAAGGAAAGAACAGATAAAACACAAGAATCAATTTTTAAAAAAAGGAAGTTCCTTGTAGTAGCTTTGATAAAAATAAATGTCGTATTAACACATGAAATGTTTCTGCATCTTGAAAAGAGAAAAACAAGGCAGAGCGCTGTATTGGAAACAAGAAAACAGGAAACTGATCTTAAAAATATTCACACGTAAGTTGATTTGCATTGAAAACAAATTGGCAGATTTGTGTTTTTGTTTAAAGAAAATACGACTCAAATTATAGACAAAAGTGACTTAATAAGAAGGATGTTTGTTGCAATGTGTCACAATCTGTCGCCACAGTCACGGTGGTATCGCGAGACGTCCTGATCGGTCAGCTGTAGAGAAAATCTGAGCAACTCTGCAGCTGCTTCAGACCAAACCCGAGAGCGAACTAGTTTGCACGAGGTCGAGTGCAAAATGAAGAGCAGCACATAATACTACAAAGCAGCTAACCGCCAAGTGTGTTTCCATCCATCATGGACATGTTTTTTGCACATAATAAAACTGAGTGGATTAAAAAAGAGAAAACACTGCAAAAAATGTTTACGCTTGGCTGAGATGGAAACGTTGGAGCTTAGATAAAAACAGGATACGACTGTGCAATGGATAAATCATAATATACGTTTAAACGTCCACTCAGTCTTCCACTAAAGAGACTAAACATAGCTACAGATGCAAACCTCAGATCTGTGTGGAGCGACGAGGAGACTGTAACCTTCCTCAAACGGGCGCCACCAGCTGTTGATCTCGATGCTCCCAATACTCGTTAACAGTAGTGGATAGAAAGGCACATTAATTCACGTTGTCTTTTGCCAATTCTCTGGAAATTTGTTTCATTTGGACGGAAACTTGACAAACGGGATGTAAAAACAATCATAATATAAATCTTCTTACATCTCATCCTCTCATTCTTTATTTTTTTAAGTCGAGTCCTGGTAGGACTGGAGAATAAGACTACAAAACTGCTAGAAGCCAGAGAAGCACAATAAACGTTTCCGCCATTCTTACAGTGAAATTATCACCGTCATAACTTCTGCCTCGCATCAGTGAGAGGACACCACTGGACACATGTCGTTCCAGTTCAATTTAGCTGAACTTTGGCTGCTAAACGTGGCAGAGAAAGAAGTGTACGTGCAGCTGCTCTCTCCATTGGAAATAATGTCCTCGCTCTACGCGATGTCAAACTTGCACTTTTTGGTGTGAAAGCCTGTAAGACACAGATTCTGTTCTGACGTCCATTCTGTCCCAGATCAGAGCAACACGGACCCAACAGCGACGAGCCGCTCGGCTCTGATTGTATTAAGGGTCTGAAATTAATCTGATTTTTTTTTTTTTTTTCTTCCACCAATCTAAAACTTACATTTTGGTATATTTAATCTCCTGCCACCATAGCGGTGGCAGGAGATTAAAAATACCAAAATGTAAGTTTTAGATTTTTCAAAAACAGAATTAAATGTCATTATTCAACATGCACGACCCAGACAGCTGCTTTTGCAAGTTTGGGTCCGCTAACTTTAAAACGTTTCATCAGTTTTTAGACTTCCTGTGTTCCAGGCAGCTGTTGTTTCTCTGAAAAAAAGAAAAAGAGACTTGAAACTTGCTACAGAGTGAAAATCCGTCACAGTCGCACATTTAGTCAACATGACGTTACAGTCATGTGGTCGTTTGAAGTTTCCTGCAGGGACTGTATTAAACAATCATGAAAGCAACGCCTTTTTCAGTAACTGATTCTGTCCTGTCAGAGGTTCAAAATGTTAGTCAGGCACCCTCGAGTCGAAATTTGAATAATCTAGTACTCATAATAACTCACTGATGAGGACACACTCATATTAATGTTGAGGGTTTTTTTAAAAAAAACCCAAAATATATCAATAGAAAAGGAAAAGGGGGAATTGAAGCACAAGACAAAACAAAATGAGGAAGCAGGTTTGGGCTTGAAAAATTCAGATTTGGCAACGAGCCGACTCATTTATCAGATGACATGTTGATGTGTTTATAGCTTCATCACCGAGGAATGATTTTGAAACAGTCCCTGCTCACAAGTGCAGTATCACGAAACCATAATGTCATTTATATAAGATAAAAATAAACAATAAAAGCAAATAAATCTTTCTCTCTGCAGCAAGTTTCACATCTTTCACTCATTGGCAGCCTTGAAAGAAGAACATCAGGTCATCAGAGACGTGACATGTTTAACAAGCAGACAGAAATAGTTACACGTCCTGGTAACTTTGACATTGATAACCTCCACAGCGCTCAGTTAACCGTCATTTGACGGCTGTCGAGGGTTAATTTCAGACCCTTATCGTGTTGAATCCTGTTATTATTTTTAAGTGTTTTGCTTTTGTTTTAATTGTGTCGTATTTTAATGTTTGTCGTTGTCACAGAGCTGAGATTCTTTTATTTTATTGTGCCATATGGATCCTTGTGCCTATGGAAATCTGAATGTTTTTTTGTTATAATAGTGTGTGTGACAATATCTGTAACCACATCATTGGTATGTTTGAAGCTCTGTCTGAAGAAGATATTAACACTTTAGCACACAGGATGTTAAGCGGGGGAAAAAAAATGCTTTTCCCCAAAATGTAGAATTATTCCTTTAAAAGTGTGTGTGAGCTGCCGTGGACTGTCGGGGTAGAAACACATCATCATGAGGCCGCCAGGATCTACTTTTCTCCTAAACTTCAGCAGAATTGCCAGTGGAAGCAGCAGTAGCAGATCTGCACAGTCTGAGCTCTCATGAATCCCCACCTGTGGTTACCTGACATGCTGTGTGCTAAAGTGTTAGCCTATGTGGCAGACAGAGCGGCTATTGGAGCAGATTTTGTCGTGAATCTTGAGTTCAGGTGAATTTTGCCGCCTGATGACTCTTTTCACGACAGTCCAAGTTTTAGCACTCGGAGCGTGTTTTTAACGGCCGCTCTTTGCCGAAATCGTTTGTTTGTATTGTTCAGTGCAATCCGGTCCAATGCGATGGTCTTGAATGGTCATTGAATTGTATCAGAATGTTTCTCTGCAGCACTTTACCCATGAAGACAATTCCAGACGTGTTTGTGTTTGTGAAAACAATTCAGTTCAGACTTCCAGAGAAAATTGGTATTAAAAAAAACACTCTTCTTCAATCTCCAGGTCATTTAATGTTTCCACACAATAGATGGATCAAATGTTTTGTCCCAATCTCACCTTTAGGTAAAATCATCTCCTCTACATTTAATGCAGCTGCGAATATCCTCATCATCAATATTGAAATAAAAAATAGCGAGCCTGCTGTGATGACATGATAACTGTATCAACCGAATGAATATTTGAATAAAAATGGTTCAGGAAAATTGAGAGTAATTTGTGTTTATTGCAAATACTTGTGGTGAACTGTTTTTTTTTTTCAACCCACCTTGGAAATATGGAAGATTTAAAATGCCTAAATACAATCAATTCAAGAAAATGAAGTAAAATACAATGCACTTTGTATGACAATTTATTTATGATAAGTCAAAGTTCCTATAACTTTTACTTTTAGTAAAAAGTTTGACTTATTATTTGATCATTCTGACCATGAGTTATATTAAATATTTTTTTAATTTATGGAAATATTCCAGCAGTAGGAGAAGTGGAAAGTGAGTATGTTGATTTAACAATTTCTATTTTCCATGAAGAAAAAACTTTGAAATATTCAGGTTTATAGATGATCAAAACATTTGAAAGATTTTGTTACTTTATATTCAAATAGTCAAATCACAATTCAAAGCGAGCTGATTTAAGCTACATCAGTGCTATTTTCAGCTGCATTGGTCAAACAGATCAATAGATGTGTACTAATACGCTACACTATCAGTTTTCCCAACAGGGAAATCTTTAGCTACCACTTGCTGTTGGCAGCGCAGGCAACATCATTTTAAGCTTGGATTTTTCACATCTGCAGCTGCTACACATCTGGCTTAAGGGCATATGTTTATCTTGACACTATATGAAAAAAGCTTGACTTTCCAGTAATTCATTCATTAGTATTTTTACCCTTGTCATTGTCACATTTCATGTATTTTTCCTCGTGGCAGCTTTGATCCTCCTCACACACAGACAGCTCAGGACAGTGTCCTTGGCTGCTGTTTCCTTTTTTTCACCCTGTGGCTGTTGACCCCGCCTCCGTCTCAGCTGAACGCCTGTGATTGGCTCTGTGCTATGACACGTTCTGTCATGCAGCTGTGATTGGTTGGAATCCTACGACCTCGTTAGAGTCCCCGCCCTCTCCCCGGCAGAGGACAGGTTCAACATGGCTGCGTCCCTGAGGTGCTTTCTCCGCACAGGAAAGGTTGGGGATTATTGAAGAAATTGCCCTTTATATCATCATTTTGTGTTCGTCGATGGTTAATATCTTTTATAACGTGTCTTTGTGTGTCGACAGAATGCCGTGTCGGCTCTGCGGCGGCGGGAATTTCACAGGAGTGTTCCGGCCGCAGTGCAGGTCAGTGTTAGCAGCTAGCAGGCTAACTTTAGCTAAAGCTAACCATCCCAGCTGTTTTTTTTGCTGTATCTGTTTTTGTAAGCTGCTACAACTAAAGAGTGAAATGACAAAGCACAGTTGGCAGTGGTTATTGTCAGTGGATTCATTGTCGGAGTAGGTAACGAGTCATTTTTAAGAGTTTTCTGCTGCTGTCCGGTCACCGAGCAGAGATGTGGGCTGTCACATCATGTCAAACCTGATTTAACTGTTAGCTTAGATTTGGATAAAACCACTGAGACTACATGTGAAACTGTTGACTGGTAGCAACAGCAGACATTAAAGCAAAAAGAGAAAGATTAGCTGTCCTCTTGTATATTATTTTCTCTGCTAAATATCATAGATAATCATCTCACGGTAATGTTAAAGGTTAGTCCCTCAATTTTTTAGTATTTGTAAGATTAATGAGGATTTTGCTCCTTTGTTGTTTTTTATTGACACTGTGGATGACAATATTAGGTCACAGACTGTAAAAATCTAACAAAAAATGGCCACATTATTATTATTTTTTTAACTTTTGACATGATTCAAGGGCTTTATTGTCCTATGAAGAGATAAACAAGGTATCAGTGCAGTGAAATGTTTAGTTCACTGAGTCTTAACTATTTTAATATACTGTTGAATCAGAATCCGCTTTGTTAGCCTCTGTTTTACATTGCTCTCTCTGCATTACACATAAAAAAAATGTCACAAAAATGTAACAAATAAATTAAAGTTAAAGACTAAAGGATGGTGAATATTTAAATTCAACCTGTGAACTAATCACTTGTGTAATCATCTTCAAAATGTCAGAAAAAGGTAGAAGTGCACCTCCAAGGTGATTTCTTTAAATGTTTTGTGTTCATCCAACCAATGATTCAGTTTAAAACCATACGAAACAGAGAAACCGAGAACACTTGTACACTAGATTTAGTTTTGACCCAGGGTGACCAGTTGTCCCATTTTATGTGGCATTGCACAGCATTGTTGTGTCTTTTTCCTATGTCCTACATTGCGATTGGCTATAGTTTTCAGATGCTTTTGACATGCTTGCCTAATATCTGACTGTCATCCAATGGCTGTGTAGAGAAATCAGGGATGTCTGTTGTTTTAAGTCAGAATGCATAAATGTCTGTGAAAGTACAGGTTAACTTGTCACCACGCCCAACAGGGTTTAGGGGGAATATGATTGAAACAACTGGTAACAGCAGCAGAAATAACCACAGAAATATGTTACACAGTCTTCACCGATCTGACGTCTTCACATGTGAAAGACATGAGGGTGACCTCTGTACTGTGGGTGGCAGTAGCGGGTCTGTACTGACTGTGGCGCTATTGTTTTTTGTCAGGTGACAGTCCGTGATGCCCTGAACCAGGCGATGGACGAGGAGCTGGAGAGGGACGAGCGTGTGTTCCTGTTGGGTGAGGAGGTGGCCCAGTACGACGGCGCCTACAAGGTGAGAAGACGCTCAGTAGAAGACAGCTTGACTTATTTCAGCACGTCAACTCATGCTGAGATTCAAACTAGCCTTTGATAAGACAAAGAAGATCACTAGAAAGAAGCCCAGCAAGGCGGGAAATGCAAGTGGTCAGGATAAGATAAGCACTACTTGATAACACCCTGTCTGTGTGTGTGTGTGTAGGTGAGCAGGGGTCTGTGGAAGAAGTATGGAGACAAACGCATCATCGACACTCCGATCACAGAGGTGAAACGCTCTTCACATTCTCTGTTGTAAACTGTGTTGGCTTTGTGATCCAAACACTCCTTCAGAGAAACTTTTCTCAGCTGGTAACGTCTCTCTCTCTCTCTCTGGTACAGATGGGTTTTGCCGGAATCGCTGTCGGAGCCGCCATGGTGAGTTTCTTTTTATCCACATGACAACATCGGTTACTAGGTCTCTGTTACTGGGAGTGAATAGACCTGTGAAGAACTCTACTTGATGAATTTCTATTACAGCTCAATAACCAAATACCTATGTTGTAACACAAAACAAGTATACATTATTAAAAAAAGACAACTTTAATTTCTCATATCAAACTGCTGTCCCCCTCAGGCCGGCCTGAGACCCATCTGTGAGTTCATGACCTTTAACTTCTCCATGCAAGCCATCGACCAGGTCATCAACTCTGCAGCAAAGACCTACTACATGTCCGCCGGTCTGCAGTCGGTGCCCATCGTCTTCAGAGGACCCAACGGAGCGTCAGCAGGCGTTGCTGCACAGCACTCGCAGTGCTTCGCTGCATGGTGCGTTCACTTACACTTGATACTGTTATTACTTTCACTTAGCTCTGAATACCGCGTGCAGTGTCCTGTATGGTAGCTTTATCACAACTTATTTTTGGAGTTTTGTCAAGAAACATGAAATAGTTAAACAATCAAGGAGACAAAACTGTGAAAATATGTCCCAAAAAAAAGGATCCCAACCCTTTAATGTTGGAAGTAGTAGTTAAAGTAACAGTAGGCGATGCTGGTGTGACATTCCTGGTATCAATGGTGTGATGTGTCTCTACAGGTATGGTCACTGTCCAGGTCTGAAGGTTGTGAGTCCCTGGAACGCAGAAGATGCCAAAGGTCTCCTGAAATCAGCCATCAGAGACGACAACCCAGGTAAAACACCACATTACAGCTGACAAGACAGAGACAATGGCTTGCTCGTGGTTTGCTAGTTGTAGCAGTTGTCATTCTTTCTGTCTCAAGCAACAAGAAGAGCTTTGGCTAATTTCAGTGTAACTTTAGCTTAAAGTTTCCATCTGGGAGAAACTGATGCATTTACACATCTTCAGCATCCTGCTTAGAATGCATCTCAAACAACCCCCAAGCTGTCTTGAAAGTTTCCACTGTTTTAACATTGGATAGCTTTCTGAGGATGCATGAAGTGACTAAATGTAAATGAGATCTGCCTCAATGTGTGTGTGTGTGTGTTTGTGTGTGTGTTGCAGTGGTGTTCCTGGAGAACGAGCTGATGTACGGTGTTCCCTTCGAGATGTCAGAAGAGTCACAGTCCAAAGATTTCACCATTCCCATCGGCAAGGCCAAGGTTGAGAGACAAGGTGAGACTTGATGGTACCAAACATGATGACCTCACTGTGACGACAGGAAGCTTCACACAACAGCAAACAGATTCAGCTTATAATACGGTTTATATTGATCAGGAGAGGTGCAGCAGTCTGTAATAGTTTTATAGAAAATATTTAGATTTTGATGGTTTGCATAAAAAAATTGAATATTAGCCTTTTTTGTTATCAGACTTTTAGTATGGTGATGATACTTTTGGGGAAGTGTGAGGTGAGGTCTGTGAGGATGTTAAGCTAAAGGTGACCTGGACTTCAGAAATCTGTATGTGTCTGAACTACTCTCTACTTCTTCTCCTTTCTGTGTTTCAGGGAGTCATGTCACTTTGGTCACTCACTCTCGGTATGTCAGTCACTGCCTGGATGCCGCCGCTGTCCTCGCCAAGGAAGGAATCGAGTGCGAGGTAGAGGAAGGAACACACCTGTAGTTGTGTGACACAGATGACCTGCGCCAACAGCCTTTTAACTACATCCTGTGTGTCTTTTGTGTCAGGTGATCAATCTGCGAACCATCCGTCCTCTGGATGTCGACTGTATTGAGACCAGCGTGATGAAGACCAACCACCTGGTGACGGTGGAGGGCGGCTGGCCTCAGTTTGGGGTCGGAGCTGAGATCTGTGCCAGGGTCATGGAAGGTAACTGACTTGATTATTGCTGCTCCGTCAGCCTGATTAATGTGCCTACTGTTTCTCTTGCTGCATGTCTTCTTCTCACTAATTTATAGATCAATGCAGACTGTTTTTTAAAAAAGCAAATGTCAAGGAAATACCAGACAGCTGGCACGCTAGTTGTGCTGGTCATTTTATTCCCTCCAGTCTTTCAATTTTTTTCGTTGGCTGGTCTGCTAGTAGACTGACTGAAAGGCTTAACCTGGAATGTCTTGATTTTAAGATTTTGTTATGACATACAGCTCCCAACTCTCCTTGATGGTGTGAAATATCAGCAGTGAGTTTGGAGAACATTTAGGGCCACTTGAATAAAACTGTAAACTTCCTCTGTGTGTTTTCAGGTCCCGCTTTCAACTACCTGGATGCCCCGGCCACCAGGGTGACGGGTGTTGACATCCCCATGCCGTACGCCAAAATCCTGGAGGACAACAGCCTGCCGCAGATCAAAGACATCATCTTCTCTGTCAAAAAGACCCTCAATGTCTGACACACAAACACACAGGAATCCTCTTTGTCTTGTTCACACAGACATTGCAAACATTTGAACCATGTGTAAATACAGCCAAACGGGTCCTTTAAAAACGCTCCAGATTAATGTTTCCAACCAGATGTTGGTGAAAGAAGCGCACAGCTGTTTATCTGCACCCAGAGCGGTGGACACACAGGGCTCGGTCAACTCGCAGACAGACTTGACCGAACTCTGTGTGCGACTCTGGCTGCTCTTTCCACCCCCTCCTCTTCAAAATAAAACTTGCTCTTTCCTGTAGGCTTTTCTGTGTTTCTAAGGATGTTTGGTAACAACAAAACTGCTGAGTGGGCTCAAAACAATGTCAGGGTTGGATCAGTGTGCAGGTTTGTTGTGTAAAGAATCCTGTTTCTTCACCCCAGAGCTTCTCTGTAGCCCAGTGCTTCACTTATAACAGTATTTTGTGACAGTTTACTTTTATCAAAAAAGTGATTTGGATGTTGCACTTGACCATATTGCAATTTCAAGAAATTGCTCAGCGCGACACTTTATTTGGATATTTATTTCACACTGATACCAAACCTTTTTAATTTTGTCAAATGAAAACATGGGTCAAAATGTTTTATTCCCCAAACTAAGTATTGAGAAAAGTACTTTGAGTCCTGATCTGTTCCCGTGTGCTCTCAAATTTACACTTGCAGACTAAATTTCTCAGTAGTTTTGTTGTCCATTAACTCCAACATATTTCTAACCACCAAAACATATTGTATAGTCAGTCTATTCACTTACTGTAATTCCTCACACTGACTCTGGTTCGTCTCTAAAAGCAGCAGCGAAGAAGAATGGGCCAGCTGAGTGCTGGAGGTGGAGTGTGGTCGGGAATATTTATTGTAGCTGCAGCAGCTCTGTGGATGTTTTTGTTGCTGTAAATGACTCTGTTACAGAAATAAAAACCTTTCAGTCCTTCGTGATGCTTCATTCTTTCAGTTTTATTCTGTCCTTGCGGTATCCTTCCTGTTTTGCTTTGTGTCCTTAGCAGGTTAAGTTCTCTGTCAGATTGGCTGGTTGGTTTGTGGATGTGGGTCATAGTGACAGCTTCAGAGATGTTTACTCGAGATGATCTTTGATCAGGATGACCCTGTTAAAATCTGGTATTTGTGTCAATGAGGTCGCAAATGGGGTTAGGTTATTACATTACTATAATTACCCTGACATTAGGGTAATCGGTGGTCAATAGACGAGCCAGAACCACAGTGGATGAGGGCCTTTTGTCAAGCAACAGCTCTTGGTGACTTTTAGTAATGAAGTTATCCAATGATATGATTCCTGCCTGGGAAATAATGCTTGGTTTTAGTGGGGAGCAGGAGCGAAAACTGAGTCAGTGACAGATGAGACAAAACGAGGTGAAGCCTTAAACATTTTTATTGGCAAACCTTTACAGGAACTAACACAGATCTGATGATCTGCATCAGACCAACAGTCAGAAAACACATCCGTCTGATTTTCTGAAGAAGCTTTGAGGAACTCAAAGAACAAGCTCTCGTTACAAATCAAACTATATTACACGTCTCCCGGTTCAGAAACTTTCAACAGTCTGACCAGGAGAGAAAAGTTGAGCCAAGTGTCGAATTATTCAGTGAACACCACAGAACAGGATAGTTTACACATTTTGTTTTATGGATTTTATGCATCTATAAATTATTTCTAACTTCCTGGAAAAGTAACGTAACTCAGAAAATGTTGAAACTTTACTCTGCGTATAAATCTGTAGATGAATTTCACATCGTCTCATGTTCAGTGCTGTGCTTTTACTAAAATAGAGAGCAATGCCAGATTGCAGATTTGTCTCCTAAAAATCTGTAAATGCCTGAAAACCAAACATATACAGACACCTTAGACTAACCTTGTTGGTCAAAATCTGTTTGAATGGTGCTTCACACAAGCACGCTGAAGCCTTGGTTCTGTTCTGTTGGGTTCACTGTGGCCGACAAACAATTAACAAAGAAAATAAAACTTAGAAAAAGATGCAGTAAATTCCAGGTCCTTCCACTCTGCTCGCACACATCGTTTAAAACAAACAAACAGCTTCAGTCGATGAACAGAAACATCCTCAACATCTACAGCGTTCGTAAGAAAAAAATACCATTTTCTGTTCCTGTGAGTTCATAAACTTTATGTCAGAGGAACCAAACTCTGAACTGAAGGAGCTGCAGTCACTTTTAATAACGAGGTTTAAACCCTTAACAGGATTAAGAAATGAGCACTTTTTACCTCCTGATAACTTTAATAATAACCATCATCCAGCAGCTGGATAAACATTAAGAACAGATGAGGCTCTGGCTGCTGGACACTTATCTGTACCTTACTTTCCTTTATATACCGTTCACCCCAGGTGGAGTTTAGTTTTTCCCTTCTGAAGGCCAAAATTCAAAGTTTGTAAAACATAAATAAGTAACAGGTAATTTGGTTCTAACTATACGGAAATATTTTGAGAGAGTACACATAGTCAATGCCCAGTTTTCAATAAGGAAACCAGGAAATGATACAGCAGAAGACAAGTTAAATATTGCCTCCAGTAGCCAATAAAGAACATCATCAATTTTTTTTTGTGTGGGTCAATCATGAAGGCAAATTGTACAAATTGCCCTTTAATGTCCGCTGACTTCTGAATCCAAGCTTCATTTCACCTCACTGACTAGCAGATCAAAGCTACGTGAACAAATGGAGAGTGACGGAGCCAATTAGATGGTTATACTGATCAGACAATCACTTAACAGTCTCTTCCGTGGGTGATGTATTGTAAGCAATGCAATATGTGGTACAGACAGCAGCATGCGGGATGAGAGTTATCTTTAATGCAATATTGTGTTTTAATGTTAGAAATGAAGAATTGCATAGGGTAGTTCGAGTAGAGCTGCATCCGTGAATCAATTAGTTGTCAACTATTTAATTAATCGCCAACTATTTTGATAATCGTCAAATCAGTTTGAGACATTTCTTAAAAGGAAAAAAAGGAAAAACTCTCTTAATCCAGACTCTTAAGTGTGAATATTTTCTGGTTTCTTTCGTCCTCTTTGACAGTAAACTGAAGATCGCTGGGTGTGGACAGAACAAGACGTTTGAGGGAGTCATCTCCAGCTTTGGGCAACATTTTTCATCTTTGTGTGACAGTTTACAGACCAAACAACTAAACAAATAATCGAGAAAACAACAGATTCATTGACAGTTAAATCAACTTTTTGGTTGCAGCCCTAATTTCAAGTCTGGCTATAGTCAGTGTATTTGTTTCTTGGCCAGTTTTTTCACTACACTATGGCTTTAATCTCATAACAGATCTTATATTTCTGGATTATGACTGGTACTCCATATGTCCCTACAATTAGCACCAAATTACGTAGTTCTGTCCTCAAGCATTTCAAAGATCTGAAAATGATATATCATGTTCCTTTACCAGTGAATTACCAGAGAGTTGTGAAAGCTGTAAAACAAAATGTTACCAATGTTCCATCAAATTGTGAAAGTGGAACAAAAGGTTTGTTGGTTGGTTGTTAAACGACCATCAGGGGTAAAAGTGACGCAGATAATAACATGTAAATGTTAGTCTCAGTTTCAGTGGAGCAGTTTCTCACTTCTGGCTTATTTTTAAATGTCACAAAAATGAAAATAAGGTAAAGCTCTTATTAGTTTCCCTCCCCAGTTACTGACCTCCTACAATTCCCAGAATGCCTTCCAACACCTCCCAGAGAAGAGGGCGGGACCTCTTGCCTGCTCTCTGGTTGGAGGCGGGGCCTGTTTAGTTCTTGGGCGGAGTCTACAGAGTCTTAAGGAGCTGAGAGGTCGGATCGTCCGACTTCTGAGTGTCCCTTCAGCAGGCCGAGTCTCACCACCACCACCCTCCTCTTCTTCTCCTCCGACCCTTCATCACCCTCCTCCTCCTCTTCCTCCTCAGTCTCCTTCACCTTTCGCTTTCCTCTCTCCTTCCTTTTCTCCTCCTTCCTCTGCTTCTTCGCCTTCTTCCTCCTCCTCTTCTTTTCCTCTGCTGCTTGAACCTCCTCTACCTCCTCTTGTTGCACTCCGTCCACTATTTCTTCCTCTTGTTCCTCCTCTGCTGCCATCTCCAATTCCTCCCCTTCTTCTTCTTCCTCTTCTTCATCATCATCATCATCCTCCTCCTCCTCGTCCTCCTCCTCATCCTCCTCCTCCTCCATTTCCAAGTCTACCTCCTCTTCTGCTTCTTCTTCATTCTCATCTTCCTCGTCCTCCTCTTCCTCATCATCCATGTCTGTCATGTGTTCTCTTTTCATCTGCTCTTGTTTTATCTTCATCCTCTGTTGTCCGTTTTGTGTGGCCTGAAAAGAAAAGAGCACAAAGTTAAGAAACTTAACATTGGCTGTTTCAAATTAAATGATCTGGGGTTGACAAAAAATTAAGAGACGAACTTGCTTCTCAGGTTTAAAAAAACATTTGTTTGATGTTTGATTGATACTGATCTAAAATACAGTGGACACTGAAGTTTGTCCCATAGATACGTCATGTTTTGAGCTTAATTTAAGCAGTTTATCCTCTATACATGACAAAAACCAACAATGAGTTAATCTCTCAATACTTTCGGACTTTTGCACTCCGCCTCAGGCCCAGTGGTTCTTAAATCTTAAAACATTTAGTGAAGGCTCAGTAGTTTCCTTAAACAGCTGCTCAATGTCATTTTAAGCAAACGTTTCTCAAACCGAAGGAAATAGTGAATTTGTTGGTGACTACTTTCAGTGGTAGATTAATCCACATTTGCTGCTCAGGTGAGTATTTGGGGCAGCAGGACTGTGTGCGTCTGACCGAGGCAACATAAACTACAGTGTCTGTGTTCATGGTGTGGCTCATTGATGTTTTTTTAAGAGCTTTTGTCAGTGTGAAGAAATCATGATAGATGGTTAAAAATGTATGTTATTCCACATCAGTTGATTGAATGAGCACCTATCAGTTGAAACACTGTATTGTAAAACCTGTGAGTGTGAAATGTAACCAAAGATTAAAAGAAGCAACCAAAATGCAGTCAGAGAGGAGTTCAGATAAGGCTCAAGGCCACAGCTGCAGAGCGCCAATGAGTATTTGGATCGACGCCATCCAAGAGGTCCTGATAAGAACACAGCAAAACTCACTCCCACAGGCGCAGCTGTGAAACACATCAAAACGCACCCAAGGACAAACACCTCACCTCAGAGGCCTCAAAACACACCAACGGGAGTTCAAAACATATCCTTGGTAAGGAGACAGTCCTGATGGATGTTAGCTTAAATAACGGCACATAATTGGCCTTATGCAAGAAAAATACCCATGTCAGCAAAATTTGTTAATTGTTAATTACATATCAAACCACCAACGATTTGCAAAAATTGCATTTCATGCATTTTTTTTCTGTGCAGACTTCCTAAAATCCATCTGGGAATACCAAAAAACCAATATTGGATGGCAATCTGAACAAAGCTCATGTTTACTGACTTCAACACACGAAGGACTCCGAAATCTGTCAACCCCTTTATTGAGAACAAATTGTATGCTTCTTAAACTAACCTGATATTGTCGATTGTACGATTGTGAACTTGACTTAAGTTTGTTTGAGTACCAAGTTAGTTCTGGGCCAGCACTCCCAGCACAGCTAATTATAATACTCACGTTCTTCTTGCCGTTTCGGAGCCTTTGCAGCAGTAACCTGACGGTGTCCTTGTTCTGACACAGTCCCATGGTGTTGAGGGCGTCGAGAGCGGAGCCGGAGCAGCCCTGCAGGCGTAGCTCTGCCCCCAGAGCGGCCTGCAGGTAGTTGTTCTTCCAGATGTTCCTGGTGAAGAGCGGGATGGAGAGTGCCACCACAACACGGCGCTCCAGCAGCGTCTGGGCCTGCTCCTCTGACATCTGGCTGCCACACAAACAGAACATAGATTCAACCACCACCCATGATGAGTTCTTAGTAAGTAATTTGGACTCTGGACTGTGTGAACCAAGCACCAGTCTAACCTGGCTCAGACTTACTGGCTGCTCTTAGAGAGGTGGCTGATGTCTGGGAACAGCGAGGTGAGGCAGGTGGTGACGAGTGGAGCTTTGTCTTGGAACCAGTTCAGACAGCGCCGCCAGGGGAACGACGACAGCGGCCTCCTGCTCGACACCTTCTGATGGAAGGGACTGTCCGTCTGTCGCGTCAGCATCTTCATCTACACCAGCACCAGGACGCAAACGAAGCCATGATTACTTAATGAAAAAAAAAATACTACTTCTGAAAACTTAAAGCCACCACAAGGATCTTCTGTTCTCACCTCTTCTTTCAACTGTTTGACCCAGAAATCCATCATGGGCTTCCGGGCACCTTTGGCAGACCAGAGCATTTTGAAAGCGGCCTTGTAGCAGGACTTGCTCACCAGCTCCGCCGCTTTGCTCTTCTTCCCCATCCTGCGACCTTTCTTCTTTTTGTCTCTAATCTCTGACTGCACTCAGCAACACCAAAAAAAACAACAAAAAAACACAGAAATCATATTTAAACATGACAAGTGAATGAAGCATGATCACTACAGATCACAATGCCATGTTATATTACACTTTACGGCTGTGTCCAAAATCATCTATGTAGAGGATTATTGTTAAAAGCAAAGGAACTTTTTTGGACACCACTCTTTCCTTTTCATCTGCCGGCAGTTTGCAGACTAGAAGCTTTCTGTCACCATCGACTGTACACTACTTTTGGGACATCTTGAGTCGGCTGGACCAATATTATAATTTATAGGACAGAGACTGAATGTTAAACACTTACTCTAATGATTGTCGATAGATATTCGGAGGCAACATTACAAAATGCATACTAAATAGTAAATCATAAGCAATTTTGGACAGAACATAAACATAGCTTTGTGTGGATTTTTTAGAAAAGTAGTTGCAAAGAGGGAAACTTGTTATAAATTCGAAGAAAATATCTTTATATCGTGATGAACCGAGGAGTCTTTGAATTACAATCAACATGTGTTCAAGTGTTAATAAAAGCCTGAGTTTTTCCAGGAACTTTCTTTACTCAGGTGCTGTACATAAACACAATTTTGAGGTACTTTTTCCATTTTCTTCTATTTTACACTTTCACTTAAAAATAAAGTCATTATTTTGTGTCAATTAGTATATCATTCAAGTAACTTAATGATGACTTTATCTATTCTTTTGAATCCTAACGTAGCCTACTCTGATGGAAAAACGTCCAACATATTTCATGTTTTTAATGGTCAACTGATAATTGATTGTTAAAGGCAGCCGACTATCAATTGAAGAAATTGCTTAAAATGTGCATCCTTAATCAGAAATATGCTGAATATCTGATCCATCCAGTAACTGGCCAGGCTGATAATCAGTCGTAGAGGTATAATCTACTTTTACTTGTATATTTGATACCAAAGTATATTTTTATCAGATATTTTAATACTTTTACTCGAGTACTATTCATATAAGTGACTGTCACGTCTACTGAAGTGATTTTTTTTCTTCCAAGTCTGACTTTTGTGTACTTTTTTACAGCGCTGCTTATCTTTCACAAAAAAACAAACCGATACTTAAAACTCTGTACTTGACTATACTAACAATACAGTAGAGAGACAGTATTGGGACTATATGTGAGAATCGCCTGAATTGCGATACCACTGTTACCGGTATATCGCGATATCATGAGTCACACACACACAGAGAGAGACACACACCGGTTTTAACGCAGGCGGTTTCAGCCACATGACTCTCTTCCCACTCTGTTTGCGCTTGCACTTGCACTTGCTCCTGATGACCTGCGCGCAGATCTCGCACAGGAAGGACTTTTCGTTCACGGTGGCCCCCGGGAAGGCCCACTGCACAGTCTCTGGGGTGGTGAAGGTGAACACCGCCCTGCGGTTGAAGCTGCGGCCCTGACGCTCGAACTCGGACTTGCAGCAGGAGCAGTGTCGGTCCTCCGGCCGCATGGACCGCCGGCGGCCGCTCCGGGACACGCCGGGGGAGGAGGCGGCGGCATCGGCGAGGTCAGAGGCTGCAGGGGTCTGCGGCAGAGAGGATGCCTCCACATCGTTTCCACCAGGACAGTCCACCTCCGCGCCCACGGCCGGTTCGGGAAGCTCTACGGATATGGTGGGCTGAGCTGACCCGCTCTGCTCGGCTCCAGCAGCCGCAGTAAAGCTTCCCTGTGCGGGGACTCCGCCGTCAGCCGCCGGCGTACCAGAGAAGGAGGACGCATCCGTGGAGGCGAAGGTGTTATTAGCCGCGGAGTGGGCATAGTCGTGCTCGTTTGTCTCAGACGGGGGGCCGGTTTCCTCGTCGTTCCCCGCGTTTGTCTCGGTGTTTTCACTCGCCATAGTAAAACGGAGGGGCTCCGGTTTTAGTCACCAATCGAAATACGCAGAAAGAAAAACTCTGTCGGGGGTCGTCGCCGTCCACGGAGCAGCAGCAGGCTAACAGTGCTAGCTAACAGTGCTAGCTAACACTGAAGCCCGCCAGAAAATCAGAGACTTCCAGGCAGATGTTTCAGTGTAAAACTCTCCCGGGCGCTTTGAGCGACGTGTGCGGCAAAGTCTGCCCGATCTACAACGCTGCGAAGAGGGAACAGCGGGCAGATGTAACTGCAGAGCAGATAGAAAACAGTACAGCTGTGACCAACCGGATGTAGCCACTGATAAACAAGATAGTTTCCGTGTTGCTGTTAGCGGGCAGACCGCCGCTGGCGCCCCCAGGTGGCGGGAGGGCGACACTGCATGTCCGTCCAGCTACACGCTCAGAGGACAGAGGACGAAACTGAATCTCGGATAAATCTGAAACACTTTTGATGATTGATTAATTTTGAAATCTTTAAAAAAAACAGTTGCCAAAAATTCGCCATTTTTCAGATTTTCTAATGTGATGACTTGGCCTCTGTGATGGATATTTCTTAGTGACCAAATCCTAAAATTATTAATTAATCCATAAAGTAATCGGTAGACAACTCAATAATGAAAATAAGCGATACTTATGATCTCAGTATTTTCTCAATCATTTCTACAGCTCAGTATGTATGGAAAGCCATTTTAGTCCATATTAAATAAATAATTCCCGAAATGAATATATTGGGCAATAGATATAAAAATACATTTCAAAGGACACTTTTATTTATTTCATGGGACTTTAATTTCACAATGACACATTTCTTCTGATATAGAAGTCCCCCTGAAATAAATAAATGTATCATTGTGTAAATTAATGTGTCATGGTGAAATAAAAGTGCCCTGAAAATACTAATAGTCTTCTTTGAAAAAGTTCCTACCCACTTATTTACTTATATATATATGTATTCCATACACTTATTTATTAATTTGATATTGACTAGAATGGCTTTCTTTAAGTATTTACCCTATAACACATTTCATTGTTTTATTCTCATGTTCATAGTAACTTCTTTTATTTCATGAGGTCTTATTTTGACAGGTCTGACCGGAAGTCTGCTGCCAGTGGTAGTGACGGTGCAGCTGATGGAGGTAAACAGACGCGTTAGCTAGAGGCTTCCTCCTCCAGCTGTGTGTGGCGTTAAAGCAGCAGTCAGCAGCGATGGGGATGTTATAGGTAAGACCAAACAGACTTTTTTTTAAAGAAATTTTTTTATTAAATCTGTGAAATTGACGTTGTGACGTCTTTTTCTGCATCACGTACACTTTATGCTAACTAGCTGTTAGCCGCAGTGATTAGCTTCATTCAGGGAGACAGCAAGTGTTTACTAACCATCGCACACAACAGGTTAGCATCACTTTCATGTTCAGAGATTATCTGGAAAAACTAGGATTGTTTTTAACAGTATGACGCAGTCCAGTTCAGCACCACCAAACAACAACAGCTGACATAATATCGTGCCTCTCAGGGTTTGTGTTGTACTGCTGTGGTACTGTGTAACAAGCTGGTGCCTCAGTGCGTGTTGTTGTCCTGGAAAGTGGTGCACATGTTTCACTGTCTGAACATGGAGACATTGAAATTAAATAGTTAAAATCATGAACAATATCACAATTTAAAGCCAAAGATTACACTACATACAATTAGTGAGGGATACGGGTGCATGTATGATAAAATGAAATGTGTCATATTATTTTTGGGGACCAAAAATATTCACAAAACACCAAATAAAAATTCTGATATCTCACAGAATAAACAATCAAGTGAAACACTAAAATATCACAATATTCCTAACTCATTTTGAGTAGCGTAAGTCTTTAAATTAAGATAGTCAATCAACTAATCGATTAGTTGATCAACTTTTTCTGCTCTGTTACTGATTAGGGCTGCAAATATTTTCACTATCTGTTAATTTAATGTTTTATCAGATGATGTCAAATGTTTGTTTTTTTTATTTAAGTCTTAAGCCTGTAAAATGATATTAAAAAATGGGAAGAAAAAAAAATAATTCTGTCTAACAACTAATCAAATAATCACATCAGCTCTCGCGTGGATGAGTTAATATTCTGCTCGCATCCATTATGCTGAATTTCTCATGCTAGCATAATAGCTCAGGTACATGTTGTTAACGACCCTGGCTCAAGAGAAACAACATAAAGAGAGAAAAGAAATTGGAAACTTTTTTCAATAATTTTAAAGAAAACAAAGAGGAAACAGAGGGATAGGGGATGTTGCTTGGTGGAGGAGGGGATTTTAAACCTGTAGAGCAGGTGGTAGGCCACACCTGCACACCTACAGCAAACCAGACCAGACAGAAAGGAATGTCCTCAGACACAACAGTGTGAATATACAGCCTTTGTATATCCGTCAGATTGCACCCCGACTGTTATTACAGAAACAGCTTTGGGGCTCAAGAGTTCAGCAGTCAGCTAATGCATCATCTTTTTGTGTATGTTGTGAAAAGCAAGTAGACGTAGACTGAATTAATGTGTTTGGTATGAACCCTAAAACGAAGCAATTTCGCTGTGATCTGACTGCAATAAATGTATCAAAAGGACACCGAAAATAACGACCTCATAATGCTGCCTTGTAAAAAAAAAAAAGGCTGAATTCATGCTTTGTCGGGTCTGTCAGCTAGAGGACAAGCAAACAACTTTCAAAATGCTTGCTCCCTGAATGGAGTTTGTAACGATCAGGTATGCTATGCTGTGCTGAGACATATTTCCAAAACTTACAAGGTTGTCTGACTTTCTTGCTCACTTCCCTCCACGGCAGCTCCTTGACTCACTATGAGTAGACATACTGAGACTGGCTGCTCTCATCAAAAACTAGCCAGTCACGTAACTCGCCACTGTCAGCTCTTTCCGCGCTCTTCGGCCTTCTTCTACTACTTGATCTTCTACTGATAATGGCATTTGGTACAGACTAGCGGCAGCACAGGCGTATTGCTGCCCCAACAGGTCAGTTGTGTAACTCAATTCAGTGCTCTCTGTCTGAAAATCCTCCTGTCCAAATTGCTAACCTGCCACTGTGGCTTGAGGGTTAATCAAATTCACCACCCTGGTCCCAATCTTGTGCTGTTATTGCCTGGGAGCTACACATCACTGCCCAATGGTTGATGCCCCCAAACGTCCTAAATAAAAGACAGCAAAATACTAAGAAATTACAGGCAGAGGATAGGGGGTCTGCAGATACAAACACGCCACACACTTGAAGTGAATCATGCGTAATCATTGAGATTGATTGTGTACGTTTATGCGCTGTTGTTATCAGGAATGTCCTGCATAGTATACCTTTAAATCCATTGTGATTCTCTACTATTGTTTTTACATGTCTGTCTGCAGTTTGGTGCTGTGCAGGAAGTGCACAGCAGGTTCATCAGAGCTCATTTGATGAAAAGAGCTGCCTGCTGCTGGAAACACCTTTGATGAGATCAGTGAGCATGACTCAAAACAGTAAAGTTGCGGGCCAGAAAACCTAAACAAAGAGATGAAAGAGGCTATGAAGCTCAGTAGAGCTGAGAGAGCAGAGTAGTGTGGTAATTTATTTCTCTGTGGGTTGTTAATGTAAAGAATAATGATCATAGCAGCTTCCAAGATAAAGAAAACAGCTAACAAGAGGCAACTAGATTTATTATTCTCTTGAGAGTTTTTTAAGGGGGTTTTACACATCAAAGTCTGATAACAGGCATTGGTGAGGACTACAGTATATGTGAAAATGTTGTCTAACACTTTTTGGCTCCAGAGGGAGCTGTGAAAAGTCTGATGGATTGTCTCCAGTGAGGTCACTTGAGGCAACATCATCTGGGGCTTAAGAGCACAAGTTTGAAATTTGAAAAAAAGAAAAATGAGGGTGTTGAGTTAGAAAGATGTGCAACCTCTCCTTATCTCTGCTTTAGGCCTGCAACTCCAGGCGATCAGTCACTTCTAGCATAGCACACGCAAATCTATAAGCAAACTGTCAGTGGGCAAGTTGCATTGTGGGTAGCGAAGGTGCCAGGCTTTGACAAGGCAGGAGAATGTGTGGCTGAAAAAGACTTCTGCTGCATCTGTGTTATTCCTTTTTTAATCAGTCAGTTAATTGAGAATGGTCTTTGTCTCAATTTACAGCACGCTGGTTTAAAAATAACATTTGAATTGAAATTGACAGGCACACAACCTTTTAACCACAGCGGAGTCTGATTACTGATGATTTAATCATAGCTTCTTAAAATGCTGTGTGAGTTTCATTAATCAGCCGCAGCGAGGGTCATTCATGTGTTTTAAATATCAGTTCATTTCTGAGATTCAAGAAATGAGGTCCACAGCTCCTCCTCCGGTTTTCACTGGCTGGCAGAGTGTGGACACATCAGGGACGCGAGACTAATCGGCCAGATGATGTCTGGGCCACGGCAATGCAGCATCAGCTGGCTGCTTATCTCCATGGCAACCATCTCACCAGCTGTTCATCCTCTTGTTGCAGGTGTTGGTGGAAACACAGAAATGATCTTCAACAGTCTGACCTGAAGAGAAACAACACAGACAGCCCAGGGCTGCAGATGGAGAATGGAGACCTGGGTCACATGGTGCGTGTGCGTGTGTGTGTGTGTGTGTGTGTGTGTGCGCGCACGTGTGTGTGTGTGCGTGCATGCGTGTAGGTGCATGCAGGTGCATGCAGAGGTTTTCTCTCTGCTTTGCTTCAGAAATTTGACTGTCTGGCAGCTCAGCTTTTTGGTCCGATGAACAATGTTAGACATTTGAATGATGATAGCACATGCTTTCATGCTGTGTGTGTGTGTGTGTGTGTGTGTGTGTGTGTGTGTGTGTGTGTGTGTGTGTGTGTGTGTGTGTGGGGTGACTGTAGCTCAGGAGGTGGAGCGGGTCGTCCAGTAATCGGAAGGTTGCTGGTTTGATTCCGCAGCATTTTATTAAATTCGATTCAAAATCTTCACTGTGGATAACTCAGGCCTCCTGTAACTTGATGAGTTCAATTATAGCTGAAACTGAATTTTATGCCATAAATGCCTCATTTCCACCACACGGTATGACTCGCTTATAGTACCTGGTACTTTTTGTGGTACCACCCCAGGTGTTGTTCCTAGCAAGCCAATATTAAAAGGTGGAGTTAAAACACTGCAGATTACAGATTGGTCGGAGAGAATCGTCACTTTTGCGATACAGAGTAACCAAAGTTGTCTCATCATCCTGGACTGGTAATACCAAATTTGCCCACTAGGTGGCTCACATGACTTAACCGCTCATGAGTGGAATGTATAGAGAGCGCATGAATGAGAGTGTAGCAGCACCACAATCCATCAGGACAACTGTGACACATCACGTTTTTATTTTTCACAACCATCCGGCTTAACTGTTTTCTTTTTAGTTCAGTTTTATTCATTTGTACATTGTTTCTGAAAAATGAAAGGTTGGAAAGAAAAACAAATTCAAGTATTAAACATTGTCTAAAATAAAGTGCAAGTCAATGAGTTGTCCACAACACGTCTCTGACTGCTGTTTCTGCTCTGTCCAGATGGGGGAGCCAGTGAGTCTGAACGTGGGCGGCTGTGTGTACAGCACGTCTCTGTCCACGCTCCAGCGCTACCCAGACTCCATGCTGGGAGCCATGTTCAGAGGAGAACTCCCCACTGTCAGGGACGCACACGGAAACTATTTCATTGACCGCGACGGGCCACTGTTTCGGTGAGTGTTGAGTCAGATTTATTCATATTACCCAGTATCACAGAAAAACTTTTAATGGAGAAAAAGTGGAAGAAACCACATGAGGACCAACTGTGGAGGGATCTCTCTTCCAGAACGGACAGACATGCAATAGATGTTGAGTGAATGTCCGTCTATGCGGTTATTTTCGAATAGTAAAATCTGCTGCTAGCTGATCGGATCACATTTACCCAGCAGTAAACTGGATTATCTCTAATAGTTAGCTCACAAGTGTTGTAAAGTGCTTTGAGCGGTCAGTTAACTTTACGTTTATTTAACATTTACCCTTTGACTTAAGTCAACATGCTAACTGACATGCACATTTTACATGTTAAAGACCTGCTAGAATGATGAAAGTCTGACATTGGCAGAGCTGCTGCTCAGAGCCGTCCAGATTTGGAGGAGAGAGTTGGACCTTCTGGAGGAATAAACACTTGGACTCACATCGGATTTTGCTCTGATCCAGAGCCATTTACTGATTGGAAAATAAATCTGAGATTACTTTTGATTTTTTGGGGATTCAAAAGTTGATTATCTTCACTCCTGTTTATCAGCCGGACTGCTGCAGCAATCTGCAAAGCCGACCTCCATTGTCGGGTGTTTATGTTCTGTAATGTTGACTGCTGACTGGAGCTGGAGGGGTAATGTACTATATTTTCTGAGTGTACCGTTACAGAGAGGAGAGGGGAAAAGAAGAGAGGGAACCAGGGTCTCTGGTGAGTGCTGAGTTTAGTGTGAGGTGGACCTGAATTCAAACAAACAGACACACACACCCTCAGTGTGCTGTTGCTTTAGCTTTCCGACTAATATGCAGGAAAGTAATCTGGCTGTTTGGGGTGAATAAACATTTGCCATATAAGGCGAATTAACACTAATGATTCTGCAGTCAGTCTTGCTTCACTGGTGGTAAATAAAAGCTTAAAAATATGTATTCATGTAAGTTTAGTCTTTATTGTCAACTTCCCTTCCTAACTCTCTGTGTCTTTCCCGGATGTTGTAGCGACAGGTGTCAAAATGAAATCTTCGGTTATTTTGAGTGGATTTCTCTGACTCTGATTGCTGTTCAAAACATGTCGCATAATGCAAGTACACAACTCAACAAGATATATAACAAAGGTCTAGTCTTTTTTAGACATTTTAAGGAAGAAATTCTTAAATATTATATCCTTAAATACACTTTTCTAATACTGGGTAGGACTTTGCCTCGAGAACAGCCTGAATATTTGGCCCCATGTATTCAACAAGCAGCTGGAAACATTCCTTGGATTTTCCTCTCCCTGTTGACATGATGGCATCACACAGTTGCCGCAGATTTTGTTGACTGGTGACTGTTGTGGCTGTTGGAGTACACAGAGTTTGTTGTCATGTTTATGGAACCGGCCTGAGATAATTTGTGTTATGTGACATGGTGCATTATCCTGCTGGAGGTAGCCATTAGAAGATGGGTATACTGTGGTCATAAAGGCATGCACATGGTCAGCAACAATACTCAGCTAGGCTGTGGCACTTCAGCAATGCTCAGTTGGTATTTAGGGGCTTAATGTGTGCCAAGAAAATATTCCCCATACCGTAACACCACCACCAGCAGCAGCCATGGATACATTTGGTTTACGACCATCTGAATGTTAAATTAAGATTCTGGTCTTCTTCCTCTGACCTATATTTTTCTTTCTGTCAACAAATCCCATTTAAAGACCCGAACCAACAAGGAATGGATTCTACAAACAAGTGTTTTCTGTGTATCAAAGTCTGTTATAGCTTATTACTCAATGCCAGAGCTCTATTGTTATCCAAACCTAAAAAAAAACAAACATCAATGAGCCACACTGTTGCACTGACACGCACCTTTGTTACAATGAACACACACACTGTGGGTTTTTTTGTACTCAACCCCGCAGAAACCATCCTGCTGCCATAAATACTCACTCTTGTCCCTAAAACTGCACTTTTTCCTCCAACATTTGCTAAACTGCTGGATCAGCTGTTTTAGGACATTAATGATCCCTTTTTTTAAACATGAAACTATGCATTTGTGAGCTGCTTTTAACGATTTACATCTTCAGTAGAAATCACTGAGCTCGGAGCTGAGTGCCACAGACAGAGTAGGGAAGTCAGAAAGTATTGAGAGACGGACTAACACATTGTTGTTTGTTTGTTTTTCACGTGATTTGCTGACAATGTGAAAATACAGCATAACTTAAGCCTTGCCCCTTAAGAGGGAAGTGAATCGAATTTTGAGAATAAAGACAAAACTCAAGTGTCAGAAAAACTGAAACAAACTCTTCTCACTCTCAAGTTGTACAGCAGCTTTCTCCTCTCCTGTTCTGACTTACACTGACAGCTCAGAGTTTCACTGAATCATCAGCTCAGCAGCCTGGACTGATCCTGTCTCTGTTTCTGCTGTGTCAGCTACATCCTCAACTTCCTGCGGACGTCAGAGCTGACGCTGCCTTGCGACTTCAAGGAGACTGAGCTGCTCAGGAAGGAGGCTGACTTCTATCAGATTGAGCCCCTGATCCAGTGCCTGGGAGACCCCAAACCCCTGCTGCCCTACCCAACGGACACCTACGAGGAGGTGGTGGAGCTGTCCAGCACCAGGAAGCTGTCAAAGTACTCTAACCCTGTGGCAGTCATCATAACACAGCTCACCATCACCACCAAGGTCAGTGGGAACAAGTCTGGCAGGCGTCATTCAAAATATCATCAGTAGTTTTTATAGTTTTTAACATCTAATCAGTGTTTTTTTCCAGCAGTCAGTTCATTTCTTTTACGTTGTCAGCTTATTATAAGGATTGTTAGCTTTTATCGAATCAGTCAAGTTCTATGAGGACTCAGATCTCATTGTTAAGGGAGAACTGGGTACAAAAAGAAAAAAATATATAATTTAAAAAGTACTGTATAACAAGAATCAAGTATAGTGTAAAAATGGCAATGTATTTTAAAACAGAACCGTAGTTAATAAATAACACAACATAGAAAAGATTAATAAATACTTTTTAAAGAAGTGGTCACATGACTCACTCTTGTTTTTTAGGTCCATGCAGTGTTGGAGTCCATCTCGAGCAGTTTCACAAAGTGGAACAAACACATGATGGACACCAGAGACTACCAGGTGTCCTTCACCTTTGGACCATGTGACCACCAACAGGAAGTCAGCCTGCGTGTCCACCTGCTCGATTTCATTTCCAAAGCTGTGAGTGGCTTTTATATAATCTTTAACATCTTGTATTGTAAATTACTTTTTACCTACATATTTCAACTTAAGCTCAGTGGACCGCAGCAAATCTAGTCCATCCCAGACTTACTCACTGAGTGATGAAGTTACATCATTGGGTGGTTGACTGTAGGAGTTTTCCCATTGGCTGTTTCTCTTTCAAAATGAAGAGGTGTAAAGAGCCGTAATTGCTTCCTCAGGAGGCTTTTAAGCTCTGTTTATGTTTGTGTGAGACCATGATATGGTCCTCTGCAGATAGTGTGTGAGCTCTGAGTGCACTGAAGTGTTTATGCTCTATCCAGGAGAACATCATAGACCAAACCAGGCTGCACACTCCGCTATACAGATCCCCACATCCAGAAAAGAATTTGGCTTTATTCAGCCCCTGTGAATAAATAAACCAAGTATTTTGGTACAACAATTGTATTTAAATTAAGCACAGGCTGAACAGTTTGATTATAAAAGCAAAATATTAATTTCTCAGATGTAGATTTTGAAGATCTCCAGTTTTTTTTGAAGCATTAAAAACTAATTGGCCTCTCTTTAAAATCCTTAATTGCCTTTATCATCATTTGTGGCAGTCATGTTCTCAGTTGTATTGTAATGAACTAATGCCATGTGCTACAGATGCCTGTTTGCATTTTTGTATTCAACAAAGTGAGACAAATTGTTTTACAGATCCTTTAAGTGTGTGTCTGATTTTTTTTCCCCCCAACTTCATGAGAAGGGGGTAGACAAATGAAACGTTTGGCCTCATTTGGACGGATAGCAGAATGATCTGGTTGATTTATTTCATTGTTACCGGTAGCCAAGACCGGCAGGATATTTCTGTCAGTGCGGGATAACTTAGAAATGAGTTGTAGGCCCTTTGGTGAAAACCCTGTAAACACTCAGTGAGGATGTGAGAGAAAAACGTTTGGTGTAAAGAAACACTGGTGACATAATAACTTGGCGCAGATTAATTTCGTCAACAAGGGCCAATGAGAAGACTCAACTGCTTGGACCAGTGCTGTAAATCATGTAGCTAATTCATGTGGTAAGATGACCCCTGTCTGTTTTCGTTCCAGGGTTTTACGATACGCAACACGCGTGTTCACCACATGAGCGAACGGGCCAATGAGAACACAGTGGAACATCACTGGACTTTCTGCAGACGAGCTCAGAAAGTCGCCGACTAGCAGACGAGATGATGGATGGACTTTTGCTGGCAGACAGGAGATGTGATCATAGTGCCTGCAGACAGACAGACAGAGACTTGTTGGTGGTGGTTGTTTTGTGTTAATGTTCTGTAAGACGTGAGTTGTTTTGGATCATTCCCTTGGTCTCATGAGTCTCATGGAGTTGAAGCACAAGGTGAGGTTATTGGCTAGCACATTAGCCCAATGTGGCACATTATTATATAGAACGTATGGCCAAAAGTATGTGGACAGGCTTCAATCTTCATGCTACAACATTGTCAATTCAACATCATCCTGTTTCCACATCTTAATACCCCGCTCAAAAAGCCAGAAAGAAATGGTTTTCCCGGTTTGAGGTGGAAGAACTTGACTTGTCTGCTTCAAGCCCTGACCTCAACTCCATCCAACACTTTTGGGATGAACTGGAATGCCAAATGTGATCCAGACCTTCTCACCAAACATCAGTGTTGGACCTCACTAATGCTGCTGTGTAAATATGCGCAAATCCCTGCAGCCAACATCTGGTGGAAAAACTGAAGCCAGAGGAGTGGAGACCGTCTTAGCAGCACTTTAATGAACATGGTTTTGGAATCACATGTTCAACTATCACATCCAGATACTTTTGGCCACACAGTGTATGGTACATCTGGCATATCAGCACTATTACAAATCTGTTTGCACATCAATGACTAGGATTTTTTAATTGCAAAATTAAAAAATATCTTGAAAGTTATGATCTCGTGTAATTTTTTACTCACCTTCTCATTTTTTTCACTTCTTCTTTTGACTACCCACCTGACAAGCCAGATGGTTTGTTACACAGAACCATCTGGGAAGACTTTGTGGAAATTGTCAAGAAAAGGGCAGGCACTTTAAAAAAAAAAACTTGGCAGGTGATTGGACAAACCATCTGTCTATCACCATCTATTACGGGCTTACTTCAACCAGTCAGATCAACAGGAGGAGAGCGCTGCCAGCAGAGCCAGTTGGTAAATCAAACTCGAGAGAAGAGTGAAAACATCTTTTCCCACCACGCCAGTAGCTGCAACTAGTTCCTCATAGGATGCTGATTGGTCCTGTCAATGTAATATGGCCACAAGTGCATAGCTTGAAACCTGGTAAGATGGATTTTCGAGATCAAAATATCACTTGATCTCCTGAATCCATCCTCTTACAGGCTTACAGGTGTTTCCATCTGTAACCATTTTTCATGTTCACACTGCATATATAGAAATCCCTTCCACTCATGAGTTTTATATGTGTGAACTCGTTTGGCAATGGCTTGACTGTAAACGACTTTCATTTGTTTGTAAAAGTTCCACACTCCACCTTTAAAATACCTGTTTTGGTCGAAACGATCACAAATAGAGATGCTTTGACTTCCCGTGAATAATAGCCGGATTTGGTCACCACAAAAACGATTGGAAATGTTCTCAGGTGTCCTTAAAAATATCCAGTGGTGTGACTTGAAAAGCAGTCGACCATATTGGAAAAGTCCAGACTGGTGGCAAATCAAATATCATAGTGAAAACGAGGCCTTGTGGGAATCAGTCTATACTTGAATGGTGTCATTTTTCTTCAGCCATTACTCTTGACAATCAGTAGTTACTTCAGAATAAGTTAAAGCAAAACAGTTAAATATGAGGACAATGGTTATTTAGTTAGTTTCTTTCTCCAGCTGCAGTGCTGTGTAAGCCATGTTCAGACATGCAAACATAAACACTGGCACAATATGCTGCCATTCATGCTGAATATAACTTCAACACCCTGGTACCGCTTCCCAGCAAGACTCAAATGCCCCTTTTACACAGCCTGTTCAAAACGTGAATGTTGTGCCTTTATTTCACCCCATTAAAACGTTCAAACATTGAACGGAGTGGGGAACATCATTGTTTCACCTTTCAGCCGGCAGCGGAGGTAATAAAAAAGCTGAATTAATGTGGGGTGGTCTAAACTTTGCCACATCCCTATTTTAATTTCTTAGTTCGACCCGTCTCCTCTTGACACCGTTGAACTTTCCAACCTTCACTTGTCATTGAAAATTAATAGCATCCACATTCCTCAATTATTGGCCTCAGCCACTGGACACACTCCACTGAGCACAAAGCAAAGCTCAGTACCTGATACCAGTGTTTCTGGATTCACTCTAACTACATTAAAAAGAAAAAAAAGGATTCAACTCAGTCATTTCTTGATTCAGCCTTGATTTTGTGTGCTTTTGTATGTTTTGCCAGCAAAACCATTGTTTTCCTATAGTATGTCACACAGCATATGCACATATGCAGTATAAAAAAGCAAAGCCAGCATTATGACGGGTCTTCTTCACAGCAATATTGTGGCATCTCCGTGTCTTAGTAAAGTGACCTGGAGAAGTTGAGAATGGTTAAACTCGAGCAAATGTCCACAAGAAAGGGATATAACCTGGTGACAACCAACTTGGTTTGATTTTCTTCGGTAACAAACATAATTGTGTTTTCACTTTTATGCAACTTCAAAACATATTGGAGAAAAGGCCAGACTGCATAAGCTCCTGGGACGAGCCAGAAAAACGAGACCAACACTTCATTCAGAAGATCAAATACCAGGCGGTTCAGATTGAGTGATGCATCCTTGAGTTTGAAGACTTACCAAGTGGCAAATCAAAGCAAACAAGCTGCACAGAATCATGCGATTTTCAATTTCACATTAAAAATGTATCTACTGAGAAGCTCAACATTTTTTTCCCTTTATTTTATTGCCAGAGGTGACAGCTATTTCTTTAAACTGAACGAGGCCACGTTGTGACGCAGCACTATTGTTGGTTCAAAGGCAGCCTCACCTTGTTGTCATTTATAACAGCTTGTTGTTTCAGTACATAGCTAGATCCTAAACAGCCTATGAACATGTCAGGATTTACAAAAGAGGACCCAAATGGGGAACAGGCAGGTAAAAGAACAAAAGGTGAGCCTTAACGATGAGCTGTAAGCCAAAGCACAAAAATCCAAACTGCAAACAATAAACGGTAGGAAAGGGAACATCCATAAAAGCAGGTGATCAAAACTCTGGCAACAAAACAGAAATCCACAAGAGCAAGAAGTAAACAAAACAGTTCAAATGAAGGAGACAGGCAGCAACACAGAACCGGGGGAACAGGTGTGACACGCAGGAGCGAGACACAAACCAACGAAGAGTCAAGGAAAAACGCGGTCTGGTAAACGACTGGTAATCAGATGAAACACAGGTGTACCCAGAAAAAGGGCGGGACAACAAACAAAGGCGGGATGTGGAAAATAAAACATGACAAATAATAATAAAACAGGAAACTATCAGATATACAAAAACAGGACCCAAGTGCAGACACGTAAGCAGGCAGATTCACCACAAAAAGTAAACTTAATAAAAGCTGATAACCAGTGGAATTAAATCTTAGTAATTAATGCAAATGAGGGCAGTGTTTCGCTGACATTTGGCCTCTGATTACATTTCAGTTCTCATCTTATCATACCCCAGAGGTAACATTTTTGCAGTATGGACTAAAGTCTTTGTGAATACATCCTTATTTCTATATCCCATCTATATTTAGTGTGGCTCAGGCCTGATCCAAACCTTGAGGAAAAACAAGTACAAGAGCCAGTGGTTGTACTTAACAAACTTTAATAATAACACATTCAAGTGTGTTTATAGGTCTTGGGGAGTATGATTGCATATGTGAAGAAAAAAGTGTTATAAGGCCATTTGTGGCTCCAGAAGACGGTGCATCTAGTCTGAAAAATTGCCTCCAGTGATGTCACAAAATTGCATTATGGGTAATGTAGGTGTCAGATTTTTGAAAAGCAGTCCACTGATCTAACAAAGCATCCTGTAACACTGTTGGACTCATTATGGACAGTTTAAAAAATCAGGAAAACCAGAGATTTTATATTCAACACAGTCTTCTTCCTTCTCAAAATCTGGCAATCACATTACCCACAATGCAATTTAGCCACTGCGTGACATCAGTGGAGGCAATTTATCAGATTAAATACAACTTCCTCTGGAGTGACACTTAAATGTGTAAAATTGGTGGAGTTGCCCTTTCAGATCCATCAAAGTTCTTCCTCGTGTGGGTGCCGTTGTGACACCCCCACATTCACACCGTCACCAGTACAGCGTGAAAAATTCAGACCCATTTTCATTTGAATGGATTCACTATCTTGACTCAGCAGGGGTTCTGACAGAGAGACTCCGGTGTCAACACAATGCGACGTTATTCGGCAAGAAGCTGTATTTACCAATTACATACATATAAGCACACATATGAATGTGTCTCATAAGCTTTCTTGAAATTGATTGGTTTCAACGTGCACCCAGCAATGCAGAAATATTGTAAAATGCAAACAATGAAAACAAACTGCAATGTCCAACAGAATAAACATAAATAAAAGAGGCTGCCTCACAATGTCTAAATATTCCAATATCCCAAATTACAATGATGGTATCATAACACATGCAACCATGTAAGACACTCATTTATAACACATTGTATCTCTGTAACAAGAAGTCGGGAAGAAACATCAGCACAGTGTCCTCACAAGAAAGGAAATATAAGTAGTGAATATTATAGGTGTGTCTTAGAGGAAACTGTCTTTACAGGGCTAAGCTTTGAGTGAATGGAGAGCCAGACGGTCGGAAGCAGGAAGCGGTCATATTAGCTGTGTCACACCAACCTGTGCTGTATAATCTGGCCCACAAATGAAGCATGAATGCAGTCACACAAACACACACACAACTTGTTGTTCCAGTTAGTGACAAGGCTTGCTACAGCTTGGTGGGCTATTGTGGTTGGCTAGCGCTAGCATTTTCCTGGTTAGCTAGCATGTCACCGGCTTGCAAGTTCTCATCAACCCTTTTAACAGCAGACAGTTTGACTTGTCAAAGCTGGAAAAGCAGAGGTGGGATGAATAAAGTCAACATTGGCACCACTCCATTAAGCGTCCTGATAAGCGATGCCAGCGGGTGTGCCTGAACAATGCCAGAGCCATGAAACCAGGTCACACAACCGCAACAACACAACACCAGCATAAGCTCCAACCAGTGGTGACATTAGGTTTCTGACAATTACCAAATATATTTGTGTGATCAAATTTTTTATGTTTCCAGTAGACCTACTAGAGGTTAAGTTTATGTATGACAAAAAATAATCAGCCTTGATAAACATTTATAATAGATACTTGATTTTTGGGGCAGTAGCCGATATTAGGTGTTAAAAAAATCCTTTCACTTCTTAAAGAGTATTCACCTATTTCCTAAAAACCCGCCCCGGGGACCATTTCTAATGTGGCATGGCCTGATTTGTCTATGGCTCCTTCCATTGGTTGATGCCAACACCTGACTCTATTAGCTTTGTACATGGTCAACGGGTGTTTAAGTTTTAAAAATAAGCTATACGGAGTAAACATAACCTTTTAGGTAGCAGGCGGCCATATATCATATGGCGGTCATACATTGGAATGTGCTTTCCCTTGCAATGTTGGAGGAATGGAAAACAAGTACCTTTCACCCAGTTAGTATTGTCATATAGTAAATAGTTCAACACTCTTGATTATAATTGATCACACTGGAGTTTTACACAACAGAGGCAGGATAGTTCAGATTTCAACAATAGACTTGATTGTCTAAAATCACATCAGTACACTGAAACTTACTGAACTTGCAGGAAATGTGATAATTATGTTATCCCAAGCATCTTTCTCTGCATTATAATCTTAAAACACAGAGAGATTTCATATCAGCACATACCGAGGGCTAATATCGACCGATAATATTGGCCAACTGATTTATCGGTTGGGCTCTAATTGATAATACTTGATATTGATCATTTTAGCCTAACTAACCCCCAGTTTTTAGGGTTTTATCTCCTTCCTCCCCCTACCCTGAATGGCCCATGGGTAAGACAACAACAACATAACAAGATTAAAAAACTAAACTTAAATAAAGACAAAAAAAATAGTCAACAATTGGTCAAACGAACTTTGCTGGGCAACTTTTTGGTCACTTAAAATAGTGAGGTAATTTACCATTAATTATATAAAAAAATAATTATTCATCTTAAAAGATTTTCAGTGTCAGTGTTAAAATCACAAGATTAGTTTATAAATATGTGTTTCAGCGACAGCACCAGCACAAGCTCCACCCAGTGGTGGTTTCTGGCAATTTGTGTGTTTATGTTTTGATTTTCTCGTGCCAGTGGTTTATTTCAGTCATCCCAAAATCTTGTTCTCGCATAAAAGACTACATTTTAATAAAATAAATAAATATATAAAAAAATCCTCATTCAGTACACTTTGCTCTGTTACCAGTGTGTGAGCCAGAGCACTGCAGGTCACTGGGTTGATGTGTTGGTTGCTGATGTTCAGAGTTTCAGTCACAAACACAAAAATAGGCTTAAGCTCCGCCCAGTCGTGACGCCACATCGTACTTTCTAGGTTTGGACAGCCAGTGTTTACTTCCAAACTCACTGCAGTGTTGTGAAATAACACACGTTTACATTCTTTTTGAATTTCTCGTGGATATATATATATATATATATATATATTTTTTTTTGGCTAAACCTAAGATTATCTTTCAGTCACTTGTGCCCCATCCCCACCCCCACCCCTCGGCGGGGTTAACAGAGCCCGCCCCCTCTCCTCTCTCCCCGGCAGCCTCCGCCTCTCTTCGCTGGTCTGTCATCCACACCGCCGTTGTTGCAGCCATTTTACCGTGGAGCGTCGGCGCAGCGGCGACCGGAGGATGCCGAAACAGCACCGTTAAAAGGTAATTCTGCCTTTTTGTGGAGCACTTTCGTCCGCGTCGCTAACCTTCACGCTTCCGACTCGCCAAATCCGTCCTGTAATGCGCGGCGAGCTGATGGCCGGTCCCGGCCGGAGGGGGGGCTGAGGGATCCTCCACAACTAGCTGCTCAGACAGAGGAAAGATTGCTGGGAGAGTGTTTGGCGGCCAAGGCTCGTCGCTGGCAGTTCACAAGTCTGTGTTAAAAATGGCGACGTCTTTCAGCAAACCACGTAAAGTTGTAAATAAGCGTCCGTGCGGCGGGTATGTGGATGCGTGCGGAGCTACGGTCACAGTGCGGCTGGTAACAGTGTCTACAAATACAACTGAGTCTGAGCGGTGTGTCCGTAAGGGGGGCGCTCGAGAGCTCACGGCGCGCAACGACGCGGGATTGCGCACGTTTTTGTAGCTCGACCGTACCTTAGCCTCCTTAGCTAGTCTGTTTTTTAATGCGTCTGACCAAAATGTTTTGAAGTGCAGTTTCTTTTGTTCTTATCGATCGCACAAACGTAAATCTGTATGTTTCGTTAACGCGTAAACTTGGGAGCGCTGCCGCTGACGGTTTCCTGCGGTTTAGTCGCACCGGCGCGCGAATCGTGAAATCGTGGGCAAAGCCGTGCCAAATTTTCTCGCGTAAGTTTCAACTTTGGTGAACTTTGACATTGTTGTTTACAAAAGCATACTGTCTTTGACATTGCTGACCTTTTGCAGGAAAAAAAAAAAATCAACAATACACCACATTCACATGGCGGCCATTTTCTTCTGACATCACACTCGCAGTGGGAAGCTCGAATTATGTACTGCTGCGTTCCAGGTTGAAAGTCCCATAAACGTATGAATCTGACAATTTGTTATAATGTCACCACTTCCTGTTTGATCAGCAACTGAAAGGCAAGAGGGAGAGGACTATAATTCAAGGTCAAACAACGTACTCGATAACCCGATAGCTTCCAATAGACGACACCTAATATAGGCATTCAAACTCTTCCTAGCTAACTAGCTTCTTAGCTAAGTCTGAAATATCAACACACATCTTGGCCACATTTATTTAAAGGTGTTATTGATAACATTCAGTCACTGAATGTGGCGTTTCATCTCCCCCTCCCATCGACCCTTTTCATGGCAGACATTTTGACTGAGCTCGTTCCAGGGCTCTGGTTTTGTGTTTGCTCACTGACTGACATGATTTACTCGGCCACTTAATAGAATAGAGTCATCCTTAACGTTACTGGTCACACCTTTGTTTTGTTTGCTGTGAAAATGGTCTGTTGCATTCTCATCACAATGCTGCTGTTGTTCGAGTCATCTTGCCCCATCAAGTGGTTGCCAGTTTGTTGTAGCAAGCATTGCTACCACTAGCTAACGTTAATGTAGCTTATGCTAACATCGCCAACACTTGCTAACATTAATTTAGCTAATGCTTGCTAGCTAAGCTAATAGTATACTGTTCCTCTAGCTAGTATTACATTGGTAATGTGGTGCTGCTAGCTAGCAGTACAGTATGCCGGGCACTTATTAAAGAAATCAGCCACTTTTATGTTTATTTTCCACAAACTGGCAACTACCTAGACTCTTGATTTGACATTGACGAAACACCGATACCACGTGATTCCAACTGTGCTATACTATTGGCTGACGAACCTTGTTAGATGTTGGAAGCAACCTTCAGAATTCTTAGAGTCAAACAAAACAATAATTTTGTGTTATCAAATTTGTTATTGTACCTTGGAATATGGCTTGATGTCCCTGTAATTTTTCATTATCAATGATTTTTTCAGTTGCTGATCAGTCAGTAATTGGTGAAATTATTTCAGTTTGACAGAATTTTTTCCCTATGTGTACAACTTGCTACCTAGAAAACCGCAGCATAATTTTATGCTTCTGGCCTCGAGTGTGACGTCTGAGCAAACTTAGTTTAGGGGTGGTATTAGTAATCTTATGTACTTCTGTGAGACATCGGCAACGTTAAAAAAAACAAACCCTTTGGAATACTGGAAATAATGGGAACGGAGGTTGGATGCGATGTACAGACACCCATAGAAATACATCTCAGAAGGAGTATTTTAAGAAAATAGGTGGAGGCTCCTTGAGATCTCCCAAAGTATAAAACCAAGAGCCCCAAAAGCTCCAGTTCAGTCTGGTCCCAGGATTGGCTTGAGTTTATTGAGGTTGCTGTCTGATTTGTCTGTCTGATTTCTTGAGTATTTTCTCTGATAGACTCAGTTTTTGGTTTACAGGCCCATTTTCGGGACTCCTTTGACCCAACAGGCAAATGGCCTCCATGTGAATATGATCTATTGCGATTGCTATGGACCGAACACCATGATGTTGTTCTAACAACAACCACTTCCAGGTAGAAAACTGGCAGTTCATTTACATTGAGGAGAAAATCAGCAGACTTTTTTGAAATTTCTGTTTGTCCTTTCAGCTGTAAAGACAACATGTTGGTCCAACCTATCTGACGTTTCTGCTGGGCTTATTTTATGTACCGTATTGCTTGCTAGCATCTTTGATATCCACACAACAGCGACATCCTATGCTGTTAGTTCAATTAAACTGAAACTGTCATTTTCTTCTGTCTTGTGGCCCAACAAGTCTTGTTATTAATGAAGGATATATGAAAGCTTCAAACGTGCATGTTTAAATGGATAAGATATACATTTTGAAATAACTTTATGAAAAAGACTAAAATTGTATGTAAGCTAGTGTGTTATGCAGGGTTATTTTTTTACACAGAAGTTATTGCAAACTGTTAGATGCAAGCTAGTTTTGATTGAATGACTTGGTGTGTAATCCTGACAACAAATGGCAGTGCAGTACAGAGAATGTTGAAAGAAGCTTTGAGACATGTGACGTACTGGTGCTAGCATGTTACTGGCTGGCTGGTGTGTTAGCTGTTACATTGCCAGCTATAGTTGATCTCAAACCATCTGAGCAGTCTCTAAGTCACCAAACCACTAACAGTGTATTTACTAAAGACACCAGGCACAGTTTCTTACTTTAATTACGATAAGGTAGTTAAGATAAATTAGGTAGTTAAAATGCTATATTTTAATATATTTCTGTTGAAATTCTAATACTGTTTCAAAGGTCGGTTATTACCTTCCTGTACTCTGCACTGGTATACAAAATCCTTGGACCATCTCACTGATGTTGCTCTGAGGTCGATTTTCATTGTTAACCATGTTTTTCACTGGCATTTAAAGCCGCGCAGACAACATTTGGATTCAGCCCGAATTTTGCGGTTGGATTGGTTTCCCCAGGCTAATTTTAGAGTGTCTGCCAGATTGGTTGTCGTTTACCATGCAGTTTAAGTGGGGCCTGCTAATTAATCACTTGAGCAGCTCTGGCTCCTGGACGATCGGATGGATATCTGGCATGTAGGAATTTAGGGTCGGCTGTCTAGTAGTTTGAGCTGATTCATTATAAAATGTAGTGAGCTTCTTTTGATATAACAGGAGTAGTATTTTACACGTTGTGATCATGTTATTTACACCTTGCAGCCATTTACGGTTACGGTTCTTCTTACTTTCTGTTCACCGTACAAAGTCCACTTTATGCCGCCTTTCCCTCTTCTTGTCAACATGGTTGAGGATTCAGTTGTTATCATTGTCTTGTCTGAATATGTTTTACTTGAATTGTCGAGAGATAAAAACAGACCGGGGTCTCAGTACTTTTGTTCATTGTGAGCACATGCATTGAGGCTGGTCCTCTGATCCATACAGTGTGAGCATAGAAGTCGATGGTTCTGGCCCCAAACCCCTGAACAGCAACTGTCCAATCATAGCATAGCAACTTAATCTAGACACAGCAGGCCTGTCAAGCTGTAAAGTTTCTCCTCACGCAAAAATGTAATGAATACATTGAACCGTGTGATTTAATGTAATGTAATGTAACCTGAGCATGCCTGGCTAACTATCTTCCTACCTACAGGTAGCAGGTACCTTGTGTTACACCCAATGGTTAGCTTTTTTTAATATTAACTAACTATGTTGTTTTGTTGGGTTACGAGTTGCATAAGAAAATTCCCGTGAATGACTGGAATAGCCACTTTGTTGGAACCGGTCCTGAGTGGTGCTGTCAGAGTTTAGGCTAACATTAGCAGTGCTTTCCTGTTTTTGTTTTTTTTTGTCATTGCAGAGGGTTGCACGTAGGCAACCCCTGCCATCATTACTTGAGAAATGGCATTTGCCAGTCTCAACAGTTACTCCTCATCTTCAAAGAGTTTCCATGTAAAAGTGAGTCACACTGTTAGAAACTACTTTTGATTGTTTTTTAGTATGAAAGATCTTGGTCTGATATTACATTTTTCCAGATTACATATATTGTATATGTATTATAATACTAGGACTAACTAGCTGCCCTGAAATACCCATTTCCTATATTTTGAGTTGCATTTAAAGTTTGCCTACATAGTGTGCACTGGCTTGCCTCGCCTTTCTGTTTCTCTACTCCCAGTATGTGTCTGCTCTGTTGACTTTCCTCGTCATCATATGTTTTACTAACATGGTGATGAAGGTTCTCAGTCATCCAGGTCATGGTAATTCCTGAAATAAGTGCTGTATCGTAGGCAACTGGGCATGTTTCAGTTTCTTGAAGACGTTTCACCGCAAGAGGCTTCATCAGTTCTAAGTAACTTGAGGGGAGTTGCAGGCTTTTAAACTCATTCATTAAGGGTTATTTGTAGGTTGATGACCCAACTGACCTTCATGTGGGTTGCTAGGGCTAGATGAGCCCAGGTGTGAATGGTTGTTAAGCTGTCTGGGGAGGGAACTCAGTACTGCATTGTAGGTTGGTGATAAGTAATGTCCTAGGCCACCTCCTCCCCCGTCATTCCAGTTTGACATAGATAGATTCTTTTACTCCTCTTTCAAACCATCTGTCTTCTCTGGCCAAGATGTTTACATTGTTGTCCTCAAAGGAATGATTTTTCTCCTTCAGATGTAAGTGGACAGCAGAGTCTTGACCTGAGGAGTTGGCCCTCCTGTGTTGATGGATAGATAATGGTGTCTCCAGGACAGAAATTGTTACAGTAGGCGTATTCTTACAGGAAGGCACAGATTAGATCACGATGTTGTCATTCTCTCGGATGGACAGACAGAGTCCATGTGGACTGTGCAGTCTCAATATGGAAATTAGTCGATTTTATTGTGAAATGTCAATCAACAGATTGACTGTGTACATCTTGCTTTAGTGAATCATGTTCATGATAATCAATTACATGCAATTGTTCATAAGTCATAACCTAGTTGATTGTGTTTTCTGTTAATGATGTTGGAAATTGCCACAAATTCTCAAATAGTGCTCCCAACTGCAGATAGAACCAATCCTTTGTTTTAAATGTTTATATTTGAGACAGGCCTTTATTTCTAATTCTGCTTCAGTTTCTTTGTAAAGTTGATGCAAACTCAACACTTCCTCCATTGTAACCTGTTGTGATACACTCATTATTCATCAGTACAACAACAGTCATGTCACCACTGGGGATGGGTAGGTTAGCGGTTATCCTGATCTGGTCCGGTGTATCAGCTTAAAATGGTTTGCTTTTATTCAACCTGACTGAGACGCGATCGTAAGTTGTTGGAAATATTTTAACCTGTTTGACTTTATCAGTATATTGTTAAACTAGGTCAATATATGAATAATCAATAAAGTCAAGTTTAATATTTTTTTAATTGATATTAATAGACAGCAATAAATAATAGTGTAAAGAAGGAGTGTGCTTACTTTGGAAAAGGATGGATTACAAGGATATTATGGAAATAATGGTTTATAATCAGAGGTGCACATAACTGGCGCGCATGCACGGTAAAAATAAACAATATGCAGCAGAAAACACGGAGGGAAGCGCTTTTGTGTACCAACAATTTTGGCATTTTTTTGGCACCATCTACAAAGAAACGCCAGACTGAACCTCAAAGTAAAAAACGTGTTTTTCTGGAAAAGTGGCTTCAGACAGATGACAACCGGACTGAGATGTGGTGCAGAATATGCCGTGACAATCGCAATCTTGCGGGCGAATCCAGTCATCCAGCTCTTGTAATGCATGACAAGAGTAAAAAGTACATGAACATAGTGCAAACTATTGATAACATGCACAGGCAGAGTCAGACATCCATTCATCCTCTTGACAGGTGGCGGGACAACATGAAGGAAGAATAGCGCCAAGCGCTGTGTAATGTTTTTCTGTTGGCCTTTCCCAAAGCGAAACATGCACGTCCTATGCGCTCGTTTGAGGATGATATCCCACTTTTCAAGAGGCTTGGAGTCGATGTCGGGGCTGTGTATCACTCACGAGAAGGGGGCACACACATTATGCAATGCATCGCACAGACAGTCAGCTCAGAGTTGGGTGAAAAGTTAAAGGCAGCTGAATTTTGGGATGTACTCTTTGACTGGTTAGAAGACATAACAAAAGCAGAGCAGGAAATTGTGTACATTGGGTCGGTGTCCAGCAGCGGAGAGTTTTCCTCAGATTAATTCATTTGGGTGTTCATCGAGTGGCTCAGGACATCATGGACAGGCTTGTGCAACTTTTCCATACCTGTGGTTTAGGGGATGAGCGTAAGAAGAAGTTGGTCAGGGTTTGCACTGACGGAGCTGCTGTCAATGTGGGAGTTCATAACGGGGTCTTTCCCAAATTGCGTCAGATTTTGGCCATCGGGGATTTCCTTGTGTGCATATTGTGTACCACCCACACTCTGGTTGCTGATTGCATAGTTCCATACTGTTCAACATTCAGTTGCTCCATTGTCAAGTTGCTAAGCATTTATTTACAAAAAGGGGATCCAAAAAGAACAGAACAACTAAAGAAGATGTGCTGAGAAAGGAATTGCATTTGTGAAATTTCGAAAGTTTCACAATATCAGATGGTCTGCATGGAGGCAAGATACACTGTTGAAAATATGGAGGCTTTTACCTACCATTCAAATTCACATGGCTCCAAGACAGTGACCTGAAACGCATCTGCACAGAGCGTTTTCAGTGTTTCTTGGCCAACATGCTGGACACTGGAAATATTTTGCAGTTCACCTCCCTCAGGTTCCAGCAAGAGAATTGGACTAAAGGTGAATGCAAAGATGAGTTCATGGTAACTATTGGACAGCTGACACTTCTGCTTGACAGTGAAGGCAAGTATAGGAAAGAATCTGTTTCAAATGCTGATGCAGACAAGGAAAAAATTGATGTATTGAGAGGTCTCATTCAGGAGTTTGAAAACAGATATGAATCTTTCAAGTCAGGTGATCACTTTTTAATTTTTGATCCTTCAACTTGGTCTCAGGAAATGAAAGATCTGCACAGTTCTGGCAACACAACACTTGGTAACATAATTCAGAAATATGAAGCCTGCTTATCTGTTGACAGAGACTCCACTGTAAGAGAATGGATGCATTTGAAGCAAGCAGGAAAACGTCTGGCTGCTTCCTCTGTGAATGACTTGGTCAATATAGTGAAGACAAGCAATCCAGATTTCTACACCAACACTCAGAAAGTCCTTGTGTTGTCACTCACACTTCCACTGAGTAGTGCTGCATGCGAGAGGGGATTTTCAAGTCTCAATACAATCAAAAGCAAGTACAGAAACCCTTCCTGTCAGACTCTTGCCTCTCATCTCTGATGCACATTCACTTGTCTAAGATGACAACAGAGACTTTGGACCCAAAGCCAGCTGTTGACTTGTGGATGCAAACAGCAAATCGCAGGCTCAACCAGGGAGAAAGTAGCAGGCCTACATCATTATCTACCGTGTTCGAGAGAAAAGAAGATAGTGAGGAGAGCAGTCAGGAGGAAAGCAATGACGACAGCTTGTAGGATAAGGGCGCCATGTAAAGAGTGAGTACCAAGCAGCATCTCTAGGTACTCCCTTGAGAACCAGACCAAAAACGTTATGTGCACTCCTGTTTATAATGTCAAAAGAAGGGAGGTAATGACATATCAACAGGGACCAGAAGGGAATGTGATAAGGATTAGCTTCCATGCAGATAAAAAATAATAAGCCAAGTTAGAATGATGTAATTGTACTGAGTACGTAAAAATGACATCATTGTGTCCAAAGTTCAGGAATTAGTTTTTTTTGGGGGGGTGATGTAATGTAATGGTACTATTTTATTGTAGTGCAGAGAATAGTCACAGTCATGTGATGTCAGTGGGGTGTGTTATTGGTCCGTCATCCACATCTGGTGTAAGACGTCCAGTCAGTCTCAAATATCTGGTGTTGTGCTAATAAAGTTGGCAAAAGATATGACTGCCTCAGCAAGACGACGAGTATTTTGTTTGTTGTAATCTCAAACCTCACTACTAGATGTCACTGAATGTCAAACACTGATCTTTAAGCCAGAAACTCAATTCAAACCTCATATTCCACATCTTTCATACATTGACTTTGATTTAACTTTTAAATCCTATCCATACTAACTAGACCCTTTCCCCCTTGTCATACTCATTCATTTGCAATTTGCATCTATGTTCAAATTGAAGCCAGCAATTCAGCTTAGCACCAGCTTTTCTATTAGCCTTTAAATATTCCACAGCTTTCATACAGTATTCGTGCTATTCAATGTTTAAAGCCAGCAATTGCTTCTCTAGTTGCTTGAGTTGTTTTGCTAATTTTTCAACTACTTTAAAAATGCTTGAGCTTTTGTTGGCAGAGTCTTACCCGTGAAACACCGAAACACAACTCTACACGCTCACCGGAGCAGCTGCAGTCTGTGGAACACAGTAATGTTGTCAACTGGAATTTAGAGAGGCCTTGTATGTGACAAGTGCAAAGGAGGACTGGCCATGAGGAGCACTGGGGGATTTCCAGTGAGCCGCTTCTCAACTGGGGTGATGCAGCACAAAATATACATATTTTTAAGTAACCCCAGCCACACTTAAATAACAATAACCGAGTGCTGTGTGGCTGACTTTCCCGGGCGAGTGGGCTGCATGCATTTAGGTATTGCAACTGCTAGCCTCTCTCTCCCAGCCAATTACTTTTGGTCCAGTCCATTCGAACTTCACCTGGGCCAATCCACACACAATACCGACTGGTCCGTGCTGGACTTAATATCAACTGCAGCCTCTAGGACAAAGTCACCTCAAAGCCCAGTGCTGGTCCTGTTGGCTTGGTATGTGTTCACAAATGTAAGTCAGGAACTGAACTTGAACATCACAAAGTTATTTTGAACTTGTCCTGTCAGTCTGTGAAAGTGTAACATTTCTAATGTTATCTGACATAATGTTTGTGGCACGTCCATTAGATGCAGTATAGAAATGGTAGTTACTGTTGTTTTGATCGCAGTCATCCGTTCGTCCGATCACGATGGCACTGCTGCTTACCCCTGAAAGTACCTGGAACTTCGGTTTAAAATCAGCTCCTGAGGAGTGCCCACATTTTGTGTCAGGGGCTCAAAGCAAGTGGAAATAAAAGGCAAAACCTGTGACAGGTTAGGTTACATTTTATTAAGGTGCTGCAGTGAGAGGTGACTGTGTGCATAAACGTATATGCATGCATGTACTCAGTTATACTGTATGGGGCTGCAGTATGAATGATTTTGGTTTCCAGCTGTAACTTGGATTGGATCTAGCTTGTAACACGTCATGCTTTGTATCTAGAGTTCCTGCTGTGACGCATCAAATGAAGCACTCCCTATTCACCAGTTAACTGACCAATCACAGGCATTTGTGACATCTCAGTCTGATTAACTGCTCTGTAACCACTCAACTGCAGCTGCAGGCATTTCACTATGAAGGCAACCTGCAAGAAAAACCAAACTGTATTTGCAGAAGAGAGAGAATTTATTTTGCTCTGATTTCATTCTGTCCTCCAGATTGTGGCAATATTATGGTTTAGGAAGTCACGTTTGAGGAATGTGTTGCATTGTGGAGATATGTGAAATCTAAACGGATGTTTGTTTCTCGTCATTTTTTTAGTCGTAACCGTAACATTTGAAGATATCTAGTCAAACATGGTGGTTCGACCTGTCTGATGTTTCAACTGTGTATTTTATGAACTGTGTTGCTTTGCTAGCGTCTTCAAAATCTACCTAATACTGATATCTAGGAATGCTAGTTTTGGGTAAACTCAAGCTGTCATTGTTTTGCACCTGCAATTGCTGCAGCTGGAAGCATTATGTTTTCAGGTTGTCCGTCCGTCACATCCGTGTGAATGCGGTCTCTTAAGAAAGCCCTGAGGGAATTTCCTTTAAATATTGCACAAATGTCCAATTTAACTCAAGGATTAAGTGATTAGATTTTAGTGGTTGAGGGTCACTGTGATGTTTTTTTTACCATAGTTAAAGAATGAATACTAGAATCAATGGGATATGAAAGTATCAAACATATATTTTAGATGAATTAGAGGTATACACTTCGAAATATCATCATAGAATAGGACAAATAATGTGTTGTCTAAATTAGTGTGTGATGCAGTGATTTTCGAACCGGATGTTATTGTAAACAAACATTATGATTGGTTGTATGTAGGAAGGTGATGTTCCAGTTCTTATTCCCATTCTCACCTAGTTGTGAAATGGGTGTCAATGACCACAACAGCAGAATTATTTGAATTACAAAAAATCAGTCGTGGGTGGTGATTCAGAGGTCTTGAAACAGGCTAGTATTTCACGGAAGTCGATATTTGACAAGAAAGCATATCCGGAAAGTTTAGCATGGATAAAATCACACTAAGTGAATATTATTAAATATAAATGATGATTAATGGGAAATTATTCCATGCAGTTTGTCATTGTACTGTCAATCAGGAACCTCACCACAAACTGGCCTTCACCCTCCAACCCATCCCCCCCTCCATTCATCCCTCCATCACTGCCTGCCAAGTGAGGAAACTGCTAATGTAGAGCCTCCTTGTGAGCGTACTACAGTCACGATGAGTCCTGGGAAGTCGGCTTGTTTGCAGTGGCACCACAGATCTTTCTCTGGATTTTACAACCTCTATTTTTCCTTTTCTCCTTCTCTTCCTTCTTTTGCCTCCTCCTCCTTTTTCTCCTTTCACTCCTTCTCTTTCTGACCTTCATTTCTGTCCCTCTTCTTCCTCTTCACCCCTTTGTACTTATTCCTCTTTTTCACCTTTGACTATGAAAAATGTATGCCCATCATTTTTTAAATTATTTTAGAGGAAAGGATCCGGGCCACATGAGCAAAATATGGTTTTGAGAAAATGAAGAGAGTGAAGTGAAGTTAAATTATTTATAGGACTCTTTAAAGATGTGTTGTTTTTTCTTCAGTCTCGAAAATGTAAAATAAACACATTTGTTGCAATTTTTGGAAATTCTTGGGAAACATTTTATAGACATAATTGTTAATCAGGAAAAGAAACACAAATCTTAGTTCAACCCAAATGTTAGCGTGCAAACTGTAAAGATGTTAACAGTCTCACATTAGCATGCTAACTCATCAGATGGCTTAACCTCAGTACAGCTGAATGCTTCGTCAGATGGGCTGCACTGAAACAGGATCTGTCACAGGTCTCCTGTATTTAACCAGGAAATATTAAGCGGAGTATCATGTAGCAGACAGTCTCAGCCGTAGCACTGTTGTCACTGAGCTCATGATGATTTCCTTCAGAGACTGGTGCAAGTCAGACCAAACCTTAAGACTGATTCAAGTGTAACCATATCAAACAGGTGAGAGCTGAGTCTGAGATGCCCAAAAATGGCCAACGTACAGGGCATCAACCCTTGATTTAGGGCTGCAACTGACATTTATGTTCATGACAGACTAATCTGTTCATATTTATTCATGCATTTATTGAAAAATGAATCCTAAGTCAACAAAATGTAGCAAAAAAGTGAAAGCTGTCCACCAGATATCTTTTAAATGTCGTTGCCTAAAAAGCTGTGGGGATTCGGTTTACAATGATATCAAAAGAGGAAAAACAGGGAAGAGTGAAGGAGGTTGGGAATTTTTGCTTAATAAAGATATTAATCAATTTATCAAATTTGGCTATTGATTTCTGATTTTTCTGTGGGTTGACTATGGCACTAATCTCAGGGCACACGTTTCCCTTTTGCCCCACTAGTGGTAAGGATCTAATACTAACAATAGCATTGATCTTACATGGTTGCTACTGTTGACATAGACCTTTCTGATTTCTCTTATCAATCTGATTCTCTTATCAGATTGTGAAGTTAACAACAATAAATCTGCACCATTGATATGAAGAGATACATTTGAACAAATATTCCTAAAGACAATATTTCCCATGCAACTCTAAGAAAGATACTTTTCTGGCCAACTAGCTTGAATGTTCTGCGCCTGCATGCAAGGAAATACCTCAGGTGGCGGTAGTCTGTATTCATCATTTTTAAAAAGGGAAACTCAGGGCCGCGGATATACAAATGGAATAAACGCATAAAGTAGCGTTTTTTTGACACCACTCTCGTTGAATCATCCACTTCTTATCGCGAACATGTCTGATTTAAAAAGTTACAAATGGCATTGGAGAAGTGGCAGAGACAGAAATAAGGAGAAGCTGCACTGAATGGGTGAAATCATGGATACTACAGCGATGGTCTCAATGGGCATTCCCTTTTTTTCCACGTTTCTCTACTCGTGCACTGATGAGCTTTGCTGAACAACCAATCAGTGTGATTTCTCTGACCAACGGTGTGGGATACACCAGAACAACTGGGGCCAAAGACGCTCACTGATGGCCCGTATACTGTGGCTTTGCACTTGCTTTCGGTTTGATTGCAACTCTGTTTGACCATTTGACGCAGGAGGACATTTAAAAAAATGCAACATTCTTTCCAACGAGAGGAAATGTTGACGATCTGACAACCGAAAGATGAATTTGATCTTTTCAGCGTTTCCTTTCATGTTTCATGTACAAAGATGATGAATGATATATTTGAAGGTTTCCTTCCCTAGAGACTCCAGGAACTACCAGGTGAATTTTTTTCTTATTTTTTTCTGTTGTAAGAGGATCTCAGGGCGTTGTTTCTCCTGTCCCGAAGGTCCTGGTTGCCATGGTAGCCAACGAGGCTTAGATGAAGGCTGTAAAGGTGTGGATCTGATGCTGAACTGAGAGAAGGTCACAGTTTCTTCCGCTCGTCGGCTCAGAGTAACGAGCCAGCTGGGGTTATCCTCGGTGGATGTGGAGCTTTACTGTTTCTTTATAATTACGTTGTTACTGTCTGCTGGTCTGGCTATGTAAGGTGTCTGATTACAATGCTGCTGACAGTAAACTGGTTTTTCCCCTGAGCATTAATCAAGCTCGTAAAAGTCTCCAGCCTGCAGCAGTACACATTCATGTTCACTTTTTATATTCAGGTGACTCTTATCGCTGACATCTTGCAGTGGGCTCAGCTGGAGAATGGGCTTCAGTTTCTGGATTTAACGAGTAGTAGAAAGGTCAGAGGTCAGAAGGTTGCAGCACCCAGAACCAGCAGAAATGATTGTGATAGAGAGTAGAGACATGTCTCGAAGAGTCAAACCTTGATCAACTAATTTTGTCTTTTTGTTTTGTTTGTGTCATACACACAGTGTTACCACTTTTCCAAACACTATCCAGCTGGGTAACATAATTTGAATAGTTTGTTTGGACTTAAACAGATTATGCAATCAGAGAAGAGAGTTTCATATCACGATATTGTCCTGCCCAATAGTGTGTTTTTTGGTAATGTAAAAGTACTCTGAGGAGTTACTTTTCTTGGTAGGTAACGCTGTAACATAACAAGTTTCTGTTAAATGACAGTCATCTTGATATGTATCAAGTTGCTTTCAAGAGTTAAAAGTTTTTAATTTTAAAATGTACGTGCTCAATTAATGTCTTGGGTTATAAGATAACAGTTGATGACCGTCTGTCTGGTTCTCTGGGAAAATTTACCACAGTGAGATCAAGCTCCAACTGCTACCATCATACTCATCAGTTAGGTAGAAAATAAATATGAAAATGGCAAATGGGGACAAAAGAGGTGAAGCAATATGAGGTTGCAAAATACCAAAGTGCGAGTGAAAGGTGTTGAATTAAGATTAAAAATAAAACGGTCGAGTTGGTCTTTGTAATTTTGTTTAACAGAACGGTTTTTGTGTTTTCCTGGCAGGATTAAAAACATGGCTGACGCGGCACGAGGTCCCGTGGTTGGCCGGCCATTGGCATACGCCAATGAAGAGCGGAGGGCGGTTCACTCCTGGTCCCGGATCTCGTCAGCGGGGCACAACGTCCTCCTGGATGCTCTGAAGATCCTCAGCCCGATGTCCCATGACCTCTCCAGCTGCGAGGAGCTGGTCAACTTCCTGCAGGACCTGAGCGAAGAGGGACACAAGCCCACCGTGCTGCGCAGCAAGGACGTTTACGGCTACCGATCCTGCACCACCCAACCCATGACTGAAGACATGCTGAGGCCACCCAACAGGAATGTCAGACCCACTGCCAAGAGGAGGGGGAAGAAGCCCCTGACCAAGAAGAGAGAGGTGCACCCATCCTGGAACGCCTCTGAAAAGAGCAGTCCAAGGATTCAAGGCGTCCGCCCTCCGGAGCTAATGGACCATCATGCCCTCATCTGCAGTAGGACACCTGGTCGAACTGTAGAGATGTCGCAGGTGCTGCAGTTGCAGCCGTGCCTCAAACTGACCAGCATTAAAGGCCTGTCTGGCTACCACACTGCCAGACTCCAGATCCAAACTTCCTGGGACTCGTCCTCGGAGGCGCCCTCTGTTGCCATTTCACAGCAACAGCACCCTCCAATGCTTTCAGGAATACCTTTGCAGCCTTCTCAGAACGGTGGCGGGGCCCCCACCAAAGCTGTGGCCTTGTTCAGCCAGAAGAGCCTGTCTTGCCCCCTCCGATTGGACGGTGCCCTAATCGGAGATTCTGCTCCAGTCTTTTACGCTAATGGCAGGGCATTCCCAGAGACTCACACAGAGCTGACCAGTAACGGCTGGAGGAGCAACGGCCTCCACCGGGATGGTCGGGGCCCCAAGGAACTGACCCGGCAGAGAAATGGCTGGAAGGACAAGAACAGTTTTAGATGGAAAGTGATAAAGGTGGATGACTCTCGCTCGGTGGCTGAGGCCCGCAGAAAAGCTCAGAAGATCCTCCAGGTCAACCTGTCTCCAGTGATTCAGATCCAACCTCTCAACCATGTGCTGAGAGACTTCAGATACCAGAATAAGTGACTATTTCACTCACAACCACACACATTGTTTCGTTTAGCAGATGTTAGTATTTTACATCCATTAGCCTCTACCTGACTGAGCCCCAGTGTTCATAGCAGATGTCTTACATGAGTTTTTGTGATCTCTGCTGAGTGTTGGAGGGAGAATATGTGGAGGCTCTGGTTCCTGACAGAGGCACTCGGGATTGAAAGGCATTTGAAGTTAGGTGATGCTTTTCCCAGCAGGCTGGGAGATGATTATCGACCAAATGCTGGTACATTTTCACTGTCGACATTAGTTTACTATACTCAGTACTTCAACCAACCATCATTCTGCTCTGGGTTGACTGGCTGCTAGCCGATGTTGCTGAATTTTGGGACGCAGCATCCACTGTGACTGTTATGTCAAAGGTGAATTTTCTGCCCTTCAATAAGGCACTGGGAGTGACTCACAGTTGTTCTAAGAGTATTTATAAGTCATTTGAAGTATAGCGGCAATTTTGTTTAAGTATTTTTTCATTTGACGCCCAGATGAACTGGTGGATGAGAGGGGCAGGTTTCAAAAGTCTTCTGTCGAGCAGACGTGTTGGTTGGTTGGTTGGTTTCACCAAAACAAACTAAACAAAAGGAGGGGAAAAGAGAAATGTTTTCAGTTTGTCTTCCTTTTTGTAATTTGTTGTGTCTTCACTGGAAATCAGGAAGGATCCTAAGTTTTCTCACATTTTCTCATCATTAAAAATGATCTCAGAATCCTGTTTTTACACATTTATACATGTAATTTCAGAATTTATTCTCTGAATTATGACCTTTTCCCTCAGAATTCTTCCATTCCATGACATGGCTCTGGTCCAGCTCCATAAATTTAAGATGTTTTACACCAGATACAAAAAGGCCAAGATGTGAGCACAGGCTTGGAAACAGCCATCAGCTACTAGTCTAATGCTGTTCAGGATTAATTTGTGCAGTAAATTTTTGTACTACGCAGGCAGCCAACTGTCAGTTGGCGTACAATGTAAGACATTTGTTTGGCTGATTTGAAAACGTTTGTGATGATGTTTCTTAACTTGAGCTTCAGGCCTGTTTGTTCAATTATGTTAAAAAATGCAGCATTAGAAGGTTTTATCTCCCATCAGAACTCACCAGTGCTCTGTTCTCTTAAGTTGATGGCAAGAATTATCAATTTTTTTGTTTTGTCTCTTGAATTTCTCAGCTGTGATCAAACTGTTGTTCACCTTTAAAATAAAAATAAAAATGCACTTTGGGGGTGTGACAGTGCTTCATCGTCGCCTGTTCCTGACCATGGAAGTCGTTAATATTCTTATTTCCTGTGACGTGGAAAATGTTTGACACTCTGTAAAATTTGGTTTGACATTCTTTGAACCCACACTGGTTTCGCTACTTGTGCAAAGTTTGCAACGTTGGTGCTGAATGAAATGACAGGCACAAGAATGTTCTTCTAGTTCAGATATGGTTTAGCATTAAGGAGCATTTACTCCCTGTGAGTTATTCTTTGAGGGACTCTTAGCACTGCTGCCCCTGCAGGTTGGGATGAGCATGCCAAACCGCCTTGTGTGCTTTCCAAAGGGTTCCTTCTGTGAGGAACCACCTGAATCCATGTTCATGTTATCATCTGTGAGAAACCCCCGTGTATTCCCCTGAAAATTTTGTTTGAGATGTCTGGGACAAAATCACGTTACAGAAGACAAACGCATTATTGAGCGCTACCTCCGAAACAGTGCTTCAACTGAAGATCTTAACTCACAGTTCACACATCTTAAAAGCATTCAAGGAGACATATTATGTCAATTTCCAGGTTCATAATTCTATTTTGGGTAACTACTATGCTACGAATATGTTTACATGCTCTAATGTTAAATAAATATGCATCATGTTTTTTGTCATGCTGTGCAGTGCTGCAGCACTGTACTCGCCTTCTGTCTGAGATTCTGTTTTATCTCCTGTCTCTTTAAGGCCCCCCCTCCTAACAAGCCCAGTCTGTTTTGATTGGTTACCTCTCACAGGCCTGAACCACCACTGCTCACGTGTTTCCGTTAAATTCAGGGCATTTCTATCAAGTAAATTAACACACAGCAGCGACACACATACTGGTGAGGTGCCCGGATTAAAACACACTTCATTTAACAAGCAAGCCAGAGCTAACTGAGCTTGCGCTGCATTACAAACAGAAAAAGCGACCTGATTCAACCTGATTCAACAGGTTGAGCTGCAAAATAAACAGGAAAGCAACATAAGACAAGGCGAAACTCAAAGCTTCTAAGTTTGAAGTCAGGTCACAGACAGCCGGTATAGATCTATTCTTCAGCTCGTGCAGTAACTGGCCCTCGTTGGTAATGTAGTCCATAACATCGGTAAAATTCACACATCCTTGAGCTTGGGAAGTTAGCTCAAACACACGCTTCAATCATTTAACAATTGCTGAGTGGTCTGTGGCCAAAACCTGATTGACTTGCCGAATCCCGAGTTTTCTGACCTAGGCAGCCCACAAAACCTGAATCGTAACAGTTTTAGGGTTGGTAGGCTCTCCAAATGTATACACACAAGCACTGACAAAGTAAGTTTTTCATAATATGTCTCCTTTTTAAATGTGGATGAATGCTCTGTAAAAAAGCCAGTGAGCAGACTTTGGTTTAAGATTTTTCAGTTAAACTACATTTTAATTCTTCCTTTTTTCCAGAAAAGAAAAAAACAAGTGTCAGAAATATTGACTACATGAACCATATGTTAAGGTCTAGGTAAATAAACCACCATTAGGACAGTAGAAAACTGTGAAAAAGATGCAACAAAAAAATAAAACTGGATTTCCAAACATCTGTTTCATGTTTAAATGCTGTGGAATCTGTTACAGGCCACTTGGTAGAAATAACTAATCAGATTTAAAGTGGAAATATGTGCTTTCTGACTTTAGATCCATTCACCATGAATTAGCAGTCTGTTCCCCTCTTTTAAACTGAGGCGACAGTTGTGTTTGTTGGTCGGCCCTGCAGATTTCCACATCTCTGTTCTGGTGAAATTTTACGTTCTGGAAGAGTCTCTCGGTTTCCTCGCGCCCCTCTCCGATGTGTCTATACAGTCATGTCTCCACCAACAATTCCCTTTTCTAGATCTTCTTTCTGTTAGTCTTGTTTGTGCAACACTTGTATTATAATGTATTTCCTACATGATCTTTGAAAAGTTTTTTGTTCAATAAAACTGATATGAAAAGAATCTGTTGGGTTTTTTTTTTTAAAGATATCGAATGCTGAGAAAGTTACACTCCGTTATCATGTGATCAGCCTGTTTGTGTTCATAGCTCCCTGACTCACCAGGCTAAAAGTCAGTGTCACTGTGCTGTTGTTGAGCATCTGGGAATTGAACCTTTTTCTTTTCCAACAGTGTTGATAGACCTGAAACAACTAAGGGATTAGCCAGTCGACAGGAATTAATCAACAATGCTTATAATCAAGTCAGTGTCATTTTTTTCTGACAAAAGCGCATTAATTATTGAATCCAACTTGTTGTTTGAAAGGATTTGCTGCCTGTCTTATTCTCTTGTGACAGGAAACTGAATATGTTTGAGTTTCGGGCTGCTTGTCTGACAGAATAAGCACATTTTGAAGACGTCACACTGGGCTTGAGAGGAAAATAAAAGGCATTTTATTTTATTTTGACATTTTATAGACTACTTCTTGAAGGAAAGGTCCAGATTTTTCCAGTTTTCTCACAAGAGGAAACCATCCTTGAAGGTGAAAATTGATTTCTGATGTGGTGATTTAAATTATGTATAGAAAAATCTCAAACTGTCTTTTTTTTTTTTTTACAAGATTGAATTTGGAAGATATTTCTTGATCTTGATAAAAGATTAGAATGTGGCTGCAGAATCAGTGACATGTTTTAAATCACTTCTCATAACATCTGCACACCATTTTATATTTATATCAAAGGGGAATTCAGGTATTTTGGGCCTTATATTTACAGATTCTGCAAAAGTTTCAAAATCGGTCCTGTAGATCCCCTCAGCTGGCTGCAGTGTGATCCTATAGGGCAACTCTGACACTGACAGGCTGAGATTGTTACTCTGTCTAACAACAGTACAGCAACAATCTTTTATGGGGATGGACCTTTTTGTTGAAAGTAAGATCCTTTTTGTAACTAGAAACAAAAATATTGCTGAAGGAGGTGTCTCACTCTCAAAATTGGCAAGGTCATTAAAGTTGTTGTCTCATCTAGATTGTCAAAATTGGTTGCATAGGGACGCTGCAGTAGCTCAGTTGGTTAAAATACATTTAGACATCTGGAGATAAACAATGTAGACGCATCAGCCTTAAAGAGAGTTTTAAAAAATGTTTCAATATGGTTAAAACATTGATATATATAAAGTAAAAAAATGTAACTTCAAAGGTTTAAAAATATGTAGAAATATGAGTCTTAATTTTTATAGTTCATAAGTCAGTTCGTAGTTCATGCAAAGTAACATAGTTTGTTTGAAATGTGCCTGAGTCAGTGAGCCTTGCACGCATAGACATAATAAAGATAATTTACATAATAATTATTATTAATAATAATAATTATAATAATAATTTATATATATAATTACATAATTTATTATGTCTATGCCTGCACCTGTATTCAGCCCTACAGTCTAACTTGCTTTACAACCCAATATGTCAATCATTTGTTTTCTTTATTTTAATTGGAACGTCCTAAAACAAACAGCCAACCCAATTCCATTCTCAGGTAGAGGGGCGGGGCTTAGTCGTAGCTGCTAGTCCCGGGTGAGATGCAGATTATCACCGCAGAGTGAACATGAAAATTAACGAGTCATAAAGTCTACAAACTGCAGGGATTGACGACCGGTTATCCTAAGGGTTTTGATGTTAATGATCTACAAGAGGTAAATATGAGTGTTTGTATGGTTTTATATACTGTGACTACATGTTATAGTGGAAAACGATGTGTGTCGCTAATCGCAATTAGCCATTAGCCTAGCATAACTGTCAATAGCTTTGCTTTCAAACTGTTAGCTTTGCATTTTTAAGACATTGGAGAAAACAAGCTACTGTAAAAATCGCCAAGAAATAGCATATGGACTTCTTGAGTATATTTTCTTTATCTTATTGGAGGCACCACCATTTATAATTTGTAAATACAGGTTAACGCGCCATTAATTTAAAAAACGTACCCAGGGCCCCGCCCATAGTACTACTACACAGACCCGGTAAGTATAACCTTATATAGCTACATGGGACAGGTGCTACACGAGATTTATGTCTCTGGTTACAAAAATGATCTTATTATTAAACAAAAAGCGCTCTCTGTAGGAATCACTTCCCCAGACCATCACTGACCCACCTCCAAACTGGTCATGCTGGATGATGTCATAGGCAGCACAATGTCCACCACGCCATCTCCAGACTCTTTCACATGTGCTCAGTGTGAACCCGCTCTCATCGGTGAAGAGAACGTTTTCAGTGATGTCAGCACTTAAAATATCAATCTCAGCCTGTGAGTGACAAAAACAAGCGCTTTTACTGGACATAACTTTGATAGTCCTAGTTGCCTCAAAGGATCACATTGCAGCCATGTTGTTGCAGGGGCAGGACACATGTGAGCTCTGAGTCTCAGAGACATTAGGACCCAGCCGGGCTTTCATGTGGGTTGCTAAGGGTAGGTGAGCCCAGGTGTGAATGGTTGTTAAGCTGTCTGGGGAGGGAACTCGGTACTGCATTGTAGTTGGGTGATAAGTAATGTCGTAGGCCACCTCCTCCTAAGTAAAATATAAGTCCTATCCTATACCCACCAGAATGACCACATAGTTGAATCACCACCTCAACAGTTAGAACAAAAACTTGCCATGACTGGTCACATTCTGATGACACTGTGGGTTGGTCAGTACATTCGTTCGCTCTGGGCAGTTTCACCATGAAATCTGTGATGGAGTTGATTTCCAGATGAGTCAGTGGAGAATTCATTCCCAGGGTGTTTAAGGAAATCTGATGCTACTCCGCCAAGGCGGAGGCTTACCTGTGTGCCTCTGGGGAGTCGATGCTTTGTGCTTTCTGATGGAGCCTGAAAAATGAGAATACCCACCCATGTTTTTCAGTTCTTTAGTGATCAGTGTTTGCCCTCCATATGTTGTGGTTTTCAGTGATCTGGCCACATCTGGACTGCAGCTTCCATCTCTGTTCAGGGAGGAACTGGTTCACACTTTCCCAAAGGTCTTGACTCATAAGATGACAGGTCTTCGTTCCTGTGAGAAAACTGACCAAGTGGTTTGGGTCATGCAAGAAACAAATCTGTATTGCCTTTTTAAAAACATTAAATGTATCAAATACATCACAGAATGGAAGATTAACTCCAGTAACTGCTGAAGAAAGTGACAGTTTAACACATTTTTCAGGTAGTTTTGGAGACTTTTAAACACTTTGGGCAAGGCAAGATATCAATAATTGTGAATGAACTTTGATATATATCTTGTTTTAACTCCTCACTACTCAAAACTCAGCAGTAAGTGGGGAAGTTGAGAGACCCTAACCCTAACCCTAACTTTACGCAGCCCTTCTGTATTTTGTCATGGCCCCAGTGTTTGAGTCCTAATGTGTAAATGTGTGCTGGTGCTGACCACTGTTACTCAGACTCAGTGGTTGCCCATAGTGCAACACCACAACAACTATGAACAATGAAGGAAAAGTTGATTGTTGTGGTCAGCAGCTCTCTATGACAAGCTACTAAGGTTACAACAAGAAAAACAGCAGCTTAACTACGTTGTTGAAAGCCGGTATAGTGACAGAGTGGGGAAATAACAGTCAGAGCTCAGTAGGCAAGTCATGTGCGTAACACTTAAAGTCCCTACGAAGCAGCTGCTTTGGCATAGTTACGCGTCTCCTGTGAAAACAGGCAGCAGCCAATAACGTGGAATGTACGATACGCCCGACCCCAACCACTAAACACTGTGTCGCCCAAGTTGACTCTCCCCGGACTGGCAGCTCCCAGTGAACACGGCCAGACCAGGACTGAAACACACCGCCTCTGAGAAGATCGAGGCTATTTTGACGAGGAATACAGCACCAAGGTTGGAACCTGGCAACCTGGGGCTGAGTCAGCAAGTGCCCCTTACCCAGCTAACGGCAGCTAACTACATTAAGCAGCAGTTCGAGCTTACTTTAGCAACAATGCTATCTGTCTATCAGGAAACTTCGTAAATCACCTCGGTACTCCAGCTGGCCTCTGTCGTCGTTCTCAGAGGTCGCTTACGGCTTCGGTCCGGAGGTGTTTATGCAGAAGCTGCTGGTTATCAGTGGGTTTGTTAGCAGTTACTTTAGCAACAAGTAAATAGAATACCATAAAAACACCTTCAACACAGCTTTTTTTTGCCATTGTTGGGCCTGATACTGGCGTACAGTTGAGATCTGGAGGGAGACATACAGTTTGTGATCAAAACACTTCAACAGCAATTTTAACTTTTGGGGACTTGAACCCGACAGCAAGCTTCACCCACTGCTCACACATACAGGCTCGAACGCTGGGACGTGACAGGATGCCGGTCATTTTTGAGTTGAACCTTGAATGCAGTCACCGAGCAGCAGCGGCGATACCAATACGATAAGATATTTTGAACAAAAGCTCGAAACAACAAACTCGAAACTCCCGTTGTTTGAACATCAACAGACAAACTGAAGCCTCGACAGAAATGAATCACTTTCCAACAGCCCTTAGCGTCGCCAATAGCAACACTCTCTCCCTCCACCTAGATAATGGACTCATTTGTTGAAGTCTGTCTTTCACCACCTGTCATCCTCTCTTCTCTCGACCGCAGCTGCTTCCTCATCACTTTTTGTGATTAAATCTCAGAGGTTTAGCGAGGTCTGTGGTGTTGCCACAGCACCTCACAGTCCTCCCACACACAGCGTCCTTTCTGAGAACTGAAAAAGCTCCACACACAAATGTGTTTGTGGTCGGCCATCAGCGTCAACTCTCAGTAGCGCCTCATGCATTTATATACCTGTAGTTTGCACATGATTATGACAGGCAGTAGTAGTTCCTATCACTCTGTTGGTTAGACGAGATCCTAGTGTTTGTATAGTTACTTTCTACTGTGTCTCTGTTGATGGTAAAACAAACATTTACCCCAAAAACCTGTCTTTAAATATCAATCTTTTAATATGAGAATCGATCCTAGAGCGGAAATGTTTGGGATTGGAAGTATCAGTGTTTCCGTATCAATCCACATTTGACTCATGCAGATGTTTTGACGTGGGGAAGCGACAACCGGCTGACCAATTCGATTCCCTCGTGTAACAGAAGTACAGAGTTGTTTTCTACTACGTTCGACTTTGTTAAAGGGCCAGTCTGTAGGATTTATCGGCATCTAGCAGTAAGGTTACTAATTGCAACATTACCATTTTAATGCCATAATTGGTGCATTTATGCATGTTTTTTTTAAACATGGTAAACCTGCTCAAAATAGGCTGTTGACGTCTTTCCCATTGCCAGTAGACGAGTTTACCTTTCTGTTTTTTTCTTGTGTGTGTCGCACAGATGCCAGTGACAATGTTGCTGTGGTTGCTTTTTATATCTTTTACGTCAGTCAGTCTTTCAAACCTTATGCTGACTGAACGATGTTGGAACGCTGCTTGCACAGAGATGAATGTCAAAGTCTGTGAAGAGAAAACATTCGAGGTGATGAATAAATGGTGTTTTTATTAAGGTAGTCATGCAGTGTAGGTTTGGAAGGGACCATCTGTGTAATAATCAGTGTCCCACAGAAGAAGGAGTTAAGGAAGATATAAAAGTGGAAGTTTTACTGTGTTCAATTTTAACTACACTTAATTTCATTTAGCAGCAGTTACAGTTGCTTTAGCAGCACAGCTACTGTTATCTGTCGACCAGGAATCTCCATAAATCACCTCGGTACTCCAGCCAAAATCAATTAGTTCAGCTCCTGGTTCGGCTTGTGTTCTGTGTTTGGTAACAATAAATCCATTTCATGTCAGATTCTGAGCAGTTATCTTATTGAAGACTACGAATTGCGTGGCTGAAAATCTGATCCCATTTGGTCCTATCGCTACTAGTTTGCTGATGTCTTGGTAGCCAGCTAGCTAACATTACATACTTGTTCCTGATTTGTGCATGACAGTCTCGAAAAAATGACACCATTGGTCTGTAGAATAGTAAGATTACTTCCCAATAACCTCGCTTTCACTGTGCTGTCTGGTCTGCCACCGGGTTCGATTCTCTCCCCTGCAAAAAATAAGGTCAAATTAGGGCACAAAGGAAGCGTGTCTGCCATTGTGCAACCAAAACAGGAAGAGGCATCGTTGTCCCTGGTCATGACCATCAGGTAACGATGGAACAACTGGAATAACTGGAAACTCAGCACTGCAAAAGACAAAGAACACAGCTGATGGAGGAGGTGAAGAGGGAGAGTGATTAAAAAAGGGTGAAAGGACGGCCAGTCACTTGATGGAGAGCACTGGTGTTACGTCGAGGTCTGTTACCTCGCAGATATGTGCTTCCTCTAACTAGCGAGACGGTTCAAACGACATTCGGGTGTTTCAGTCTGCCTTGTCTCACGGTTGTGTTTTGCTCAGGACAGTAGCCAAGCTGCTAACGGTAGCCATGTTGTTAATGCTGTGTTTGCTACAGCTGAGCCAACAGGGAAACCGTAGGAGGAGGGAACGTTGAAAAGTTGTCTGTTTCCAGTTGTAGCGTCTGTTTACGCCATCGAGGACTACAGATGATGTATGAGGGTGTTGAATGGTTGTCCCGTTACTACGACCCGTCGTAAACTGCGTTCTAGGGAACGAAGGGTCGGGGTAAAAATTGGAAATGGGATTGAGCCACGAATGAGAAAAACCGAAAAATACAGAGAAATAAACGACTTTGTTGTGTGCGAGCTTGTGCCACATGAGAAATTAACCGTCCAATCAGAGCAGAGTATGTAAATTCGGTGCTCAGTGCAAACATGCCTGCAAGCCTCAGACTAATGAGGAAGAAGAGAGAGACTGACTGTGTATGTGTGAATGCACCAGAGGAGATCAGCTCTTCCGTTTCCTCTGCACAGAAACCAGCTGTCACACTCTGCTCCGTGTTGTCTCAGCTGATCATCAGACATGATCAGGACGTTACGTCAGACACGAGGTCGGGCATGAACCAACAACACCAGTTTTAAATGGGATCTGCAGTGGCGGCAGCCAGCCTGCAGCGATGGAGGTCGGGGTCTGTGGTCTTCACTGCCCCCTCCTTTCTCCCCCACAGCGTTGCTTCTCAGGCAGAACCATTTCCAAGCTGCTCTGCTCTGCAGCCAGCGCTGCCGCTCAGCTCTTTGTGTGTTGGGGGAAGGGAGCCCAGCAGGCGGAGAAACAGCCGTAACAGTAACCTCCACAGCTGCTCGCTCTCCATTTTGGATTGGTTACCTCATCACAGATATTCTAATCTCAATATGGCGTCCATGTAACAATTACACTTGATGTTCAATGAGTGCAATGCTTTGTACTGAACAATCACACCAATAAACCGTCAGACAGCCACATGGACAGCAGAGGGAGGAGGTCAGCCTTTGTCTCGAATGGCAGCAGCAGAGGTGAAAAGCGATTTAAAGTGAAGGTCTACAGACAGAGGAAGCATTTGGGGTTTTGGGGCGCAGCAGAATAACAACAGTCTCTGTTTCTGCCTGGAGATTCAAAAGAGACAGAAGAAGACACAAACTGGCTCCTTCCATCATAAACAACATGGCTGCTTTCACAAAGAACCCGAGTGCAAACCTGAGCGTGAGAAAGAAAAAAACCTGCTGGCTGTGTAAACAAAACACGTTTCTTCTGTTTAGACAGCACTGAGGAGAAGCAGAATTGAGAGAAGAACAGATGTGGAGGCCAACGAGAGACACAGGCACATCAAATACACTCAGCGACGAGACTGAAGCAGACGTCTGTGGTTTTGATTTAAACAAAGCGGGTAAATATTCAGCTCCGGCAGCAGAGACGTGAAGAGAAAAGCCAACAAAGGATCAAAACTTCATGTTTTTTTATTGGAACACCATCAGGCTCGGCTTTAACAGCTGTTGCCATCATATGTTTCAAGTCGAGGGAATTTTATTTATAAAGTGCTAAATCGTAACAGAAGTTATCTCAGGGCACTTTTCATGTGACCAGATCTGGAAACGATCTCTGCTGAGACAACAACTCCCACCATTAGAAAGCACTCGGTGACAGCAGCAGAGAAAAACTCCCTTTAAACGGGCAGAAACCTTCAGCCAGGCAGCGGGGGGGGCGACCATCTGCCTTGGACCAGGACTGAAACCGATAATTACTTTAACAATCAATCTATCTTTTGATTACTAGCCATGCTAGCAGCATGATGCTAGGGATGGTGGTGTTGGTGGTCCATCACTTTGGTTCAGACTGAAATATCTCAACAGTTATAAGATGGATTGCGATGAAACATTGCTGTGAAACATTTTAGAGTTGCAACACCTGGGGCAAATTCAAGTCTCATGACACTGACACACCTTCCCATGTGTGTGAATGCGTTAAGGAGCTTTGTCTGTTAAGACAGCAAAGTGTGACCTTTTACCAGTTCCCTGTAAAATCTGCCTTGCATTCAGTCTGAACGCACCATTTTGTTTTTCCAATGAAGGGTCCAGAAAATAGAGAAAAATGTCTTGATGACTTTGTTTGGCATTTTATTCTTAATCAGTGACTTTTGGTACTTTAGTTGACTGGCTGTCTGCTGGGATGCAGCTCAGGATGAGGTAGAGTCTTATGGGTTCAGCTTTTTGTTTTGTTGGAGTAGTTTATAAAAGCACAGCCCAGAGAAGCAGTAACCTCTTTGAGTCTCTCCTGGTCGCTCAGGAACTACTCAGAGCCAAGAAGTCGTCCGGCACAAACTGTTTTTACATCAGTTTTTGGACTGGATTGAACAAACAGACATAATGTGTTAATTAGTAAACTAGCACCAGATGGTTTATTACACAGGAAGCTTTAGGGAACCCACACTAGAAACAGTTTGGAAAAGGGCAGGCACTTTTAAAAAATACTTTTTTATAGGTGATATAGGTGATTGGACGAACCATCTGTCTATAACTGTTTGTCGCGGGCTAACCTCAACCAGTCAGATCAGCAGTAGGTGAGAGCTACCACCAGTGGAACCAGTTGGTAAATCAAACTCTGGCCAGAGTCGGTTAAGTGATGAGCAAAAACATTTTTTCCCAGGTGGCTGCCCAGAGAAAAGGTGCAGCACCCAGCATGTTTCTTTTGTGCGGCCGCTCCTAACGCTTCGATTTGGAAATCTCTCAACTTTTCAGAAAGATGCTGGGGACGTCACCGTTGTTCTTTTTCTTTTCTCCTGGCCTAGGTGATAATAGTCACCGTATTTTTGTCTCCTACAGATCGTGTCATCCAGCCACATCCTCCTTACTCTGATCTCCCGATGTCTAATAAAAAATGGATAGTGGAACCGCAAGGGGGCAGTGTCGGTCATACAGCGGCGGTTGTCAAGATATTGTCATAGTGATGCACGTGCAGCGTTTTTCTCTCTCTTAACCCCAGCGCTACTGAGAGCCCGCGAAAACCGCTATGTGGACACGAGCCTTTATGAGACAAGAGTTAGCCAATAGCTGTAGAAATCGCTGTATTCCAAATCATTTTTTAGTTAAGAATTATTTAAGTTTTGTGTCGAAGCCTCAGCAGTTTCTTATTTTTCACTGGACTGAATAGAAATCTGTCCTGAACGTCCAAAGAAACCCTGATGATAACATGCAACATGTATTCATTTAACTAGTTGTTAACAGTAATCAGATAAACAACAAATCAGTTTTACTCGAAAGAAGAATCATCAATCATCATTTTCAGATCTAACATGTCCACTAGTTTTCACTCTGTGTAGTATTAATATGGCTCTATTACATCTGGAAGTTATTTGGTGCTGGATGAAAAAAATTAAGTGCCACACGTCTAAATACAGCTTCAGGGATGAGAAACCCACCCAGATGTTTTGACTGTAGATTTTCCCAAGACGGATTATTTTAATTTCCTGCAAACTTTTTTATGTGAAAGCGCTTATAGTATATATGTTTTTACTCCTTCATCGTTTGATCATTTCTCATACTCACTGGCTGTAGCATTCAGTACAACGCCTTGGTGTTTCAGTGGTTTATTTCATAGGTAGATACTTGTACTGTGTTGACTTCAAGGTTTTCTGTCTTTGTGTGATAACTAATGAGACTGTTCTGGTGTTCAGGAAATGTTCAAGTTACAGCCTGTATGTGCCTGGTTTGTTGCATACTAGATGATACCATCTTGTTTTTCTTTGGATGATGTAATAAACGTAGTTCCTTCGCTCAATACACATCAGACATTTTTTTTTATTGTTCTCCAGTGCTACTAGTTAATGATGTCAGAAATGAGTTCAGAAAAACAGGATTGATTGTGCCCAGATTTGCAGGTTTGATCTTGTTTCCTCTTCATGATTGTGTGTGCGTCTCGAGGTAAGTCGGGCCTGTCATCACTTGGTGATTCATCGTGGAGCGTCTGTTGTCACGTGATGTCAGTGCATAATGACATCAGATCGCCATCTGTCTGTGAGGTTTGTGGAGGTCGGTGGTGTCATCGGTGTGAGACGGGCCTGCAGTGATTTCCTCCACACTCTACGGTCATTTAAATGTTTCCTGACAAACTCAGCTTGTCCACAGAGCCGCTCTGCTGACAGACAAACACCATCAATGATTAATGACAAAGCTGCAGCAGACGTTCTGGCTTGTATGAGGAAATGATGCTGCTGTTCAAGTGTGGCGGATTTTGGTTCTGCCCGTTTTCTTCTGTGTGTCACATTGAAGGATAAGGCTGACGTTCTTCCCATCCTGTTTGGTCCGTGTAGTTTTATTTTTTAAAGGTCTGTGACTTTCTAAAATATCTGGTTACTAGTTTCGAGCAAGTGTGACTGAGACAGGAGGAAACACTACATTTGCTGGGGACTTTTTTCAGCGGAGGGTTAATCCACATTTACTGTGTTGGTGATGATGAAGGAACACGTCACACAGTTAAACATTTGTTGGTTCATTGATGTTTTAATATTATTTGGACAACAGTCGAGCTCTATGGCACAGAGGAAAAAGATATATCAGGCTTTGGCTTTGAATTATCAACCAACTCTGCACCTCTATGCAGCTTGTTTTGGCGTCCTGGACTGACGAAACATCACTTGTAAATACGTTTTCACAGCAGCCTGCTCATAGCAACCTACTGTACAATACCTTGCCAGCATCAAGCAGCAAAAACTCAGATTAGCTGGTGAAGAAAGTAAAACATCTCGTGGACAAAAAATACAATTTTATCAGGAGTTGGTGGAGACCAAACCAGAGCTTGTTTGATGGAAACAGCTGCTGCTTGAAACACTGAGACTGAACCAAATGGCAAATGTAAAACTTGCAGCTAAAAGAGGCTAAAGTGCATCGTAGAGCTGCAGAGTTGGTGACTTTCACATTGCACAGAATCATTTGATCCATCGATAATACAAAACAGTGATTTGGTTTTTCTCCCAGAGAGCATCTGGGTTGAGTAAACAGACAGGCTTTATTTCTTCTTTGGATACAGATGAACTGAGAAAAAGCTGAACCATGTTAAAACAAGCTATTGTGGTATGTAAACAGACAGCTCCAGTTTTACTGGTTCAATTGGTTCTACTGGTCCAGGTCCAGAATCTTTGGAGGTTCTTCAGGTTCTATTGGCTCCAACCCCTGACCGGGGTCCTGTAGGGAGGAGACGACACGGTCAGACTAGGAAAAAGGTACTGACATGCACAGAATTATACAAGAAATCTGATTTCAGACGAGTTCAGAGTGCAGGAAGATCTGGATGTTGTAGAAGCCAGTCTGAGATTCAAACTACACATTGAGGTTGTTTGAAAGTGTGGAAAGAACCTGCTCAAGGACACCACAGAGCAAGACTCACAACCGAATCACTGGTCAAAGTCACAATTTCTCAAGTCCATCTTAAAACCTGCTGTGATAATTGTTTTCCTGAAAACAAGACCAGAGCGAGGTCAGTCTTCAGAATGCAGAATTATCCTGATTGCTTCCAGGTGGTATTTCAGGATGTCAGTGGTCCGGTTTGATAAACTGCTGGCTATACTGAAACCAGACATAAAAAATGAAGACCATCCCTTTTCTGCTAATCAGTTGACCCTGAACATCAGCTGGCAGTATATCTCTGAGATAGGGATGCTCACATCACATCAAGGAAAGGATCCGAAAAAACGCTGAAAATTGCACTTGTTCTGAGAAAATGAAAACGGATGTATTTTTAAATGTTCTGCAATTTTGGACGACAATAACTGAATTGGCGTGCGAAGGCCTGAAGTCTATTTAGTCTATTTAGTACAGGATTTCCTCCTCATACTGCTCCCGGACTGCGCTTCCTTGTTGAGTTCCCTCGCTTTCATTTTAAACGGTGAAAGCGACGGTCAGCGGCCGTTCACTGGTGTCTCCAAATAATAATAATAAATATATTAATAAATATAAATGTAATAATAAAGATATTACACTCCCTAGTTTCACTTGAATATGCAGCAGAGAGGTCACAGCGACTCTGACAGACTGATTGAGCGACTCACCCCAAACGGCTCGCTGAAGGCTCTGGAGCCGCTGTACAGAGGGTTTGGGATGGAGACCAGCGTGGGCTTCTTCCTGCCGCCTGTCGCACCGTCCTCATCCTCATTCTGTCACAGAGGAAACAACAGGAATGACTATCAGCTGTAAGCACAAAGCATATGAAACACAGATACAAATACAGAGGTTTCCTCTGATCAGTAGTGTTATTTATTCATCTATTGTTTTGATGTGAGTTGCAGTTTATGGAAATATCGGCTGCAAAGATGTCTGCTTTCCCTCAAATATAATGGAATGGCACTTGGCTTGTACAACTGAAAAGCTCAACAGCAAGATGTGAGCAGTTTGATGTAGGAACTATTTTCTTCCTACTGAACGAAACCTGCTAATCGTATCACCATGCTGAAGGAGGCGTGCATCTTCTTGAGGATGAGAGCCTCGTGCTTGTGACAGTGCGAGATGTGAACATTAATAGAGCGGTGCAGTTTGTAGTCCTAAAACCCTGAAATCAGGTCGCACTTTTGCACACCCAGTTCCCTCGTCTCAAAGTCTTTGGGTTTTTGGTTAAATGCCTGAAATAAGGTCTGGTTACCACAGGCTGAAGATATTTACACATTTTGTTCTGCAACATAAAATACATCATTAAATGTCCCACATTTTAATTATAAAGCTTTTATATGTCCTAAAAACCGTGGTTGCAAACAAGTGTCAAAATGAGATTTCCCAGACGTTGTCATGGACATTACGTCATCACAACGAACACGGATGCATGTTTGTTTCATTTCACACCTTTGAGGCAAAACTTCTCCTACATGGGCCTGAGGGAAACAGGACAACTTGCTGTTTTGGAGCACAATAGAAATATTGTGAAAATGAACAGCAAGCGTAGAAACGCTCACATATTTTGGAGGAATGGTTATTTATTTCATCAAGTTAAGCTTGAGCTAAAAGTCACATAGATGTGCTTTACTCTAGCCAACCACATAATATCATCTAATCTTTACTGGTGTGCTGACAGACTGAACAGAACAGAGTGCCTTCTTTCTTACAGACGGACCTTGGCTTGTCACAGTCTGGGGCATGAGCTAGAATTTACTGCTGTTCTGCAGTTTGTCCAAAACTCCCTTTTTTCTCCTCTTATCTTAATGCATGACTTCACAGGGGACCAATCAGCTTAAGACCATAAATGTTAGAGTTTTGTTTCATGGAGAATCTTGCCTCCAACATCTGTTGTGCACTGCTTCTTCTATTACTTGTAATATTAGAAAAGATAAAAAATAGACAATCTTGACTGTTCTTCTTTATTAAAGAATTTCCCCACAATAATTATTCAAAATTGGTTGGGGATATTGGGGTATGCTCCACAAAGATAGTTGATTGTTGAGTCTCATTCCCAGCATGTCAAATAGCCACAATTTGGGTTGGTAAAGCTTCCCGAGCAGCAACAGGTGAGAAAATAAGAAAATCCAGGCAGAGGGCTGCAGGGTCTCTGCAGATATGAGACACTAACACGCCTTTTCTCCCCATTCCAGTCTCACTCTCTGTCTGTTTCGTCTTGCTGCGTCTGCTGTGCGTGAAGTGCACTGATAGGTTGAAATCAGTCTTGTGATGTTGGTAAGGGGGCGTGCAATGACACAAAATAAAAATAATCTATAAGTCCCCTCAAATGCATTAAAACTAAAGTAACAAGCCTGTTTTGAAAATGTGAGGAGGAGAAAGTTCAGATATTTGTGTTCAAATGTAGGGAGGAAAAGTAAAAAGTTGTCAGAAAAATAAATACTCAAGTAAAGTACAAATACCTGACAAATCTACCTTTGTACAGTAGCAAAGTATTTGTACTTCATTACTTCCCATAACTGAGTTTATGGACCTCTAACGCGTGACTTCAGAGATGGGACCCTACAGTCATTAGTTAGGTGATAAAAATGCCCCGTTGAACCTTGACAACTAAAATCAGTTTTTCAACCAAATTTAGTTGAATTTAAAACTGCAGTACGTCAGTGCTCACTGGGAAATATCTCAGCTCACACCAGTGTGTGTGTGTGTGTGTGTGTTTGTGTGTGTGTGTGTCTCACCCTGAAGTAGTGGAAGCGGAAGGCGTCGGTCTTGTGTTTGAAGACGTAGTAGCCGAGCGCAGCCAGCACACACAGCAGCAACAAAGACACCAAGATGGCCGACACAGTGCCAGTCTTGTGGGCGTGGCTTCGTGAATCATGGTGGGGGATCTGACAGGTTCGACAAACACAAACAAATGAAACCTGTTAACCCTCAGCACTCACACACATTTTATCTGTCCAGCACTTATGACCATGGCAGCTTCACTGTGCTGTACTGTCGGCATGGTGACGTGACTCTGTTATATTTGCCTTGTGGTCTCATGCACTTGCAGACCTGACGTCATGACAGTGAACACATTACAGTACGTATGACTCAAGTCCACGAGGTGTCAGTCCGCAAGTCCAGAGAGTGGAAATTTGGATTCAGCCAAAGTCTGAACGTTTATAGGTGTGATGTGTGACGTCGACCGTGTAACAACACTGAGTTATTTATCATCATGCCATTCATTCATTTCCCTCTCCACTGCGACATCACAACAGGACATCCTGACCTGTGATATTAGCCAAAGTGTGACTTTTCATCCTTCAGCTGTGTCAACATCACTGTAATCATGTGGTCATACAGGATATGGATCCGTCACACTGTAGTAACAGCTGCAGGCTACTAAGTTTTACACCGTAGTGTTCACCAGCCACTTGATCCAAATACGGGAGATCCTGATACAGAACTATTCAGACAGAACATGAGCGAAACAATCAAGTCAATTTGCAATTCACGTGGGCGATAATATCACAGATAACCCTTTCCTGTTGAAGTTCAAAACCTGAAGAAGATTCACTTCTGAGATCGAAATGAGTCAAAGCAACCGTCCAAAACTGTCGGTACTGTGAACGTTTTGGGGGAATAAAATAATATAATTCAGATTAATCTCTTGTGATCTAGTCTGCATCATCTTCTGTGTCTCAGGTCATGAATATTGATCAGAGTTGTGATGTTATCAGTGTTAACCGAAGCTGACTGAATCTTAATTTCCTGAAAACTAAACACAGCCATCTGCTCTCTGCCCACAACCGTAGCTGTTGCCTGGCAACAACGGACAGACCGTTCTTAGAGGAAGTGCTTCAGACCGGAGGGGCAGGCGCCACGACGCCTCCTGGTGGCTGTGGTCAGAACTGCAGCTGCTGACGATGCGGCAGACGTTTTATCTCACCGTTAGCGACGACTTAAGTTTTGGTTTCAGTGCGACAAAATTTCAGTTTCTCCCTAGAGAGCAAGAAGGTTTTACCAGGATTAAATTATTTTCATTTAAGTTAAAATATTGCTGTTGAGGGTCAGAAAGGGAACAAATGCTTGAAACTAAGGCCATGTACACTTACGCATCCACTTAGAAAAATATCCGTATGAGGGTGCTTCAGGGAACAAGCATTTTAAAGGTTGTTTGCTTGTCTTCTGGCCGACAGACCTGACAACATGAATTCAGGCTTTTTACAAGGCGGCATTATGACGTTATTGCAGTCAGATCACCTAGAAATATCTTCGTTTTGGGTTCATACCGATGTGGTTCTCGTTTATTTTTATTCACGTTACTTGGTCTGAACGCGGCATAATTGTCAAGCAACTCTGGGATAAACCATTTTCACTCACTGGTGCGGGGGGCGCTGTCAGCGGGGCCTCGATGACGTGGATGATCCCGTTTACAGCAGGAATGTCCCAATCCAACAGCAGCCGCTGGTTCACCAGCTTATAGCTCTGAGGAGAGATCAAGTACAAGACATAAAATAATAAAAATCTCTCATCTTTTCATTGGATTCATAAACCTGGAAGGTGTGTGTGTGTGTGTGTGTGTGTGTGTGTGTGTGTGAATGAGTGTCTGACCTCGTTGTTGCCGTGGGTAACAGTCAGGTTGAACCCAAGCCTTGATATGATGACTTCCTTGTGTTTCAGATCCTTGAATGGCCGTCTGCTGTGATTGGCTGTGATGTGATACTCAAGATCTCTACCAGACAGAGTCTAAACACGCGTGCACACACACACACACACACACACACACACACACACACGCGCACACACACACACACGCACACACAGTACATTGAGATAGATTAGATTTCATCGACAGCTCTGCCACTTGGAACCTGCTGGTATTCTGATTGGACCAATTGAGTTGTAAAGGTTTACAATTTAATTAGGAACTATAAAGTAAAGGTTAATAGGTATCAGTGCGGATCTGTCGGTCTCTTGAAAATCCAAGCACATAGTTCAAGCATGCTTCAATAAAACTCTGTGGCACATGTTCCAAGTATAAATAAAAAAGTGCTCTCCAGACTTCGTAGCTTCATCTAATTTGCAGAACAAACACAGTGGTCACTTGCTCTAAATATTTACCAATCAGAAGGGTGAGTCGTCATTGGCTACTGAGAATACAGACGTAGTTATCATGAGAAAATTTAATAATACAAAACTAACAGTATTAAAATTATAACTACTAACTTTTCCTTGAAGGCTGTATTATTATTATTATTATGTGTCGTTGAACTACAACTTTAAATGTGGGGTTAATGGATAAGTAATTATCATTGAAGGGTTGGGCTGTACAGCACCTTATTTTGGGTGAAGCCGGAGTTATGAGGAACAAACAGCGTGACCTCAGACGTCCTGTGAGACAGAAAATCAACAAGCTGTTTGCCGTCCGACGACGAGCCGCTATAGTCCAACAACATCTAGAGAGAGAGAGAGAGAGAGGACAGTGAAGTTATTTAGATTTATACATTTCTTGTGAATGTGTGTCCAGTGTGACTCTAAAACACACAAATACCAACACATGTTGATCAGTCGCCATGACTATTGTACCAGTAACAACTGATCCTGGTATTTTGGGGAAGAACTAATCTAATTAACACATTTATATAAATGGTGGGAGATTTTTCTGTGACTGCTGTCGAACAAAGTCTCATTTTATTTAGACATTTAATTAAAAAAACATTTAATCGCAAACAGCAGATGTTAATCTGGACAATGCGACACATTCCTGCTTTTGTTGTAAACAGGAAGTTAAAAGACAAAACAAGTGAGTCGCAGCACTTCCTGCACAGACAACAGAAGTGTAAACTAATACAGAGACGAGGCTAAACTTGTGGGACCGGGCTAAAATCGACCACTTTCAGCTCTGCTAACACAACACCTTCAAGCTTTTCAACTTTCCTCCATAACTACAAAACCTGAAGACATCTGTAGTTCACAAGTTCGTCCTCATAGATTTGTATTTTTAGAGCTCCACACTTTAATCTCTTTTATAAGCCAGACCTTGGACTGAACCCTCCTCCAGCTTCTTTTTTAAAAAATGTCTCCTTGTTGGCTGGAAGTCTTCCAAAGCTCAGTTACCTTCAGGAGGTGACGCTGGTGTTTTTCTCCCTCACCAACATCTGATTAACAACATCCTGCTGTCTTTTTATACTAGTATATCTTAACATGAATATACTGTATACTGATTCAAAAATGTACTAATTCATGTTAAGTTTAAAGTTCTTGTTGTATTATGTCGTCTGCTTCGTAGAGTACATGTGTTGATTTCTACTGTCACCTAGTTTTTATGCTAAAAACAGCTGTTGATACATTGTTTACATTGTCACTATTCTGTTACAAAGACTAAAACAACGTCTCTTTGTCTGAGGACGAAGAAGAAATGACTCCATGATGAAACCAACCTGGATCAGACCCAGGAAGTCGGGAACATGATGTCTACAGATAAGCTGTTTCATATTCTGTACTTGTAATAAATCAAGCACTTTTTTTTTTTTTTAACTCAAGATAGTGATGGGACACACTGTTTTCTGCAACAGCTGCAACCTTTTAAAGTTTTTCAGTAGTGTTGAATTAGGAATGTTTTCAGTTATGCTCTCACAGCTTTTTAGTGCTGGCTAATCTCTGTCTGTTGACTGCCATGAACTCTGTTACAAAGATCCAAAGATGAGGAGAGAGACGAGGAGAGAGAAGAGGATCGCCACCAGCAGGTTTGCACTGGTAGTTCTGAGTGAAATGATACAGTATGTATATTGTTTTTGTTGTATTACCACTAAATGGTCCGACTGTCACACTCACCTTGTAAAATATGGAGAAGTTACTGTATGTTGCGAGGACGCTGCTCAGGACGCCGTTACAGAAGTCGCCGTTTCCCACGTAGCCGGCGGGACACGTACATGACACATCTGCACACACACACACAAACATACTGACATGACTAACAATGTGTTTTTGTGTGCAGCATCATGTGTGTTTCCTGCTCAAGTTTGGAGTTGTTAGGTCTGATGTCTTAACTCCAACCTCTAACTAGTGTTTAGGTATATTTTCACCAGACGTTTGGATTGTATTGTGGTTACAACTGTTATTGTAGTAAACATCTGTCACCTTGTCATTTGAGGCAGCTCGAATTGAGATATCATGAATCCATCTCGACGGGCTTCAAGCTATGCCCTTGTGTCTGGACCACAGTGTTTCAACCAGTCACTGTCCTTTTGGGGAACCACTGGCAGCTACAGCCATGGGTTAGAGCGACGGCTGTGGGGGAAGCGACTGGTCGTTTGAGAACAACAATGGCGGCTCTTAAAGAGGTTAGCTTAGCTGCTTTAGCATCAGTTACATCATAACTCGAGTATATTTCATTCTAAGGAAGAGAGAAGAACTTCACTGAAGGATGTTCTTGATGGAAATGATGCTTAACTTCTTGTGTTAGACGGTGATAGACAGATGTTTCGTCCAATCACCTGCCAAGTAAAGTTCCTGCCCTTTTCCAAACAAAACCTTCTGTGTAACAAACAATCTGGCACGTGTAGTGTCTGAGTGTTTCTTATACCTTCTGAGCTCTGAGTGACAGGACAGGATGGGACAGGATCAAATGCTTTCCTTTAAGTATATTTGGGAAGGAGACAATGTAGAGGTCTCATGTTCAGGATAACAACACATTAGTTCTGTAGTGTGCTTCAGAGAATAGCTAAAGGAAGAGGCCCACACCAAGGACTGAGGAATTCAGAGGTTCAGTGTATACATTTCCATCTAAGGATAGGAAGAGGTTCAGGGTTGATTTAATGTACACATTTCCATTTAAGTATATAGAGACTAACATCAACATAGTCACGCACACACCTCCATGTACACATATTCCCTTGAGAGAGAGATGTTATGCAGACCCATCCTTTTCTAATAGGATAGATGGGCCCTCAGTTCCCCAAAAAGGAAACAATTAGAGAAACAGGCGGACCTGAGCGAATAGACTCTAAAAAGACACACACACCAGAGAACGTGGGTGATTTTGGTTGATCTCCTAAGACTGATGGTCAGAGAGGAGTTCTGATAGAGCAGAGGGCAAAGTATTTTGGGCATCACTTTGCCAAGATTTGAGAATACCAGGGAGTGCACACTCTGGTTCGGACGCTGGCTTGAAATCTGTTTCAATAAAGATTGCTCTGTCAAATCCACCCAGCCTTGCCTCCGCAGAATCTTTATCAACATACTACACGCCGACACCTTTCGAGGATGACAGCCCATACACTTCACACGTCAAGTTACTCTCACTATTCACTCCCACTGCAGTGAATTAAACTCTATTCTAAACTCTAAGCCATTAGACTCACTGCTTCACACAAATTTAATGCATTGATCTGTTGTTTAAGTGTATTGCACCGAATAATTAAATTATTACATTGGTGCTGAAACAATTTGTAAACTAATTGATAAGCCAATGGACAGAAGCAAAGTAAACAACACTGTTTACAATGAGAAAGACATGGCTGGTTGCTCTTTGTAATTCAGTGTAGATAAAAACTGTCAAGTGCTCTGGAGAAAACGGTAAAAAGCTTCAGAAACCTGAGGCAATCCAGGCACTCCAAATATAAGAAAATGTATCAAGCGAGGAAGGAAATAATTAAAAATCCTTTTTTATAGGGGCTTAATTATTAAAAGGTCATTAAAAAAGCCAACATGTTTTGATCACTAGGCCTTCATCAGGGCTCCAAACACCATTTAGCCACTATAATAAAGGCTTTTTAATTATTTCCTTCCTTGTTTGATACATTCGGAGTGCTTAGCTCTCTTTTTTTAATATTTCATATGATGTCAGACATCGACTTCTCCATCAACAAAAACACAGACGGAATTAAGTCCCTGACTACATCTGATATGTTAGAATTTACAAATATGATATTACAATATTGTCAATAAACCAAACTAAATAATATTGTAAACTGTCGCCTGGAGCTCTGGAAACTTGTCATGCATCTGCTTTACCATATTCTGACATGAATCCATTAGTTAAAAGTATAAGTGGCAGAACAAATAATGACAGTAATTGTTAGTTGCAGCTCTGGACTGTAAAACCAACAAAAACAGCGTGTTTGTGTCGGAGCTGAGTCCCCAGAGAGCTCTGTGATGCTGCAGCAGACTAAACAATAACACGTTAACACAACAAACACTGTTCAGGAACTAAACCCTCCAGTGATAAAAACAACAGAGTGTTTATAAAAACCTGCCTCTGTCTCAACACAGAGACTGCGCCGCTGTCGTACCTTTGAGCCTGTAGCAGTAGGCGTCGTACTTGGAGCTCTGGTCCACAGGTTCTTTGTAGATAACCAGGCCCACATGGTAGTCCCCACACCTGGCTGAGGGGAAGCGGGTCGGGTATCCCACCTTGCCCCCCTCCATCCAGCCGGCCACGCACAGATGCATCCCCAGCTGTCAGGGCCAGAGAACAACAACAGCAGGATAAATGGTGGATCACGAGTCCCAGCATGGACTGCCGCGATCAGAACAGGTGGAAGAGGAAAATAATAACCACAATTAACTGGAAGAGGTTGTTAAGACTGTTGAAAACAGTCTGTTCAGCACAGATTATCTGGTAATGTGAGAGGTTTACAGATCTAGCCTTAAACCTCCTGAACTGCTCACAGGCTCATCTGGGCTGACTCGATAAAAGGTGCACTATGTAGTTTTGGGAAAGAAATGTTAATCACAAGAAAGATCATTGACTGATTTCTTTCTATGTGTAAACAAACTAAATAAATAATCTCTTTTTTTCATGACTGAATAAACAGAATAAACAAACCGACCTTAAAGGACTTCACAGTTTCATACGGTTTTACTTACATTAATATTGTAAATATTATAATTCTGAGTTTGACTTCCTTCTCCAAAACTACAAACTTTAATCCTGAACATGTCCAAATCGCACCACTCCCTGGTGTCCTCAGTAGAAATAACAGACAGACAGAGATTCCTCGGTTTATAGTCAGATATATCAAAAACTACTTAGAGTAAAGCGTGATTTATACATCTTTATGACGTCATACCACCTGAAACTACATGTACCGGTTCTGAGATTACACCACAACGATGCTAATGTGTAGGTGCACGTCAGCTGCTGAGACAGCACGTTGACCGGGGACTATGATTGGTTGTTGAGATTTAACCTACATGTTTCTGATGCCGGTGGCGATTGTTGATCTCCAAATGTACGAAAACAGAGCCCAACACAAATATCACATCATTATCATCATCATCATCATCATTATCATCATCATCTGTAGTTTTTTTAGTCACTCAAACAAGGAATTAAAAAGTTCGAGGTGCTGGTCAGACTCGGCTGTTTAGGAGTGTATAGCTGCATTCTCTACTAAAAACAACAGCCTTCATCAAACATTTTTTCTTAGAAATACTGTATGTGTATGTATGAGCGAGGTGTATTGACCTGTGTGGCGTCTCTATGGAAACGCCTTCTGTAGGTGGGTTTACCTGCTGTGCGTTTCCCAGCTGTGTAAAGTTGGCCAGCGTTGCGCCCTCGGCCTGGCAGGCGGCGTCAGCCTGACTGAAGTTCATCTTGTACTTCCCCTCTGGAGAGCGCAGGTGGAACACTCCAGCTGTGTTGGCTGAACCACAACACCTATGTTAACTTTACCTAACACTTTAATCTCTGCATGTGACAACACAAGGCAATCCATTGAAGTTAGGATGAAAAATCTACTGATATTAAATGTTTAAACTGATTAATTGGATTATAAAACAGCTAAATAAATTACTGGGCTCTGATTGGCTGTGAGGTGTTGGTTTGCCTCATTAAAAACATAATGAACTTTGACCACAAAACTGCAGTATGTATCAAGTCATGACCTCTGCATCATGAATACGCCCTGATTAATGAGCTCCAGGTAGGAACCTTCTCTGGGTATTAACAGGCTCTCAGCCTTAATGAGCTTCATGTGTAATGAGCACTAACGAGCTCATGCCCCCTTAACGAGCTCTGGGCCTCCAAGAGCTCCGGGCGTTGCCTGCTTTACGCCAGCTGAGTGCTTGTTGACGTTTGTTTGCCAATCCCAGAAAAAAAAAACACTATTCAAACCCACAACTAAAGAACAAAGTTCTTCATTACGTCACCATCGTAAGATGGACGTTATAGCGTCACCTGCTGTAGAATTACCCGTTACCACGCCAACATCAATGGAGTAGGCTGTGGAGCCAAGATGGCGCCTGCTCAGCAGAGGCAATTTAACTCATGATTACACTGCAGTTATGGTTCATTTTGATGTAACACCTTTAATAGACCAGACTGCCATCAGGTCATCAAGAGCCAACCACCAAGGCAGCGCCCCCTTTAGGTGGAAAGCGCTATCACATGACGACAGAAACGGGAAAAGGCTGAAAAGCTGCAAAACAAATAAACAAACAAATCCAGATCTCCAATCCACCATCCCTCTTATAAAGAAAATAGATGTCATGAAGCGAGCAGTAACAATGTGTGAGGCTCTAAAGAAAGGCGTACATTTCTTTTTGATAACAATACATAGTAACTAGCTTTCGTCATTTAATAATGTTAAATAAGAAACCTGAAACAACTACTTCTGAATGGTGGATAGCCTCGTCTCTCACTAAATCTCAGCCTAAGGCCCAGATTTAACAGTTGGCAATTAACAGGTGGATTATTTACAGACGACAATATCTGGCCACTGTGCTGGGTCAATCATCTCCTTGGACGGGGGAGACTGGAGGAGCACGACGACTGACCAGACAACACTATCATTAGACGTGTCTATTAGACAAAGGCTTGCTCAACAGAAAAGGAATCTATACAGACTTGTTATCTGAACACATCGTCAATCGTCAGATTTATTTAACATCTATAGGATAGTGCGCAGCCATGTTTTACCTGTATGTGCTGGTCTGTCGAGTGTTACCATGGTGACACAAAATGGACACTTTGGACATAATGGACTGTCAGCTTGTTACTGATGTGTTACTACAAGGCAGTGATGGTATGTAACTCGGTGCATTTACTCAAGTATTGTGCATCAGTAAAATTTTGAAATACTTGTACTCTACTTGAGTATTTCCATTTTCTGCTACTTTATACTTCCACTTCACGAGATTTGGAGGCAAATATTGTACCTTTTACTCCACTACATTTATTTGATAACTTTAGTTACGAGTTACTTTAGATTGTTTAAAAACATTGATTCTGATAATCAGAAAAATAATTATAAGATCCCATAATCAGTGGACACATAGTATACAGTATGCTATACATACATGTAAATATATGTATAGTTTACTCTTACTTGCAATATTTTTAGTCATTATTGCGATACACGATATATATCTTAATATTTTTAAATCTCCTCAAAAGTACTTTATAAATGCTATGACTGGGCAACAAAAACAAATATCATATTTTCGACCAAATACCTCAATATTGTAGGGGTGACTGTTGGTACTCTAACAAAATATTAACACATTGACATTCTGGATAAATAGTAATCAGTAATGTGGATATAATGACCGAGTGAGTATAGAAAAGTGTTAGTCGAAAAGACTGGTAGGTTCAAAAAAATGACATCACTTTACTGTAACGCAGCCTTTAAAACCAGGGAAGACAGCACGTGTCACGTTTATGACATATCACGATGTAACCATATCCAAAATTGTCTCATATCACGATAATGATGTATTATCAATATATTGCCCAGCCCTAGTTACCATGGTAATGCAGATCCTTGCAGGTGGCCACAGGGTCACAGCCTCCGTTGTCCTCCAGGCAACGATCAACAGGGGGCACCACCTTCTCCAGACACTGGACTCCATTACCCACGTACCCCGGCAGACACTCGCAATCACGCTCGTTCTGGAAGAACCAGATTACTGAGTGATCAGTTTAAAGCAGGAATTGAGGTTACGCATTGAGATGTTATTCCTCAATGATCCTGTTTCTCCCCCTTCATCCAACTGTTTACTGAACCACTACTGGAACATTTTTTATGTACAGTATGTAAGATGTTATGTCATATTACAACACAAATTCTCTTTATTATTAGACACTGATAACACAGGAAAACAATGATGAACAAAACAAAGATTTTAAAGAAGATAAACAACAGTTTATACTCACTGGACCGGTGAACTTGCAGGAGGCAAAGTCGCTGCAGCCCCCGTTCTGCTCTTCAATACACCTGGACAGAGAAACATCCTGATGTCACGTCTCAAACATTCACATAAAAGCTCCTTTGTTCAGAGGAGCAAACCACAGAAGTGAAACAGAGACTTAATTCATAGAAAAGGATGTGCCACGCCCACCTGTTGATGGGCTGGCAGGAGTAGCCGTCTCCTTGGTAACCAGTTTGACAGGTGCAGTTGACGATCAGTCCCGTCTGGTTACAGTCTGCGTTCAGGTGACAGCCGCCATTGTACTCTGCGCAGAGGTCTGGAGCTGCAGAGTGGTTAATAAAACAGTCATCACACGGTGGGTTCATGTCAGAGCGAGTGACAGATGATGATCTGTGTGTGTGTGTGTGTGTGTGATCGTCATGTTTACACATCCATTTCATTATTACACACAAAGTTGGGAGCAAACAGCAGATATCTATACACATAACTAAAATTTTACAGATTTTTATCATTTTTTATGCAATTTATTTTTGAATATTTGGATACAGAGAAAGGATACAATATAAGTAAAAATATATCAGTTTTTAATGTATTTTGATCGTCTTTTTATTGTTTTGTCTCTGCACTCTATCACATTGGATTTTAAATGAAATAGTGAAGTGCGGCCGTTCAGCTTTTGAAGGTTTTTATATCCCGACTGGATTAACACTGTTCGGCATGTAGGACAAAAAACAGTCACACAGACACCTGAACAAAAAGCGAGCCTCGCCCCCCCTCCCCCATCCTCATCACCTTCTGTTGCAGCCATGTTGAGACCAGCTGCATCATTACCGGGTGTGGAAACCGTAGTGGATCAGTCTTACAAATGTCACACGTATTGCCTCAAACCACCTGATCATATGTTTCACTGCTAGAGACCAGACGGGAGGCAAAAATCTGAAAACAAGCTGTGCTCCAGACCTGACAGAGCATGTCAGGGAAGATAACAGCAGTCTTAAGACTTCATTTAAGTTTATGTAAGCTTGTGCCAGAGATTTGGGAAAGAAGAGCTACAGTTGTGAACTCCCTCAAAGCTGAAACGCTCCATATTCACACCTTTTTTTGTTTGAATGAGAAAAAAGCCACAGCAGGGTCAGGCTGACCTGGCATCCTGCAGCAGGCCTTCAGCCAAACAATTAGTTTTAATTGTCAAGTTTTGAAGGTCAGAGTTTTATACCGTTTCCAGTTTCTCAATCTTTCATAGCAAAGAACTTTCTTCAATGTATTATTTTTATGACACCATTACCATGCTCTGGTTGTTTTATATGTGTTATTAAAAAAATCACTATCATCGTGCAGACAAAAATGCTCCGGCTGATAAATCGTCCTGAGCTGCAGAACACTCACGTGGCTCTGGACTGCAGAAGGTGCCGTTCCCCTGAAAACCAGTTTTACACTGACAACCAACACCTGGCACACAGCCGGCCTGAGCGTGGCACTGCAGGCACTCCTCTGGGATGGAGCCTGGACAGACAGACAAATGGATGATTCATCAATGAAGGAGGTTTAGATCAGTAAACTATAAAACAAGAGTGAGCAGAATTATCTAGAGGGCTGCACAATCCTCTCAACTAATTTTAAAAAGATAAAATGTTGAGATTAAACACTTTCATGCACACAAAATAATTATTACAGATGGATGGATTATCTTGGCACAGGACAAAAGCTCACTAATGTATTTTAACAAATGTTTTGTGCACAACTCCTTTTGTTTTTTTAGAAATCAAACTATAATATTTGTGAGCTGTTTTTAAAGATTTACGTCTCAAATGTGCTTGGGGCTAAGAGCCACAGACGGGGCAGAGAAGTCAAGGTATCAGGAGACGGACTCACACATGGTTAGTTTTGGTCCATTCGTGGATTTGTTGATAATGAGAAAGGTACAGAAAATCACCAGACTGACCCTTTCAGTATCCTACAACATCAAATGCATTCCTCACATTCAGGAGGGAAACTCACCTATATCAATCTCGCAGCGATCACCCTTCCAGCCCGGTTTACAGTCACACTTTCCAGAACCTTCAATGCCCTGATCACACCATCCCTGCCGCCCACAGCTGCAGGCTGAGAAAGAGAAATGACAAGACTCAACCTCCGTGACAAAAGAGTTGTGAGGATGGAGGAGTAATTTCAGGCGGTCAGGGTTCCTGCAGTAACAGTGGTTTTCTTCATAGACAATCTCAGGTGACTGGGAGCTCTCTGAGGCACGGACAGACATGAAGCATTCTCGATTGAGCCGCCAGTACAAAAATATGAATTCATAACTGTGTTGGAAAATATCTGTAAAAGTCAAATGTACAAGCCTCTGCGCATAAAACACCAAGGAAGGAATTTAACTTCAACTCCCAAGGTGCACTTCAGTGACAAACATCCAATCACAAAGATTCAAAATCTGCTGTGTGCTCCGCTGGCAGCGAAGCTGAAGCTAGAAATGTAATTTTGTGGAAACCTGATGAAACATTCAGCCGTTTAAATCAGTTTACACTCCGACTTTGATCAGTTTCTGATTAATTTAGTAACCATGGTGACCGGTTTTGTTCCCAACTGCGACGATAAAGAGTTTTTTTGAATTGGCAACTGATTCACACCTCTGACTGGCTTCCTCTCCGCAGCAAGGAGACCTGTGTGTTGGCAAACAAGTTTGAAACTAAGCAGAAGATGATCAGCAGCCGGTGACTCTGACTGAAGACAGCTGGCGGGTTTGTCCTGAGCTGGAAACACACCCAGCTGTGTGATGGTGAGTACGGAGCGTTGCCATAGCGACAGACTGCAGAAGAGCTGATGGGGATGAGACTGTAACGCCGACTTCATTAAAAAACCTTAATTGAGGATAAAAAAAGTTCTCATGTCCGTTATGGCTGTATAGCTGTAATTATAATTGTGAGAGGTTACACTGTAACTGTGTTGGCTACGTGTGTGCAGGCTAGGTTGGGTTATTAATTAGTTAATTAATAAATAAGTGATTTCTTTTTAGTCCCATTCTACTGTGCTGTGATTGGCTAGTACGCGTTGCCTCGACCGCGTCCTTGTGATTGTCAGAAAGCCTTTTTCTAAGATGTGGTTAACATTTCAGAAATGTCATAGTTTGCAAAAAAGATGAAGACCCAAATGCAAGACCCAAAAAAAGGCAGGAAAACAAAAAGCCGCTTTAATAGTTTTGTGTGAATCTGGACGGCGTGTGTGACCTTTCGATGTGTAGGAGAACACAGAACATTAATTAACATGAAATACTAACTGATCCTGTCGGCGTGTCCGGAGTTTTAAATAATCAACGAAGTTTATCAGCTGTTCCTTGTTCAGTGTTAATGTAGAGATACCCATATTGTTTCTGCTGCTGGAGGATCGCTGCAGGTAATGTCATTAATCCCACATCAACTAGTAAAATGAAGCTCTAGCGAAAGTTCAAACAGGAAGACTACTCTTTCGCCTGCTCAGTCCTTAGTTTATTCATCCTGTCATTCACCCCTCTCACTGATGCTCACTCTGAATGACCTGTCATTATTTGTGGCTGTCACTTGATATCAGCTGCTAACATCAGCCGGTCACATCTATCCAACAGCACAGCGAGACACCTTCATTGTCAGCCTATCATCTTGCTGCTGTCTTTTTAAATCTCCTTCCTCTAGTTCATTCATGCTGCTGTTTTGCAAGCGCCCTCCACCTTCCCATCACCGCCCAGTCTTTGCCCAGATTCACCAACTTCATCAGCTTCTACTTTGGCTTAAAATCCAACCCGACTGTGTGTTTTTCCTGTTTATGCTCTACCTGTGCAGTTGGGGCCATAAAAGCCGGTGGAACACAGTTCGCAGGCTTTTCCTCTGAATCCTGTGTGGCACAGACATCCCCCAGAACCACGCAAGCCATCATCGCAGTCACCGTGGTTGCTACAAGGGGCCTCCACGCCACCTGGGCAAACTGAAACACACGAGCGAGGTGGGGAATCAGAAAACACAGTGAGGACAAGGAGGCTGCTTCCTGGTTACAAAACAGACACTAAACTGTCACGGTGCGTCAAACCGTATACTCCATATCATGGCTGACAGTCTGGTTTGTCAAACACACGTAACTTATAACTTTAAACGGGACAAAGGTAAGAGATATATGACTTTGATATTGCGATGAACTGTACCTTTTACACTACGACAGGTCAAAATGTCTGCCATTAAGAAAATTACACTCCGACAAAGATGTTCATAACCACTTATACCCAATCTGCCTCAGGTGAGGATTTATAAACCAAGCTGTGGGACAACAGGAGCATTTTCTCTACGTGCCGTCCTTCCATCCTTCCTTACATACCTTGACAATCTCGGCTGTAGTGGTTTTTGCAGCATTTCTGGACCCAGGAAGGATACTGACAAACCCTCTTACAGCCCCTTCGGCCAAAAGAACTGCCCAGGCCACCGTACCAGTCGAGGTGGTAACTTCTCCCAAACCTGGAGCGATAGTTATGACAACTCTCCGTCTTTCCCTGGAAGACGGCAGGACTGAGATGTATCTCTGCATAGTTTATGTATTGAACAGGCTGATAATGTGAAGATTTTTTTAAGCAGAGATTTTACCGTGTCCTGGTGCCTGTAGGGGCACGATGGAGGGATGATGCAGCGACCACAGCGTCCCTGAGACATTTAAAGACAGAAAACTTCAGTCCAGCTTCCAATACGAGGATCAAGGCTAACATCAAAGCTGTATGGTAACGGTATTTGCAGTAGTGGAGACATGGCAGAAGCTGTGTCACGTCAGAAACACGAGTCGTTCACAATAGCTGTAGGGTTGTCTTTTCATTTGTCATCATTCAAGAGTTACTGAAGGGGCTTAAAGTTCCTCCGACCGCCACTTGAGTCTGGCTCCGAAAGCAAGTCAATCCCCTAAGAGCCCGTGGTAAAATGAATATACATATAATAATAAATAAACATGTTTACAGCCTGGTACAAAAAACTGTTTTGGTTAACATCCAATAAAAAAAAAAGTTCTGATCTTAGCAGACTATCCAAGTACAACAGAGGTAAAAATAGTTGTAATAATAACAGTAATTATTTTATCATAACTAGTACAAGAATTAACATTTGTATTGTGAGTCCTAAAGCAGCAGCAGCAGTATTTAAAGTAATTGTCTTAGCACTACTAACGTAAGTGGTTTTGTTCTCCAGGGTGTCGCAGTGTGCTCCCAGGCCAGGTGGCTCCAGTAACTGGTCGATGCCATAAGCAGTGCCCTCTTGGAAGGTCAGGTAGCGCTCCACTAACTTGGCTGCGTTTTCATTAATCAATACATCCCCCTGAACACTCACAGACACACACACACACACACACACACACATACAAACTCAAAATCAATTTCTTTTCAAACAGCCTCACAGAATAACACAACCAGAACAGAAGGGCATAAAAACAAGATAAAATAGAAAAAAAACACATTTTCACATCTGATCTGTTCGGTTCGGTTTGTCGGTCCGATCTGAATTCAAGTTAATTATCGTTAAATCCATCTGCTTATCGTGAATGTTGAAGAAAGCGATCGTTATATTTGGGTTTTAAATTCCTGTGAGATCATTTGCTGACGACAGTAACGCGTCACCGCCTTTCTGAGGGTGAGAACTTTCTCTGATAGAGCAAAAAGTGAAAATCAGTTCAAGCAAAGCTGATGTGACGTAGTGACCACACATCAACTAAACCCTGTAATATGAGAGCAGAAGATGTCGACTGTGTGAGGTCCAGTTACAGTTACTTTCTCTATTTCTCTTCGATAACAGAGAAGATAAACAGACATCATGTTCAGGACAGCATGACCTGCTGTCAGTCACACAGCTTTGATTTTCCTCTGTGGGTCCATGAGGTGCTGATAAAGCAGGAGGACATCTCCAACGATCACCAATCACTGAGTCACCTGTCGATCTGAATCTCTTTGGACCAGCACTAAACTAAAAAAATGTTTGAGAGGATCCAGGAAGTCGTCGCCGTCAGGCTGAAACACTGTTCTCTCCAACTTCACCATGGTAACATGAGACAACATCAGTTACTATAGCAACAGCCGGATACAGAAGCCGACATGACCGCTTTTTTGGTGTGTGTGTGAGTGTTTTCTTACCACCATGGTCTTGTCACAGCTGTACCTGATGGTGGATCCGTGCATGGTGCGATACGACGAGTATTTATCCGGCTGACTGAGACCCATCACCTACACACACACACACACACACACACACACACACACACACACACACACACACACACACACAATTAATTGAGAGGCAATTAACCAGCAACTACTTTGATAACTGGTTAATCATTCGAGTCACTTTGGGTTTTTGGGAAACTGTGATTTACATTTTGACTATTTTCTGACATGTTCTCAACAAAAGGAGTAATTGGGAAAATGCAATAATCGCAAGCAAACACACTGTTTAATTTACAAAAATACATTTGCAACACTTCAGTATTAGACCGTCATCAGGCAAAGGTTCAGGCCTCGGGTTTGCCTGATAAAGGTCTAGTACTGAAATGTTGCAAATAAATGTGTTATTGCAAGTTCGACAGTGTGCGGGAGATGGCTTGCAATGTTTGATCTACTAGTCCCTCCTACGCACGTGTCTCATGAAACAAGAGAGTATTTCTCTATGTAGTTTGCAGAACGATACCGATGCCTTTTTCCCTTTTGTCCTTTTTAAATTCAACTTTTTATATCAAAAGAGTCCCTTCTGAGTATCAGAGTATGAATAAGTATCTTCGCTCCTCCTCCTACCCTGGAGTTGCGTATGATGTGAGCCTTCACGAGGGCAGCCAGTAGGTCTTGGTGGTCGGGGCTGGAGAGCCAGTGCTGTCTTTCAGCTGGCAGGGAGTTGAGAGCCGCGTCTGTGGGCCAAAACATTGTGTACGGCTGGTGGATGGACATCCCGAGCACCGGGAGTAACCCTGCATCCTGCACAAACAGTACACGGTACAGACCAGTGCTGTATAGTAAGCAGTATAAGATGTAGTTACAATACATTGAGGCTTTTTTGCCCCACATCCACTCTGATACCAAGTCTGACCTCATATATATTTATATTAATAATTACGTTTACTTTTATACGTATGAGGCTAACTCTCAGAATACTGTACAATATTAAACTGAATGGAAAAAAAACATTGCAGAGTTATTCTGTTGTATTGATATTCAGGTTATTGATACTTTCATCTTTTTTGTACCTCCACGAGTTTGTAGAAACGGGTGTAGCCATAAAACACAGCTGCTGAGGTAAGGTTCATCTAAACAGAGAGAGAGGGAGAGAGGGGTCACACTTCCTGTCTCTCAAGCCTGATTGATCATAGATCACTTATTCATTTCAACCAAACTCAGCGCACCATGTTAGACTTGATGCTTGGTTTGCCCTGCAGCCTATAGGGCGTCAACATCGTGTCAATGTGGTGAATGACGCCGTTAAATGTGGTGTAATCACTTTTCACGATCCTCGATCTGTTGTTGATCCAGACGGAGCCCTGCAGGGAGAGAGAGACAATGATGGAGAGAGTGAGAAGTGAGGCAGACAGGTAGAAACAAAGACGAGGCGAGTGGAAAGTTGGATTGTGAGACAGGTGAAGACTGAGAGAGGGATTTTTAACTTAACTCAAGCATACTCATCACTCTCAACAGTCATCTGTTGACAGACCTGAGTCATTTCGTGTCATTTTGAGTTATAAAAAGCCACACATGTCATCAGAGGTCACACCGTCTGCTAACAGCTCCATGACAACCTGTTCCATGTGGAGCTACTAAAGATATACTCCACTGAAAATCACACTCACCTCCTGTAAAATGTTTGCTTCTGGCTCTGTTGCAGAAGACAGACGCTGAAGAGCAACAGCAATAACAGCGGATTCTTATCATGGATGTTTTAAGACAACTGCAGTCTTTCCTGAAGACACTGGGAACAGTGGACTACATACTCTACTGGATGTAACTTACTGTTTGTTTAAAGGTGCACTATGAAGTTTTATGGAAGAAGTTTTTAATCAGAAGAAATAAATCTTCATTGACTGATTTTTTTATGCCTAAACAATCTAAATAAAGAAACTCTCTTTGTTTTCATGTGTTTGTGTCTTTTAGCTTCAAACAGTGTTCTAGGGACCGTATTTTCCTCTGAGAACAGCTTGTTTTTCTGAGTTTGTATTATTACCTCATTAATATTTTAAATATTGAAATTCTGAGTTATTTTCCAAAACTACATAGTGTCCCTTTAATTGGAAAAACCCTGTTCCTTGGTCCCTGTGCTATGATCCATGACAAACTGTTGTAAGTTTCCTTTTATTAAAACCTGAAAATAGCGATAAAGAGGCCAAGTCACGCTCCTTTCAACGTGCCCCATGGGACCTTATTCTGGAAAAACATTTTGAGAGATGGTGAGAGACAAATAATTAATCGACCCCAAGATGGTAACATACCATAGAGTTTTGTGTGAAACTGCTCAGTGAGCTACATTTGCCTCATGGCCGTCCCCTCGGCTCGGAAAAAGTATTAAAAAAGGTAAAAAACTTTATCCAGTTGTCATATTTTTTCTGAAATAAGCTCCAGTGGTTGTCCTCCAGAGGGGGCTGACTTTTGCTGTATTAAGTTGATAAATATTCTGTATTATTCAGTCCACCACTTGTGTGTTTATTTATTGTGGTGTGTGCGTGCCTGTGCTCGTCTGTGTGTGTTACCTCTCGCAGGCTGAAGCTCAGCGTGTGTCCCGACGTTGATACAGCGAGCTTGGTGGTTTTGAGGTCAGCCAAGGTCAAAGTTTCACAGGAAACGATGTGGTACCGAACCAGATCACCAAGACGACCAGACTGGTCCCATTCATAATACTACACACACACACACACACACACACACAGACACACACCAGTCAGTGATATTCCAGACTGATGACTCACATAAAAATATTGACATATTGTACGATTAATGTTGTGATTCAGCTTTAAATGGCTGTATTGTTTGTTTTAGGTAAGACACTGAATCTTAAGGATAAACAAAAACACGGGATAAGATGATTCGTATAATTATTGCTACATTAGATAAGATACAAACAGTAGATGCACATACAGAGGAGTCGTTGTTGGTTTGCTCTACAGGGCTGAAGACAGTGTACGGTCCGTCACCATAAAGACCACGAGACCCCGATTTCTGAGAAACACAAAGAAAACAAAATTCACTTACATGACAGATCAGGGGCCGGTACCACAGGGCGGGTTCAACTTATGCTCCTTTTGGACTGAAAGGTCTCATGTATTTAATTATATGTTTCTGCAGTTGCTTACTTATTTATTTATCTGTTTCTTCACTTATTTCTGCATTTGATTATTTATTGCTGCAGTTTTTTATTTCTGCATGTATTCATTTATTTATGCTTTCATTATACTGTCATGTTTTTGTCCCTCATATAAGCTCTGTGCCACCTGAAAATTAAATGAAGTCCAACCTACAGTGCAGAGAGCAAGTGAACGTTTTAATAACAAGGTGGGTTTTAATATGACTCACTGAAAACATTTGACGGAAGAAGGCATTCTCCGGCTGCCGATACACTTCCTGTAGGACAGAGAGACAATAACACTTCCTGTTAGGGGGGGAGGGGTGTGGCAGCTGGGGGTCAGAAGTCAGAGAGAGGTCAGAGGTCATGTGACTCACATTGTGGGTGTTTCCCCGACACTCGAGGCCATCGCCCAAGTGACCTCTGAGGCAGGTGCAGTTCCTCTGACCATCACCAAAGTACTCACAGCGAGCATGCTTACTGCAGCCACCATTGTCCTGCACACACACACACACACACACACACACACACACACACACACACACACAACCTTAAATCACTGATACAGGACAGGCATTAACAGCCCTACAACCATTTTCCTTTCTGATACAATAATACATATTTTTTTTATTATAAGAAAACAAGTATCAGTATCTTACGATAGCGCAGAATACAACAGATGTCTGGCAGAAGAATCAGCAAAATGACACATACAGTATACATACAGTTTTGCAGGGGTTGACAGCGTAACAGTACCTCCCTGGTCCACGGAAGCCCATCCGACACCGGCAGGACGTCTGAAGACGACAAAACAGTAAGAAAACAGTCAGTAAAACAATCAATTCATCCGTCTGTTTTTAAACTTAGAGACATGAATAAAATATTTCAATATTTCAGCACTCCACAACGTATTTGAACTTTGTAATTATGAATAACTCTTCCAGCTATTAGGGTTTTTATTTTAGATACATTTAAACAGGGTCTTGTAATAATTGTTTCCCGCTGCAATTTTGGGGCAATCGTCTGTCGCCGCCGCCTATTTTTCCACCGTACGTCACGTGAGCAGTTTGTTTGACTGTTGGAGCGTTCTGGTCTCGCTAATACATCCGGGAAGAAAAGACAAATGTAACCAGCGTCACGTGGACGTACTCTGACTTGGCAAAGTCTGGTCTGGTTGCCAGAACTATAAAAATAATAACAAGATTGTAAAAAACTAAAGTTTACTTTAAGGAAGCTCCCAGATGCTGTTTGGTCCTCACTCCTGAAACGTGATCGGACGTGCCCTCACCTGACTGAAACTGAACGGAGTCTCAGGTACAGTGCTGGCTTGTGTGTTTGGTCAGTGTGTGCCATGAAAATCTGACATTTTACTGCAGTACGGTGCTGTCTTACAGTGTTGGGGCCGGCTCTGATGCAGTCTGCCGATTTATGGCAGCCTCCATTGTTGACTAGACAACCGTCAACCTCTGTGAACACACAACACGTTGGAAATGAATTGTTATGACACAATACAATAGCTACCGAGCTCCAAGAGGTCACGGTGGCATTTTAAAAAAAAATCCCAGCCATATTAATTGCATTATAGATTCAACCATTACTGTAGCGATGGCCAAAGCATGAACCATATCCACAGCCACAGGTTCAAACATCACAGCCAGGAAGAGCAGCTGTGTACTCTCTGAGCGTTTGAAAGGAGTAATGAGCAATAAATGCATAATGTGAAGTCTCACATCATCAATCCCTTCTGTAGTATCTACAGAATCGTACAGTATAACTGGACTAGATCAACGCACCAACGGTCAGGACTACATACCCAGGCAGACGACCCCATCCCCAGTGTACCCTTCTTTACAGGTACAGGTCCTCATTCCTGCTGAGACCTTTGTGCAGATGGCGAACTCTGAACATCCACCATTAGACCAGCTGCACATATCCAGCTCTGAGAAGCAACGAGCGAAAGAAAGATTCGTTAAACCAGATTTCATATTTAACATTTGTATAGGATGTCTGTGTGTGTGAGTGTGTGTGTGTGTGTGTGTGTGTGTGTGTGTGTGTGTGTGTGTGTGTGTGTGTGTGAGTGTGTGTGTGTGTCTCAACATTTTTACCTTTGCAGTGCGTTCCATTGCCTACATATCCAGCCACACACACACAGGCAGCAGCTGTACCCTGTGGACCTGTTATACAGCTGCAGAGGAGAAACTGTTCAATAACTATGTGACACATCATGATGAGTCTGACAGCAGCGATCAACTGCTACCATTTTGCCACATTTAAAGTCTAGCAATATTCTCTGTTTTTCTTATCAACAAATCAATGAACTGATCCTACTAAACAACTACCGTCTGTGTATCTGAAGTGCGCATTACATTGTTACATATATACGAATGATTTCAGACAGCCAGGTAGGACCATAGCAAACGATTATTTTTATTGTCAATTAATCTGCTGATTATTTTCTCAAGTTGTCGATTAGTATTTGGCTACGAAAAGAAATGTCAAAAAATAGTTAGAAATGTCGATCTGTGTTTTTCCCAAATGATATGACGATGCGATACGACAAATAAAATATGATACGCTATGACAGATATGACACAACGATGCGATACGACAGATACGATACGACAGATACGATACGATACGACAGATACGATACGACAGATACGATACGATACGACAGATACGATACGATACGACAGATACGATACAACAGATACGATACGACAGATACGACACATTTTGTGTACTGTTATTATGATGTAAAAAAACACAGGTAATATTCACTTCTAGGAAGATGGAAATGGAGAATTTAGACTTTTTCCATATATAAATACTCACACTGATTAATTGAAAACATAGTTGGCGATTAATTTAATAGTTAACTACTCAATTAACCAGTAAAATGTTGCAGCTCCGGCCAGGTAGGATGTTTCATCCCAGTGTATTCTGTTATATTAGAATTATAACACACACATACACACACACACACACACACACACACACACACACACACACAGACACCAGCTGTAGGCACAACAACAGGAGGACTTACTTGGCGTTCTCGTCACACACACCTCCACAGGCGTCATCCTTAATCTCTGTGACAGACACACACACACACAGACAGATTTGCGGTGACACCAGGGTATGGAGTGTAGTTACATTTCAGTGTGTGCGCGAGTGTGTGTTTGTGTGTGTCTTACCTACAGAGCAGGAAGCTCCTTTCCAGCCTTTATAACAGACGCACCTGCCGCTTCCCGCCAGACCGTCCTCACACTTCCCATGGTCACACACACACTCTGCAACATATGCACAGACACACACCGATTAACTGTGAAAGCAGACAGCAGCCTCAGAGGCTTTTCATCATCATTGGTTTTTGTTTGTTGATTAAAGTTGTAGGTTTGTGAGCTTAAGGAGCTTCATGGGTTTGTTAGTCCACAAGTGTGTTAGCATGATAGTTTTGCGACTGTTAGCATTGCAGGTTTATTAGCCTCAAAGGTATGTTAGTGTGACAGGTTTGTTAGCCTGCTAGCAAGTTTACTTAAGTAATTTTTTCAGGTATCTGTGCTTATTTATTTTTCTGACAACTCATTACTTTTACTCCCTACAGTTTTTCACAAATATCCATCCCACTGATCTACCCTTCAGTTACTTACTCTTTGAATTATATTAATATGATGTGAGGTTCAGTCAAGTATGCACAGAAATGGCCGGTCGAAATGTCATTCAGAGGGATATTTTTTACTTTTACTTGAGTACAGAAAGTGTGTTTTTTTGCAGCCTCTGCTAGTTTCATGATTTTGTTTGTTTAGTTTTTGCAAGTGTGTCACAGTTTTGCTAGCATCAGAGGTTTGTTAGCCTTATACCATAGGTGTGTTACTGTCTGAGGTTTTTTAATGTGGTAGATTTGTAAGCTTTGCAAATTGTATTTAAATGTCTGTGTCGCTGCCCATGGTAATGTTGTGTATCAGTTATGTTGCTCAATAAATGTGACTGTTGGTGTACAAGACAGCAAAACTGGATTTGCCTTGTATTTCTGCCCCCTTGTGGTTCATCATGGCAGACTGAGTGTTTCTGACAGGATCAAAGTGTGTGTGTGTGTGTGTGTGTGTGTGTGTGTGTGTGTGTGTGTGTGTGTGTGTGTGTGTGTGTGTTACTCACTAGAGGAGCAGTTGACTCCATACCGTCCTGGCTCACAGTCCTCACACGCAGTGCCATGGAAACCCTCGTAGCAACGGCACTCCCCGTTACCATCGTTACCATCCTGACACTCCCCATGATTGGAGCACCAGCTGCCAACATCTCCGGGGCATTTGAAGCACTCATGGCCATAGTAACCGGGGCAACAGGCATGATCCTGCAGGACGGACCATGATCATCATCATCATCATCATCATCATCATCATCATCATCATCATCATCATCATCATCGTCATTACGCCCTTTTCAGACTTGGAATCTTCATCGTTTGGTAAAGTGATGTTTTGTTTGTTAGTGTTTGTGATATAAATAATTATTACACCTTCACTCTAACAACCCACATGTCTTTACATGGGCAAGAGCAATGTGTAACACCAGGAAAATAAAATGTATGAGTTTATTTTCGGAAGAAAATGAACATAACTTAATAAAAACTAATAATTATATAAAAACAACAAAAATAATATCAAATTGTATTTCAGTTTTTGCAGAATCAGAGCAGTTGATCTTGATCGCTCAACAGTGTTTTGGCTGACGGACTCTTACTCTTAGCTTATTGTTGCAAGTAGTTGACGTCTTTGCAGTCATTAGAGCAACACTGTTACTACTAGTTTAAGTACTAGACGTGAGACTGTAAGTCTCTGGATAGAGTTTAGGACAAAACAGCGTTGAGACTAAAATGAAAACGGAGACTAAAAAGTGTTGAGAATGACTGACCACATTAAATGAGCTGCTTATTTGAGAGTTAATTCCTCTGACAAAAAACAGGAAATGATTAGTGGTTGTCAGTATAATTAAATAAGACTGACTCCCGACTCAGAGCCGGTTTTATATTTGTAGCACTAAAGTCCTAGTACGAGCGTCTGCATACCGTCATGAACTTAAGACATTTGATGAGACAGCCTGGCACCGACTTCCTCCTGGATCCGATTCGCTTCCTGAATCTACAGTTGGATTTCATGTTGAGTGGAAACTTTTCTCTGATCTGCAGTGAAACACAGCAGAAACACAGACTGACAGATTGAAAGAGAACAACGGCACAAGCACAGAAACACAACTTTGACTTTAGTTTGTCAAATTAAACCAGCTCAAAAAGTAAAGACATAACCCACAGTAACAGCTTATTTTCAGTGCAGTGCAAATAATAACAGCAGCACCTGACCAACAAGCTTTACTTTGTGAATTTGGTAGGTGATTTATCTCTGTGGTCACTTTTGAAGCTGTAGTTTGTGTTTCTGGAGAATGCTGAAAAAAGGAGTTCATGTTTTTGTGTCCACTCCCTGTAAACTAGCAGCCTTCTTACTGGTTTGTAGCTGAATAAGCATCGAGGTGGTCCTTCACAGTCTGAACACCTTCCCTGGAGACAAAGACAGAGAGAGCGAGACACAAGGGTTGGAATCAATCAGTCAATCAATCAATCAATCCATCCATCCATCGATTGTTCACTCCCTCCATCCTTACGTTGACCTGCACGGTGACCTGTTTACTGCATCTGTTGCGGTGGACTTTGAGGACCTGAGGGAGGACTATGATGATGCCGGTCTGGGTCTCAATGAAACTGCCGTCAAGAGGAACTTCGTTCACAACTGTCTGGAGGACGAGAGGAGGAGAAACTAATCAGACTCTTCACGCTGAGTCTGATTTATACATTATTAAAGGTACAAATAAAAAAAGCACTTTTTTTTCCAACCATCCCATCCGTTTTTAGATCAACTCCTCTCTTTCCAGGCAGCCACAGGAAGTTAATTTCCATTAAAATAAACTCGCAGAGATTTAAAGCTTGCTGCATATAGATAGTCCATTACAGTCAACATTTTGGAAGGTTCAATTTTCTGTCAAAGTTTTGTTATCATCACCTGAATAATGCAGCAGTGAGCGAGAACTCTCCTCAGAGAGGAGTTTCTCCTCAGTCTGCTGCCGAGAAGCATTTTATTGACAATGATTGTTGTCATAAAATCAAACTCAGGAGATAAATGTTATGCAAATATGGATGTTGTGAAAAGGGTAATGTGAGTTTACTTGTTTCTTATATTAATTCTGCTGTTTTGCAGCGGGCTCTTAGATGTGTTTGAATGCCCTTGAACACACCACCAGGTAAATATGTGAGGAAACGACTGCTCTCAACTGCTCCGCCAAAATCATTTCACTTTAACGAAAAATGCATGAACTGAAAATAATTTCTCTATTCAAAAATTGATCTGAATGCAAAAGGGGCTGTGTTACCAAGGCCAGCTTATTTTGACGCTAAGCATCTTTTCTGTGCTGAGCGCTAATTCATAAGGTGTTTTTTTTTTCGTGCCGTCCAATCACAGTGGAGGAGGGGTGGGACAAACACCACAACGACCAACCGTCACGTCCAACATGTACAATTGCTAAACAAAGACTTCAGATTGGCAGATATGTACATGCAACACATAGATTAACTGTTACGTCCGCATATAATCCATGTCTAAGCATCTCAGCTGAACACTGCAGCTCAAAAGCCCTCTCAAGCATTCCTAGCTGGGTGTTTTCAGCTGGGAAAAAATGCCTTGGTGGACACAGCCCCTTAAACTAACAGACAAGCCTTCAATGCTCTGATATGAGACACCTTCTGGAAAGTTGGCCACATGACCGTGAAGCTTGCGCTGGTCCGGCTATTGTTACAGTACCTTGTTGTCGTTGTTTAGGTGGAACATGACCTGGTAGTCGATGCCCAGCGCTGTGCTTTTCAACGTGCCGTCAAACAGGTGGTCAGGGAAGAGCAGCTCATTGAGAATCACATGGTACTTGAACACATCAGAGTCCTGAACAGAAGAAGTGTTTTAAAGTTCAACTCATTTCCCCAGTCGGAAAAAACAACTAACCGATGAGACCAATTAGAGCATTTTCGGTGGGATTAAGAACGTCATCATCACGTAACAGAGCCAGACTGATGTGTGGATGAGAGGCCTGCAGCTGTACAGGCTGCTGTTAATAAACACTGACATGACAAGCTTGGCTGCTAATTGGCAAAAACAAAATAACCAAAGCATCAGTTTTTGTATTACTTTGATCATAGTGGAGGGTGTGTGTGTGTGTGTGTGTGGACCTACCAGGAGGGAGGTGTTGGTCCTGCTGAGGTGCTGCCTGATGGCATCATCTGTTGGCAGCAGGATGGTGAAATCACCGAAACCCAGCTCATTTGACATATTGTACAACTGTGAAAACACACACACATCCACTCACACTAAGACACACTGAAACAATTAACAAGATTGTGTTAAGACGGACAGAAAAACAGACCGACAGACAGAAATCTTACCAGGGCGTACTGTCTGAACAGAGTAAAGTTGGAAGACGAGTTCAGGAAAGCCATCAGGGTTGGGGGCTCGGGGGGGAGGTCTGAGCGTGATGGGGTGAGAATCTGACCACACCAAAACAAACAAACAAACAATCAAACAAACAAACAAACAAACAAACAAACAAACAAACAGGATATCAGTTTTATTTAGGAACCAAAAGTGAAAAAACTTGCCCTCAAATTCATTTTCACTCAGAAACTTGGGAAACCAAGAGTGTTTTACTGAGCTTTTAAGGATAATGTTGTCTGCCTTTTCATCACATTGTCAGGAAATTTGCTGTAAATAGTCATGTTTACAACACGTTTAAATGTTTATGGCCTCCAGAGGATCAATCCTCAACAACCCCATGATCTTTCCTCTGGTGAGGAAGTACTTCAGCAGCATGTTGTTTGCTCTGCTCTGGATCCCCCTGACTGTGAAGTGGCTGACTCTCACCTTGTCGATGACGTGGATGTAGCCATTGAGCGCAGGATGGTTGTGGGTGAGGATGGAGGCGTTTCCAATGCGGATCGCCTGGAACAAAAGAACAACACTTTATCGAACTCCGATCCAAGGTCGGAAAATATCTCAGGTGCGATTGAGATATTTAACTAATGTCTAACTAATGTATTTGCACTTGAACATCAGGGGAATTTACACACACAACCTTCTCACAAATATGAGTTTTGGTAAATCCACCCACATTTATAGTCAGTCGTCTGTCACAATTACCCCATTCTCACCCCGCTGCTGTTGGTGACTTCCCAGTAGGTCGGAGGGTTCAGAGTGGGCAGCCTTTTACCCACGAGTCTGTCGAGATCTTCTCGAGAGTAGATGCCCGGCAGGAAGTGGGCCCTGCAACCAGGAGGTGGAAAAGGTAAAGGTCACAATTCACCAAAACAAACTCACAAAGCGCTCCCGGGAGACTGTGGATGTAGCTTTGAGCCTGAAGGATCTGCGGTCCATCACATCCGATTTACACCATGACAGATGGGTCAAAATGTTTGGAGAATGGTGGTTGCTCAGCTTCCTGGTGGATCCAGTAAAGCATGATCAAGCATCAGCTTTATCAGAGAAAACAGAAGGTTTCCTGAGCAGGTCAAAGGACATTGACAAAGTACAATGCTGCGTCTACATTTTTCTTTTTGTCAATAAAGATCTTGATAAGACAAACCAATGTGCTACATAAATCTGTCAAAATGGCCCACAGATACACATCATCTTGAAAACAGATGGGAAATTTAGTTTTCACCAAATGTAGCTTAATCACAAAGGAAATCGTACTGTTGTCGGGGAGTTTTCCACATTCCTCACTTGTAGGGCTTTTCAACTACTGTAACTGGTGAGCTAAACGGGAACATGAGAGCACTTGTTGGCCACATCGAGCTAGCTGCAGCACTATACTCATGGCAAGAGTTTACTATTCACATATCCAAGTTCAACAAGGCTAACGTTGACGCAAAACGCCCGTACATTTGTAAGCAAAAACCCTCGTAGATGTTGATGAAAACAAAGATAAATCAACGTCCATGACCTGCACGTTAACTTGAAAATGGTCCTTCCTGCCCTTCTCATGTTATTCTACATCACTCAGGGATTTGACATGACATGAAGTCATAACATAAAGTTGCTCGATATGTGTTTTATCTGGAATTGTATGTCAGGACAACAACCATCCATCACATGTACGATGGCAGCACATCATACCTCCGGAGCAAGCTTCTGAGCATAGTGTTAAGTGGATATTATTTTCTGATAACATGTCTGTCCGATGGATGCTGTACATCCTTACACACAAACTCCAAGCACCACCATGTGACTCACCGCAGGAAGTGAGGCAGGCGGTGTCGGCTGGTCCAGAATGTATTGGAAGATGTACTGATGTTCCTCAGAGCGTCTCTGGACGGAACCAACACTGTGAGGTTCCCACTCAGGTCCTCTGCGGCTTGACTGCATTTCTGAAAACATACACATAACAGACATCATCTTTATTGTTGCTGAGTTATTTATTTGTTAAACCAACTTTATTAATCCTCACAGGGAAAATGAGTTTGGCTGCCCAGCTAAGTATAACGTTGCTTAGTTTGACTATATATAGAGAGTCTGGTTCATACACACCTGGATCAGTCGGTAGAAACTGTACAGCTTTATGTCCATGTCCAGCTCCTACAAACACACACGTACACACACAGTTATTATGGGATTTCGTCGGACTGGACACTGTAGACAAATATAGGTTGCAGTGTACAAAACATGACATCTCTGACATCTCTCATGCATCAAATTGCAACCAATTGAATTGCTTTCAACCAGAACGTCCAGTAGTTTGGTTAATTAGCTTGTGAGGAATAATTTCAATCTGTTGGATACATAATTAATCAACACTGAATCGGACTTGGCAGGGACACACTGTTAAGGGGCCTAAATGGGGAGAAAAACAACTCGATTGAGACATCGCTATATTATACTGGTCTGACTACTTACATCCAGTAATGATCCATAGCAGGTGGTTCCGTCTCCAGCGTAGCCGTCGGGGCAGGTACAGGTGTGAGATCCACTCTCCTTCTTCTCACACTTTGCCTGAGTACAGCAAAGAGGCATCATGGGAAATGTGTTTGACCTACTGACACTGCAGCAATCACAAACAATTATCTGAATCTAACAACCACTATTAACACAATTATATCCTTCAGATGAAGAAATACCACAGTTTTAATCTCTTAAAGTCGGGAAAAGAATTTGAAATTAAACTAAAGAGCAACATGAATTTTCCAAAATGGTGGTAAGAGTAAGTATAACCAAAAACTGAAGGAGAGGCAGGAGCAGATCGGGACACGGCTTCAGTTGTAATTTGTGGGTGCTTTGGACTCCACATACTAATTACCGCCATTAAAGGGATAGTTTATCAAAGTTACAAATATTTCCTCTTGCCTGTAGTTTCATTTATCCGTCTAGATTGATTGGGTGTGAGTTGCAGAGTTATGCAGAGACTGTCAGCCTTACCCACAATTCTCAGTTCTGTGGGGAGGACAGATTTGTTTTGACAGGGAGACGAGTGTCTCACTGAATCGGCCCTTTCACCTCTCGATAGTAAAAGTATCAATCTGACACTTGCCAGACCGAGCAGCCCTTCACCCCAATAAAGAGAATAAATGTCTTGTGAAGATCACGTTGTAACAGCAGGATGTGAAGGAAATAAAATTATTCCTTTGATTATTTTAGCTGGAGATCAACTCAAGTCTCCGACACGCACACACACAAAGCAGACCCCCGCTGCTACAGTCGGATCAAAGAGACTATAAAGCCGTGGACCGGATTCTAACATGTAGCTAAGATTTTGCCTGAGGCCAGAAATCTCTCCGACTTTCCTCTACATTTGCCTTGAGGGTGCATCCCACACCCAACAACAGGACCCCCCAAACCCCCTGAAAGAAACAAAATATTCTCTTGATGATATTCTGGGAAATCCAGAGACATTTATTCTGAAAGTTTGTTTCAGTGTGTCTCCCTCTCTTATCTGTTTCTGCACCTCCCGTTTGGGAAGTCAGCTGTGACAGTCTCATCTCTGCAACAGCACTTCAACAAGAAGGCAAAAAAAGGTTACAGAAAAAATAGGTAATAATTAAACTGCAGATGTATTTGGTAAAAAACACTTCACGAGTCTCACAAAACATCGATTTGATCTCGAGAGACATCGAATACCCAAGTGTTTACTGAGTAAGAATTGTATTAAGATTGAACACACTTGATCTTATTGATATTTCCTGTCATATTTCTTGTCTTTATTTGCATATGGTTGGTATGAAGGTAATCCAAAAGTAACATTGTGTGTGTGTGTGTGTGTGTGTGTGTGTGTGTGTGTGTGTGTTTACCAGTTGATGGCAGCCTCCATTGTTCTTGCTGCAGGGATTAATGAGGTCGCACACGATGCCGTTTCCCATGTAACCCGTTTTACAGACACACTCACTCTGGAGACACACGGACACGATATTTACAGTCAGACAGCTGAATAGTAACCACTTTATTGATCGTATAGACAAAAGGAGATAATGGCAGTTTCTCTTCAGGAAGACGAGGAGTGCTCGGCAGACGTGACTGAGACAGAAAACAGGCACAAAGAAGATGCTATTAAGTGTTAAAAGCTGTTTAGTTAACAGTTTATCATTCATCATTAATTCTTAGTAAATGACCTGTCCGGGTCCGATGTGGTTGCAGTTGGCGTTGGGGCTGCAGCCTCCTCGACTGTCCGACTCACAGTTATTGATCTCCACACACACTGTCCCGTCACCTGTCCAACCGCTACCACACGTGCACGATGCGCTGCCTGGAGCCTTGTACACACACTCTGCCTGTAGAGAGAGGATGTTTTAAGACGGGAAGACAGCTTTGAACAACACAACACAACACAACAACACAGAAAATGGCAGCTTATCTATATTATACATTTGATTTCTGTTGATGAATCCATTTCCATATCCAATACTGCTGATGTTTGAAGCAGATGTTAAGTTGCTAGTCGGACTGTCATGGTTTTGAGTTTTAGTTCTGAAACGACTCTGAAACTCAGAGTTTGAAAGCCTGCAACTCCCCTCCTGTTAGTTAGAAGTGAAGAAACCTCTTGGATGAGAGGTGAAACGTCTGCAAGAAACTGAAACACGTCCAGTTGCCTACGATACAGCACTAATACCAACGACCTGGATGACTGAGAACCTTCATCAACACAACAGTTATTACTATACAAACACACACAGACAATACAGACAAACACACACATAAAGAGTAAGTCTTACGTTGGTGTCGCAGCCTCCTCGGTTGCTCTTCAGACAGGGGTTGATGGCAGAACAAGCGTGACCGTCACCCTCATATCCATCCTTACACAAACACCTGGTGCAACACACACACAGATTTTTGATGAACAAACTCACCAGCTGTTGAGGTGACAGGAGTTACTGGTGTTGACCACTTGTGAAGCCCCGCAGAAAACTGCTGAATGCTCCTTTAAATCATGGTAAAGGATGATTACAGTAAGCTGGATCATCTCAGCACGCAGTCGGCAGCAGTCACATGAGCATGCGACATGTATAAATGGTTGTGTAGTTGGTGCGGTTTGTCTGAAATTTTGGCTGCTCACCTGAAGCTTCACCTACACAGCGATCAGTTGTTGGTGAGCAAAAAGTGACATTCAAAAACAACAATGGTGCACCACAACACAACTGCAGGGTGAAATTCACTGGGAAACAAAAGGACGTGGAGGGAAGTCTGCACTCGACTTTCGACGGGCTTTGGCAAGAGTTTGATTTATCAACTCGCTACCATTGATCTGATTTGTAGAAGTCAGCCCATGACAGGCAGATGGTTTGTCCGATCATCTGCCAAGTACCTTATTCCAAAAATGTTCAAGGACGACTTCCCAGATGGTTTTTTTGTACCAAACCATCTGGTGCGTCAGGTTAGCTCGGCAGTGGAGACGCATGGCTGCGACAATATCAGCCGATATGACGAGGACCGAGTGGCTCTGTTCAAACAGCCAGAGTTTGTGATGACAGCTGGATTCACTGAGGTTTTCTGCTGTAATACTGCACTAGGAGTGATATGGGCACTCTGTCAACATCAAGATGGTGAGGGCTGTATGTTTACTAAATCAAAATGCTCAACAAAAATGAGACTAAAAAGAATAATTAACTTGTTTTAGTTACCTAAAACTAACAAAATGACTAAAATGTGACTCAAACTAATACACACACACTAGTTGAAAGATTTAAAAGAATAAAAATCAGGTGGCAAATTAACGCAGGCAGTTGCAGTAGAGGGAGTATCTTACTTGGTATTCATTCCTGTGTTTATGCAGTATGCGTGGATGTGACAGTGTTCGTACAGTCCGTCAGAGTCGCAGGGCGTAGCCGTGTTGTCACAGTTGTACCCTTGGTAGCCCTCCGAACAGGAACCTCTCCGACACACACCATTGGTGCCTGGACGGTTGTCACACACACCGTGGACACAGGTACACTCTGCATGCAGGCACACACACACAAACACACACACACATCATGTGACATTTTCAAGTTATTCAATAGTGTCACACCAGGCGTATAGTTTTATCACCTGTCATCTGGGGGGAGTTTAAATTTGGTACAGGTGTTTACGGACTCAACAGCTGTCACTTCTGACAATGATTAACAGGTGACAAAAATCTCCCTCTGAAAGTGTGTTTGTGTAAGTGTTTATTATAGAGTTATATATGGTTGAACATGTGAAGAGATATGCTCAATCTAAAAACAGTTGTCACGCTGGTCTCCGGCTGTTAACGAGGAGGAGCCGTTACCTTGGTCACACTTGTCTCCGTGCTTGGACGGATCCGAGCAGATGTGGCAGGCGACGCCCGTGAAGCCTGACTGACAGCTGCATGAGCCGTTGCCATGGATACCGTCAAAGCACTGCATGTGAGAGAGAAAAAAAAAAATAGTATAAATAAATAAATTAAACAAATCAGTTGAGAAACACGGCTTTAGTGACAGAAGAGTTTTGTTATTTGCTCACCGTTCCTTTGTCGTAGCAGGGATGCTGGAATCCTCCGATACAGGGTTTACAGTCCGGACCATAGAAACCTTTACAACACTCTGCTACCTGTTAAACACACACACACACACACGTGTGTGTTCCAGTTCATATGTACTTACTCAGTCATCATCGTAAAGTCAACATGGTAAAGACAGCTAACAAATAAAGCTGCTGATGAAGTGTTCACTGAACTCACTCTCACCTTTCTGGTGGCGTTGCAGTATTTGGCACAGCCTGTACTCAGTGTTGGTCTGAGAGGAGATGTGGTGTAACCACAGCCAATCTGATGACTTTCCTGGAGACAAACACACAGATGTGTTGGCTTTCTGTTCTTGTCTATGCTACCCACCAGATATCACAGGGTAGAGAAAAAAATGTTGTGGGAAATTCTGTGCACAAATTGCTAAACTGAATCAAATAAACGCTGGTAATTTTGGGAAAATAAATTGTCACAGCAGGTTTACAGCACAGACTAACATCTGGTGTCAGAGAGCTCTCAGTGTCTTTGTCATACCTTGCCATGATTGTCACTTTGCTTTGAGAGGACAGGTGTTAGAGTGTTTTATTTTTCTGACACCAACATAACATATTATATCACCATTACACTTTCAAACCCTCAGTCTTTATATTCTGAAGGTCTCATGGTGCCATCAATAGTTTCCATCTGCCATACGACCCCTCCTGGGATGTATAGAACAGAACAGCATAGAATAGAAACGTTGCAGTTATAACAATGTGTTTACCATTTCAACGGTACCTTCTGGACACTCAGTCTCATAGAGGTAACTGCAGTGAACACAGGGACCCTGAAAACACACAAACACACTGAATATCAAAAAATGAGTATCAGCTTTAACTCTTAGCATATAAAAATAACTATAAAGATAACAATGAGAGCGTCCACACTGATGAACGATAACGTCCAGCGGCGCCGAGCACGCACGGTGCAATCTGTGTCGGCAGCTTAGGAGCATTTGTATTGAAGACCTGTTGCTGCTGTACATTGTAGAGGGAAACAAAAAAAGAAAAACCTCAGAAGGATACGGTTTTAAGAAGATTCTTCACAGATGAGGAGAATCCGACACTTTGAAGACAAATGTTATTCATACCTTTGGCTGAGTCAACATCAATTATCCTGCCAATCATAATAAAAGACACCAAAAACAACCTTCATAGAACCCATCAGTGCCAAAAACATTATTTGGGCGATCATTGCCTCAAATCATTGGGATCTAAAATAAAACTTTTCTTTGGGGGAAACAGCCAAAGTTATCCAAAACCACCTGAAACCATTTTACCTGCCAAAACAAATCAAATGTCCTCCACCAGGACAAACATCTGACAACATTATCTGTAAAATATAAATTAGCAAACTAACATTAGCCACTGTAGTAACTAGTTAATGATCTGTTTCTGTTCTCCCCTGTTTGTTTGTTTGTTTGTTTGTTTGTTTGTTCAGAGTTTGATGTGACTCTCAGCCTCCCTCTGCTCACCATGGTGATCTTGCTCTCAGTGACATCACAGCGGTGAGGCAGGATGGGGAGGATGGAGGGCGGGTAGAGAATCCCGTCAATCATATGGATGATCCCGTTGGACGCCACAATGTTGGTGCTCGCCAGATGGATGCCGCTCTCGCCCAATAGGATCTCACCCTGGACAGGGAAGAGATGGACACCTAGTGTTAATGTGATCCTGCTAACGTGTGGGGAAAAAAAGTCTAATTATGAGAGACAACTGTGTGACACTTACATCATCCGACACAGTGATGGTGACAATCTGATTGGCCATCGTCTGAATTCGAGGGAGAGCAGCCAACGAATCGACATTCAGCTATGGACAGAAAAAAAATGATCATCAACTCAAAGGTTTATTTTGTTTTGTTTCCTGATGTTTGGGAGTTTTGTTATTCTTAAGGACTTATCAGCGGTGGAGCTACAAATGTCCTGAGGGTGACGTTAAAGGAAAGGTCGTAGAATAATCAAATCTAAAGGGTTCATCCTGTGTAGAAAAGACCGAAAAGAAGACAGAAGTAGAAGGGAAGGACAGATGTGGAGAGTCTTACCGCAGCCTGGGAGTAAACATGGTGTCTAAGAAGCTCCTGAAGTTTATGTTTGGCCTTGAAAAAGAGCAGAACATCAATATAAATATCCGGAGCACCTTCACATCGCATAATTACAGCTAAAATGGATGTGAAGTTGTTGATATTGTCAAGCCTGTTAAAAATATTTGGGAGACATCTTTAAGATTTATATCTCCAATAGGAACCAATGGTTTTGGAGCTGAGCGCATTGTGTTTCAGATAATAAGAAAATAATAATGATATCATAAGACGCCTTTAACAAGGTGCACTTTGGAGTTTTGGGGAAAACATTTAAATCAGAAAATAAAAATCTTCATTGGTGTTTTTATGCCTAAACAAACAAAATAAACAAACTCTGTCTTCATGAATAAACTGAATAAACAAACTGACCTTAAAGGACAACACAGTTTCATACCGTTTTACTTTGTTTATATTTGGCGGACCCTGCCACCTTTCTAGCTTCAAACAGGGTTCTGGGGACCTTATTTTCCTCTGAGAACAGCTTGTTTATTCATTTATGGAAAAAAAAAAAATCTTAATTTGAATTATTACCTCATTAATATTGTCAAAATATTAAAATTCTTCTCCAAAACTACATATTGCACCTTTAAAGTAACCTGTATGTTATCTGCACTAATCACAAATACAATGAATACATGAAAACATAAATACTAACAACACCTACATCGCTCAGCATGTACAAGAAGCTGCCATCTCTGGATCGGTCCACGGCCTGGTTGGTGGGGACGAACACAGTCAGGGGTCCTGGACCCCGAAGAGGAGGGGGTGACCCAGAGTTCTGCAAACGCACACAATGACATCGTGTGTGATCAGAGCCAAGGATCTGGCATCTGATCTGATTTACAGCTGGCTACAACCTGTCTGACGACTGACTGCTCGCAAAGCCACGCCTCCTTGGTTACAGCTTCTATGGCTGTCAATCATTTCATTCTCCCACAACATGCGGTTGACACGAGCAGTGGAGGATTTGAACTTCAAAACATGTATTAGCGTTTCAAAAACAACGAGTCCTTGATTTCAGAGAGAAATAATCAAACGCTGCTTCTCACTTAAAGCCAGAATCCAAGGATTTTGCTAAAATGATAACTGCTGGCAGCTGTAGCTTAGCTGGCTAATTAAGCAATGTTACTTCCATGAGTTGATTGAAATGTTTCCAGCTGAATTTTCAATGTTTCTAGATGACCTGTTGAAAACAATTAGCCATCGTTGCGTATATTGAGGAGACTTTTACAAGCTAACGTACGTACATACAGTACATGATGTGTTGCTACAAACAGCGTGGTGTATAAAGTAATGTCGTGCAGTCCTCAGACATAACACTGTCATGTTAACATTAGCATCTCACATTAGCATAGATAAAAACACTTTTGCTCTTATGTTTCTGGCTTTAGAGAATTAAAAGAGACACAAACCTCAAAACTTTTTAAATACTGACAAACCTGCTGTGCCTAGTTATGGTCTCTAAGCTTTGATTAGACGATCACTGTCAAACAATCCTTTCACGTGAGGTTAAAAACAAACACCTGTGTGCTGGCCAGAACAAAATACTCACATCAACCAGAGACAGGAAGCGGTTAAATTTCACATCCTTGGTCAGAATCTCTCCAATCGTCTTATCAGCAAACTGGACACAAAGAGAAGATGATCAAATGGCCGACTCTCATTATCTGCTGTAAAATCACCTGAGTGAAGATATAAACTTAGACTGCGCACTGTGTTAATGCAGGTGACACTCCAGAAATCATCTAGTATTTTAGTTAACACTTGAGTAGATGTTATATTTTTGTCTGTTTTTCAGATTTAGTGAAGTGACCCTTTAATCCACCTGTTCATCACGAGGAGATCTGTCAGGAGAAAGTGTGTTTGTGATTGGCCGGTCGATGATGTGGATGATCCCATTGGCTGCTGGCAGGTCTTCCTGGATGACAGTGTACAGTCTGCTGGGGTTGTCCATCAGGATGAACCTCTAAAGCAACCACACACAGATAAACTGTTTATAAGCACTAGTATGTTGTGGTTATTGAGACAATTATCTGATTACTTAATCATTGTGGAAATGAGGAGCCAGGTTTAGGCTGATAACCTGCTTCCAAACAAGTGTTTCCAAGTGAAAATGTGCCTGACAGCATCTTCAAACAGACAACAACAGGATGAAAGAAATGTTCGTCTCTTGCCATTTACCTCTGTACATAATTTTCAGAAGTAAAGGGAGGGACTAGGCCTCGCTATTTCATTCGCTGAGCTTTAAACAGTGTTTCATACGTTCTTCTATCGCCGTGTCATCAGACAGGAGGGCACCAGACAACGCGTGTAACTCATGGCCAATGTCGTCTCTTAGCTCGTTATTAAGGTAGTCTGGAAGTGTGAAGGTCAGTGAGTAACGATGACACAGAATCAAACAATCCTTTATGATCTCCCACAGGGACTATTTCTTTGTTAGAACATAGCGCCAATGAAAACTGTCTCCAGCGTATTAAATAAGTGGTACTTGGAAACGAGTGGAGGAAACGCAGAGGGCAATTTTTTTTCCATTTTATTTTTTGTTCTGAAACAAAAAAAAATCATGTCAGGAGAGCAATATATAGAAAAATCAAATTAAATATCCATCCATCTTTTCTTTCTCAAATTCTTCTTAAATTTCTGGCAAATACTTCGGATATGTTTTACTAAGGAAAAATGAATAGTAAATAATCATAGCAAAAGGACAACAACTCCGATGAAGGTTTTGAACATTTTAAGGCAAAAGATTTTAACCTGTGAAAGTTTAGGCAGACTTTGACTTCTCACTTGATTGAACTTTGGAAGTCATGTTGACACAGAAGTACAACACGTCCTTGGACTTGTACTTTAACATGCAATAACTTGGGATGAAAACAGACTACAGACCTAGACGCTATAATAAACAAGTGCAGTCAGGAGAAATGTCGTAACAAAGCTCCACCCCCTCCTAGACTCAACACAGACAAACAGGAAACACATCTTCCTTGTTCCTGATAGGAGACACATACTGAGAGACACACTGAAAGATTCACACCAAAACCACGACGTCTACTGAGAGAGGACAGCTGCAGGAGGGAACACTGGATTTACTGGAATACTGAGCACTTGCACTTCAGCCTGCTGCTGAGTTTACGTAAGAAACTGGATGAGCCAAAACTAAAAGTGAAAGTAACTTTCAAGACCGTTCTATAGTGACCGACTTCCCTGTTTGCTTGCTGCATTTTCAGTTAAACTCAGAGACAAAATGTCTTCCAGATCAGAGGACAATCTCTCCTGTCCTGTTTGCCATGACATCTTCAAAGATCCTGTTGTCTTGTCATGTAGCCACAGCTTCTGTAAGGACTGTCTGCAGAAGTGGTGGAGGGGGAAAAACACATTTGAGTGTCCATGTTGTAAGACAAAACACTCAAGGAGCGATGCACCTCGTAACCTGGCATTGAAGAACCTGTGCGAGGCCTTTCTACAGGAGAGGGATCAGAGAGCATCAGCAGAGTCTGAGGCTGTCTGCAGTCTGCACTCTGAGAAACTCAAACTCTTCTGTCTGGACCATCAGCAGCCAGTGTGTGTCGTATGCAGAGACTCAAAAATACACAACAACCACAGATTCAGACCCATCGATGAAGCTGCACAAGATCACAAAGAGGAGCTCCAGAAATCCCTGAAACCCTTACAGGAGAAACTGAAGCGCTTTGAACAAGTTAAAGGAAACTTTGATCAAACTGCAGAATACATTAAAGTCCAGGCTAAATGCACAGAGAGGCAGATTAAGGAAAAATTTAGGAACCTTCACCAGTTTCTACAAGAGGAGGAGGCGGCCAGGATCACTGCTCTGAGGGAGGAAGAGGAGCAGAAGAGTCAGATGATGAAGGAGAAAACTGAGGCTCTGAGCTGCGAGATAGCAGCTCTGTCAGTCACAATCAAAGCCACAGAGAGGGAGCTGACAGCTGAAGACGTCTCATTCCTGCAAAACTACAAGGCTGCAGTGAAGAGAGTCCAGCAGCGCCCCCTGCTGGATGATCCACAGCTGGTCTCAGGAGCTCTGATAGACGTGGCCAAACACCTGGGCAACCTGACCTTCAACATCTGGAACAAGATGAAGAAGTTGGTCTCCTACACTCCTGTGATTCTGGATCCAAACACAGCCGACCCAGAACTCATCCTGTCTGAAGATCTGACCAGTGTGAGATCTGGAGAGAAAGAGCTGCTTCCAAAAAACCCGAAGAGGACCAAGTTCTCCTGCTGCGTCCACAGCTCTGAAGGCTTTAACTCAGGGACTCACAGCTGGGACGTTGAGGTTGGAGACAACAAGGACTGGGAAGTGGGCATGCTGGGAGAGTACGTCTTGATGAACGGACGCCTACAGTCTGGACTGTGGAGAATTATGTTCTCTCACGGCAAATTCACAGCATTCTCCAATTCAGATCCCGAGAAAGATTTGACAGTGACGAAGAAGCTCCAGAAGATCAGAGTACGTCTGGACTTTGACAAAGGAAAGCTGTCGTTCTCCGATCTTGACACAAACACACACATACACACCTTCACACACACCTTCACTGACATCCTGTTTCCGTACATCTACACCGAGAATCACGTCCCTCTGAAGATTTTACCAGTGAAGGTCTCCGTGACGGTGGAAAAGCCCAAGTAGAGATTATTATGATAGCGTTGGGTGTAATGCTGTCACAGAGAAACATTACCCACAATGCAACTTAGCCGCTGAGTGACATCACTGGTGGCAATTTTTCAGATTACATGCAGCTTTATACTTCTGGATTTATACTTCTTTTTCACATATGTAATAGTTTAAAAAAAACATTTTAATGTGTAAAATCTGTGGAGTTACCCTTTGAGTGAGTTTCCAAAAAAATACTATACATTTATTGATATAATGAAATGAAATGTTTTATACTGTGATGGGTATCATACCTTTCCACAACCTCCAGGTTATGATAATTACATATGATGATGCTAGAAGTGTATGTATGTAAATGTATTTTTTCTGCTTAACAAATCTGCTAATTTACAGACTTAAACTTGGGAAATGATGGGATTAATGGGGTGACTGACACTGGCATGATGATTAAGTTGTTATTAAGTTTAAGGTGGTGGCAGGTAGTGGTGGATGATGATCACATTGTAGATAATACCGATTCTAAGCATAATGATCTTTTATGATAAGTACAGTGGTGATGATGGTGAGAAAGCCGTGATGTTTTTACAGATACCATTAGACTCCATGTTTACTTTCTTTGTGTGATGCAAACCCAGGCAGCAGGGTGGTATTACTTAATTTATGTTGAGAGTAGGACAAAAACTAATGAAATGAAAATGTTCTGTAGCACATTGTGCAGTTTCTTATGCTTCTTTGGATCAGTCTGATTGTGGGGACCAATAAAAAATAAGTAAAAAAGACAGTTTACATTGATGTTTCTGTACTTCTAATGATCTTCAACTATCTAGACAGTTTGAACATTCATACCTCATGAGGACTTTTCCATCTTCAGTTTGACTGCTATACAATCATAATACTCTTTTTTTTTTAAGATGTCAAAAAGAAATGGTTTTCCTTAGTTTCCACACATCAAAGATCGAACACTGCCCTTTGAAAACCATATTTCAAAACACTGCAAGTCCTAATCTTATACTTGTCTGAAGAAACAAGCATGCAGCTTCGTCTTGTGTCGTAACATCCAGTTTGAATGGTTGTTAACATGGTTGTGACTTCTGGAGAGGAGGTATTACCTTGTTGTCTTTGGTCCTCAGCCTGGCTCCTCCGTACAGGTTGAAGTCTCGTCCCTCCAGATTCTTGTAGAGGTGCTGACCCAGGATCAAGTGGTTTTTACACACCAGCTCTTCATTAACACCCTGAAGAGACAATGTAATTAAGTATATCAGTAATCTGTAATATATTTATTGGTGATTTACGACCGTCTAGTTGGTGAAAACGGCCTATTAGAGGTGTGTTGTACGTTACAGCTGTTCACCAGGAACCGAGGAGACACCTGCACTCTTTATTTGTGCAAATGTTTAAAGAACTGGAAAATGAAATAAAGCTGGAAACGAAGATAATCCAACAGAAAGCCCTGATGATTCTGAGACACACCCTAGGATGCACAAGGACACACACTCGTGATGTAACCTGGGATCGCAGGGTTTTTGGGTCTTTTAACGTCAGACAGACTCAGCCAGGATTAAACAGATCCCAGACAAAACCTTCCCTAACCCCTCTTTGATTTGATTTTGTTCCTTCCCTATAATAGAGGTGTGAACAAATCTTTGGCTACTGCTGCCACCATTTAAAACAACATCTGCTCAGATTCTTTGGGGCAGGTTCAGCAGCTCCGTCTGTAAACCAGTCAGAGGCGAAGGTGTGAACAAAGTACGGTAAGTAGGGGGGTCTAAAGGTGCAGTTTCACTACTTGACTTATTTTCCTTTCTTATGACACAATGCTTTGAAGGCTTCCCAACTAGTGATTGTGGAGGCTCCAGTAGTATTCATTAGAAAATATAAGTCAAATTAACTAGAGATGATTGAAGTTCTGTAAGCAAAGACTCTAAAGATTCGGTGCTGTTCAGCCCGGTACCAGAACTACTGAGTCAAAGTCACAAGTCTTTTTTTGTTTTTTATCAAGTTGAGACGGAAACCTTCAAACACCTTTCTTTTATAGTCTGCAGGCACTTCTATACATTTTTCTCTTTGAATTCTTGCTTTACGCATCGAAAATTTAAATTTCTAACTCAGGTTTCTATGGTTACTTCAGATTTTAGTCAGGTTGACTCTGTGTGTGTGTGTGTGTGTGTGTGTGTGTGTGTGCCCAGAGGCCTCACACTCTTGTTTGTTCTAGTTTGTACTGACCATCTGTCACTAGTTGTCTGTTTTCAGCACGAGCTGAGTGTTTGAGTGTGTGTGTGTGTGTGTGTGTGTGTGTGTGTGTGTGTGTGTGTGTGTGTGTGTGCGTGTGTGTCACTGGGATGGGACGAGGCGACAGGAGAGGACTGTAATTTATATCATCTGACATTCTTTGCTTTATCTGCTGATGCTGTTTCACCGTGTTGATGATTTACGAGGACGGCATTGTGGTACGTTCAGACGTGCAGTTACAAACAGATGGATGCCGGCTACACAGGGAGGCATCAGATGTGCAAAGCAGCTTGATGATGACTGAAAAGTTTAAACTTGTGAGTCACATATCCCACAGCATGGGGGAGCAACACCTCAGACAAAACAATACAGTGAAGTGTGAGTTATTTTGAGCATCCAGGGTTTCTGCAGTAACGACGTGGTTAATTTCATTATAGCTGGAGCTCTTCGAGACTTGGATGGACACAAAACTCTCCTTATTGAAGAACTGAGGGAGAGAAAACAACTCCCAAAGCGCATTTATGTAAGAAACATCCAATCACAGAGCTGTTGTGGGCTCCACTTACCGAGCTGAGGCTAAAGATTACTCTTTAAAGAAACCTGAAAAGACGTTCAGCTGTTTCAAATCTGTTCAGTTTTACATTCTGGATCAGTTTGAGATGAAAAGTGGCGTTTGGTCCCCAACTGATCTGAATTTGAAAGAGCTCTGATTCACACCACTTTACAGCCATTCACCAAAATTACAGAAATCCAGGAGACGTGTGTGTCTGTGCTGAGCAACACTGAAGCAATCATTCAAATAAAATGCTGGAAATAGTATATTCAGACAGACAGACAGGTGACCTACAGTCAGAGGTGTTTTCAGCAGAGGGAAGAACGCTGTGAAGGGTCCGTTGTGACTCAGCAGCAGTGAACAGCCTTTCTCTGAAACACACACACACATATAAAAGAGGGCAAAGGTCAAAGAAAAGATTCAACATAGAAACAAACGACACAGACAGACATCCTGACCTGAGGTGGAAATGTAAAAATGGTTCATATTTAGAGCGAAGCGTTCCAACGGTAACAACAAGTCGAACAAATATGGTTATTCCTATTTCACAATACTGCTACAAAACAGAGTTAGACCCACATTATCGCTCGTTTATCTAATAAGTATCTGGAAAGCTGTGAAGGGCCCTAATTGTGCTTTCCAAAATAAAATCATGAAAGGAAAATAATAATTGCTCTCAAATAAAATCACTAACTCCCCACCAGAGAGCACAATTAAGAGGCGTGTCCCCTCAGAGTTGCCGTAGGGCAAGAGTTGTTGTTGTTTGTGATATGTGGGGAGAGGAAATGAAAAGTTGTTGCTGCTCAGTGCACTAACGTTACGTCTCCGTGCAACTGCTACCTTGTGACAACACTGTGGGGACAGGCTGCCTCGCATTCATAAACACAGCGTCATCGTCCATCACGACGTTTCACTGTAGACATCGTCATATGCCGATCGAGCAGACATCTCCCAGCCCTAACTTGAATAATCAACTTCAATAGTCTCATTTTTGTCAAACATTATTTTCAGCGTATTTGTGTGTCTTTATACCGAACAGGGCGACGGCTCCGGTCAGATTTTCTCTCTGGCTCCCACTCCTGTCCAGCTCCATCAGCCGCTCCATCAGGTTACCATAGCAACGCCGGCCATCACCAATCTGACCCACATCACACGCACACCTGAGAGAGATGGGGGTGAATTAATGACACTATAATGCGCACACATTCACACAAACCAACAAAGAGCTGAAGGCAGAGAGAGAGAAACAGTGTCTGGCATCAGCGTCTGTGGTTCTAGAGACAGACAAAGACACTAGTCTGGGCTCTGGGTCTAGATTTAGTCCTTGATCTTTTCTGGTTTCTGGCCTGTGGCAGGGAGAGACAGAAACCTAGTTGTAATTCTGGTTCAAGTCCTGGTTCTGGGTCTATCTGTAGTCCTAGAGAGCACAAGAGAGACAGACTGGTCTATTTCTAAGGGTGGAAGAACAAGCAAGAAACAGAGGATAAGAATTTGTTCTGAGTCTTGATCTTATCCTCGCCGTGGTTCTGGTTTTTAGCCTGGTCCTAATTATAGCTGTAGAGAGGAACAGTGTGGCACAGAGAAACCATGTTCTATTTCTGGTTTTAGAACCTGGTTCTATCAATGGTTCTAGACTCGGTTCTGAAAAACTACATCTGTGTTTACTTCTAGTGCTCGTCTCTGGTTCTTGTTTACTTCTAAAAGGGAAAGAAACAGAGACACGGAGAAGACGAAGAGTTTTGGAGTCCGGGTGTTGTTCTAGACCTGCTCGTGGATTTCAACATGGGGCTAGTTGTAGTTGTAGAGAGTCAGAGATAATAAAAATCTGGTTCTAGGACTAGAGAGGTCTCAAAAGCAACAGAGACCTGGTTCTATTGCTAAAGAGCAACAGGGACAGACAAAGAAAGACAAAGACACCAGCACTGGGTTTGATTCTGGCTCTAATTGTTGTTTAGTTCTAGTCTTGTGTCTACAGAGAACTGTTGGTGTGTCTGACCTGGGTTGTCCATTCAGTTCAGTTTGACAGACAGCTGTGGGGTCGCAGGTGTCCGCTGAGCAGGCAGAGACCAGCTGACAACCGAACGCAGCGTTGCCACCTACAGGGGACATCCCGTACATACACTCACAGCTGGACTGAAAGACAGATGGAAAGGCAGACAGACAGAGACACAGTGAGGTTCAACAGTGTCAGGATTTCACTCTGGTTTTGATTTCGGACTTGTGAATTTTAGACATCAACTCTCTCTGTTGCTTCTTCTGGTACCGATGGTCATTCTAGTCCTGGTTATAGTCCGTGTCCTCGTCCTGCCTTTCTAGGTGTCCTTACCTTGTTGGGTCCTTTGAAGACACAGATGGTGGAGTTGATGGGACACCCTCCGTTGTTCTCAGAGCAAGGGTTTCTGGGTACGCAGATCTTGCCGTCGCCCTGGTAGTCGGGCTTACAGGCGCAGCTGACCTTTGACCCCTGTGAGGAACACTGGGCATTCACGTCACAGTCCCTCGCCGAGCAATAACCTGACAAGGAAAAGGAAGATCTGACTCAGTCCAGATGAGTTGAAACCTCAACACAAAAACAAACCACGTTCATTAGGGATTTTAAATTTAGTCCTGGTCCAGATTCTAGTTCTGATTCTAAACGGACAGAGAGAGGAAGAAAGAAACCTTGTTCTAGTTGTAGTTCTGGTTCTAGAGTTGGTTCTCGATCTAGACCAACTGTACAAAAATATAAGAAAATCGTTCTGGACTTTAGAGGCATTATCAAAACTTGATAAAATCACAGATAAAACGCGACTAGACGTCTGTTGTGTTCATTAAAAAGAAAGTTGTTTAATAGCTGATGATCCAAATGGAAAGTGTGTCCTGAGTCTAGCACCACAGGAAAGCTCTTGTTGCTATCGATTTATCCCGTGTATGGTGGCCATTTCAGGACATCTCAGACTACCTAATCTCAGCTCTAAAATCTCAGACCTACCTTAACTTTCATCAGGCTAAGAACAGCCTCATTCGCTTTGAGCTGAATGCTAATATTAGCATGATAACACAAATGGGACAAATGGACCAAATGAATGACACCTTAAACTAAAACGTTGGGATAAAATCAAACAGGAATTGGAGATGGCTGTCGAGCTGTGCGCTTACTTGCGCATTTTCCCTGCGGACTCTTCCTGTATCCAGGCAAACATTCACAGTCGGCAGCGTCTCCCTCTCCTTTGCAGTACGAGTAGGGGCTGCAGTTATTGCACCTGGTACTGGTACTCACTGCCAAACACACAGACACAACAGCAGCTCAGTGTGGACAACAATTAAACATCGTATAGCTTGTGTTCAATTGTTACTATGAACTCACAGCTGCACAGCTGGTTTATGTAAAAAAAAACAGCATGTCATGGTCTCACCTTGGTCACAGCGTGTCCCGGTGTACGGTGGCTGACACAAACACTGTCCATCACCCTCTGGACCATTGCTGCACACTCCATGCTGACAGTCACACACTGTACAGACGGACACACAAACAGTCAAACAACTGTGGAGCAGCTGTTAAACATACAGTAGTCTTCAAATTTGGAGGTGTTATTCTTTTATTTTTTAAGACCACATGTTTACCAGAAACTTCAGGAGTGAGAGAGCCTACCTTTATCACACCTGTCTCCATATAGGTTTGGATTCTTACACTCCTGACAGGCAAAGCCTGTGAAGCCCTCCTAAAGAGAGAAAAGTTTTCTAATTATCATTTTGCAGTATCACCAATATGTCAACAATCTGAACCTACAAACCCACAATGTTTCCAGCTTCCCTCGTGTCCCCTCCCCACCCAAACACAATAACAGAAACACACCAAACATACACCAAAAAACATCTAAAACTCCTGTCAGAGACGAGCTTGAGCTGAGGTCAAGCCTCTCAATTAGGAATGTAAATGACATTGGTTATGTCCCTGTACACATTTTGATCTCTTAACTCAAACAGGCAAGACAGTCAAAGACAGACAGTCAGACAGGATACTGACATCACAGACGCAGGTCCCGTTACCGACGTCTCCATCCTGACAGTTTCCATGGAAGTTACAGGTCTTCCCTGACCAGCTGGGACAGGCTAGAGACAGACAGGTGAACAGGTGATTAGAAACGATCACTATTCACTGTTTAAAAGATTCAATTTTGTAACTGCAATCTTGCAGGTTCATGTGTCCCAGTCACAGGGTTGTCATTTGTCCTATTGATTAGTCTGAGGGCAGACGGCAGGAGAAAGAGAGAGAGGAGGAAGGAAACACAAACGCAGGAAAGTGCTGCAGATATAGAGTGGAATTCTTCTGTTGAGACCATGATGACAGTGAATAATAACCTTTATCCTTGAAGTATTTTAGTTTACTTCTGTCTGCTTTTAGATGCTAACCTAAATGAGATCAATGCCAAGCTGAGAGCAGGCAGTGCACAGTGTGATGACAGACTAGAGGACATCGTGTCACGTTCCCACCAGCCACTTGAAAGGCAGCGGCTGTGGGAGACGAGGACTCAGGTTGGCCCGCATCCTTTCTCTGGCCTTGACAACCATAAAAAGCACTTAGTATCAGTATTAGTAACAACCTATGTCACATCACACTGTGTGAGATAATAATGAGAGAGGTCTCAATGTGTCAAACTGTACGGTATCAGTTTTGAGGGACATCAGATTGTGAGATGAATGTCTGGTTAATCTCAGCCCGATAGTGTAAAGAGAAAAAGCATTAAGCAGAGATGAGTCTTCAGCTTTATCTGCACGACTCATGTTTTAAAAATGTAGCCAAACAAAGACAAGCTTTGGCCATAAGCAGAACTGTTTTGTATTAAAAGACAATTGGAAAATGGCGCTTACAGTGTCCTGTCCGACAGCTTATTCTCTGTCTCTTCTTGACAATGTAGATATAGTCATTATCTAAATAAATAACTACCTTAACTATATTATATAGTCAGTTTACAATGATAGAAAACTTAGAAAAGCAAGAGACGGCAGGATATCTCCCTCTTGCTCTCTCTCTGTCTCCCGTGCTCCCGACCAGCACGGTTTTAGTTTGGTTGTGTTCATTTAGAGATGCTTTAGATTTGGTCTAATCAATCTGATTTAGGGAAATATTATTTAAAATGTTTGCCTTTGTGTGGTCGCCCTTTTTGTTTGCGACCTTCTGAGCCAGGTTGTAACATCAAGTTAGAGCGAGAGCGCCTGGCTGCCATTTTTGCTGAAAGAATTACTTAAAAGATGTTATTATGATTATGCAGTTATGGAAAAAATAAATATTTCTGAGTTTGTATTATTACCACAGTTGCCCCAAAGGATTACACTGCAGCCATTACAAGCTGTGTCACAGCTGCCGGCTGAGACGATCCACTAGACCAATTGCAAATCTTTTTGTAGCTATTAGTCATTTAGGCAGCAAAACGTGGGGCGGCTGCAGCTCAGGAGGTAGAGCGGATCGTCCAGTAATCGGAAGGTCGCTGGCTCGAATCCCTGGCTGCGTGCCGAAGCATTCTTGGTTCAGTTGAACAAGATACTGAACCCCGAATTGCTCCTGATGAGCAGTTGGCACCTTGCATGACAGCCTCTGCCATCAGTGAATGAATGTGTGTGTAAAATGGGTAAATGTGACAAGTGTTGTAAAGCGCTGTGGGCCTCAGTAGACTGGAAAAGCGAGTCCATCAACAAAATGTAAAAATAGGGTCTAGGTTTCACTCATGTTTAATGTGAGTTCACTCTTTGTGTGTTAGTGTGTCTTACAGAGGCAGAGAGGTCCCCAGTGCTGTGGGCAGCATCGTGGCTGCATGTACCTCCTCACGCACAGGTGCTGACATCCTTCCAGCTCCGTCTCCCTGCCACCGATCTGCACCACATAACTGCAACACACAGTGAACATGAGGTGAACAACTCAGCCACAGTTGACTCCAGTACGTTGAAGGTCTGCGTGTGCATTAGAGGTGAAAACAATCATGTGCTACTTTAAAAGATCTGTGTGTTTGTAACCCGTCACATACCTGCAGTTGGTCACGCTCACGCTGCTGAAGCCATGGGGGCAGCTGCTGGTGGCGCAGGCAGCCAAAGAAGTGCAGGAGGTGTACAGGCTCTCCCTCTGTGAGACATCACACCGACCAGGAGGAGCAGTCTGAGGGAGCAGAGGAAATCTGTGACTGCACGACCAATGTTTACAATCTGATATCACTTTCTCTCAACATTTCTCTTTATGTGTGCAGAAACTTATTTTTCGAAGATGGTGCAGCTGCATCGCAACAACCCTGTTTTTAATGCACAGCCATTTGTTCTTAGATTTACTTCCACCAGCGTTAGTGACAACATAGATCCTTTCACTTTTTTGGATGACTAAACATCAGCACTTGTTGCAAGCATGTTAGCATGCTGATAGAAGCCTGTAGCTCAGCACAGAGCCGCAAACACGGCTGAAAGATTTAGTCTGGATAAAGTTTGATCTATTCTAGAGACTATGTCAGCATGTCGCTGCCTCTAATGATCATCTGTCTCATGTGAGTCCTCCAACTTTGCAGAAGTATGATCATGAATTGCTACAGTACTCTTTTACACTTCCATTACATTGTATTTTTGTCAGCACTGTATTAGTTACTGGTATTGTACAACAAACAGTCATTTACACCTGAATTTTTCACTTTTATTAAAAAGTCCATATGATCCACAACGTTTCATTCATTCATTAGGTGAAAAGTTGTGTACAAAATGGTTTTAGATTCTGCAGAAATAAGCAAAAAAAATACCTTGAGAGAATAAACAGGTGGTACAGTATCTCAGTGTAATGGAGTTGGAGGTGTGATACCTGTTGTTGCAGTGAAGTTTGCAGGCAGAGCAGCAGCAGGAGGAGCAGCAGCATGGCTCACAGTGGCACATCCAGGGGGAACAATTAATCCACCAACCCGGCGTCCTCCTCAGTCAGTACAATGAAACAGCAGAAAAAGTAGGGGACGTATTCAGGCAGCGTCGGATCTTTACATCAGTTTTCTCCTCTCACAACCAGCTCTACTCGCTACAGGAAAAAACACACAGATAACAACATCCTCTGTGCAGGAAAAAACTATCAGAAAACAATAGACTTGTACTCCAGGAGCAATAGGAAAACTGAACGCTACCTGCTGTGAATAGACGGAAAAATATAAGTAATTAAAAGTTTAAAAAAAACCTAAAACAACTAAAGGGTGGATCCACGCAGAGTTGGGATTATCAGCAGTATTGTTTGCTCATGTTCAGCCTGAAGGCAACAAACCCTGTAATGTAGAAACTAACAAACAAATTACAGCCAACAAATTAACTCTCAGCTCAGTGTCCTACGAAGCAAAGAGCAGCCAGAGAGGCTGGAGCTGCTGCTGGCGTCACGTCTTTTCCTCTCTAATCGAGGAAGAGAAAGAAAAAAAAAACACAACAGAAACTGGCACAGTAGGAACCTCCCAGCAGAGGTCATCTCTTCCTACAACTCCCCTTGTTGTACCAGCAGCAGGACAAGTAGTAGCTGTATTAGTCCTGGCAAAGCAGCAGCAGTTGTAACAGTAGCACTCGTTCAAGTCACAATAGTTAAAGTAACACCACTCCCTCCCTCCGTCAAGAGCTCTGGTGACTATTGTACATGGACTGCAGCTCCTATAGGCCACTGGTTTCCAACTTTGGGACTGGGACACCCAAGCAGACAAAAGACAAACAACCAGTGAGGAAAAAAGAAAGAAAATGAACTTCCGACTTCACAAATTATGGTTACTTTTCTGACATTTCATCAAATCTTTGCTTCTTACTTTTGAAAAACTGGAGAAAACGATTCCAATTTAACAATCTGAGACGGGAATGTCACACTGAGTGAACTTGTCACACACTAACGATCTATGGTATGCACACACACACACACACACTCTTGTACTACTATATGCAGATCAAACATGATAAAGTGCCCTCTGGGAAGCCCTATTTATTTTCTTGGGCCCTGCCCCTTAAACATTCTGACTGTTTGGAAGTTAAACAGTTATTTAATATGACATAATAAAACAATATACTATTATTTTTGCCATTATTGGGAATGTTTGTTTGGCTTATTCTATCTGTTACATAGCCTCTTATTTATTCAAACCCTGGATTCAAGTTATTATAGTGGGATTACTGCATGTCAAATAAAAATCATCTGTAATTTGCCTTTTCCCTCCGAGGGCACATCAGGTTGTCTGAGGACGGGGGACATCTTCCCTCTCCTGAGGATGCTTTACTTTTCTTCTTTACGTGCTCAGGGTTTTGTTGAGGAACTGTTCTTTGTCTTTCTTGGATGATTTAAACAAAGTGGATGTACGGATAGAAAAAGAAAACTCTTTCATCACTACTACTGAGTAACTGAGAAAAGCAAATAACATAATGAGGTCTGTCTGCCGAGAGAGGGAGAGAGAGAGAGAGAGAGAGATTGTGAGAAGTCCTCTCTCTTCCTGACAGGAAGTTTTTGGCGGATTTCCCCTCCTGGTCGTCCCAGCGGGGCGGCGTGATCTGGACGGATTTCCTCGTCAACTCACACAACTCTTCGTCTGCTTCTCAGAATGAAAGGGAACAAATGTGAAAGCCGAGTCTCTGTCCCTCTGTCAATTCAGTGTTATGATCACATGATAGACGCGACGAGGTGAGCCTGACAGGAGAGGGGGGGGGTCAAAGGTCAAACTGCGAGCAGGCAGAACAATTGCAGGAAGCAGGCGGACAATAAACTGCTGCAGTACGCCGGGGTTTACTGCCTTGCTCACTGGGTCTCCTGCAGTAGATTCTTCCTGTCAGATTTCCAGACACAGATGGGAGATTTTAATCAGCAACCTTCCAGTCACACAGTCACACAGTCACACAGTAACTCAGTCACCACAAATTTCACCAGAATTTCAGATTTTCACTTCTTCCTCCCAGAGTCTCCTCTTGTCTCTGCTTTGACTTTAGACAAGTTGTCCTTTAAATGAGTTTAAAATAAATTATATATAAAATGTCAACGTGACGGCCTTAAAAGGTCATTTTATAAATATTAAATGATGATACTGACCCCATTTAGCCAACTGAGAAATATATTTCTTAAGGACATTATTTTTAGAAATTTTAGCACAAAGTAAAAATGGTTAATGTACTTAATTCTCAGTTTAAAGAGACATTTTTGACAGGAATTTTGTCCTCCAGAATTACATCCCTAACGAGACTAAAGGCTAATTTATGCTCAACGCTTATGGATGCAGATGGAGTCGTCTGTCCACGCTCCAGTTGTCCTGGGGGGAAGCGCAGCTGTTTAGCCGACCGTTTAAGCCAAGAGGCAAGAGGAACTTTTCAAAAATGGCTTTTTGAGGAGAGGTTATGCGAATTGGTGAGAAGTTTTAAACATCTGTATGATGTTACTTCGCCCCGACAGAGACACACAGTTACTACAGAACAACTGGGAGGAGGTTGAACAGGATTTAAATGCGAGTTGGACGGTGGCGAAGGAAAAGCTCGGTGCAGGATCGACTTGACTGAGCGGCGCCCTCTACTGGTTGTATCGCTTAATATCCGCGCCAAAGTGGAGGATGCGTGGAAGCATGTGGCTCGTTACGTAGGTATCTATTCTCATACGTAAAGGGAGCATAAACCGTCATGCAAACAAAAAAATGACCATCTTCATCATCTTGCTTTAGCTGTTAGCATTTTAAGATTTGCTAATTAGCATTATATGCAAAGAACAGCTGAGGCTGCTGGGAAAGTCATCATTTTACAGGTGTTCTGTCACAACAATGATGCTAGAAGGTAAATTAAGGGGATTATCGAAATTATTACAACCAATTCATAACCAAAAATGTAAAGGTCACGGTGGTTGCATGATGTGTACTGATCAGTGTACATACTGACATTATAAAGAGGGGTTACTGTTGGACCACGCAAGGCTTAATTCTGTTACACAGTTTGTTTTATCAACGGTTTGAGATACTGGCCGTCCCTGCGTGCTGCCGACTGGCTGATATGGTGTCCTGACTTGTGATGTGGTTTTATATCTGTGATGCCTTGAGCCTGAATGATTAAGAACAAATAAATAAAACATGGTGAGAAGGACACCATGATAATTGTTATCTTTGAATGTGGCATAATGGCACCAACAAACACACACACACACACACACACTCGCACACTCGCTGTCACTGCTGACTCCTGAAAATGTGAGGAAAAACATGAATCAAGGAGTAAAGAGAAACCCTTGGGCCGGAGCCAGAGGTCGTGGATGTCTCTCGGCCCATGTCCCGGTGACCGTCTCAACCTCGCTAAATGCCTCCAATCAGCACTCTGAACTGGAAAACAGCTGAACAGACAAGAAAAGAAGGCATGAAAGATAAGAGGAAGTGAGAGAGGATTTACTATCAGTGTCACATCCGTCTGGTGTTCCCTGAAGTCTCTCTGCTCCAACTGTTTATCAATGAGGACTCTGATATTCAACAGAATATCCGGAAATCCTCCCAGTATCATGAATACATGTACTTTAATGTTCAACAACACTGGGTCGCCAGTTGAATCTCAAACTATAGGACCAAACCCACCCAAAATTCAACTGAACCAAACTGTTTTAGCAGCTAAACTGTTTAATAACCTGAACCAAACTGTTGTCGGTGTCGACTGTTAGCAACCTGGATCAGAGATTTTCCTAAACTTTTCCTAAACTGAACAGTGAGTTCAGCAGAACCAGATATTAACAGAAAATCTGACCTGTTAGCTAATCTGAGTACAGGACAGATAACTAACGTGAATAAAACTGCTTACTGCTAAAAACGTTGGCTAACCTAAGTGTTTTGCAACTAAATTGAGTTGTTAGCTCACATGAACCAGTTTGAACAGTTTTAGTTGCTTAACTGAACTATTAGCTAACCTAACCCGACACTTTCAGGTTGGGTGAAATGTTTTTGACCCCGAAAGACCTCTAAAGGCCTCAGTTAGCTACACGCTCAGGTAACCTAAAGTTCATATAGCCTGAGAAAAAGTCCAAGTACATAACAGGCTAATAGGCAACAAGGCAGCACATCCCTCTAAATGTCTTTTGATCACAGAATATCTTATTTAGATAATGATAAACACTCATAGCATATATGAGCTAATTGTTTTCATTTCGGTAAGTGCAGCACTTCATGAGAAAATAGTAAAACCATGTTGAGGAGTTTAATACAGATGGTATACTGCTAACAACTAATGGGACACCACACAAAACCTCCTGGGCAGAGCTAATAAACAGTTTTCCCAGCCCGACTGTCGACGCTGTTTATTCTTCAAAACGCATCGTCATGTCATCGCGGCACATCATGTCACTTTGTTCCAAACAGAAATCCTGTTTGGATCCAGCCTCTCCGTGTCATGAAGTTTCGGGCAACTTAATTTGTTTGTTTTGTGACAGTTTTATCTTCAAATGAAAAGCAGAGTTTGGATCTGAAATTCTTTCCTATTGGTCCGTTGACCCACTGGAACCCAGAGAATACCAATCAAAGGTCAGATAGCCGGTTTTGCTGATCAGACACTTCCTGGTACAGTATCTCTGTCCCCAGTCTGTTAAAGTGTCCGTGAAAAAGGAAATCAGCTGAATTTCATGACGAGCTGCTCCAACAGACAGGAAATAGAGGAAGCTGAACGAGTTGAAAGGTGGCGGTACTTTTCGTGCTGCTGAACCGCCGAGTCATCAAAACCTTGCTGAGCAGAGAGAGCGGTGAATTGCTGACGGGAACTTCGAGTAAATTCTTTCTTTGCAAGTTTTTAAAGGTGTTTGTTTGTCTCCTCGGGAAGACAAAAGGTTCTCGACTTTAGAAATACTGAGGTTACGAGGGAAAGCCCCCCAAAATTGTCTTCAAAAGAGTAGAAACATCATCTGTTGTTGAATGCTTGACCTCCAGTGGACCCACTGAGACTGAGCCTGAAGGATCATTCTGGTTGATTACAACTTAAATCCTCCTTCGGTAGTTGTGTCCGTCATTGTAAGTAAGAAGAATGGCACTCAGGCCCGACAGTCCCCTTGTGTACTCACTCAGATACCAGCCACCTAATTACGCCAGATTGTTTTTCAGCATTATTCCCTGAGAAATTAACAAAAACTGTCAAAACGCAACCTATTTCACAATGTAAAAGAAAGTGTGAAAAAATTCCTGGAACGGTCTAATCTTGGCTGAGACCCATTTTTTTGTGTAATCCTGCTGACAAACCATCCGGCTCAACTTTTAACTTCCCGTGCGGAGTGAATAATAATTTACTCAACAAGTTACCAACTGATTGTGAGGTCAGGTAAGGTACAGAGTGAACTGAACTCGCCTCGTCTTTCACTGTTACCTGAAGCAACTCGCCTGTAACACAAGGCCTTGCTTTGTTTTAATGCAGTCTTGACGTCTGGTAACATGTCCATGAATTTTAAGGCCTATCAGACGCTGCATAGATGTTCATAATACTGTGAGATGGGATTTTACGCCTCTGAAATGTTTTATCTTTTGATCACTGCACTACTATAAGAATATCTTATTAAAAATAGGGAATAATATTACACCACCAGCTATTTTTTTACTTGTTGTAAGCGACTAACATTTGCAGACATGTTAAAATCTATTTTTTTTCAGTGACCGTGTCCATCATATTGTCGAGCATGTCAAGCATGTCATGGAGTTCTTGCAGCTTCTGCCCAACAGACAGCTCGGTTTTTGTGGTTTCCATTGCTGCATCAGCTGAAAAGCGTGCAGACTGTGGTCAAATCCTGCTGATTTTCAAAGAACCCAACTGCGGTCGCATAACGAAACAGGAATATTGTTACATGTCTTCATTTACACTTTAATTCAGTGGCATTCCCCTTTAACAAGACAACAACATATGACATAAACAACAGTGGTGAAGGGTGGGGGGTGGGGGTCCAACACTGGTTGGCTTCCCATTCGTCGATAGTTGAGTACAAAAACACGTAACAAATGATAAAAATTAAACACAAAGAAAATATAAAAAATAATACTCGATGATAATACTAAATATGACATTTCAGAGTTCATATTGGAAACATCATCAGGACCTTCATGTTTAGTACAAAATCTGCTTCAGGATGGAAAACATCCGTCCGTCCCAAAACAATTATATTAATACAATATTAATAACAATAAACAGTTCAACAATACTGCTTAATTAATTACAATGTGCAAGGAATAAAACGTTCAGAGAGCAGATTGTGCCGAGCAGCTGTGTGTGTGTGTGTGTGTGTGTGTGTGTGTGTGTGTGTGTGTGTGTGTCCTACTTAAAACATCAGTCTGGGATATCCTCTCGTCACCCTACCCAGAGTCAGACTGCACAGATGTACACATGGAAATATATAAAAGTGTTTTTTGGTTTTAAGAGCAACTTTACATAAATAACAACATATACATCAGACGGCTTTGGAGTTGTTGGAAGGTGGATATTTTCTCTTTTGATGGAGCTGCTTCCAGTCTTTGTGCTGAGCTAGGCTAACACATCCTGGACCTATCTTTGTCCTGGACACACACACATGAAACTGATCTTTTAATCTGACTCTGGAGAGGGCAAGAGGACAAGAGGATTTACCAGAAATGTCAAGCTGGTCCTTTAAGGAAATGTTGATTAAAATGTAGTTGAACTTCTGTGGACTGTCTGCAGCGCCCCCTGCTGTGCAACACCAGCCTGTCTGTCTGTCTGTCTGTCAATCAAGTCATCCACCAAATAAGTAAATCTTCTCTGTGTGAGACAGTTTACAAGAAAATGAGGTTGTGCCAGAAACTCCCTATATTTCGGCTCCGTGTGAAGTCAGAGACCATTTCTTCTGACTGTAATGGCGGCCTGGTGCCCGATGAGTCCTTCAAGCCCTCAGTTTTTGTTTTTTTTCAGAGTCACATCCCTTTCAGCCTTGAAGAAGTAATGCTAAAGACCCCAGTATGCTTCAACTACAAACATCTGACTTTTGTGCACAGGTTGTTATCTCCTCTGGTTCGGCTCGGCCATGATACGAACACAACAACCGGGTGAACACACTAATTAACTGTCCCTCTCAGGTGCTATGACGTGTGTTGAGGTTAAGGCCTTTCTCTGTCAAGAGCTACGGAAGTAAGGAGTATTTTTGCTAAAGACTTTTTAAAACAAGTTTAATGCCTTCTGGATGTATTCTGATGAGATATGTGATCTGCTGCTTCCTACTGTTACCTGTTTTTCTGGCTCATTCGAGAAGATGAACGGGGCACACAAAAAACAGAGAGGCAACACCGTCCACTCGCAATGTGAAAAGAGTTAATTGCAAATCATTAGCGGGTTTACGCTTGTTTAAAAAAAACATCTATACATGCTAATTTTGGTTTGAAAGTAGTATAAAAATGACAAGCAGAACAATAAAACACCGGGCCATCCGGCAAAACACTTATCCTGGTTCATCTTTTGTTGCAACATAATGTCAAGACAAACCTAAAGATAACCCCCTTATTTGTTTTCTCTAGCAGACTTCCTGTAAGTAATCTCCACAGACAGCTGATTAAAACAAATTTACCATGCAGTGATATGATGTGATTGGCGACTTGTCCAGTCTACATGCACACCTGTGGGGAGGTGTGCATGTAGACCGTATTTAAAGCCAGAGTGCAAGACTTTACCTCCAGGTATATCTCTCTGTATTTTGCATTATACCACAGTTTTTAAATCTGGAGTGTGAGGCGACTTTCCCGCGCTGATGTCCTGGTAGCGATGCGTTTAACTTAACCAACTAAGTTTAGTTTGCCAGGGCAGAAGGGGAACACAACTGTAGCGACTAAGAGTATGGAGGAGCCTTTGGAGTCAAAACGGTTTTTAATTGTGTGCAATCACTGTCACTGCCAGAAGGGGGAGACAAAAGTTCTGCACTGGTGGTTTAAAACAATCTCCAGCTCTCTTTTATTATTCTTCACACACCATCTGTATCTTTTCATGTGAACAGCGCGCATCACTGTGCACCGTTGATTTATTGCTCCTGTACAAACGACTTTGTTTGAAGCATACTGAGCCCTTTAAACAGACAACCAAGCCCTGAATCTTTGTGTAAACTATCCTGGTCACGCGCCGACTCCACCAGCAGGCTGAGCTCCCAGGTGCTGAGCAGTCACCCATCTGTCTGTCATCCTCTTCGACCAATCAACCAGTGAGCTCAACAGGAAGCTCCCGGCTGCACAGCGCCTCCCACTGGCGAGCGAGGAGTGAGATCAGCCTCTCTCGGCTGTCGGCTCCCGGGACAAACACGCACCACTGGACCTCGCCCTCTGCGCCCCCACTGGCCCCGCCCCCTCTGAGTGGGGCCTCCTCTGCGGCAGCGAAGTGGTCCATGGTGAGGTGGCAGAGCAGGTCGGGGCCGGGCAGGTCATCAAACACCAGGGTCAGAGCCTGAGGGTAGGTCTGGTACCCCAACAGCACCCGGTCCAGGTCGCGGATCCTCCGAGCCTCGCGTAGCTGGTACCGCTCCCTGCAAGAGGACATAATGAGGAAGATGATGAGAAAAATGACCATACTGTCAAAAACCATCACAATAACCTTAAAGACATCACTTCAATCAAGTAATCCTTCTTTTCTCTGACAAAAGGGGCTAAATCATCATATTTAATGTGTAGGAGATTTTTGATGTTATCAGACAGTCCAGAGCTGATACTGATGTGTTAAAATCTTCAGTGACAAGTAGGGTTCAATTCCCCGGAGTCCAGAAAGCATTAAAATGAAAGGCAATAACAGTGTTGGATTATTCGTAGCCAAATCTTAAAAGAACTTTTATTGACTCAAAACTGAAAAAAAAATAATAATAACATTGGGCTCACCCCAGAAACCTCTTTTTAAACATGTTCTGCTGGTAGAAGAGGGAGCAGAGTGTTGTGCATCTGTTTCATCAAGCTTGCAAAAAATGTTTCAAGAGTAATTTAACTAACCTGACGCACCAGATGGTTCGTTTCACACAACCATCTGGAAAGGCGCCGCTAGAAACGGTTTGGAAAAGGGCAAGCAAAGGCACTTTATCACTGGCTAACTTCAACCAACGAGATCAACCGTCGGGGAGCCCTGCCAGGGGAGCGTGTTGGTAAATTAAACTCTTGCCGAAGTTGACAGAAGAGTGGAAACTTCTTTTCCAGTGAGAAAAGCCTTCAGTGTCGTTCTTTGCTCTTCTTTCAATTAAGAAATCTGCTCCAGTTGTGATGCCGATGCTTTAGAAGCAACTACGTTAACCTCTAGTCGTTTTTTCAAATGAACAGTCGCTTCTCTCACAATCTAAACCATGCCCCCAGTGGTTCCTAGTAGTTCCTCATAGGATGATGATTGGTTCACTCTCCATGTGTTCAGCCACAAGAGAATAGCTTGAAGCCTGGCAAGATGGATTTGCGAAATAATTTACAAATTGGCAAAGTTACTGGTGAGTCTGTAACAAAGATACTATGATGTTTGATTTCTTGCTCAGTCAGTCTCCCGTTCCTCCTTACAGCGACTGATCTGATGCTCTGTTTTTAGGCTTCAGTTTATATTGATTTCAGCTGTTTTCTTTCCTGAGTGCTCCATCTCCCCTGTGACACCATCAGTATTTGTGATTGAACGGTCTACACACTCGCACACAGTATTTTGCCTGCCAGCCAGTGTCTGCTCTACTTCCTCTTTTCCTACAGCAGACGAGAACAAACATGAGGGAAAAGCTTCTTCTTCTTCTTTTTTTTTTTTTTTGCTGCCAAATTAGAAATCTGCTGCATTCAGGGGAGAATACATGCTTGACAGTTTATATTGTTCAATGTTTGTCAGCTCTGCCTCCTAAGCCCAGAGGCCATCCCTGTAAATAATTCTGCTTTTAAGTCACTCCCTTGGATGAAGATAGGTAAAGTTTCTAAAATGGTCTGTGTGCTCACCTGGAGGGAGGTTCTTTGGCGAAGTCGGGTAGAGGATAGCTAACGTAGTCCTCGTCCAGCAGGAACACATCGGTGCTGGTCAGGATCAAAGTCCTGGGCTGGAGAACAGGGGACGGGGCGGAGCTGGAAACAGAGGGGGAGTGGCCTGAGAGAGTCGAGCCTTGGCTGGGCAGATTGCTGGGAATCTGGACCTGAAGGAAACGAGCGATCAGCAGGTGAAACGAGTAATAATGATCTCATGAGTGAGTTTAAAATCACTAAACAGATACTGCAAACTTTGTTGCAAACAGTTGCTCTTTAACACATTCAGCAGATATGGAGCAACATTAACTCTCCAGTTATATGTGGGAACAATTTTTTCATACAGCTTGGCACAGTCACTATGTGCAGCGTCCCGGATTGTTGTCGCCACACTGAGGTTGCCAGGTTTGGCAGCATCAAGCCTGTACAGAGGCCAAAACCAAATGTGCATTGATCATATCTGGCAAACTGCATTGTGGCTGGAGACAATGCACAGAAGAAGCAGAAGATGGATACACTGCAGCTCTTCTAGAAATAGTTCCAGCATGTTAACTTCCCCCAAAATCACAAACTATAACAGAAGAAGTTCTGACCTGGAAGACCAGCAGGTACAGCAGGACGTTGAAGGAGCGCGAGGATGAGGAAGCTGTGCTGACTGGAGTTTTCCTCTCTGCCACGATGAAGGTCAAGTCTCCCATCTCCTCCTCACTGGGATAAATAAACTTCACTCTGCTGCTGTGGACCAGCTCGTAGTTTTGCATCTTACCTGCGGAGGAAGACAAAAATCATGTGGTCAGCAATTAGTATAATAATCAGTATATGTGTAAAAGGGAGATACACTTAATCCCTGTGTAGTTACCCGTGTTTGTGTTGGTGAACTGAGAGTAGAAGTCCTGATCTGACGGCTCTGGAGCAGGAAGCTGCTGCTGCAGACTGAGAGCTGACATCAGCTCCTGAAGGAAGATGCCTGTTCCATAACTGTCCCTGCTGAGACAGCACACGATGTGATCGGCCGAACGACCTGCAGACACAAAACGAGAGAGAGAGAAGGTAAGCGGATGAGATGGAGTGATGTGAACACTAAGCAGCAGTTTGATATGACTTTTTATGACATCCGCAAACACTGAAGAGCGTGAATCTCCACTTACCTACGACTCTGAAGTACTGGTCGAACAGTCCCACATTGACAGACAGCAGCTCAGACAGTCTGATGGACAGACAGCAGCACAGACAAACATCTGGATCTCCAGAGTCCATGATGTCCAACACTGACAGAGATATAGAGATGGAGAGAGATACAAAGAGAGAAGGAGCAGAAGCATCCTCCCATTACATTATGTGATCTCAAATGTAATCTTTTTTTTACACTCTGAACCTGTCGTGTCAGTTTGTCCTACCTGAGTGATGACCGAGTGAGGAGGCAGGGTCTTCCAACAGGAAGTAGATCGTATCAGTGGAGAGCAGCAGACAGCAGGTGAGCTCAGACTCTGGAGACTTGTAGAGAACCACAGACAGCCACAACACCTGTCTCACCTCCTCCGCCTCAGACTGAAGAAGAAATAATTGTTTGAATTTTAAAATAAAAAAATAAAAAAATAAAAAGATGGCACAAGAACATTTCCGGAAGAACTTTGGGCTCTTTGCACCTCTGACTGACACTTTTTTGTCGTTTCCTGATATACAAGGGACAGCTGTGGTTATTTTGGTCGGCAGTAAGGTGATTTTGGTCTAAAATAGAAACCTGATGGAGGAAAAGCAGCATTCGAAGTCAAACAGCTGCATCACATCCTTCGATAGTGAGACACGGGTTTAGGGAGCACGGGAAGACAACAGTGTGTGTGTGTGTTTGTGTGTCCTACCATTGCTATATATCTGTGAAAGTAGGCCAGCAGTTGCTGTCCTCCGAGCCCAGCCAGGAGCTTCAATCCTGGGGACAGACCGGGTGTGAGGTGGGGGGACGGCTGGTTGTCCTCCATCTGGAGGCGAGAAGAGTCCCAGCTGAGGAGGAGAGAGGAGCGAGGAAAAAAAGTATCAGATCAGATTAAATATAATTTGGACCTTGTCCCACTCAGGTCATGCGGGTCAGGTCTCAGAGTTCTTCACTGGGTCTGATTAACTGAGGTGATAAACTGTTAATACTGTACAGATAAAACAGCATTGTGCCTCTACCACTGTGTTGATTGTCAGATTGTACAATCAAGGAGACAAATGTTTCACAGTGTCGCTGCAATTATAATTATTTGACTATTATGGTGTAATTGGCAGATACAACATTTAATGGCAACAGAACGACAAATCACAACTGGAATGAAATGAAAAAAATACCAGGCAGTGGTTTGACGGCTCCAGCAAATAATTTCATAATAAATAAACTCAACAACTAAAAATAAATCATTTTACGTGATAATCACAGCCTGACTGATACCAATATTGTACACCAATAATATTATTTTAGACTTTGAAAACTCTAATACTTTTCGTTTAACAATAACATATGACTTGAACATAGTTCAACACTGTAAAAATAAACCTATTAAACAGTATCTGTTATCTGTAAGTGAGACACGGATTGTGAATTACTTCTAACATATCTCTGATGTTCTTATTACTTATCACCCAACACACGTAAAGCTCATACATGCTTATCTGTGATAAGATCAAATCAGCCCATAATATCGGCAATGCCAATCTATCAGTCAGACTCTTATGATTAAGAGCTGAAACTGCAGCTTCATTGACGTCGATCAGCATTTGCACTGCTTCATGGTTTATTTTAGATAAATAAATGTTTTATACACTCACAGATAAATGATAAGATTAGTACATTGTGTTTACAGTACTAGTGCAGTGTAACTGAGTCACACTGCATGGCCTTGATCTAAGTACAAGCTTGGTATTAGCATGTAGCTGTAAATGAAGGCACAATGAAAGCTGCTGTTACATGCAGAGAAAGTAATCTATCTCGGACTGAACAGACGAGCTTCAGAAGTGCACCTGCTGTTGCTGTGTGATTTCCCGGTACTGGTACAGCAGCACTGCTCTCTGGATCTGTGACGGCCTGAGAACACAACAACAAGGAGGTGTCAAACAAGGGTCCAACTCAACGAAACCATCAGCTGAAATAAGGCCTTCTTGGTCTGAGTGTATGAGCAGGAAGTTGGTGTTCACCTTGTGCGTGTGGTCCTTGGTGTGGACAGGGAGTGCAGACCCGGGGCAGGGCCACCATCTTCAGCCCTTCCAGAGAGGCTCTCCGCTGACTCAACTCCACCAGGAAGGAGCTCCTGTCCTGGGCCAGAGGGAAGAGCAGTAGCAGCCTCTGGCCGCCCAGCAGCAGCTCCACGGTGTGACTCCTCCTGGACACAACACGATGGTTAAAAAGCAGATTAAAAACAATACTTCAGAGCTAGGACACTGAAGAATAGAGGATAATTAGTTACCTGTGGTGGTGTTTGGGGTCGGGGCAGGCGGTGTTGCTGGTTCTGTCCCCAACCTGAGACGCTCTCTCTCCTGGGTGAAGCACCACAGAGCCGAGGGGCACACGGACCAGCCTGCACCAGGAGGAGGAAGAGGAAGAGTGATGAAGGTCAACACTCCTCCTCTCCGTTTCTGCCAGCTCTCTGAAGTTTGTCTTCAGCACCCAGAGGTGTCGGTGGGTAAGAAAGAGGAGAGAAGGGAGGCTGGGATCCTCACTCTTGGGTAAAATGTCTGACAGGAGGGGATGGGTGTCTGTGGCAGAGGAGGAAGATGAGGAGGAGGGGAGGAGGTGGGCAGGATAGCCTCCCTGGGCACCCTGACTCTCCTCCAGCTCCCAGGAGTTGATGAGTGAGCGGGGGAGGAGCTGAGGAGTGTTGGGAGGCTCCGGGTCAGTTTGGGACTCTGCTGCCTGGAGAAACAACAGGAGAAGGTTTTTATTTTACAGATGTTGCCTCAAGGTTCAGCCTGATTCCTGCATCAAAAATGGCAACATGCAAGACCTGTGTCCTTTATGCATCTCATCATTTTCACAACTATACAGCAGAAATTAAAGCTAACTGAATCAATTTTATGCCAAAAACGCAAATTAAAATTCACTTTTGAGGTGATAAAGTCATTAACTGCTCTCTGCTGGGAGAAACATATAATATCTAATAAAATCATTTGTTTTTAACACCTCACATTTTGAAAATACTTATACATTATATAATATATATTCATTAAATATCAATTTCATCAAAACTGTAAAATCAACAGTGATGGTTCTTTTATTTTAAAGACTCTAAATGACTCAGGTGCTGCTCTCTGACCTGGATCAGCACTTTCAGCTCGGTCCTGGTCTGCCGGAGCTCATCGGCCTCTGAGAAGATGTACCAGCGGGTCGAACCAGCTTGGAGGCCGAAGGCAAGGCAGGAGTCGGGGAGCTCGGGTTGGAAGGAGAGCAGGAGCTCAGAGTATGGCACCAGGAGGTCCACCTGCAGACTGGACAGCACCTCCTCGACAGGAGGGCTCTGCTCCCGGTCTGAGAACAGGAGAACAGATTGCTCTTAATATTTCAACATGTAGCAAAATCATTTCTGCACTACAGTTCTACCACACATCATGTAATTTGCTGCACATAAAGGCTGCTGCTAAGGATTCATTATCGATTAATCTTCAGATTGTTTTCTGTTCGATTAATGGATTAATTGTTGGGTCTAATGTCCAAATACCATCTTCACATTGCTTGTTTCTGGCCAACCAACAGTCTAAAACCCAAATATATTCAGTTTGCTATCACATAAAACAAAGAAAAGCATAAAGTCGTCACATTGAAGAAGCTGAAACTAGAAAATGTTTGGCATTTTTATTTGAAAAAAACAAAACAGTCATGTCCTAATTTGTTACACATTTCCTCTGTTCACTTCTAAACAAAAAGGTCATCTGTGTCATGTTCAATAATTCCATGTCTTTGTTGTTGTTCCATCTTTTAAGGAAGGCTAACTAGCTTTTCCGAAGTGTCTTCACACAACTCGAGCTCTGTTTCACTTCCAGTTACTAAACAAAGTTCTGCATTAGGTCTGGTGCTGCATCTGCATCAGATTTGTTTGTCTTTTGAAGAACACTGAACTTGTTTCAAAATTGTCCAAACTTGCAGCAGCGGGACATTTTAAGATTTCTGTTTGTTGTCAGTCCAACTGTGTTGCGTTAAGGATGATAAATAAACTGATGGTAAATTAATTCAAACCAAGATGGGAAAAACACAATTCATGCTAACAAACAAGAGCGACATCCACAACTTCCATATGTGTTTGCATCAAGTGTAGAAACAAAGTTTAACTGAGGCTGAACTGGTGCTTACCTGCATCCTGATTGGTGATGTCATCTGATAGGTACAGCAGGCCAAACAGCCGGTCTGTCAGCACCAGACATGCCTCCTTCTGCTCCACCTCCTCCTTCACCTGAATACAGTAGCACCACAGAACCCTGCTGACCTGAACCTCCTCCTCCTCGTCACACAGCTCCCCCTGGTGGCCTCCGGGCTCCTCTGCGGGAGGAACAGGGAGCGACGTGGAGGAGGAGCAGACCGACTCCTCGACAGAGTCATCCAGACCCATCTCAAAGTATCCGTCCCTGGAGCCCAGACTGGAAAAATGAGCAGAAAACCGTCAGACACCCTTGACAATGAAGGAAGTTATAGACGCTCCATAAAACATTGGGACGACTAGAAGCTTATGATAGTGCCAGAAACAAGCTTAAAATTTAGAGAAACCTTTGGGAACCCCACAAATGAGCAATAACTTAAAGGAATAACATCAAACAGCAGGACTTTTAGGGGATCTCTGAAGGCTCAGGAACTGAAGCCAGCATTAATTTCAGGAAATCTCGGAAAACATTTGGGATCCCACAAACGAGTAAGAACTCGAGGGAATCACAGAAACCAGTGGGGATTTTAGGCGATCACAGATCCCATTGTGAATCTAAAAAAAAACAGTTATGGAAGGCTGCTGGTTAAATACCTGGGACTTCCCACCTCAGTGCCCTCCACATGGGACTGAACCTCTATGGGTTCAGATATCTTCTCTTCCTCCCTCTCCTCCTCCTCCTCCTCCTCATTCTCGTCGTCCTCCTTTGTCGTCCTCTTCTGCTCCTTCAGGGTTGAGCTGAGGAGATGGGAGAGCTGGGTAATGAAGTCTTTGTTGGAGGAGGAGAGGGAGAGCAGATGAGTAGGAAGTAAAGGACACGAGGCAGCGCTGCAGGAGAAGCAAGTCGTTTCAACTGGTCTCGAGGAGGAAGAGGAGGAAGAGCAGCAGACACAACTGGAGGAGAGAGAGACAGAGGTGGAGGTTTCTTTTCATTGCCCACAATGTCACGAAAGATGATTTCGTAATTTCACTTTCATAAACATGTCTGCCACTATTTAACCGACTGTATCTGTACTGTTCGTAACTTTTGTTATTTTGTTTACTGTTGTGGGTCAATAAAAAAGGTCAATTAAGTTACACATGCAACAGAGATCACAGTCTTCAGACACTTCTTAGATTTTTTTCTTTGAACATCAACACTTCCTGCACAGATTTTTCACATTAAAAGCCTTCCCATGGCTCAAGAAGCTCAGTTCGTAGACGGTAGATTAAAGTAAAAGCGGCTACATAGTTATTTAGAGTCTTTAATTAATATTATGGTAGTAGCACTATTATTTGATACTGACCAGACAGTAATAGTAGGGGTTGTAGTAGTAATACTTGTGGGAGCTCCACAGTGTGTGTTTTCAGACAGACTGACAATAGGTTGTTGTACCTGCAGACAAACACATGAAGCAACATTAGAAGCACGCTGAACACAAACATCTAAACAGAATCTAGTTCCGTCTGTGCACCGCATGTTCAGCTGCCTTCCTTAGGCACTGCAATGCTTGAGCTAAACGCTAAATATTAGCATACAAACTTCACAATGCCTATGTCAGAACTCCTTAGCAGGTTATGCTGTCCATGTTTACCTGGTTAACTTACATGGCAATATGCAGATTAGCAGTAAAGTCAAGGTACAGCTGAGGCAAATGGGAATGTCAGAAGTTCTGCAGGTATTTGATCATATACTCAGGCGTTTCAGGTGCGTCTGACCTGCGTAGGGTCAGCAGACAGGAGGTGTGTAGTGTTGTTAAAGCTTGCAGGGGGAGGTGCAGCGTCCACAGGAGGGAGGACACTGGGGGGAACGGTGGCTTCTTCTTTGCTCGTCACTTCTGAAACAGGAAATCAAACAGATCAGCGACGCCGATGGTGAGGAGCAAAGTTTGACTGACAGCGTTGGTGCTGCTGATGTCAATATTTCTCGACTATCTTGGATCAGAATAATTTCAAGTGTTCACAAAGTTTTAACTGAATGAATTGTGTTCACATGCTGCAATGATTTCATGGCTCTAGTTTCTTCATATGAATATTTGATTCTGTTCCTTGACTTAACATTTTAAGACTTTAACAACTTGGGCTCTAGGAAATTGTGATTATTCAAGACAATAATCGATAGCAGGTTAATGAAATATAAAATGATCACTGGTGACAACCCTACACAAGAGGCTTAAAAATTCATGCATACTCGGTTCTGACATGTGTTGACATGGTACTGGGCATCATGCAGAGTTTAAATATATTATATACAAATGTCAAATTTCATGAAAAACAAAAACAAAACATTAACACCACAGAACAGTCAGATCCTGTTTTACAGATCAGGCTTAAAAAACACAGACATGCGTTTGGTTCTTACGGTTTCGATTCACATTCACAGAGAAAGCAGCCTGTTCTAAGCCAGAACAAATATTAGTGTCACAGACGGAGGTTAGTGAGCATGAGCAGGGTGTCACACAGCCTCCAGCCAAACATTAGTGAATATCAGATCTGATTAACTATTCGCCTGTTGTGCTTCACCAGCTGTTTTTTAAGACATAACTCAATGTGTGTTTGCAAAACTCTTCAGGAATGAGCAGAAAGAAAAAGTCTACAGCTTTTAGGAAGTTCAAAAAAAAATGTGATGAAGGCACTTTTAGGCTCTGGCGGTTTCAGCCGCTACGCGTGGGTTGCTACTCAGAATGAAAGAGCCATCCAAAAAAGGGCTTTTTAACATTTCTGCCAGAAGACTGCCTTGGATTGTTTGTTTTTTTCCTCAGGAATAAACTTGTCAGAGCTCCCTGGTGGACAAAACATGTTTCTGAAAACATTTGAGGCGAGAAATAAACAATCCAGTAACAGAACAGTGATCTGAGCTCATGTGTATTGTGCATTTAGGTGCTGCTTTCTTTTGTTCCTTCACCTCTACTGAGTAAAAAATATATGCATTTGCTTTGGTCTGAGATGTTGGTGCTTTAGAGTTTGATATCGAGTGGTGGTGAATGTCATATATTTCACCCTATCTTAATTCATATTAGGAAGTCTAGAACCAGGCTACTCTAATAGCTGACTTAAAAAATAACTTTCATGATGAATAAATGTCAGCTTAGTGAACATTTATGTTGACAGGCAGAGTTTGAACATATAAACAGCTGAAACAACATGCAACTGATCACAATAAGTTTTAAACAGTGAAAAAAATCAGTCTTCCTTTCAGTTTGAGTATAAAGCAAAGCATCTACAACAGGTAATACACAGCTGAGGAGATCTGATTTAAGGGCTAAAACAAGACACTCTTTAGCGGGTTAGCTTCATCAGCTAACCTGATGACACTTTTGTGATCTTTCCACTGCAGCAGACGTGACGTCCTGTGACTTGTTCATATGTTAACAGCTCTGATAAATGACACGTATCATGAAGGAAAACTTACGAATCCCACCCTGTGCCTAACCAAACCCAGATCATCACATGACTGCGATGGAAAAACATTTCACTGTTAGCTGCTTTAGTGCTTATCCTCATTATCTGAAGAAAGTAGACAAAGTCAGTGAGAATTAAACTAAACTTCACTGAAAGCAGCAGCCAGACAGATCTTATGTTTTCTCCACACCTCAGACTGCTTCAGAAGGTGGATTATTATTTTATTTTTTACTTTTGATGGAGCTACACTAGCAGTTTCCCACTGCTCCCTTTCTTTGTGCTAAGCTAGACTAAACACGTATTTAAGCCTCTGGCGTTCACTAATTGTGAGCTATCTGTCAAACAGGTGTACAAGAAACACACATTAGGAGCAGAATGTTAATACATTTGAAAAATATTTTTGTTTAAATTTAAAGTAGCACAGATGAAATGATAGGTCAATCAATTGATTAGTTGACGGACAGGAAATTATCAATTCAAACCACAATTTGATAATTATCAGCGGCTCAGCTCCAGCAGAGAAACATACTGGTCTGTCTGACCGCTGCCTTACAGCAGAAGTAAAAATCACTGTCCCCCCTCCCTCAGCCCTGCACAGCCAGATACATACATGATTACCTTGGCTGGGGCAGGCAGCCTGTTGGGCCGGACAGGAAGAGGAGGAGGAGGAGGAAGAGGAGGAAGAGGAAGAGGAGGTGACAGCAGGAGGAGCAACAGCAGAGGAGCAGCAGGAGGAGGAGGAGGGAGGAGGAGAGGAGGAGGAGAGGTGAGGAGGTGCAGCAGCAGACAGCCTGGTCTCCTCACTGATCTGACGAGAGGACAGAGAGGAGGAAGCCTTCAGAGAGAAGAAGTCACCTACATCATCAACCAGATCACATCCTAAAACCTGCAACCAGCAGCTCCATCAGCAGCAGAGCAACAGTCAGTCGGGGTTTATTACAGACGTCTTCAGCCTGATTTTTAGCCTAGTGCTGCTCTAGTTGTACATGTGTGAGGTTGTGTGAAAAACCAAGCCAAGTTCAAGAGCTAAATCTGTGTGCTGACACTTTAAACATAACCTTCAGATCTTCTGAACAGGTTTTATGGTTTTCTGTAAACGTGCAGAAATCTGTCAAACAAACTGCAATTAATATGTTGCTTTTGTGAACACTTGATAACATTTGTTGTCAACAGTTTTCTTGAGTAGAAAGACTTTGTAGAGGTTTGTTGTAGTAGTAGTAGTTGTGGTACCTTTTGTTTTAAAGATAGAACATGAAGCTAAAATATATAATGATTCAGGTTATTTACTATGGTAATGATTCCTGATTCCTTGCGACGTCTATTTTTTGCTTCAAAATCAAGAAACTTCGGACCTGTAAGTTTATCTACAGTAAAACAAAAACCATCAGTGATGTGCACAGACGCATTTCATGAATAAATACAATTCTAACTAAAGATAATTTGGCCACATTCAAGTCCGTCTTTCCAGTCTGGTCCCAGAGCTCTGAATGGTTACCCACATCTATGATTTGTCAATCAAAGCCTTGTAGGCAAAGTTCTTCCTGTACAGGTTGTCACTCTAGTTGATTTCCGAGTCTCATTGCCAAAGCGTCAGTATTACTATCTTACTAACAGGAGCTTTAAACTGCCTTTTTTCCCTGAAAGTCTCGTCATTCAAACAGGAAGTAAACTAGTTTATTCTGGACTCCCTGACAATGGTCAACAAACAGAAAACGTACAGTCTTCCTGTGCAGGAGGAAGCCATTTGGCTCACATATGTTCTCTTTGCAAAAAAATGAAAAAATAATTTTAGCTTCTTACAAAAAGGTCCACAAACTATGTTCTAAAAATTTACAGAAAAAAATAAATATATAACTACAGACTCCAACAGTTTGGCAGTCTCTATTTAAATGCACAGATTTAGCTCATAAGTTTACATTGGTACATTTTTGTTACAAGTTTCCAAGCAAGATTACAACCTCACACACACAATCGTACCTGTTTTTATGTCCCTACTTCTTAATTTACTGGCTATATTAACTCTGCTGCTGATGTGCATCTCTTGAATCTAAAAAGGTCAACTTGTTTTGTTTTTGGTGTCCAGTTGTATTTGCTGATCTGCAGGTTGTGACTCCAACAAACACGTCAGCAGCTTATTACACAACGGTGCTTAACAAAAATAGGCTGCTGTAGTGACTGACAGAGTGTGTGTTCGTAACAGCTGGTCAGGCTTCAGGCTTCAGAGATCTGTTAGTAATTAACTTGATATCAGGACTATTGTTCTATGATCAGGTTAGAATTATAAAACCACTACAGCAGGTTTCAGGGAGAACCTCACAAAGATGTTTAAAGTAAACAGCCTTGGTTTAAGCTCTACAGTGTCAAAGTCTGAAAAGAGATTCATAAATAACATTTTAACATTTGTACAACCAGTATGTAAAGATAACTGACTTAAATAATAACAATTTGACCACAAAAAGGGATCACTGCAGGTCTGGTACTGCCTTCTGCGGTATGATTCAGTGTGACAGAGCGTACCTTCTTGTCGCTGCTGCTCATCCTGTCTTTGACTTCTTTGGCTTTCTGAATGGCTTTTAAAACTTCCACTGTGTCCAGCTCCTTCTCTGTCGTCACTTTACCGTCCAGACAAACCTGAGGACACAAAGTCAAAGAAGACAGAGAGACACATGCGCGCACATTCTTCTTAGTATCAGAAGTAGCAGAAACAGTTGTGGAAGTACTACAAATAGTAGCATAAGCAGTTTCTATATTAGTGGCAGTATTGGTACTAATACCAATACTAACACTAATACTAATAATATTCATCATCATCATCATATCTTTATTAACATAGCACCTTTCTTAACAAGGTTACAAGGTGCTTCAACAAGCACTTAGCCTAAAAAAGGAAATGTCCTCACACCAACCAGCTACCTTACGAATTTTAAAAAGCCATTTTATGTAAAAATGTGATTTAAAAGTGGTTACTGAGTTAGCCAACCGGAGGCCCTCCTGCAGGCTGTTCCAGAGTCTGGGGGCATTTATAGCAACAGCCCGGTCACTCTCAGTCACCACCCTAGACTTTGGGACAACCAGCAGAGCCTTATTAAAAAGGACCTCAGGTTACAGCTTGGCACAAATGGGACCACAGGCTCAGTGAGGTAGCTAGGTGCCAGACCAGGAAGGTCTTTTAAAAGTTCAACATCAATTCTAAATGTAACCGGTAGCCAGTGAAGTGAGGCTAAAAATAAATGGAGTGATATGATCAAATCTCCTTGTACCAGTAATAAGTCTGGCTGCCGCATTCTGTACTAGCTGCAGGTGATCTAATGGACTTTGAGTTATATTACAGTAGAGAGCGTTGCAGTAGTCTAACCCGGGATAGACCAGAGCATTAACAACTTTAATGAGATCCTGATTTGATAGGAACGGTCTTATTTTAGAAATGTTTCTCAAATGCAGGAAGTAGTATCAGCGTGAGCAGCAGCCCAGAGAGAGAAGCAGTGTGGTGGCGCTGGTTGTTTATTTGTGCAGTGCTAATAGTAGCAATTCGGCCGCGCCCTAGTCAGGGAATAACCATCTTAATGATTTGGTCTCCCTGGGAGAGGTCAAAAGTCAGATGAAACTCTGAGAAACCAACATGTACAAGTGCTGTTCCTAAGCTGGACTTGTCTGTTGTCTCTGCAACTCTGTAATCAGGTGCTTTCTTGATCAGGTCTTAAAAGAGATTTTAATCCCAAGGAACTTCCTGAGATAAGAAAAGTTAAACAAATAAAGAAAACCCCACTAGTATTATCAGTACGAGCAACAGTAACAGTACAGGAAGAAAAACATTTTGGTTCAGTCGCCTGCTTAGCTCAGCAAGAATTTTAACAGTGTTGTTGTTTTGGTGGTGTACCTCTGCTGCACGGTCTCCAAACTGGGCCAGGACTTTGGTTCTGTAGTCTGGAATGATGCACATGGGATTACTGGACAGGTTGAGTTTCTCCAAACAGGGCAGAGAGCCGATGTTCCTGATCTCCTCCAACTGCAAACACACACAAGACCCTCGTTAAATTCTGGACTTTACACAAGAGCTATGGTCGGATGTTTTTCTTCACGGTCTTAAGTTTATTTAATTAGTGTGTATTGGAGAGTGAACAGTTGAGAGATGATACATTTGGGGTATTTGCAATTAATATGGATAATCAATGACTTTCTTTGAATACAAAAAATATGTGGGAAATGTGTCTTGCACTCTTACAATAAAGGCGGAAAAAGAAAGATATCGTTGCATGTATCTACATCACTTTGACTACGAGACCATCGAGACATCCACAATGTGATCACCTGAGCCAGCTGGTTGTGGCTGAGGTCCAGGTTGACTAGAGAGTAGAGCTTAGTGAGGCCGGTCAGTTGGTCCAGCTGATTGCCGGCCAGGCTCAGGGTTTTGATGTTGCCCAGACGGGTGTGAGCAGCTTCCAGGACCTTCAGGCTGTTATAAGACAGATCCACGTGCACCAGATTGTACAGGTGCTGCAACCACAGAACAGTTACTTCAGTACAGCTATTAATGACAAACTGCAGGGACGTCTTGCTGCACCTGTCAAGAGCAGCTGCCTTTTGATTCTAGGTTTGAGTGTAAAATAATACTAACTGGTATGTTGATCAATCTAAAAACAACTACAGGTATATCACAATAATCAACAGTGGAAATGATGATTTTTTGCAACCTCTGAAATGATAATGACACTAATATAAAAGGACGAGTGTCCTCACAGAGCCAACGTGTTCTTCGTCACATGTTCACGTACCTGGAGGTTTTCCACTGTGGACAGCTGGTTGTAGCTCAGATCCAGAAACTCCACCTTAGGAATCAGTTTCTACAACAGAGAAAAACCCTGTTTCAGCACACATGTACTGCTGTATGGAGCCTCAAATTTCAAATTAACAACCTGACCTCCTGATACAACACTGTAATCTGACTGAAGATTAAAACTATGTTTAGGTTTGGTGGGCATGTCTCACCACTGAGTTGTCGATGGTGCTGATGCAGTTGTGACTCATGTCCAGCGTGGTCAGGTTTCTCCACACAGGAATGACAGCTGTGACGGGACAGCCAGACTCCGCCCCCTCAGCCTCCCACTGTGAGAACTCGCTCGCCTCCGGGACCAGAATCGACTGGAGGACGCCAGAACATATATCACACAACATACAACACCTGATTCAAAAAGGTTGGGACGTTGTGTGAAACATAAACAAATTCCAATCGTTTGCAAACAAACTGTATTTACCAGCAACAGTTTTAAGTGTTCCTGAGCCCATGTAGTAATACCCTATATACAATCACAAGTGGCGAACCTCGCCCCATCCTTGCTTGTGAACGACTGAGCTTTTCAAGGATGCCCCTTTCATACCCGATCATGATACTATCACGTGTTACCAATGAACCTGTTCACCTGTGGAATGTTTGATTTACAACATCTGATTACGATTTACACAGTGTGCCAACTTTTTGGGAATCGGGGTTAGGGCAGAGGGCTGAGTAGTATTTAGTCCAAACTGTACCATCATAGTTTCCGTGGAGCGGTGGATACTCAGAGTCGCCAAACTCGACCTCAGAGACGGCAGACCTCGAATCTGCTGAGAGCTGCACTCGCTGATCTAAAGAGGGACGGGAGGGACAGAAGTTATTGTTCCAATCTATATCTCAATGATTTTCTGTAAAGTCAAAATAAAATCTCCATCAAAATGCATTGCTTACTGATCGACACCATTATGAATACACTCAAAACTGCAGGGGTGTCTAACTGTAGTTATTGAAAAATAATATATATAAAGAGGCTATTTCATGCAATCAAGTGTGTTATTTTTTCTTATAACAGTCTCTTATTAAAAAAAGTAGATTATTCTGCTTGCCAGCGATAAAAATAAAAGTACTGATAATTAATATTCTGTGGCAAATACAAATTAAGAATCATTCGGCTGCTGTGTGTGAGCTGTTTGATTATCAAATAATTTTTGTAACCACTCAGAATCTAGTATTCCTTTGTTGCTGGTGCACAGTTAAAAAAAAAAAAAAGATAGATCAGAGTAATACCACAGATAGTCATTCCCCACCAGGGTAAAACACTGCAGGGAATGGAGTAAATTATCATATTGGTTGTATCAAACCATCCATTTTGATAAAACCTTGCTCGGTCTAATGAGAAGCAACGCCAGCAGAGATTTCCTCTTCGTATCCATCCATAATATTTGCACTAACCGGGGGCCACAGTCTGTTATAAATAGTGTTCATTATCCGATTATCAAATATATGGGTCGTGTGTGACATGAATGAGGCAGCAATTCTACATGTGTGCAGACAGGAGTAATTCGAAGACAGAAAAACAGACAGGTCCAGACCTCTATCTGCAGAAGTGCTTTGAAAACAGACAGGTCGAAGGGGAGACTGCTCTCCTGGATGTTACTGGTTCCTACTGGACCTCTGGTACCAGACATCTGAACAGAGAAAAATCCCAGTCAGAACATTCACTACCTCTGCTCCTTAAACAACACTACACTGAATGAAGTTGACTTGAGTTAAATAAAGAGATGTGTGTGACCTTGAGGTATCGCAGCCGGCAGGTGAAGTCGAGGATGTGTCCCAGGTCTGTCTTGGCGTCTCCGTTACAGCAGGTTGGTTTGGCCAGACGTAGCTGCTGGGAGACGGAGTAAAGCTGCAGAGGATGGAGAGAAAACACCTCGCCAGCCTGCAGCAACTGCTCACCTACAAGAAACAAACACACAGCGGTCTGAAGCTGCTCACAGTGCAAGATTTCATCTGAACAATTACATTTTTTGTAGGTTAGTCAGTTTACTGTTCACAGCTGTTGTTTCACAGAACATCTACAAACCAGATGTTGACAATAACTGAAACTTACAACAAAAATGTTTTTTTATTAGTAGTCAAGTTATATTTTGGTGCACAAACATGAACTGTTGGCGACCAGGGAGAGATTAAACTTGAATAACTGTTTTGTGGAAACTGGATGGTTACAGCTGCTGAGAGTAGCAGGGTTCAGCTGCAACAGATCATAAGCTTTGAAAAGTGCTAAATATTTTGGGGCTCTGAGCAACCAAAACACAAAAGCAAAGTCTTTCAGGAGAAAAAATGTAAACTTAACAGGCTTCTGTTTCACATCAAGTCATTGTGGAATCAAAGAGTCAACCCAGTCTATGTGCCACGTTTACATCCTTATGATGTTCTCCTAAATAATCTCTTAATGATCTCTTACATTAAAAGTATATGAAGAACTACAGGGAGAAATCCTCTACAGCAACAAGGAGCGGAAACACACCACTCTAAAGAAGTCTCATTAATTGTTAACAGAGTTGTAGAAACAGTAGATGAGAGAAAAACAGTCAAAGGTCAGAAAGGAAGCAAACCTTTGTTGAACAGCTCCTCAGCCAGTGCTGCTGTGATGCCGTTAATCTCCTGAAAGAGAAAAGAGAGTTTGTTAAAAACTGGATTCACTCCAAAATAACAAACAGGTAAGAGTAGAGTTGTAGAGTTAAATACTCTCATTTCCTCACTGCTCTTTAATGATGTTCAAAGATGCTTTTTGTTAAGAATCTTAATCAAGGATTAACAAAAACTCTAACTGTGTTTGAGTCATTATGATAAGAATGTAATTTATTTGTATAGCACCATTCACAAACAGATGTTGCGCCTCAGGAAAGAAATTGGGAAAAATACTAAGATAAGAGAGAGCAACAGACATTAAAAGCAGACAACCAGCTAAGAACAAGAACAAAAGAACAAAAAAATAAAACAAGTGAAGCAAAGCTGGATAACATGATGTTATCCTCGATTAGTTACACAACATTGAAAGAACAGGGCTCAGTGAGACACCTCACCTCAGGCTGTGGACATCATTGTTTTCATCACAGTGACATTACACAGTAGTTATGTCCTAATGCAGCATTAGAGCAACTGAATAATACGCAACAACAAAACTGTTTTCTGTGATCGTTTAAACTCCTCTGTGACAGCGATGTGTTGATCATTTCAGGTCACATGAGAATTATTTTCTATTGGCTGTTTATTCTGCAGAGACCTGAGGACTCAGAAAACACTGGTCTGCTGTTCTACTGACAACATCATATGATCACAGTCACTGACACCACAAAGCCATAAAGTACAGCTGACGGCAGCCTGGAGCAGCACTTCTAAATCTGGTAAATAATAGTAATTTACTGAACTGAAAAACAAACTCTCTATTACTGTGCACACATATCACTGTCCGAACCGTTTGTGCCTATCAGCAACTTTGACATGTTTAAAACCAGAACACCAAAAAGTTGAGACAAAACTAAACAAAGTGAAACAAAAACAATTTGAACTGGTTTTAGTGTAGGACAGGTTGCGTTTAGCATTGGGATTTACCGCACCGAACACTCATTTAGATACAAATGATAAATAAATCTGTCAATTTTTTTTTCCAATAACATCAACATAATTGTATAATCTATTGAATGTCTAAAAACAGTGAACAACAATGCAGCTTTCCCAGGGTTGACAACTTCAAGTTCCTCATTTTCCCTAACCAACAGTCAAAACCCAAAATGGATTCAGTTTCCAACTATATAAAACAGAAAAAAGCAGCATATCCTCATGCAGCAGCCAGTGAATGCTTGTCAATTTTTCTTTATATAGTCATCCAGCTTTGCAGAACAATAAATCAGTGGTGATTTTCCAGTAATTTGCTGTTATTCTCAAAAGTATTGTGGCTACGGTTTGGGAGAGGTCCTTTCCTGTTTCAACATGCACAAAGCCAGGTCCATTGGGAAATGGTTTTTCCAGTTTGGGGTGGAAGAACTTAGGTGGCCTGCAGAGTCCTGAACTCGAACTCATCCATCATCTGTGGGAGTGTGAGCCAGACTCAATCACCAAACATTAGGAGTGAATCTCGCTGTTTCTTTTGTGGCTGAATGGGAGGAAATCTGGAGTATCTGAGCATATACTCATGTTATAGTTTCCTCTTGTCATAATTAAAGTACCTACAGGCTAAGTACTGTCAGGTGTAGTACTAGAAGGCTGAAGCATCTAATCAGGTAATGTCTTGGCCACGCTGCATGACTTTCAAATTTGTAGGATCGCTTACACAACACTACACAACTTTCTGTCTTGTAATCGGGAGTTTTGCACACTACATGATGATCATCACACACGGGAACGGGCACTGATTTGCTTCTGATCTGGGGTGTTTTGTCTCCAAACAACCGCCTGCGAGCAGAAAATCAGGGCCAAAATCCGGTAGAGTTAACGTAGCTTTACTGTGTAAGTGCTGAGGTTGTAGAGTTGTAGTAGCTTCAGGTGTACTCACATAGAGGTGAAAGTGCAGGAAGCAGGCGAGTGGAGTGGGCGTGGCCTGTGGGAACTGCAGCAGCAGCGTCTGCAGGTAGAGTTCGAGCTCCTTCTGCCGCTTCTCCACCAGACTCTTCGAGTTCTTCCCCAACATCTTCTTTGGAGGAAGCAGCCGCCGGTCCACCTTCTTCTCTGCGGTCAGCTGAAGGGAAACACACATCACATAAAACATGAATCTTTTTTGAGAGTCTCCATGCTGTAATTTATGTCATGTTTACTTTACACCATTGCTAACCATTTTTGAAATAACAGATTGCTTATCAAACACAGACAACTTTAAGTCAACATTGTTTGGTCCAAGTTGTGCAATAGTGCACTCTATGAAAGGATGTGGTGCATCACTGACGTAATGCATTATGGTTGTTAATGAGTGTGGATGAATGATATATCTGCGGTCTGTGTATTATCCACTAGTAGATGAAAATTTTGAATTATTAATCATTGTTCTGATAATGGCATTTCAGGAAATAATGATGTCTGAGAACACGGAGTCTCTTCTTACAACAGCTGTTGGGTGTGGTTCCTTTGTGACTGGGAATGAACGCCACAAGTATAATTAGCGTAAGTGTAATAAGTATAACGTCAACTTTTGAGCTTTGCAGCATAAAAATAAGTCTATTTCAAATCAACAAGAAAACACTGCTTCATGCATCACAGCACCGACCTGAAGTCAAAACAAAATCACATTTGTTCTGCTGTTAGTTCACCCGGACTGACTACAAAATAAATATGTAATGAAAGCGATCACACCTGTGACATTAAGCACATTAATGACTGATTAGGGCAAACGGCCACTAGCTCACCTGCTCCAGTTTATCTCTCTTACCTTCTCATGGAGGTCGTGGAAGTCACTGTAGCGGTGCTTCACAGTCCACTTGTGCTCTCCATCTGTCACCTCGATGATATAGACCTGAAAAACAGACAATCATGGATGGATGACAACCTGGTTGTGTGAGCTTGGTGAAATTGAGAATGAGGTTCATTTCTTGTTTTGCTGTCCTGTCTTTGATGATGTAAAGGATGTACAATACTGTTTCCTTAAATGTTCTGCATTTATGATGATTTCTTTCAGTTGGATGACGATGAAAAACTTGAGCTGTGCTTTAGGAAGGGAACATTTTTTGCAGGAGACTTTGTTTGTCAAGCTCGGGAGGGAAGGCAGAATATATTGTTTAAGACCGAGGTGCAAAATAATTTGTAATGTTGTAATGAAATTAAATGTAATAAACTGTTTGATTATCAGAGAAACTAAATCTAATGAACACTTGAACCATCCCCATCAAGTCTCCATCCACTGAGGCTCAAAGCTCCATAATCATTACCAGTAAGCAGACATTGTGTAAAGACTTGTTTATAAAACTGCAATGTCAAGGTACAGTACGCTAGAAATGATCATTGCTAACTGAGCCGTTTTTTCAAGCACGAAAATTACTTTTCATGAAAAATAGTCTAAACGTGAGGACAGAAAATAAAGGTAGAGGAGCTGTGGGGCTGGGGAACTGTCACGCTTTTCTAATCAGGCATGTAATTGGCTGCTGTCTGTCAAAACTTGCAGTACAGACCTTTACATCGTGGAGACATAAAATATAACTCCTAGCAAAGATGTAAAAGGCTGCAGTGGGCTGTAACGTCTGTATCTTGCAGAGGAAACTCTTTGTACACTGACACCGGCAGTGACAGCTCGGTTAGCACGGCGGCTAGCAGTTAGCATGACATTTCTGTTGCGTCCTTTTAGTCCTTCCTCAACTGGATTAAGACAAAACGACTCACTAACAAATAAGTATAATAAGTGCACAGTTTGTGTATTCACTGATGAAGTAATTTCTCCAACAATAACTCACTGTCACTTTGTCAGACCTGAAGCCAGGGTAGCTACAAGCTAAGCTAACTAGCGCTAAGCTAAAGGGAGCCAGGACGTAGCTGTAGCTTACAGTGTAGTTTTCCACCAGCTCCGACCCGACAACACACACTGTCCTCTCCGAAACCTCTTCTGGAAACGGGGTGGACTCCATCTTGAGATCGGGCCGAGCAAATATAATCTGCGATTCAGTAAAAAAACAAAAAAAACTCTTAGTTAAAACGGCTGTGGAGGATCTTCCTGCGCTCCTTCCCAGTTAGCCGCCTCCCGACGCCATGTTTGTTGTGATGCCGAGCGAAGCAGCTGACCGCTTTAAAAAAAACGCTCAAACTTTATTTACAACAGCTCCGTGACAATTTTCTCAGTACGGTTTTAATTCCGTGAAAAAAACATCGTTTGTTTAACTTTCCCGAAACATACGTGCAAAGTCTGAGCAGTCAGACAAGGTGAGTAAACTAACAGCCACAATAAATCCGAAAGTAAAAGTAAAAACGACCGACACGACCGTGATTCACCGACCTTTGTCCGATAATAGGACTATGCCTCGTCTGTCAAGTGTTTATCGCGAGCATTATGATGATATTATCTTTATTAACAACAGACAGCGGCGGGCGGAGGTGCAGTATGATGTAATAGACTTAATACATCCATCTATGAGGAGCAGTGTTGAGTAATAATACCATTTTTTCTTACAGAACTAAACTCACTAGTTAAATCACTTAAATTAATAAATAACAAAAACAATTTAATACATGTATGGGTCATTCTGCAACCTTTTATCCTGAGATCTCTGTCTAATTATGCATATATTGATCCATATATGGACCCATCTGTCCGTCTACTTACTTCATTTTTCTCTATTTAATTTTCATTTTGTGTTTTGTAGATATATTTATTTGTATTCTCATTACTTATATCTGTTTTGTATGTGCCACTGTTTGGTTTACCTGTATTCTTTGTAAGTTGTTCTCTTTTCAATAAAAGGTATTAGAAAATCATAAATTTGTTAATATGAGGATCAGCTGAACCATAGCAGTAGTGTGATTAAAAAAATCATATACGTTATTTGGGAAATTCAAGTGTTTTGAGGACATCAGCTGCCTCTTTTGAAACCACTCTGAAATAATATCGAATACATCTTAATTTTGGTAAAGATGTTTGTGATTTCTGTGCATTCATAACCTTCACTCCTGATCTTCTTTCTACAGCAAGGCAACATTAAATCATAAAACACGAAACAAACACACTGGCAAGATTTAAAGTGCTGCACGCAATTCACAATAAACTAAAGGCTGTATGATAAAAACAATGAAAGCTGCAACACACAGACTAAAGATGAGAAAAGTACAATACAAAGCTGTACAGCGAACTATGAGGCAGTTTATAATGTTTAAGAATTTAAAGTATTTATTGCACACAAGATAAATGAAAGCTTAAACTTGTCCCACCTAAATTTTTGGAAACCTGTTTCTCTGATCCGAAGGGAGGACAGTTTGGATTTCTTGTGCTGGATTCAGCTCTCTGTGTGATTTATCTTCTGTAAGTGTCAGATTAGGCTGCCTGACATATTTATTTAGTTTTATTTATTGACTTAAGTTAGTGTCTAACCCTGAGTGTGTTTAACTGTTATTGTAACTTTATGTTCTTGAACATTTGACCAATAAAGAACATAAAAAAGAAGTTTTTGTGCTCTTTTAAGACTCATAAACTCAAACTTGCCATGGCAACAGCTGGATTAGAAGGTATAATTATGAAGTAGTCAGTACATAGTTTACTGTATGTGTCATCGTCCTCTACGCCCTGTGTTTGCTCTGCAGGTTACTCACGACTCCATTAATACTTGCAAGTCAGTCCCTTGTAATCCACACTGAGCACCCTCCTTCTGCCTCAAACTGCTCTGTGTAATATACATCTCTGCCACATGGGGTCACTAGTGCAGCTGCAAATTTATAGACATGTTATTATGTCAGGGTCTTTGTTGTGTTGAACTGAGGTAATCTCAGTAAATGTGTTTGCTGCAGTACTAGTTATAGTAGTCTCCCTTAAGAGCAGATGCTTTGTTATGTGATTGAGGCAACACTGAACATGAAGTTTATGTTCATTGTTATGTGTTGATTTAAAGGAAAAGCTCAACCAAAAATGAAAATTCTGTTGTTATCTTCCCCTGGTCGTGCTGATGGATAGTAGGGTGACATCTTCTGGAGCTTCACAGCAAAACAACATTGCAGCATTCTCCTAAACAGCTGAAGAAGATGGAGGCTTGTTTAACAACGTAAGATAAAAAGGTTTTCAAACAAGTCCCCATCGGAGGGGAAAGGAGAAAGCTGAAGCGTTGTTTTGCTGTGAAGCTCCAGAAATGTTTTGTGGACTACAAAACTTCCCCTGACTTTCCATCAGCATGAGGTTGCATAGATAATGACTAAATTTCCATTTTTTTGTGTGAACTTATCCTTTACCAGTTGTACTCTTCTGTCTAAATACTTTTTCTGGTTGGATGATTATAATCAGGGCTGCGAGTTTACAGCCAAGCAGGTCTGACGGGCTGTACAGCTAAATGCTGATGTAAGCATGCTAACATGCTCACACTCACAATGCTATCATGATGATGTTTAGTGTAGTGTAATGTTTAACCATGTTCACTATCTTTGTTTGGCATGCTAATTTGCATTAAAGGAGACATATTCTGCTTATTTTCAGGTTTATAATTTTATTGTTGGGTCACTATCAACCTCCAGAACAGTCAGGCCGCTCTGATTGGTCAGCTCACACACGCCTGAGCCAGCACTGCTGACAACAACAGTGCAGCTGTGCAAAATCCATTCTCACAGGCCAAACTAGATGATCAGCAAATCTGAGACAATGTGACATAGTGTGATGTCACAAGCTCGTGGAATTAAAAGTGGGACTACTGACGGGGCGTTTCAGGAGCAGTGTTTTCTGTGGGAGAGAGGAGCTTCTGTTGGTGCAGACTTTTTTTTACTTTCAAAAACTTTTACATGCACAGGAACACGTATAAAACACTGACGGAGAGAAAAATACTCAACCAAAAATGCCTCGTAGGTCTCCTTCAAACACAAAGTGCAACTGAGGCTGATGGGAACGTACCAAATAAAGGTTTTGACCTGATGAGGGCGCTTGATGCAAAGTCAAGTGATCCTGAAGCTAAAGCAATTCATACTTAGGGGAATGTGAATGTCTGAACCACATTTCATGACAACATCCTGTAGCTGACGTCTGTAAAAGACTTCAGCTTAATCCATCTGATATTTGTTGAGATCTTTCAGCCTGGACCAAAGTGCTGGAACGAGCGTCACTACTACCATTGCTACCACTTGAGTTGAACTTTCACAAGTTAAACTTATCTGTGGCAGGTTTCATGTGTTAACTCTGGTCAGGAAGTTCTTTGTTTTCAATCTCATGTTCTTGAATAGGAAACTATTTCCTTTCGAGACAAACGTTTCACCACTGCAACTTGTATTTTTGGTGCCCATGTGGGGGTGGTACTTGTACGTGCATGACACAATAACTGACTGCTGTCACTGCTATGACAGCCCTCCAGCCCTCCTGCCCCAGATCTGCTGGTTGTTGTTGCTGTCTGTCCTCAGAGGGGCGGGCAGGAGCAGCAGCAGCTGTGGATCAGATTTCAGCTGCTAAAGCTGAGGCGGAGTGAACCATCCTGCTGCAGGGGGGGGAGCTGTCTGCTAATCACAACCACAGCACACGATCTGAGGCACCTACAGACCGACACATGTGTTATAATATATTAGAAATGTATCTAGAGGTAATAACTAGTAGAAATCTGTGATATTACAATGTTATTACGAGGCAGCGGACAGACCTACAAACTCTGACCCCTCCTTCTGTTAAACCTGTGAATGGATCCTTCCGTGTCTTTATCCAGGCTGTGAGGCGAAGGCAGAGCCACAGTCAGAGCTGGTCTGAGCTGAGTGAACCACCAACCTACAGCCTAAATCAGAGAAAATAACTGCTTCAAATCAACTAGAAGGCGCTTTAAACCCCTTAACCTCACTTAATTTCACTAATCAGAGCTGAAAAGAGCTGATTTGACTTTGTAGACAAGTGAAGAAGAGAGATTATAGAGACAAGAGGAGGGCGTGACAGGCAGACAGCCGAGCAGGCAAGCTGCTGCTGCAAGGGGAGGAAGAGCAGGCTATGCATCGGCCAAAGCCAGAGGTCAAGAAAAAACGCGACAGAATAGTGAAAAGGTAGACTCAGAGCGTCAAAGGGGTCATTTGTGATCTGAGCCAGAAAAACCAGTAACCAGCCTCTCTTTGTTGTTGTGTGGGCCACTGAGGGAGGATGTGAAGGAGAGCAGCAGGGAGGAAGGGAGGCGACTGCAAGAAAGACAAGAAAATGCTCTCAGAGATGATGTGCAGGAGGAGCTGCCAGAAGCAGCAGCAGCAGCAGCAGCAGCAGCAGCAGGATGGCAAAGGGGCTCCGCAGAGGGACCCTTCCAGCCGCAGGAAGCACGGCTGGTCCAAGAGCTGCAGGGGGCGCCTGCAGGGGCGGAGGACAGGAGGGGGAGGGTGGCCGAGAGGGCGCAATCACCAGCACCCTCCTCATCCTCACTACCATCATCCCCTCCAACTCAAGAGGCCGGCGATGTCCCTCCGGCCCGTTAACGTCAAGGGGAACAGAGCGAGGGGGATGCGTGCACCCAAGAACACCAACCAGTTTTTAATGCACGAGAAGTACCAGATGCTGCACATGCGCTCCGACTCTGTCGGGAGCGACAGCGGCAGCAGCTCCGACAGCGACATGGAGCTCACGGACATGGACTCGTACCTGGGTGTCCTGGAGAATGCCAGAGGAGCCCTGTTGGACAGTCCCAACCCGCACGGCTCAACGACACCACCAGGACAGATCGTGGTACTGCACAAGGACGGTCTGCGTCTGCACGAGGACAGTCTGCGCCTGCAGGAGGAGGACAGTCTGCGCCTGCAGGAGGACAGCATGCAGTATTTCCCCTCTGAAGACGACCTGATTCAGAGCCAGAATTTCATGCAGAGGGACTTTGTTGAGTTCTGTGACATCCTGACGTCCTGAAGGGAAACTTTCAGGGAGCCATTTTGTCCTCAGCAGTGTGAGACTCAAACCTCAGACTGAACAGGTTTGTTTCTGCTTCATGTTCACAGAAAATGTTTCTTTTTTTAAAAGAAAAAAGCTCCATCTCATTGACTCGTTCAGCCTTAAAGTGTTACGAATATGCTCGCAGAGTGTGACGATTCCATCAGTTTCCAGCAGAAGTCAACTTTTTAAAAACATTTTTTAAAAATCAAATGTCATTTTTCTTAACGCGCATCAACCTGCCTTACTTTGTCTTTTTTTTTTTAAGATACTGGCACTGATGTTCTGACTACAACAAGGGGAACCACATGAAACTATTTCACCCTGCTTGTATTTTTCTAGGTTTAAGGACAAACTTTTATTGAATGTAAAGATTTAATGACATTATTAAGACAGATGTTGTTTTTTTTTACAGTTCATGATTGGTCATGTTCAGTGTGTCCGGATGCTGTAAAGTGCTGCCTTTCTGTTGTTATTGTTGCACACAAAGGGAGATGGGCTCGGTGGTGGGAGTGAGCCCTGACAGCCAATCAGCATCGAGCTGCCTGGATTAGGCTGCAGATGATTGGCTGATGCAGACTGTCATTAACGAAAAAAAATTAAAAAAAAAACCTTTACTGTACAGAATAAAAATATAAAAAACAAATAAATATCTCATTGGTGTAATGTGGGCGTATGGATTCTTTCTTTGTGGATTTAACTGAGTGAGTGTTGAGTTATCAGGGCAGTGTGTCACTGAGTCACCAGGCCAGCTCTGACTGAATTAAACAGTTAAACTATTTGAAAGTAAATACTCACATGATAATATGTAAGAGGAGCAGCAGGAACAGAGACGAGCAGTGAAGAAAAACATGTTCAATAAATATAAACTTTATAACACAAGTGTAGAAATAAGCATTTCTTAACTTTTTTAACGGTTAAATTTATACATTTTGACATTAATCCTGCAATAAATCAACAAAACACTTAAAAGCATGTAACACAAATGAGGTGTTATAAATGAAATTGCACGGCACACGATAAAACACTTTAATTTTTGCTTATGTAACTTATTTCCACTGTGATCCTTTACATAATGAATACAGTCATTCATACATACTCATGTCTTCTCCTCTATTTTCTTTGATAAAAAGTTTTTTTTAAGTATCCTCAGTAGCTTAAATCATTGAGTCAGCTGGTCTTTATCTTGGTCCCCATTTACTGAAATGGGTTTTAACAGAGACATCTATAAATGTACAGATTTTCAAATATATATAAAACTTTTTTAGACATTCATCCACATGCCCTGCTGCCAAACACTTACAGTAATGCAACTGGCAATGTTTATCCAACATTTTCTTGTCACTACCAGTAGTGAAAGTTGTATTTTTCTATTCAGGAATGTTAGAGGCATTTAAGCAGGAGCGACAGGAGGAACACTGTGTTCCTGTGTGGATGAAGTGGATTACATGAAGTGAAGTGGGCTGGTCACACCCACTGTGGGCGGGCCGGCAGCTATAAGCCTCTTTGTGTTGGTGTGTCATAAACTAATAATGGTAGCGGGTCAAAGTGTGAGGAACAGGCAGGTTATAAATGTTTCTGCTCTGATTCATAAGATCTGTTATTCTGGCCTTCAGTGTGAGAAAGTAGCAGAAATGTTGAAGAAAATCAGGGATTTTTCTTTGTAGGATTTCAGGCTGGCTGGTAAAGTGTAGACGATAGAGAGAAATGTTGTAGTGCCTTACATTTATACATTTATGCCAGATTATTTTACCCCCCAGTGGGATAGACTGTCCTACATAATGCAGAGGAGGTCTCGCAGTACATTTAGACATTAGGGCATGTGAGAGGAGAACGCTGCATCTATAAACTAAATGTTCTTATACCTTTGAACTAGCAGCCTCTAAGATAATTCACTTTAATTTATATGAATATATATATATTATAAAATATTATAAAATAAATTATATATATAATATAAATGAATGAATCAGATGAATCAGATGTTCTGATTATATTTTGCAATAACATATTACAACTCAGGGGAGAAATAAAAGTAAAATTAGCTTTAGCTGGCTGTTTGTCTGTAGAAGAGGTTTGTTTTTTTGCTTTTACTTAAATTATACATTTATTTGACAACAATTTCTAATAGCCTGTGGTAACACATGTCACAAAATAGGCCTACCTGCTGTGTTTGGCTTTGTAGTGCAGAATATTAAGGCTATATTTAATTTTTTTGTTAATTGGACAGTTGAGCAGGTTTCCGTTCAGTTTTCATCCTCTAAACCAGATTTACAGTGATGTAAGAGGATTTACAAGACAATAATAGTCCACTTAATTTTGAAAGTGTGGAGAGCTTTTTTTTATTAAAGTTCAAAAGTGACAAAAGAGCAGCAGCCTGTTGCATTAGCTGTGTAACTTCAAATTTAGCCCGGCTTTCATTTCTCATGATTTATTATTAACTAATATAAAAGTGGTTGCACCAGGGACAGATTACAACATAACTCTAAGCCACAACTAAAACGTTACACAATAGTTACACACAACACAGCGGTTTTCTCTGCCCACAGCATCATTTCTTAAGTAATTATATGCCATTTTGCAACACGCTAGACCAAATTTATTGATAGGATGTTTCAATATTGATCTAGCTTATGCTACGATGTGCCAAGTTGCTCTTGCCAGCATGAAAGCTCGTGCACACCTGATGCTAGAACTCTTGGTTGGCCACTTGGCTTATGCCTTTATCTCCAAACATGTTAGCTCATGCCACGAGTAATTGTGGTGCAACCAATTTTAGTATCTGGCTCTGGGATGAGCAGTTTGGGGGCCCTGGGGCAAAATTAAGCTGTGGGACCCCTGTGCCCCTGTTTCTCCAAATCTACAATACATAACATAAAAATGTAATTTGAGGCACTACAGGGACAGACAGAGAATAAACAACAGAACAATCAAAACTTGAAACTGGAAAGAAAATACAGCCTATTTCAACCAAAATATAAAGTGTGTTTTAAAGAAATATTAAAAAGAAATTGGATAAGTGACCCTCTGTTTGTTATGGATGATCTTTATGACATCTAATTGATGTTGATTAATGTTCATTGTCCTTATAAATACACATATGAAATGAATATCATTACAGTAACTCCTACAAACTTGTGTCACAATGAAGACACGCCTGAAAGTAAACGTGCTGTGTAAGTGACCTCATGACAGCAGCAGGTTGTCCGACGTCAGGCAGAACCGTCAACCTGTTCCACTGCTTGAAGGCAGGGCGGATTCAAACATCTGAGCCCAGGCTTTGAAACAGGTCTGACCTCCTCAGACTGACCTTTGACCTTCAGATCAGGGCGTGTTAACCAAGAACACATACATTCAGACACATTGACCAAACAGTGTGTTTGTACTGTCTTATCTTATCAGAGGTCTCATTGCCTGGCTCAGGGACACTACGGCAGGTCACAGCTCTTCTGTTTTAAATGTCTTTCTTTTTTCAACTAAAATGTTATTTTCCCAGGATGGCAAAGGCATTGCCTGTCCTTGCATTTGATTGCCTTCCTTAACCCTAACCAATGTCACTAATCGTACCTAAACATAACCAACCCAACCAACGAAGGGAACCAGTATCAGCCAATCAGAGCAGGGCAGGCCATGAAGAAAATGCCTGCTGAAGCTCTTGAGTCTATTTTTTCTGCTGCAGTCATCAGTCAGCAGCAGCTTCTGCTTTTGAGTGTGAGTTGCCGTTGTGCAATGCTGCCTCTGATTGGTCAGCTGATTCTGCCAAACAGGAAGAGAGAGTGAGCTGATACACACACACACACACACACACACACACACACACCATGGCAGTAAGATGGTGTGTGTGTAAGATTACAGAAAGTAGATCAGTAGCCTCAGAACACTTCCTTTGCTAGCTACGCTAATGCTAATCTGTGGACACATATGCGTTCGTGTGTCTCTGCTTGTGACGACCCACTCTGACACTTCCTCATCCAGACTTTTATATAAACCTGATTAACGCTAAAACTGAGTCTTAACCCCAAAGTATTTTCACTTTCATAATCTTTAACCTAAATTGGTGCTCACAAAGAAGGACAAGAAAACACAACATGACCATCACCACGTATAAAGTGTGAATTGTTGGTGAAAGGGCAGCCGTCCAACAACAAGTAGAGGCAGAGCTATAGTCTGACGACGGTTAGAGAAATCACTGACACACCCACACCCACCCACACACACACACACACACACATACAATGCCCTATAATTGCTGCTGACAAGACTCCACCGTGTGAGTTTTAAAGTTTGATATTTTATTTATATCTGTTGTCTTTTATAATCAGGTCACTGCGTGTCAATGCACCAGAAACCTTTTTTCCCAGGGAGCTCAGAAGAGCAGGTGATTTGGTGATGATCACATAAACAGTAGAACAGAAATACACTGAATATCGAGCTGGTGTGTGAGAGCTGAACATGTGATTGAAAAACCATGGTCATGCTGACAGCCTGCAGGTGTCTGCAAAGGCTTTAGAACCTGAGTACTTTCAAAATCTTCTCTTTTAGTTTATATTTTTATTAGATGCTGTCTGAAACCAGTAGAGAGAGAGGTGCAACAACAAGTCGACAACAGTCCCCAGCCAAATCCAAACTGTAGACAATGTGGTTCAATTATTGTCTTGACCCCTGGTGCCTCAGGGCTGCCCCGAAATACATTCCCAAAGTATTGAGGAATATATGCTAATATAGACCATAATGGAATATATTTGGGATATATAGGCCGACTGCAGAGTTGTAGATTACTGAAACTTTCAACTTGCAAACTAAAATCAAGCATTTAAAGGGGCCAAAGAGTAAAATATGGCCAGAATTCAAAGTTAGCACCAAAAATGTAAGTGGCAGGAAAACATCAAAGTAACCACTGTTCACAATAGTCTTAGCTAGCTGCTGTTAGCCAGTTAGCTCAGTAAGCTCAGTTGATAAAGCAACACAAAAACCATATCTTACATATTGCACCTTTTTGAAGTCGCAGCTCGTCAAAAGAGCCGAACAAAGACTGAAGAGGATGCTCTCGGTTCAGACCAGCCTGTGATAACATCACACAGATAACACTGTATGTTTTCACAAAGACATGAAAAAAGTGCTGAATGAAAACCAAAAGGAAATCGGATGTGACGCCAGGATTTCTCTTTACACTTGTTTTATTGTCCGTCTCTACTAACGGCTGTCCAATAAAAAGAAAACACCCAGATAACTAAATAAATAAATCTCCTGTGGTGATGATGGTGCTGATGATGCACCACGTGATCAGAGCTGATAGAGTCTGCTTGGATCCACTGTGGGTTTTAGACATATTTACATGAAACCTGCTGCAGCAACGCAACAAGACTGTACCGGATCCTGCTTAGACTGAGGAAACAGACACATTCTCATGTGACAGGATGAAGATCGTGATCTTTATACGTTTTTATAAATGCCTGGAAAGATAAGCCGTGGTCGTTGCCTGGTGTTTCCTCACAAGGTCACGTGACATGACAAGCAAATGACAGAATTATTGTCACGTTGAAGAAACATCTGCACTGGAACCAGACTGAAATGGAGCATACTGGTTTGTGTTTTTCGACCAGAACTCTTAACCAATCAGAGAGTAAACTCAGCCGTTGTGGTTAATCCTGGAAGAAACCTCTGTTACCTCAGTGTTTGTGTGTGTGTGTGATTGGGGAGGGGGTGTGTGTTATGAATACATGAAGTGATGGAGGGAGGAGGAGCAGGAGGAGTGGATGGAGTTGGATGCTATCTCAGTTTGGAGTGGAAAAGTACAGCTGTCCGCTCCAGAGGCGGAGACTCCTCTGTTGAATACACAAGCCAGCCAATCAGAAGGCAGAAAAACACATTGATTGACAGCCGTGCTCAGCGGCATGACAAACCAACAGTGAGGCTCCCAGTCTGAACTCTGTCTTCATGTAAACTTTAGATTAGTGTTTCCAGTGAGAAGCTTCAGTCTCAAAGATCAGCCAGTGAAGTGAAACAGCTTCTTCTGTGATAAAGTTTATATTTTTCTTGAGCTGAACTGTGAAGATGTTAAAGCAACTTTACTAAAACAGTTAAAAAAGACTTCAAAACAGTAAATCAGAACTGAATCATTAATAACCGTTCACTAAACCCCTCCCCCCCATGTCAGGATTTGGCTTCACCAGCATGTTGACATGTGGTTCATGGAGCTGTGGTGAAGTAGACACACTCAGAGAAAGTAAACAAAGAGGTTTGGGGGTGTAGTGAGTCTCACCTTCCTACGCAAGAACAAAAGTGTGAGGATTATATCGATCCTCCTTCGTTAATATGTGTAACCAATCATCAAGTCCCCTCAGTGTTCAGCTGAATCTGAAACACTCCTGTTTCATGAGTGTTTCCCGTCAACCAGCAACAGAGAACACAGCAGCTGTTGATCATTCACAGATTCACTGAACAAAAGTGTGACTGTTTAAATCACAGCAGCACTGATGCTCACGTTACACATGAACCACTGCTGTTGCTAATGAACACGTGTGATCATGTGTTTGTCAGACACTTACTACTACTACTACTACTGCTAATAATAATAATGATAATAACAACAATATTCATGATAAACTTTATTTATCCACATTTTTCTTGACAATGTTACAAAATGCTTGACAAAAGGAAATAAAACCAGAAAAAGGAGATACTGTAAATAAATAAATCAAGGATTATGTGAATTGGCGCTTTACAAATAAAGATTGATTGACTGATTGACAGATAATGGATATAGAATAATGAAATGCTCTGTCTCCAACATTGATTCCCTATAAACTCTGCTACCGCTGGACATGTTGTCTGCCTCCAGGCGCACAGTCAACCAGGTAAAGGAAGATTAACTGGAGATCCATTTCTACTATAGACTCAGTGTCTGAATAAACTCATGACGTCCTGTGTTGTTGTTGCTACAGTATTTGTGACTCGGGTGGAAAGGTTGTCTGTTGCCACTTTAAGTTTATCTCTGATATAGTGTGTTCACATTTACACAGTACCATATATCCTCTTGCTTTCTTCTTGTTTTCTCTTGCCTCTGAAGTCGGGTGTCTTGTAACCAGTGTGAGCCGGGCAGCTTCAGCTGTGTGTCAAATTCATTTATTCATATTAATTCAGTCTCACAGATCTCGCTTGAGCTCTACTCACCGGTGTGAGTGTGTGATCCTGCTGCTCCACTGACCTGACAGCTTGCACTGCGCGCACGCACACACACACACACACACACACACACACACACACACACACACACACACACACACACACACACAAGCTCAACTCAAGAAGAGAGAGAGTGAGGGAGTTGATATCCTCTCAGCAGTGTGGTGAATGTTTCACAGGACTGACAATCCCCCTCAAGGTACAGACACACACTCAAAGACTCACACACACACACACACACACACACACACACACACACACACACACGGATTCCACTGGCTGTGTGTAATGAGCTTGGACTGAGAAAGCAGAGCGAGAGTCATGTGAGGGTGTAATGCTACAATAAGCTGCAACGTACAGTGTGATTCTTCCCAATTTACAGTCTAGAAACTATAAACTATTTATACTGGTAGTTTTTTTAACTACCATCCTTGAGAGCCGCTCTCGGGTCTTTAAAGAGCATCAGTCATCATCGTTTGGTGGCAGGATTACGTAGTCACATTACAAAAAACTAAATATGATATAAAAATATGGTTTTACATCAGTTACATCGTCAAGGGTTACTTGATTACATTTTTTTGTAATCCAATGGATTATGTAACTGATTAAATACAATTTTCATTAACCAACTACATTTCAAAGTAATCTGGTCCGACCCTGATTAAAAGTTAGTTTACTTTTAGAAGAGACGTGCTGAGTTTCAAAAAAATGACCCACAGCTCGTCAGATCATATTATAATTTTGATATTTGTGCAACAGCTCTCAGCAAAGCTTGTCGAGGGCTGTATATGGTGTGCGTCATATATTGGTCGTATATTTACACTGTGACAGGATATAAAACTAGTAATCCAACACTGCCTCATCATAAAACTGCTACTTCCTGGACTGCAACAATAGTTAACTGCACTCTGTGTGACAACAGAGTCAGTCCACATACACCTGCTTCACCTCAGGCTGCTGAAGTCCACTGTGCACCCTAACACTGATGTACATATTTGCTATATGCCTGTAGTATGTTCCTGACAACACTCTTTCACTCGACCCTCGATTTGTTCCAAGTAAATAAAGATATTTATACTGTATCGTATGGGTTGACTGATTGTCATATCTGATATTCTGATATTTAATCTAATGGATTAATTTAAAAATGTGCTACTTTGGCTCTGATACAGCATGTAATCTGCAAAGTAACTAGTAACTTAACTTATCAGAGAAAGGAAGTGCAGTCAAAGTACAATATCTGCCTCAGAAAGCAGAAAATGGAGATACTCAAGTAAAGTACAAGTACTTAAGTACAGTACTTCAGTAAATGTGCTGATTAACATTCCATCACTGCACAAAACTTTACTGTAAATTGTGAAAAAAACGTGTCGTGTTACAGGCCGCAATCTAAAGCTAAGTGTTTTTGTGCCTGAACCTAACCAGACCATAAGCACAGCAGCGTTGTGACAACTGAGAAATAGAAAACTGAATATAAACAAAGGTAAAGTTGGAACATAAAGCAAAGTTGACTTCGAACTTTTCTGTTTTTTTGCCGTAATGTGATTGGGTCAGAGGTATAACATAAAATTGCACTGCTACAACACAACAATCACAAAACTGGTCAATTCATTAAGGATAAAATGTCCTTTGAGTCGTGACATTTGTGTGGTTGACAGAGTGTCTTGTGTCTGCAGCTTACAGCGCTATCAGCATGAAAATGAAGTTACTGCACTTGTAGCACGATTACAAAGTCTTTCATTCTTTGAGAACAGTCAGTCAGTCGTGAAGGCACGTAGTCAACGATAAATATTAAAATAAAGATTTGCATTATGTTTTACATGTTAAAGCTTGTGATAAAGCACTCAGTAAATCCAGCTGTCTGATACGTGTGTAGTAAAAGTAGCACAGTACTTTCATTTCCAGCTGTGACAGAAGTTTGACAATACAAACAACACGCACAACTGTTGGTGTGTGGTACACATCTGACACGTAACGCTTGTGTGTGTGTGCACCGAGGATACACACAAGGAAGTGAAACAGGAAACCTCAGCGTCCGATTGGCTGGCTGGGACACACAGATCTGCCTGGTTACCAAACAGCTTGGTGACGCTGAACTCATCCGTTCAACACAAGTCTTCTTTTCTTCTCCTTCCTGTGTTCACCCTCCAGCGAGCAAATATGCAGCGGTGTGTTCAGTCTCAACATGTTACTCGAGGCTCTAGGGCAGCTCTCCTGGCCAACGCCGGCTCAAGTGACACCATCAATCTACAAATTAAAGAGACGTTCTGTAGAATTTATGTAGAAGAAGTGACATAAAGCAACTGAGTGTGAGGTGTCCTTATTCACCAGATATCTGTAATGGAGCAGATTACATACTACCAGAGTCAAACCATTTATATGTAGGCGACAGGACATCTAATCAATGTGGATTGACTTTACTTGAAAGAGAACAGTAACTTATGTAACAGCCATTCCTCTGTGTCTGTTACTGATGGTTGACTGAGGTGTTTGACTTTTGTTTCTCTTCATTTCCTCACTTGACAGACGGTTAGATTGACTCTGACGGTGCCTTTTTTCCCCTTCACTGTTAGGATCTGACCTTGTGTCGAGGTGGAAAAACTCACAGAGACGCTGATAAAGAAACACCCGGTCAGCACACACACACACTGTAGGACAGATGCCAGTCAGTGTGTTAGACTTAAACACACACACACACTGTTTGACCTCTATACCTGTCAGGTCGCTGTTTGAAATAATGTTTTTTCTTGACCTTTTTACCTCAAGGAAAGTAAATCAACAACTGGAAAAAAGGTTTATACTTCTCTTTTTGTAAGGACAAAATTTCCTCACTTTTAAAAATGTCCAAAATTGACTCTTCATTTAACAAAATGTCTTCACTTTTCAACACTGTCAGAAACTGTTTCTGAACTTTGTGTTGGAGTTTGAGTTATTCCAAATTGTAAATATTGACACCGAGTTTTACATTTCTACTGGTTTCGTGATTCCAAATGTGGGTTTTCTGTCTGCTTGATCACTAATAATCAATACTGGGCTTGAAAAAAAATAAATAAACACACACAAAAACGAACATACAGGTCGACACCTCATCCATTGTATGTGTTGAGTGAGCAGAAATTCATTTTATTCGACTACAGATAGTGACAAGGATTTTAAAACGTGAATGTGTTATCATTTATGTACATTTTGACCAGTACCGGTCTTTTCCAATAGACATTTCAGGTGTTTGAAGGTGTACAAGATACTTTAAAGTGTTCTGAGAAACTGTATTAGGCTAATCATCTTTATAAATACAATGTTGGTGTTCACCTAACTAATTAAAATGCTAATCTGCAACAATTTCTCCATCTCAGACGTGACAATACATTATAATATGTGGTTCCTTCGTAGATCCATCAAGGAGACACTGTAGATGAACTACAGTGTCTCCTTGATGCTGCCACCAGGGGGCACCAAAGTCTAACAAGTGTGAATCTAAAGGCCTCCAGTGTGTTTGTATGTGTGCGCATACAACAGACAGACGCCTCGTGCTCTGGCTTTAATGACTGTGCTTTAGGCTGTAGCCCGCTTCACCAATCACAACATGACTGAATAATAATAATAATAATAATAATAATAATAAAAAATAAATAATCATCACAATAATATCAATAATAAATCATCAGCATCATGACATTTGATGTTTTTGTGATAAAATGCCGTAAATAAGATTCACAACTGCAAACAAAGACAAGTCGGAATTTTAAAAATGCACCTGCGTCATGAGACTTGTTTTCAGGCCTCTCAGCCAAATGGAGGCCGATCATTTGAACAGTAAAGCAGTTTGAAACGTGAAAACTGTGTGATGAGGGAGTTTTGTTTGTGACTGTGCGTCAGGCAGAAACAAAATAATGAGCAAAAAAATTAAAGTTGGCACCATGAGTGACACGAGGACGACGTGGAGGCCTTTAAATAGCTCAGGAACTCCTCAGTAGTTTGAAGTGAGTTGATTTCGACCGCAGTTCTCTTCACGCACTGAGGGGCCGACGTGCCGCGTCATCATAGATATCTATCAGAGATATATATCTGATGACGCGGCCGTGGCCCCCAGAGGGTGCCTACGAGCCCGGCCATGCCGAGAAGCATGCCGGGACACTGGCAACCACCCTCACCTGTGCGTAGGTATCCATCCTGGCGCTCAGATCCCGCTAACAGCCACCCTCTGCCAAGCAGCGTGCACCTGCAGGGCAGCGCGTGGCTGCTGCGGACCCAGAGCCGCATGGAGGGCGCACACCGTCCTCACGATCGTGCGCTAAGTGGCGAGATGTCTGCTCGCTCAGCGCGCGCTCGGAGGGCCTCCTGTGGAGGCTGGTCACGCACCCTGCATGTCGGCTGTGGCTGAAGCCGGAGGCCACCAGAGAGGCTGCGGTGAGTTATTTAGCGATGAGTTTGACAGAAAAGTCATTTTTGAAGACTTTGACAAAATGAGAAAATGATCCACACATCTCATCATCTGAGACCGTCTCAGCAGCAATCAGTTATCAGTGTTTCGTTTTTATTTTGTTTGGCTTTTTTTGCTCTCTCCCACATCCTGACCTTGAAATGAGGCTGAACCACGAATTCCTTGAGTGTCTTCACTTCATGTGTAAACGGTTCAGAGGAGCGAATAACTATTTGGGAGGTTGGAAAAATGACGCATCTGGAGGGAGAAGGAGATCTTCCGCCTCTGACACCTGGGCCTGCAGGCAGGTGCCTCATCGATATGGCAGGTGGACAAAACGTCGTTAGATTGTGTCCTTTAATAGTGGCGTCATTGAGTGAGTCCGTGTTTTGTCAATTTCTAATTCATCATGTACGTTAGACACGGTTGAGAAACCGACACTAAGAGCACCAGGTGACACCTTTTTTTCACGGCGGCGGCCGCTTATCCGCGATGGCCGAGCGGTTTACGTAGATGTAAGTTCGAATGTCCCCAGTACGCATGCGCTCAGCCGGTGAGATACGGAGGTGGCAGGTTCGCGTCCAGAAAGGGACGAGTACGTTTCTGACCACAAGCTGTTCGGTGTCCGGGCTGTAACTATATAAAGACTCCGCTGATTGTAACAAAAGGACTGTTTTGAACAGTGTTGTACGAATTACCGAAAACTCTCAGACTGTACCTGCTGAGGAGAAAGGAGATGACGAGGACGATAGCTAAGCTATTATCCCTGATGGAGAACGGCCCCCACCCTATGTGTGTGTGTGTCCTCTGTTTTTTTTGTCTTTGTGAGTACCAGTTTGAGCTTGAACACTGAGACTGAAGACATTTTGAAAGTTTAAGAGAGGCTGTGTTGTATTTCCTGGTTTTATCTTGTCTCTTGTGTAAAGGTTAAAGTTTACAGCAGTTTTCTATCAGTCTGTTTCAACCCAAGGTGATCAGAGCACGTATCAATATCACAATTCTCACACATAGTCACACAATTATTTATGATGCATTACTCTATGTTAAAATGATTCAACTTTAAGCTTTTTGACCTACTACTTAGTCATCTCGTGAGGTGCTTGTGAGATCTGAATCATTTGTACATTTTTTTCTTCTGTTTATTTTCAAGTTGAACCGCAGAGAGGAGAGCAGTGGTGCAACTGTTGAATGGTTTTAGATTGAATGTCAGCGTAGAGAAATGACAGAAACAGTAAATGCTCTGACACCCCCTGCTGGTCAGTCAATCAAAAACAGCTTGACAGCAACAACACCCTTTACACTCAATTTCGTGATGTGCAGCCATTGTTCAAACTACAGAAATGTATCAGTGGATTCAATGTGAGGGGTATGGTGAGTATCTTTTTAAAATCCATCACAGCTGCAGCCTGTGACACTCCTTTACTTTTTCTCCAGCAGTGACACAGCTCACTCTGGAGCATTGTGTCTATTTCTGTAGATGTCCTCTCATGTCTGAATGACGCTGTAATGAACATTTAACTGAAAGTCATGTCTGAGTGACAAATGTTACAGATTCCAGATTCAAACACAGGATTTATCGTATCAGTCCATCCTCCTGTTTTTTGTCTGACCCCTCTGCTTCACTGTTGTTCTTCTTCTTCTCCTCCTCTTCCTCCTGTCTCATCCTCTCCTCTTCCTTCCGCAGCTCTTCTTCTTCTTTGATGTCAGCGTCCTTCAGTTTTTGCTCCACGTCTTCAGGAATCTCCACCTCCATCAGGTTCTCCATCCCCTGCTCCGGCTCGTCTCCTATCAGCACCTGGATACGAACACAGTTTCCAGGTAATTAGGTCCACCAAGCTAAAACTAATGAGGTCTAATCAAACAGTAACACCTGCCCCCATGAGGGATACAAAATTCAGCTTTTTTTGAGACTGTTTTACAGAGGTGTTGATTTAATTTTATGGTAATTTTGAAGGATGTAGTACTTTTCATTATTCGTAGGTTAAGCAGAAAAGATTGTTTGATGATTCCTACCTGGACCAGTTTCTCACAGGCGGCTGAAACATGGACGTCTTTCTCCCACTTGTGGTACTCTCTCAGGATATAATAAATGTTCTTGTCTTTTAGTGTCTGCCGGCCGTCTTTGGTCGCTGTCAGCTGCACAAGTGCACAAGAGACAAAACAGTCAAGAACTCAACATGAAAACAAGACTGAGTCTACGTGCGTGTTTGTTTGCAGTATTACCAGGAAAAGTGTTTCCAGCAGCATCTTTCTGATGTCAGGGTCCTCTTCTCTCTTCTTGTCCTCTGGGAGGTACTGCAGGTCCACAGGCAGACCTGAACATCACATCAACTTCTGTTAGAGTCAGAACCAGCATTACTTCATCTGGACTTTTGAATTGTGCTCATTAAAAACATTTTCTCTCTACAAGAATCTGAGCAGAACCAACAATGGTTCTTGCTGAAGACATAAACCTTAATTAAGCTGTCAAAAATATAAAGTTTAATTTAAAAAAAAACCTTTGCAACAGTGTGACCCACTAATGTGTTTACTGTGTCATACTTTCACAACAAAAATGGAGCTCTGTGCAGGAGGAAGATCAGGAGGACCCAACATGGCATAGTTTGAGACACCAATCAAGGTTAATTACTGTAACAAAGCTGAGAATATATCAAAAGAATTTCAAATAGATTTTTCTTGTAAAATATTTAAATTCAAGCACTTTCAATGACCCATGTCTATTTATGTCTATTACCAAACACTTTCAAGGGATCCCTGTAAGATGCATCAGGCTATAGATAAACACATAAAACATTTTTCGTGGGATGAAGTCATTGTTGCTTTTTTGTCTGTTCATTGGATTTTTTGACAAAACAGAGAAATCGAGAATATCATCAGACTCCTCTAAAATTTGAACGACTGAATTAACAAAACGGGTCACTATCAGAAACAAAAACTCACCATCATTTTCTTTCTCTGTCAGCTCCTCTGGACCGGCCAGTGGCAGCAGGAGGAAGGGCAGCATGTCCACAGCGTCGCTTAACAACCACTCGTGATGTGCTGGACAGGTTGAGGAGAGGTTTGATAAGAAAACTCGTAGTACTGTTAGACTACAGATCGGGGAGGACAAACATGGTGCAACATCTCTAATATTTCTCTAAATTATTCTTTCTGTTTTATTATTATGATTTTAGCGCTCAGTCAAAATGTTAGAGGATCTAATGCCTCGGATTTCAGGTTCACTTTGACTGGTGTTTTCACTGGGGACTAAAGATGCTACTTCCCCAGAGGGCTTATTGACTTTTAGATACAGTTAGGAGGAGTAAATATTGCCTGTGTGTCTAAGAGAGTCCCCAGTGTAATAAGAACTCCCCGATCATACGAAGTGATCAAGTGTAAGTGAGGTCTCCGTGTGTGACTCACTGTGGTCAAAGCAACAGTTGCGCAGGGTGCCAATGACTCCGCCCCTCCTCACCACTGATGCCTGGTACTGAGTGAAGGGCAGCAACCTCTGGATTACACACCTGCAACACACGCGATTACAACATGATGTCAACGTCCAGATTTCTATTGAACTTACTGTGAATAATCAGTTTTGAAATAAATTACTAAAACTGGGAGACACAGATCTCTCCTCTGTGCAATCAGTCACCTGTCCTTGTCCGTTATGTAGTTCCTGGCCTCGGGCAGCTGTGTCAGGTTGGACAGCAGAGGGCCGAGGTAGTGCAGCTTCGCCTTCTTGTTGAAATCTTCAGTGCAGAAGATTTCCACCAGCTGAGCCAAACCAACTCCCTCCTGGAGGACCTAAAACGGCAAAGGAACACCTCATCTCTCACTATCCAGCACTTTGACCTGAGGCACTTGTTCTTATGACCTGAGAGTCTTTGTACAGGTTCAGCAGCTGTGAGTCAAAACCTTGTTCAATCCCTGTAACATTTCTAGATCAATCACCTTGAAAACGGTCTTGCAGGTCTTGTCATGGCGGCTCAGGTTGGACAGGATGGTGCAGATCTGGTCAGAGAACGGGTACTCTGGATCCTCAAGGTTCTTCAACAACACTGGAAGAACTTTGACATCTGCCACCAAAACCTGAATGAGACAAAAGCAAGAACAGACACCTGTAACATGTTTGTCTTCAAGGAGGAAATCAACACCAAATCCAACACATCTATTTAGATGTACTGTTGTTTTTGTTTTGTTTTATTTGTCATATGTCTGTTTTCACAAGTGTTTCACTCTCAGACAGCTGACTTATTAAGAGCTCACTGATCACCTGGTGCAGGGTCTCGTCAGCTGACAAGTTGACGAGGATGTAGTAACAGTCCTTCACAATAGCAATGGAGGGGTCAGAGGTCAGAGCAAACAGGGCGGCAAGTACGTCGGGTTTAGTGCGGAGGAAGCGGCAGCCATCCCTGAAAACAAACAAACACAAATGAAAAAGAGAGTGAGTTACTTTACCAACTTTAAGCTGAGTGACGGTGCACAAAGATGTAAATCTGTCCAAATAAATCCTGCAAATGATTTTCCTTGTGTGTCTTAACACACGTTAGCAGCTGACATAAAAACACCTTTTTATTTCTGAATGCTTTTATTGATAATTTACTTCTAGTCTTTTAATGCTACACATTATTAGTGATGCATTTTCTACATTTGCCAATCATTACTATAAATTCTAAGTTATTCATAACCACTGCCCAGTTAGTCTACAGTTCACCACAACAGTAATATATTCATGTATTAATTATATTGCCATTGATCATCATCTGTGATGTGAACACACACATCTGTAATGTGCATCCTGCCCCAAGTTTAAATAAAATCAATTTATCACATCGGGCTGCGGTGGAATCAGAGTCTGGTCTATAGCTGCAACGATTTGTCAATTAATTGATTAGTCCATTGATAGAAAATTAACCACCAGCTATCTGAAAAATCGATTATTCGTTTCAGTCACTTTTCAAACAGTTTCTTAAATGTGAGGATTTGCTGCTTTTCTTTTTCATTTATGAAAGTCAATGAAGAGTCTTTGGGTTTTGGACCGTTGGTTGGACAAAGGAAGCAAATTGAAGACGTCACTTTGGGCTCTCGGAAATTGTGATAAGCATTTTTTTTACAATTTTTACAATTAAGCTTTTAATTATGAAAATAATCAACAGGTTAATCGAAAATAAAGTAAATATTAGTTGCAGCCCTACTCTGGTCTGGTTGAGGGATATTCTACCATTTTTATTGGTCGACATTATCAATGGTATCACCATCATCCTCCTCCTACCTGTTTCCAGACAGTCCCAGGATGTATTCTGTGGCCTGACCTTTGACATCAGGACGTGTGTCGCGGGCCAGGAAGGAGAGCAGCTCTGCAGCCTCAGTATCACTCAACATCTTTTAACAGCGTCTGATGAACAGAATAAAACCACAAACAAACATTGGTTCAAACCACAGCACATTTAACGACTACTTTTGTCTGTTCTCGTCATTATTTTCAGTCATTGTTCTTAATTGTTGTTCTTTGTCATTGTCGTTACAATCACCGTCTGTAGCGGCTGCTTGACTATGTCTATGTATCGATAGTTTTTATGTCAGAATAAGTGTTGTATCATGTGTTTTATTCCACAGAAGCCTAACCAGGGACAAGGAATGCAAATTAGTAACAACTGGACGCTTTACATATGTTGCATTTTAATCATATGTAACAATGCCCATATGTATTGTCAAATAAACAAGCCTCACTGACTGATCTGATATCAGTAAATTTAAACTCCACATGAAAGAAAATCACAATAGTATAATGACCAAGAATAAATAGATTATTCTTTAGTGTATGTATTTCAATGTATTCAATTATCATTATGATTGTTGTGAACCCAGCTGTTAGGCAACACAAATGAAGGTGAAACTAGGATTTTAAAGAGAAAACGCTTACAGTGTGATCTGTAATAGTAATATAATAATCAGTGCATGTTCTGGCTGTGATCAGCTTCATTTTCTACATTGTTATTACACTGCAGATCTGTGTAATTACCTGACTATTGCCATACAACAGCAAAGGTTTAGCTGTTGTTATTTTAACATAGCTGACTTTATAATTAAGTTTACTTAAAGACGACACTGTAAGTCATCATGCATGTTTATCAGTGCCAGGTCAGGGCTGTTGTTTACGTTAGCGTAAAAGTGTGTTTAACGATAGCTTGTTGACATGTTATACACAATGCTAGCGACAGCAGATAAAGTTAAATTACTTTAAAATGTTTTAACTTTCCACACAGGAGGACAAAGTTTACAGACATCTTCTGACAGTTTGACAAACTCGTCTGCTGAAATGTTTCGTCAGCCCACTGATACTGATGTCTGTTCTCGAAAATGACCGTAAGGTATAAAAATCTTACCTTAAAAGAGCTACAGGACTTGTCTTTGTCTCATTTCAATCTTAAACACTTTTATACAGCTTTTAAATCAGACAGCATGTGAGCAATCGCAGCGGTGTGGATACATGTGGACACTACAGGCTGCAGCTACAGTCCTTCTTCCGGGTTACCTTCTTCTTCTTCTTCTTCTTTATTTTCAGCAGTTTAAACGCCGCTGATTGGACGCGACTGCCCCCTGGTGTCAGCCACGTGTGGTGCTCTCTGGTGAGACACAGCTGGAACTGGTTGAAGCTGGATAACGTCCAAAAATGTGCTTTGAGGACATTCTGTACTATTTGAATGAGCCAGAAACAAACTTAACTAAACTCTGATAATCTGTATTTTATTATGGGTTAACTTAAACCACATCCATTAAAACAAACACAAGTCACTTAAACTTTTTGTTCGCACATGAACGATCAAATGTCTGTCTCTAGTGTGCTGCGTGAAATAATTATCGGCCATAGAGTTGATTTCTTTTGACCTTTGACCACAGGCAGCCGAGAGAGGCAGCCTGAGCATCCTGCAATTGTACTACTGCATCCAGCAATTATCAGGTACTTGATATTTCTTTTGCCTTCTTTAAAGACAGAATAAAACCATTAAAACAGCATATAAGAATGAAAGCCATCAGATATTGTGACCTGGAAATTGAACAGAAGTATGTAGCGTTCTTTTCAGCGAGATAACGAAAATTTGGCAAAACGCCTGATCTCACAATGTTAAAGAAAGTGTAAATAAATTCCTAGATGTGTCGCTTTGTCCAGATCTGCACCAAAAGTGAACGAGGTCTTTTCTGGGCTGAGACACGTAGTCAGTAGTTTTTGTGTGATCCTGCTAACAAACAAACCAACCAACCAAACAACAAACAAACAAACAAACAAACAGACACGGGTGTTACTATAAAGCAGGTCTTGGTGCTGTACAAATACCGTGAAAGTATCGAAACGCACACAGCCTACATTCAGAAACCGTGCCTTCAAATGAGCCATCAAGACTTCTGTAAGGCTGCATCCAAATATCTGGACTTTCTCACAAGTCTTGAGGGCTGTCTTAACTAATATTTCATCCTCGAGGGGACTTTCCACAGACTTCAACGGACTTTACTCATTTAATTACCCACAATTGCTTGCAATACGGACATGACATTGTAGAACTTTTCATGAATGTCTGAAACAATAACTTTATTATAACGTTACTTGAATCGTTTTGTCTGGAAATATTTAACCATATCATCACACAGAAATATTTAGAAGTGTAGACTGTAGAGGTAATCAAAATTCATTTTATTACTCATTTTATTATTGTATTATTACATTTGTCTTGCAGTCTCACGCACTCGCAGACTTGACGTGATGACAGTGAACACGTCATGGTATCTGAGAGGGCTCAAGCCGCAAGTCTACAGGTTAAAGCCACAGTCCTTGGCCACATCCCCAGCACACCTGTGGCTGCAAAAACACTGGCAGAGCTGATACAGAAACATGGTGGGCAGTGCCTGTTTAGGCCTGTGCGATCTGACCAATCAGAGCAGACTGGGACTTTCGGGAGGGGTGAGACAGGCAGCACTCAGAAAGAGGGTGAATAGAGGTGCTGCAGCATTGGACAGTATGAGGAAAATAATGTATTTTTTTAATAGTATAGCATGTAAAAATTCTAGATGATACCCTAAATAAAAGTATTGCCCTTAAAATGAGCATAATATGGGACCTTTAAAATCTTCAATTCTGCCTTTAAAGGTTTCATAAGCACAGAAAGACAACAACCTTTAACCTTTCAAACTACTTTATTGATATATCCAAAATAACACATACAAGACATTCAAATAGTTTAGACCCATCAGCAACAGATCCCACTCGCTCCAAATGTTGCATTGAAATGCTGATATTTGCATACAAACGTTCACGATTGTTGCCTGCACTACAGTACAGCGATTCTGATTAAAGGAGCAGTTCAAATATTCACTGACTGACCAGTTCAGACAACATCGAGCACTTTTCCTCTCAAACAATCATCATGATGAAATGCTGCAGAATGTTTCTCTTTTTTTCTTTTTTAAATCTTACAAAAAGTCGCCTAGTCGCGGTCGAACACAGCAATTTTAGCATTTCACACAGAAAATGTCAGCAAAAATGTAGTTGTGAAAAAAGGCGTGAGCCCAGTGTTGATTGTGTCTACAGTCTTCAGAAAGGCATATCAGAGGAGTGATGCAGATCCAAGGCTGCTGGGGAAAACACGGCCCTGGGCTCTTCCAAAGGATTAAAAGGAGGTCAGACACAGTGAAGGCTGTAGGCTGAAGAATGTTGCTGATCCTTCACTTTTTTATTTTTCTTAACACAAACTATTCTTGTCACACAGATTTCAATAGTACTTCAATAACTTCGAAAACAAAAAAGACCAAAAAAAATCAGCATCTTAATTCAGAAACACTTCACCAGATATGTGTGGTTCGCAAAGAGTGAAGAGATGAAAGAACTGCGACAGCATCAGTCTGGATTGTAAACAGATAAAAAGTCGTCCACCACGTGCTGAAGTGGATCCTGGTCCATGTGATCAGCCTGGAGCCAGATATTCACTTCCAGACATACAAATCCCACTCAAGAGTCACATGAGTAACTTTTTATGAAGCATGACAGCGACTCAAAGTATCTTGTAATTCTGGATTCTACTGAATATTTGCGGTACTGAATGGAGTATTTGCATCAAAGTCTGGATCTCTGTATGGTGACCACATTCAAGGCACTGTGGAGTTTGATTGGCAGACAGAGATCAGCTGGCAGCCTCTCTCTGTTGGCTCAGGGCGGGGCAAGTCCATCATCATCATCATCATCATCAATCATCATCATCATCCTCCTCACCATCCTCCTCCTCTTCACTCGGCCTTGTCTTTCCTCTTGGATGTGAACGGGACTTTGCTGGCTACCGTCGAGCCGACCGTGGAGACGCCGCCGGCCACAGCGGACACCCCGCCCTTCACCAGCCCCACCCCCATCGAGGGCACCGTTGTCACGGCCGACTTGGTGATCTCCAGGCTCTTGCCGCCCACCCAGGCCACGCCGCCCACTGCTGCGCCCACGACTCCCTTTGTGACGTTGAAGAGGCCTCCGGTCACTCGCCACATCATGCCAGGGGCAGGTGCCACATGGTCTTTCCCAGAATCTGAAAACAAAACAAACATACATGAAGCACCACGATGTTCAGTTTTCTACGGGCCATGAAGGTACTTCTGCACAGCTGAACAAAGTAAAAATACTTTGTTACTGTGCTTCAGTAGGTAGTTTGGGTATCTGAACTTTTACTTTTTACTTGTTTTTACTTTTACTCCATAAATTTTAACACAAATATCTGTATTTACTTGGAATGGGGTCTGCATTTGAGAGGAATTATCAGTTCATTTCCATTTTGGGTCATTGCACGCTGCCTTCACAACGTCACAAGACTGAGTTTAACCATCAGTGCAACTTTAGTCACTAGTTGCTTTGCAGATCGCATGCTGCATCAGAGCAAAGCAGCAGCTTTTTTAAAGAAACGTATACAGTGTATACATACTTAAAAATATGTAGAATTTACTTTTACTTATAGTTTTGATACTTAAAGAGACAGTTCAGGTCTTTTGATGTGGGGTTGTATGAGGTACTTATCCATAGTCAGTGTGTACCTGCAGTAGATGACCGTTGAGGGGATGCGGTGCTAAAGGAAAAGGCTGTTTGACGGCAACGTAAAACTCCAAAAATGTTCAAAATATAGAGATAGATATACTAAAACCAATATATATTCTTTAGGTGGGACTTTAGGTGGCTAAAATACGTCTTGCTGCTGGTTCGGTTTACAGCAGTACAATGCTCTGCCGGCACATCGCGCTGCTTATCCACACAGGTGGAGAGCTGACGGTCATCTACTGCAGGTAACACACTGACCAGGGAAAAGTACCTCATACAACCCGACAACAAAAGACCCAAACTATCACTTTGATACATTTATTGCCTGAAAATTAAATTTCAGATATTGTAAGTAATCATTGTAAGATATCTTTACTTTTTTAAACCCTGCTATTTAGCACTAAATACAAAGTACAGCTGAAGCAGATGGGAATATCATTAGTTTTGCCGGTATTAGGACATTAAGTAATTAAAATATTTGACCTCAGGGCAGTGGATGAAAAGTCAGACATCAAAGTATTCAATTATTCCATTGTCTGGGCAACATGAAAACATGGAGAAAACCATTTTGTAGATGTTGAAATATTTCAGTGGATTCACCAAAGAGTGTGCAATGTCTAAATGGTAAATCAGTCTGTAACTGATATTTTAGTCTTCCCCTTCCTGAAAAAAGCCACACAAAAACAAACAGTGAGATAAGATGAAATCTTGATCTTTGTGGTTTTATCAGGTGCTACAGTCTAACATTTAACCAGGAGTGTATCTTTATATCTGAGCTGGCTTAACAACCCTCTGATGGTCTGATATCTATAATTCACCTGGTGGGTAAACTGTCATCAGGTCTGATATGTTGAAAACAGACTTATGTTCCATCTCATGACAAACACTGATGTTTACTGAGAGCAGCAGCAGGGGACCAAACTGGTGCAAAGTGTCTCAGCGTTTGGACACAAATAGCAGGTTGGAGCTGCAGCCGCTCTTACACAAACACACAAACTCCCCTGACAGACCAACTGTTTCTAAAATAGAAGTGCGCAACAGTTAAGCACAGATTGCACCATATTCCCCGCTGATGTTTCAGCATTTAGCCACAGCCTCGGGAGGTCACCGCTTACCCTCTGTGGGTTGGCTGTCTGCGGGTTCAGCTTCGTCCGAGGCCAGGCTGGTCCCAGGCTGGGGCTCCACGTTAACGCTGTTCACATTCTGGAAAACACAGAAGAAAAACCCCCCAGCTTGTTATTTACTCTGAGTAAAACAACCTGCACAACACATCTCTACCTTTAATACTTGTTCATCACTGAGTATACTAAACATGTCTTCATGTCATAGTCATGATCTTGTTGACTTCTTTGATCAGACAGTTGCTGATTTAAATCACAATTTTGCAATTTCTAGACTGTATTTTGAGTCAAATTTCAGCATTTCTAAGACCTTTTTTTAGACCACCATGAATTGCAATTTAATACCTTTGTCATGTCCATACTGGCAATAGAAATATAAAGGATATTAAGGAAAAAAAAGTCCCAGAATTACTTGCGAAGTAATTACGAGATAATGTATCAAACTTTTATTCACGTTATGTTTAGTCATGATCTCCGACTCACTTCCTCACTCTCTGACGGATCATCTGGTGCTTCCCTGTAAGTTATAGCGACAGGCGACCAAATAAAACGCACCGTTACGGAACAAAATACATAACAAAGGTTCAGTTTTTTTTAGACATTTTGATGCAGAAACGTTACATATTATATCTAAGCATTTCTAGAAATAGATATTGTTTTGACATGCCATGTTAGCCCCACACACCAATACTAACCAAAAGTTGTGGAATCAGCCACGACAGGGCTGCAGTGGCTGCAATGTAATCCTTTGGGGCAACTGCGAGCGCCGACCAAGAGTGCTTGTTTCTGTCGCTGACAGGCTGAGGTTGTTATTCTTAGTGTCTGAGAACATTGACAACACAATTCCTACATAAAGAGACCTTTTAGTTAGAATGAGATGCTTTTTTCAACCAGAAACACAAGTCTTGTTCAAGGAGAAGTCTCGTTCAGAAATCTCATGAAAGGCGGGTTGTTGGAGGAAGACATTTTAATTTATTAGTTTAATTGACAATCTCGATGCGACAACAACTCACCTCTCCCGAGATTTCAGAGTGAGACTTCCTCAAGAACCAGACTTGTGTTTCTGGTTACAAAAAGGATCTTATTATTGAACAGAAAGGTCTCTCTTTGTAGGAATAATTTCTGTAATGTTTTACAGACACTTAGAATAACAACCTCAGCCCGACGTACCTTGTAGGTCACAGTTGCCCTGAAGGATTAAACTGCAGCTGGAAAAAGGGCACTCAACTGATTTTACACATTACTTTACTGGCCAGTTAGTACTATTGCAACTGTCTCTGCCTGTAAAATAACCCTTAAGGATGATGCCCACTTGCATTATGGGAAATGTAGCATCCAGTGTTTTTACAGTGTACTCATAGTAGGAATTAAAAATCAGCATATCTCAGCCTCTGCTGCACAAGTTTTGACCATTTTTTGTTTTTAATATGTCTCCTGTGAATTCCCAAACTTCACTGAAGTGCAATAAGAAATAACTATTTGTGCACATTTAACTTTTGACAGCTGTGGTTTCTTTTGTGAAACAGAACAAAAACTCCTGCAGACTGCTCTTGACCTTCATCGGGTTATTTTCCAGAATAATAAAACATAAGGCTGATTTTGGTTTCAGGTTATTTTGGAAAATAGCCAGATGAAGGTCTTTGTACTGAAACATTGCTATTAAAAATGTATTCCTGATCTCAAGTGAGGTGAACAGTGCGCAGGAGTTTGTTTTATCTGATTCTGTCGGCCCTTGATCTTCTCCTACGCACCTGCTGATCCACAGGTGGGTAAGTTTCGCTCTGTGAATCCTGTGGTCAAATGAAAGGTTTTGTAGAGCAATGTTTATATTTCTCAAAGTAAGACAGACTCATTTTAATTAAAGGAGACCTATGTGCTTTTTCCCCCCCTTTGCTTCACAGTTTTATCTGTTCTTGTGCATGTAAAAGGTCTTGAAAGTATAAAAGCTCAAAGTCTGCAGCAACAGAAGCTCCTCTCTCCCACAGAAAACACGGCTCCTGAAACGCCTCGTCAGTAGTCCCGCCTTTATTCTGTGACTTTGTGACCTCACACTATGTCACCTTGTCACACAGTTGCATAATTTATGCAAAGCGGCTAGTTTGGCACTAAAAAATTACTTAGCACAGCTGCTCTGTTGTTGTCGTTTGAGGTGCTGGCTCAGGCGTGTGTGAGCTGACCAATCAGAGGAGACTGGGCATTCAGGAGGGTGGGGGGCCTTAAAGAGACAGGAGCTACAACAGAAGCACTAAAGCATGTAAACCCTTTCTATTAGTAACCCAAAATAAAATCATGAAACTGAGCATATGTCTCCTTTAAAGGTCGTATTCGTAAGAGACTCATCAAATACTGACACTTACGATCCCAGAGCCTCAGTTTTTGACACGTTGGGAATGAAACTCAAATCTCAGCTTTCTTACAAATTGGATCTTTAAGTCCTGAACATGAACTTCAGACTGCAAATCTCACAGAAATTAATTGCGATTGTGGGTGTTGATGTTGGGTTGAATCATCTATTCCCATTGCTCAGCAGGATAAACCCAGATTTGTACAAGTCTTTCACGCCCTGCCATCCCGTGAAAGAAAATCTATTTATTTCAGCTCAATTACAGATTTGAATCTCTGTCTCGGCAGCTGTGCTCAGATTCAAACCTGTAATTATCTAACAAGCTGCACTTATCACACTCTAAAGAGTATATATATATATTTTAATAGGTATACATTTCACACTTGCGTGTCTGACATAGCTTGTTTTTTTGCCTCGTGTATATATCTATTTCCATATTTTATCAAATGTGTTCCTCCCCTCTCTGTTTTAAATCACTGATGATGAAATAATAATACACTTCAGTGTTTTGCTCGTGATTTATTTAGTTATTTGATAAAATACAGTTAGATGAAGTATAAAAGATGGGTATCTGCCACATGGAGCACGAGCAGGAGATCCACCTGACTGGTGTGCACGTCAGTGTAGGTCATCGTGATCTTAACCTCTTTGACTTATGACCCTGTAAGTAATTAAAGCATACGAGACTTTAAATTACTGCATATCTCACATGCTTGTTGCAAAAATAGTCGTTCTCTTTCCTATAATTTGAATCATCTTGCAAAACATCTCCCCACCCCCCCACCCCCTTTTTTTTCTCCTTCTTCTTGTGCCCCACAAAACAGGCCCAGATCCCAACGTTAAGAAACACAGCTGCACGATATCTGATAAATGTTGGCACGGTTTGGTGTGAAATGTCAAACCTGATGTAAGAATTGGAGGTTTTTTTAATCAGGATTTGGCACAGCTGGATCAGAGTTTGAGCAACATTTGCAGGAAGCTGTGACACCTTCCTTTAACGACACTGGAAAGGAAAATTACACTGTTTTTTCCAGAGAAGAAGAGAAAAGAGGCCACAGCGCTGCTGCTAACATAACATGTTATTATATTTAAACTCCACATCATCACTCCTGGAGCCTGCAGCTGAAAAACTGACTCACACATGTTGATTTCATGCAGTTAACTCACACGCTGCTTGTGACCCACATATTCAAATGTTAATAAGGATGCTGGTCGGTCCTTACCTTCACCATTGTTCCCAGTGCTTCTCCCACAAACACACCTGGCAGAGTAAAGTTGAGACAGGAGCAGCTGCTGTTTCAGCCTCGGAACCAAACTCTGCTGTGTTGGATGTTAATGGATCTAAATGTGGGCGAGAAGCCTGCCGCTCGGATTCTTGGTGTCGGCGGCTGTTTTTGTTTCTTCTCGCTCTTCGCGTCTTTTATCGCTTTAATGTTGCAGCTTCCCAACTTCTCCTCACGCAGCTCACAGCAGAGCTACGCAGCTCTCTTTTCTCCCCGCTGGTTCTGCCGACGTGGCGCCTTCAGCACACACACACACACACACACACACACACACACACACACACACACACACACACACACACACACACACACACACACACACACACGCACTGGACTTCCGTTTACGACCTTCAGAATAAAATCCCTCTCAGTGGTGAGGTGGCCTGATGACGTGGGGTTCAGAGCTCTGTGAATATTTTAAACGACAATTGAAAAGTTAATTATTCAGTTGTTGCTTCCAACTAAACAGCCGACTTCCTCTGTTGTTTTTAAATCTTTTACATGTGTTATTGTTGTTTTGTCTTCTTTTGTTTTATTTCTGTTTTAGGTTCGATTCGATCCGATTTTATTGCATCGCCGCAAGTACAGTCTGCAGAAGAGGATCAGGGCCAGGGGTGAGAAAATAAATGAGTAAATGAGTAAAAGTAGTTTTTCATTATGCATTTCAAGAAAAAAGTGAAAATGTCGAGAATAAAGTTGAAATACAATTTTGTGAATAAAAGTCAAAATGTCAGTAATAAAGTCGAAATGTCAGGAATACATTTGAAATACAATTTTGTGGATATAATCGAAGTATCGAGAATAAAGTCAACTCTTCTGATCCATCAAATCCAGTTAGGGGAGCGACTGACAGCTGTGAGAGCCTACAGTCTCTGCCATTAGCTACTACATCCTTGGAGTGCACAGAACTTTTCCTTGTAACACAGTATTTCTACACTGTGGTATTTTTCTCAACTACAAGATCTGAGTACTTCTGAGTACCACCTTTGGATGGTTGACTTTTGCAGTACTTTATTTCTCCTTTCTTTTCCTTGCTTGCATGTAATCGTAATAAATAACTGGGGCTACACTGTTGTATATGTGGTACATAACGTTCAGCCACAGACTCATCCAACCACGTGCCTCAAAGCGCTTGGGGGGCTCTTTCATACCATCAGCGATCAGACGACACAACACCACCACCACAGCTCCCAACACCTCCTTTCTCCACTGATTAAGAACTCACTACACTTCACTGTCACTTAAAGACTGATTGTTTTTTGTTCTGTTGTTATTTATTATCTCAGGAGCCCTGCACATTTTTGCACATTGTTGTTATTTAATTTAATATCTCAGATCCCTGCACATTGCACATTTGCACAGTCACATCTATTTCACATTTATTATATATTGCACACATCAAGGACAGTTACTGTATAAAGTATGCTTATTTTTATTCTAATAGTTTTTATTATATTTTTATTCAATTGTTATGTTATTCTTTGCTACTTATTAGTACTCTGTACTGCTGTGTTACCTGTGAATTTCTCCCAAGGGGGATCAATAAAGGAACATCTTATCTTATCTTATCTTATCTAACATATACAGGGAAAACCAAACTTCAAGACAAATTCAGTGAATTTACACAACAAGAACTTGGAGGAATTTTGAAAGAAATAACACCTGTTCTTTTACCAGGAAATAAATCTCTCAATATTTTTTATCATTAAAATTGTCATCTTCTAATGGTTGGTGCTTGATTCACAATAAAAGAAGCCACTCAATGTTTTCTGTCAGGCCTTTATTGTGAAGACAGGAAGTCGCTTGTGGGCGGTCGTTGCAGCTCCAGCTCCGGATCCTGCAGCACCAGCAGCCACAACTGGTTGTTTCAGAATATAGGACAGTGTGTAAGGTCTCTGTGTGACATCTGAATGTTTCCCACGCATGGATGTACATTAAGGCCTGTAAAGAGTTACATGTACACTGAAGCCATAAAGATAGTGTATGTGTAGGAGTCAAGGGTCAGGTTCTGCATGGTGATGTTGGCAGCAGCTTTTATCCACTCAGAATAAGTGTCAGGACTGGATTAACCTGTTAGGAACCCCCACGGCTAAATATGTCCTTGATACTTGATTGAAGTACTCGTACTTTTTATACTAACTCTGCTACATTTCAGAGGATAATGTTTAACTTCTTACTTCAATATATTCATGTGATCTGAAAACCATAGTTACTCCGATTCAGATAAATTATACAAAATATAATCAGAATATATATTATGATGTATATCAGTGAGACTTTATTGATCCTTGGAGTAAAACTCATTAAGAAGCAGTGTATGAAGTACTTTATATCACCTGTACCTTCACCAGTTGCAACATAAGAAACTGGTGTACATGTAAATGCATGAATAATTATTATTCAACAATAGAATATATGTTATTCTGAAATTGGAAAATCTTCCCATTCAGTCCTTTTACTGTTGGTATTTCTATATCTTGATTATGAAAACTAATACTACTATTACTTATCCTACTATTACTTATCCCTTAATGCAGTAACTAAGTACTTTTACGCTTTGGAAGTACTAATTTTGCAGAGTACTTCTTCCAAAACTGGAGAACAACTAGAGAGAATAAACAAAAACAAGGTTGAGTTGGGACACATTAAACTAAATAAGACATAACACATCTAATAGGCAAACATCCATATCTGTGTGAGCATTGTCAGTAGTCCAGGTATTATCTAAATGCACTGACATAATACATTTATGTGATCTTAAAGGAGGGAGTTATAACAGATTTGTGGTCTACTTGAAAGAAATAGGAACTGTTTTTTTTTCCTCTAATCAGGCATTATCTGTGGCAGTAATGCACCTTTTATTTGGTTCAGGCATATTCCAGGTCGCATTGTTTGGGGTCCTCAGAGAACGCTCGGCGCCAGTCTCTCGGGCAGTCGCAGCTGAAAGTAAATACGAGCGAAATTTAGTAAAATACTCCGAGAAATCAAGTCGTTAAGGAAATTTGGATCCTCTGTCGTGGAACAATGAATCTCGAACTGCTCGGTAATTAACAAAAATGTTTTTTTTATATTCAATTTATTTGACTTTTTCGTACATCGTCAGCGCGGTGTACTTGTTATGGTTAGCATTGTACGTTAGCCTAGCATGTCACTAGCAACCGATACGAGTCCAATAAAATAAATACATGTGTTATTGGAATCGCACTTTCGCAATTTCTGTTAAATTGTTTAGCTTAAATTTGTTCCTAAGGTTTCGTCCGAGTCTGTATATAAGCGCTGGTTATAGAAATGGAAGCAAAGATGATAACTGTCAGCTAACATTAGCCCCACATACATTACATGGTCTCTTATTGTGTTTGAATTAAACGTTTCTTAACTGGAAAATATTTTATATTTTTTTTTATATTTAATATTTCACCAAGTACGGACCGCTAGATCCTAACGTTATTAGGACCATGGGTAATTACAAAGATACACAGCTGGTCCATAGGGTGCAACGTTACTATTTAGGAAACATAATGTACCAACTATACAAGTAAAATTAATGTTTCACAGACCTAAAGAGGGTTTTTGTGCTAACCTCGTCCAGATTTAATGAGTCTAAATATAGAGATGTTTTTAAAAAACGCTACAGTCTGTAAAGTGTGAATGAATGAATGAAAATCAGTTAGATGTCACTTTTTTATTTCAATTTTGAGGAGTAGAATAATATCTAAATCTGAGTGTTAACCAGTCAGTTTAGCTTATTTTCTAATGTGGGTCAGGTTTGACAAGTCTCTGTACTGTGCTTCTTTAGTTGAGCTAGAGCAAAATAAGAGGGTTACATACAGTTGTGGTCACAAGTTTACATACACTTGTAATGAGCATGTATATCATGGCAGTCTTGAGTCATTTTTCTGTGATGGAATGAGTGAAACACATACTACTCTGTCACCAAATGCTTTCATGAAGTTTGGTTCAATAATTAATTTATTATAGGTCTTCTGAAAATACTACCAAATCTGCTGCGTCAAAAATATAAAAACAGCAACTTGAATAACCAGTTTAGGTGATTATAGAAAGTTGTTTTGATCACATTTTCTTAGTAGCATGACCTCTTAACTTCCTCTGAGTGATTATGATTGACTGATGACTTTTCTGGGCCCATTTTAATACGACTTGTTTGATACACCCACTAGACTCAGCCACAAACACTACAGTGGGAAAGTCTAAGGAGCTCAGCACTGATCTGAAAGAGAGCATTATTGATTTGAACAAGTCAGGAAAGTCACTTGGAGCCATTTCAAAACAGTTAAAGGTCCCAAGAGCAACTGTGCAAACAATTGTTTGTAAGTATAAAGTGCATGGCATAGTTGTGTCACTGCCACAATCAGGAAGAAAACGCAAACTGTCGCCTGCTGCTGAGAGAAAATTGGTCAGGATGGTCAAGAGTCAACCAAAAACCACCAAAGAGCAAGTCTGCAATGAATTAGAAACTGTTGGAGCACTGGCGTCAGTGTCCACAGTCAAGCGTGTTTTGCGTTGCCATGGGCTGAGAGGCTGCAGTGTGAGAAAGAAGCCTTTGCTCCAGACGCAGCACCTTATAACTCAAAGAAAGTTTGCTGCTGATAACATGGACAAAGTAAAAACCATCTGGAGGAAAACAGATGAAACAAAAATTGAGTTGTTTGGCCACAATGACCAGCAATATCTTTGGTGGAGAGAAGGTGAGGCCTTTAACCTCAAGAACACCATACCTACTGTAAAGCATGGTGGTGGAAATATGCTGTGGGGTTGTTTTGCTGCCAGTGGATCTGGTGCTCTGAAAAAATTAAATGGATTAATGAAGGAGAAGGATTATCTCCAAATTCATCAGGAAAACCTCAAATCATCCAGAAGCCAGATTATTTGGGTCGTGGGTACAGTTCGATCAGGCTCAATCAGAGTAGAATTGAGGGGTGTTTTTCTTCCCAAAGTCCTGACTTGAACCCCACTGAAAACACATGGACTGTGCTGAGGAAACAAGTCCGTGCCAGGAATTTAGCTGTAGTTGACCAATTCTGTTAAGGAGGTTAAAGGAGGACAACCAGAGGCTTGTGGATAGCTATCAGAAGCACTGGGAAACTGGGGACTGCCATGATATACATGTTCTTTACAAGTGTATGTAAACTTTTGACCACGACTGTATGTGAAAATTGATTGTAAACCGTCGAGTAGTATCTGTTTCACACCTATTTTTGTTCTCCAGATGTTCTCAGCCAACATGAACGCTTACTTTAGTGCTCTGTTATTATTTTGACATAAGAACACTGCATGATATACTTATTTTTTTGCTTTTACTTTTATATTCACATTTAAAATATTAAATAGATATCTTTTCCCCTGGTAAATATCCATTTCTAACCTCGGGTAAATTCAGAGATCTTTCTTATGAATTATTGATTCAGACTTTGGAGGCTGTTTTAAGTGTTATCCTCATAAATATTTCACTTGATTTATGGAGAATGTTGTGTTTTTTTCTGAGAAAAATTCAATTAATTCCAGTTTTAATATTGAATATACGTTTATCTTATTGTATTTGTGACTTAAATCTCAGATTAATTTTCCCTTATACATTTCTGAATACCTTCCACATGAAATAAATCCTTGACTGTAGTGCTCTGCTGCACCAAACAGAATATATGTACTGTGTTGATTAGAATGAAATAATGCTAAGTTGCAGGTTGTGTTTCTGAGTCAGCTGTCATCGTAGTACATAGTCCTGTATGAATGCTGTTAACGGTTTCTCATCACTGTCTCTTTTGTTATTTTCTCCTAGAATCGTTCGGGCAAAACTATCCAGAGGTAAGTCACCAGCCATTAATTTATGCTATAACCTAATAGAAGCCCTGGGTGATATTTGTGGACTGAAAATCAATTGTGTGTTTGTTTGTGTTGTCAGGAGGCAGATGGCACTCTGGACTGTATCAGCATGGCCCTCACCTGCACCTTCAACCGTTGGGGAACCCTGCTGGCAGTGGGCTGCAACGATGGCCGCATTGTTATCTGGGACTTCCTCACACGGGGCATCGCTAAAATTATCAGTGCACACATCCACCCAGTCTGCTCTTTATGGTGAGACTCATCACACACTCCTGCAGGGTGTGTGGGCATCACTGCCTGGGTCATGTCCCATTTTATGTACCAGCACACTTAGAAACATCCGTCTTTTACCTGTCCACACTGGAGGGATTTGAATGTCCCTACCATGCACTCTTTTTTTTTTTTACTCTTCACACTACTACTTCTGTCACTTTTATGTAAACAACTGAGAACAACACCATGAATAACTTTTTATGATGAATTAAAGAATGCCATATGTTTGTGTGTGTGCGCAGCTGGAGTCGAGACGGCCACAAGCTGGTGAGCGCCTCCACAGACAACATTGTCTCGCAGTGGGACGTCCTGACTGGAGATTGTGACCAGAGGTTCCGCTTCCCATCACCCATCCTGAAACTGCAGTGCCACCCCAGAGACATGTGAGTGACCTGATAGCATCTGTCTGTACATAATCCATCTAATGTGCTGAGGTTCAGCTGTGGGTCTGATACACCATGAAAAGTGACTTCACATGTAATTTGTCTCGTTTGTTCCTATTTTGTAATCACAAGAAATTATCTTTTTGTTTTAGGGACAAGGTTCTGGTGTGTCCCATGAAATCAGCCCCTGTCCTTCTGACTCTGTCAGACTCCAAACATGTTGTCCTGCCTGTGGACGACGACTCAGACCTGAATGTGGTGGCGGCTTTTGACAGGCGTGGGGAGTATATCTACACCGGCAATGCCAAAGGAAAGGTCAGTATCTCTGATAGACAAAACCTTACGCACAGTGCACCTTTCAATCACACCATTGTACTTCAAGACGGCATAAGTTAATATTAATTTTACATTGACAAAACATCAGTGCTTAAAGGTATATGATTAGAAATAGAAATGCACTGCCTTTGGTGCCTATACTGGCAGAATCTAAAAAGTGGCGGATATCAGTGAAAGTTAAAAACCCCTCCACATAGACTGCTCCAATTTTCCCCTGAATTGTAGTAATTTTCATCAGATGAAATAACAAAAACAGTTACTAAACACTGTAAATTTCATGCATTTTACACTCAAAACTGTCCTTGTGTTTTAGGAATGATGTCCAGTGTTTTTGCTGTTTTCCTTCACCAATATATCTCCCTCTGTCTGTTGTTGCAGATTCTGGTGTTGAACACAAACACTCAGGAGCTGGTGGCTTCCTTCAGAGTGACAACTGGCACCAGCAACACCACTGCCATTAAATCAATTGAATTTGCGCGCAAGGGCAGGTGAGAGGCAACAGAATGTCTTTTGTATCTAGACCTGGATGATAAACTCAGCCTGGACTATGAATCTGTCTCTAATTCTGCCTCTTTTTTGTCCATCTGTCCTGTTTTCTGTGCAGTTGTTTCCTCATAAACACAGCAGACCGGATCATCAGGGTGTATGACGGCAGGGAGATACTGACCTGTGGCCGAGACGGTGAACCTGAGCCCATGCAGAAACTACAGGACCTGGTCAACAGGTACTTTACCAAATGACTAGAGCAGAGGACATGTGCTATTGGGGAAATTGTTACGCTGTTGCTATATTGCAGTGATGTAATTGGCAAGCTTCTTCTAGTATAGCAACTACCAGCAAATATTGCATGGTCTGATGAAATTTCAGTGCCTGAAATCAAAGTTTGTGAGGCTAACAGTTGCTGAGAAAGTGTTACATTATGTAGCACTTCATCTGTCTCTTCCACTGATTCCCTGATGTCCTCCAACTGTGTTTTCTGTGTTCAGGACTCCGTGGAAGCGCTGCTGTTTCTCCGGTGATGGTGAGTACATTGTGGCTGGTTCAGCCCGACAGCACGCCCTCTACATCTGGGAAAAGAGCATCGGCAACCTGGTGAAGATCCTGCATGGAACCAGAGGAGAGCTCCTGCTTGATGTCGCTGTAAGGAAGTCAACAACTCGTATACGAGTATTTTAAGTTGTATTGATTTGTCTTTTCCTTTATTTACAAACAGCTAATTTACCCATCTCACTTTAACCTTTGTCCAGTGGCATCCTGTCCGTCCGATTATTGCGTCCATCTCCAGTGGAGTGGTGTCCATCTGGGCTCAGAACCAAGTGGTAAGTAGACAGTGAGAGTAAAGGCAGGTTGAACATGAAGTAATGTCATCGCAGACGGATTATTTCAGTGTCAAACTCTCACGCTGCTTATATTCAGAGATTTAGCTCTGTGTTCGATATTATGGTTTAAAAAATGATTGAATTTGGCCTTTAATGAAGCTGTTGTAGCAGTTGTCGCTGTGTGACTGATGTGTGACTGCTCTTTTTGTCTGCAGGAAAACTGGAGTGCTTTTGCTCCAGACTTTAAAGAGCTGGATGAGAATGTGGAGTATGAAGAGCGAGAGTCTGAATTTGACATCGAGGACGAAGACAAGAGTGAACCTGAGCAGACAGGTAGACAACACGAACACACACACATCCACATCAGAATCAAGATTAAAATTACTTTAATTGCCAAATACAAGGAATTATCCTTAGGCAGGTTTCAAAACACCAAAACAACAAGCAATACATCTAGGTGCTGTATCGTAGGCAACTGGACTTGTTTCAGGTTGCCTACGAGACAGCACCTAGATTTACCATGACCTGGATGACTGAGAACCTTCATCAACAACAAGCAATAAAGTTAAAGCAAAATATACATACACCAAATCAGTTACTCAGAGTAATGAACAGTATGAGCAGTATACAATGGAACTGAATCTGCATGGCTGTGGATATTTACGTGATTTACAAGACTTGTTTAAAAACAGTGACTTAGATACAGTATACCCACCTACTAAGGCTCCACCCTGTCTGGATTCAGTCCTGCAGAATAATACTCAATATGTGTCTCTTTTCAAAAATAAAGTAAAATATAACTAAATACTAATTCACTCCAGAAAATAATCTAACAAAATTGTCAGGAAACAGGCTAAATTCAATACATTTTTCATGTCTTGTCGTGGACATTATTGTCTCACATTGCAATACACAAAGGACATCGAGAAGCTACTTTCAACTTGAAAATATGTGAAATGGCTCTAGATTTATCTCTTTAAAATCTTTGGAAAAACATTTAGTTTTCTCCTCAAAGATTTATTTTGTAGTGCCAATCCAAAGTCTGTTTGCATTTCCTCTCAGTCGGAAATAGTAAAGAACATTTACTCCTTGTATACTCTCATCCTGAATTATTTTTATTATTAGGGTGGTTGTTGAGACATCAGTTACTTGATGTCATACACAACCACATTATTATCAAACACATTTGGAGTAATGCCATCACAATGTGACCCAGACTGAAGGTTGACCATCACCTGTTCTACTGGTTTTACTGCTCTCACTGCTTCTCTCTGGATGTCTCAGACAAGGACTTGTGCTCATGTTACAGGTGCAGACGCTGCAGAGGATGAAGAAGTGGACGTTACCACCGTTGACCCCATAGTTGCTTTTTGCAGCAGGTGAGAAACGACAACGCAGTGCAGCAACATCTGTGAAACAAGTTCCCTCTCTGATCTGACAAGTGTCATGTTATCCTAACTGAAAACCAGCTTGTTGCTGGTTCAGCACTCTTTAACCGTGTCTTCACAAATACTGTAGGAAGATTAAATTAAAAGCAGTATGCCAAATCAATAAAATAAATCTTACATCAAGGTACAGTTAATAGCTTTTTCTGGAAAAAGGTGGATCTTCAGTTAAGCTTTTTAAATATTTTTTCTAAATATTTTTATCGCAGTCATAAAAGATGGAAAAATAAGAAAAAATATTTAGAGTTCAGTATTATAATCTCAGTTTTCTGACTGCAATCTTTCATTATCATGCTTTGAGTTGACGTCATCTTTTTCCTTCAAATGTTGCCTATCTAAATAAAGGATAATTAAAAGAAAGGCACCCACTTGAACCTTTCTTTTAATGATCCCAGCAGACTAGGATTCTTTATGAATATCTTCATGACATTACAAACTTCTGCACATGAATGTTGACAAAACAGAGATATGAAACTTACTCCTATTGTCAAAACATCTCAACATTCCTCGAGTTTCTTATCTCACGGTGTAATGTTTCTAAGAATTTAGGATTCTCTTTTGACTCATGTCCATTTGTTAACAGTCACATCTAAACTAGTTCAGTCCGTTCACCTCAGGACACTGAGAAGGTCATCCATATATTTGTAATATCAAGTAATATTACAAGTCTTCAATTAATTGACTCCAGCTTGTTCAAAACCTTCCCCTCAGATTTCCCTACAAACATCATAAGTGGCTCGCTCACATTACTCAGATTTTAGCATCATTGCACTAGCCCACAGTTTGTTTTATTTATTTATTTACAATTATTTTAATTGTAAATTCATCAGAACAGTTCTGATTATCCCTTAAACTTAATTCAACTACTGACCGTCTTGTGTTTGTGTCCTGTAGTGATGAGGAGCTGGAGGACTATAAGGCCCTGCTGTACCTGCCAATTGCTCCTGAGGTGGAAGATCCAGAGGAAAACCCCTTCGGCCCCCCACCGGACGCCTCGGTCCAGACTACTACCCCAGAGGACGCGGTGGCCGGTGGCGACAAGAAGCAGAGGCAGCCTTCATCTGAAGGAGGCCCAGCCAAGAAGAAGGCTCGCACCACCACCATCGAACTGCAGGGGGTGCCCAGTGACGGTGAGAGGAACGCAACAATAAATACACCCACAAGGAGAAATGTCAGGCCAGTAACTGAAAATGTTCCCACCATGTGAACCCTGAGACTTCATTGTCTTACAATACAGGACATAAGAGACAGTGTTGTATAAGAGAACAGCCAATTTAAGTTTTTGTCCCTTGTAATGTTTTAGCAAGAAGTAGCGCCGTCCCAAATTCTAAAACAAAACTGTCGTTGTTAAAAATTAAACTGAGAGCAGTTGAGTGGTGAGTATGACATGATCAGGTACATTATGATGAATTTAGCATGTAAGGGAGTTTTAGTACAGGTCTCTAAATTAAATTTGACGAACAGTCCACCCTCTCTCTCTCCTCTCAGAGGTGCACCCCCTGCTGGGTGTGAAAGGCGATGGCAAGTCCAAGAAGAAGACAGCAGGCCGGCCCAAAGGTTCCAAAGGTAAAGACAAAGACTTCCCCTTCAGGCCCAAGCCCTACAGGGGCGAACGGCCCTCCTTCCCCGTGGAGGCCCTGGGCAGCTCTGGCCCAGGTGGAGTAGGAGGAGGAGGAGGGATGAAGGGCAGAGCAGAGGGGGGCCTGGCCACAGGTAAGCACGCCACTGCCCCTGCTGCTGCTGAGTCTGGGAGTTCTGCTAGTCCTGCAGCCCTGCTAGTCTGACTGACACCGCCTGTCTCCAAGGCACCCCCCCACCCCACCCCACCCTACCTCCTGTATTGCTTCAACCTCACGTGAAACCCCCCCCACACACCAACCCCAACCCCCCAGCTCACTGACAGAGGCCCGCCTGCTGTAAAGCCACAGTCTGGAGGTCAGAACACAGAGGCTGGCATCAGAGAAGTAGCTTCATTAGTTAATTTTGACTGTATTTGCAAAATGCTTACTGTCAATATGTTATAGTCTTTAGTAAATTTGGTGTAAATGGTGAAATCAGTTGAAACAGTGTGTTCAAACAGCTGCTGGGAGGAAAGATGCACTTTAGACATGAGAACAGACAGGCTGTTACAACGATGCCGCGACAAACTGACGCTTTTTACAGGAAAGAAACATCTTAATGTTTTGTATTTAACCGAATTAACAAGAAGGCACCAATGATCTTGAATTTGCAGAAGTCCCAAATATCCAAAATACAAGCAATGAAAAGGCAGGTGACAAAAAAGCAGTCAACATGAGGACAACAAGGAGAATCCAAGAGAAAATATTGAATAACACCAGAATGATCCTTAGAGAGGTTGTTATTCTACTCAAATTTTACAAAATAATCTTTACAAAACTAGAAATCAGAAACAACAGAAAAGTGGGAGAAACATAACATTATTATTAATGATCAAATTATACATAGTTGTATCCCTCCCAGACTGTGGCTTTATGACTGTTTAACCTCTGCTAACCTCAGCCTCACTTTGACTAATTTGTAAACTGTGGTAAAGTTGGACTGTAGTTGGCAGATGGGTGTTGACGTGGAAAACACTGGGATGGTGCAGCTTGTTTCCCTGCGGGCTAGCTGGCTAGTCTACATCTACTTCCTGCTTGGCCTTTGACCCTCCTGCTCCCGCTCCCACCTCGCTCCTTGGGCTTGCCATGTGACATGAACGTGTGTCTGTAGCAGCGCCGCTCAGGTCCTGTCTTTTCTGTTTCTGTGTGTGTCGGAGACATGTGTGATGACAAGTTCAGTCGGTGTTAATGTCTCCTCTTACTTTGAACTTCAATCAAAAAATCCCCAACAGTTAGATCAAAGGGGAATCCTGGTATTTTTTTTAATTTGGGCACTGTATTAACATGTCTAACTGATTCATACTCACTAAATGTTTTGGAATTGGTCCTGTACATTGCCTCAGCTTGTAGCCGACTGCAATGGCTGCAACGTAATCCTTGAGGGGCCGTCAAAGGTATGTCCACTCAAGTGTTTGTTTTTGCAATTGACGGGGGAAATGTTGGTCAGAATTGGAGAGAGGTGGGGCTGGGTATACTTCTATTGAGTACTGTAAAATGTCTTGTCATTTGGCACCAAATTTCATTACCAGAATCTAATAGTGCTGGTGATTGGCTGTCTTGAAGCATGGAAAATGGATTTCATGGAACTGGTATCGGAAAAATGTCTTTCTTGAACTGGTATCAAAGTCAAGGTATCGGTATGTACAACTCACCTCACAAGATTTCAGATCGAGACTTTACCTTGAACATGAAGACTTGTGTTTATGGTTAAAAAGAGGATCTTACACTTTAACAAAAGGTACAATTCTGGAGGCATCGTTGCAGAAATGTAGTCAGACAATTAGAGTAACAACCTCAGCCTGTCAGTGACAAAAACAAGGACTTTAAGTGGACATAGCTTTGATTGTCAGAGTTGCCCCAAAGGATTACATTGCAGCTGAGGCAAACTAATGGATTGAATCCAAAACTTCTGGTAAGTATGAATCATTTACACACCAAAACATGTTAATATAGGGCCTAGGTTTAAAAATCCTGGAACAAATTTGTAGTTACTCCCAAATTTTGAGACACAATGTTCTTTCTGTCAGATAAATTAAATGAGACTGTTCACCCTCAAATCAAAATTACATATTTTTCCTCTTACTTGAAGTTTTATTCATTCATCTAGATGGTTTTTGGTGCGAGTTGCCAAGTTTTGGAGATATTAGGACATAGAGATGTCTCCAGGGTGAACTGTCCCTTTTTTAAAAATGAGAGCATATCAAGAGCCACTAGTTTCTTTCTTTCATTTCTATAATCATATCAAGGATTAGATGTTTTTTAATTAAAACATTTGTCTTCTTCTTTAAACGTTTTTTTTAATAGTGACTGAACAGCTTCCAAAAAGTGACATAGTATTTATGTGATTATAAAATTATTAGTCAATGAAAACAGGATTGCATTTAAAGTCATACCTGAAAACTAATAACTTTCCAATCATCCTCAGCTGTACTTTGTGTTTAGTGCTGATTATTAAATACGTGCGTGTGATCTAGTAGAAGCAAATACAGTAAATGAAAAAGGGAAAATGAAAGCAGAATGCTGAGTCTGATGACATCTGTGTACAGTTAATTCCTCCAGTGTTTTTAACCGGCCTTTATTAGCTACTTGTACTTTTTTTTTCTTTTGGTGCCACTTACTTGAGAGTTGATCTTTATTTAAGTAGCTAAGAAGTTTTATTGTCCACGATGTGTCTGTCTGACTGTATCTGTGTTCCTCAGGAGGGAGTCTGGTCTCGCAGTCATACAAACAGCATGACATCGGAGGGATGGACTGATCGCTGCTGTGTACAGCTGTGAGGAATCACCAACGGGCTTTAAACCAAGAGACACAAAGCCTGAAGCGATGTACAGACTGTGTTAGTGAGCAGTCTGTTTGACGTGCAGACTGTTTCCTCTTCCAATCAGAGCACAGCGTCACAGGAAAACTCCTCAGCCCGGATGAATGACAGGAGCCGACAAGGAGAGCGTGAAGCAGTCACGATGTCGCAGTAGAGATCACATGTCCTCCGTCTCTGTAGGATTCATCATGTATAGAACGCCTGCATCCTGATAGTGTGTGTGTGTGCGTGTGTGTGACGTCTTTCTTGTTGTTTTTATACGTATTAAAACATTTTTGATTTATAAATAACATGCAGCTGTGTGGTTCTGTGTGCAAGCCTAAACATGTCTGTAGATCCTGACAGATGAGGGATTTCTGAGGCAAATTTAGATGTTAGAAAGCCGGATAAAGAAAATCAGAGGTTTTATTTGCAAAAAAAAAGTTGAGTCTTGGACCAAGAGTAAGTAAGCAAGTATGGTATGTAAGTGGTGGAGAGAGTGAAGGAAAAAATACATAAATAAAGAGACGGAAAAAAGAAATAAAGCAGGTTTTGAAACGCAGTCCGTTGGCGTGGCACTCCTATAACACCGTTAAGTTTAAAAACAAATGATCAAAATCGACACAGCAGAATCAGAAATACCACCTTTACTATTCCACTCATTCATCTTCTTTTTCAAAACCTGGTGCCTACATTACCCACAATGCAACTTAGCCAATCATTGGAGGTAATTCATCAGATTACTTGCAGCTTCCTTTTTTTTCACAAATGCAGTCATACTTCCCAACAGCTGTTAACACACTTTAACACCTGTTGCTCAACTGTTGGTAACAGTGGAGTTTATTTTTTACAAATGTGTATACTGTTGGGAAGTTTGATCTGTAAACGCATTTAATTTTATAAGCATATCATGTTTTAAAACCCAAGCTGTCAAATACATGTAGTAGAGTCAAAGCTACAGTATTTCCTGTGAGTTAAAGTGAAGAATAAAGTAGTATACAGTGGAAATACTCCAGTACAAGTACAAATACACTTACTTTCCATCAGTGTTTACAGGTATGTTGATCAACTCTAAGCTATTTCCCAAAGTGTGAACACAAAGTTGTACTTTTCCATATCTTCTTAAGGATTAAATCCGCTTTCTCCCATATACATGCGGGAGTTACTCATTACTCACATGATGCACTGTGCGTTTCTCTCACGTCATTTGTCACGCTGTCAAATTTACATTGAAGTCTCGCTCCCACCTGTCTCTCCCGCTCTGACCAATCACAGCGGAGTAGGCGGGACATCAGCGGATAGCGGTGACGGGGAGTGGTCCATCAACCTGTCGATCAAATAACCAATCAAGCTGACGAGAGTTAACCAGAAAAACACCCGGAAACGGCTAAAAAATAAAAGCAGCAAGGCGAACAGCCGCTGTTTGTTTTTTACCCTCATGCGACTTTATGTTTTTTTAACTTTCATTTTTGGTTAATTTTGGCTGTGTTATTTGTATATATCCTTTACGTGATTGTGTGTGCTCCCAAACGTTCAGTAAAAATAAAAATAACCCAATGTGACTTTTATTGTGAAGTGCTAACCGGACGTAGCATCTGTGCGTGTGTGTGAGTCGGTGAGCCGGCCCGAGCAGCGGCAGTCACCCTGTAGTACTTCTCAGTTACTGTTAGCAGCCCAGTCGCACCAGTCGGAGCTCTTGTATGTTGCTGTGCCGTTGTGTGTTACTTTCTGGCCGTTAACGGGAGCTCACTTCGTCGTCGTCGGTGTAATGGAACTGGACAAAATGGACGAGAACGACTGGAAGTATCACGGAGAGGGAAACAAGAGCCTGGTGGTCTCACACGTACAGGTGAGTACGGCTAAGCTAACGCGAAGCTAACCCAAGTTCGGCTAAAGCAGGAGGAGTCTAAATTTAGCTCCGAGAGGACACACATCACCCGCTTCACACTTTTTTCTAACGTCAAATATGCTTCAGCTCGGTGTCGTTTCTAATGGAAACTTTCCAGTAATGCTCTGTAACATATTTTTATGATTAAAGGTTGAAATGTCACCTGCCATGATTTCATTTATCATCGTTACCGTTAGCCTGTGTGTTTGCTAGTTTACCCGGCTTGCTAGCCAACAGCTAAGAGTTCACATTAGTCCAACAACCAGTGGAAAAAAAGGTTGTTACGCCGGAACAACACCGCTAAAAACACCGCCAACACTCAGAAATAACGCATCTATTCGTGTTAAGTGAAGTTGTCGGACTGACTCTGTGATGTGGAGTCATTTAATAGAAGTAACGGGCTGCTTGGTGGGGAGCTAGCTTAGCCATTAGCATCTCCTCAGGTCTCTCATCCAGCTGCTGGTTGAAGTCAACACTTTACAAAAGCTGCTTTCGAGTCGGACGTGCCTGTTTAGCTGACTCGGAGGCAGATGGCTGGTCTTTTTGGGGTTGATTTATATGCAGGTTAATCCGTGCTGACAAGGCACTGGAGTGGACCTGAGCAGGGCGGTGCACCCACTGACACACCGCTGACCGACTGCGGGGAGAAAAAGTCCCACTCATGGGACCTGGTCTGCTCATGTTGGAGGAGGCGAGACATCACAGCAGCGGTGTTGTAATCAGGCCAGGAACTGTCAAGCTCCTCTGTGGGTTTGACTGTTTACAATGTAGTGCATGCATTTACTCTGGAGCTGGAGAAAAAATGTAATGTTTTTGTTTACTGACTGTATGATCACTTTACATTATTAAGTTGTTGAGTTAGTGATTCAAAGTTAGCACAGGTCAACAGAGATTGTGTTTTATTCACCTTTGGCAGATGTAACACCAGAGTTTGAGCCCTGGTACCACCAGAGCACTGAATAGGGTACGCTGTTAATATGTTTTCCACAGTCCCTCTCTACGCTGACCACAAGAGACTGAGACTGAACAGAAAAAGTGTTCAGTGTTGTAGAAACACAACCAGCCAAACAAAAACTTTATCTGAGATTCAGTCTGAAACTAGATGATAAAATATATGTTGTTATATCCTGATTGGATTTAGGTGATGTCATTTTCAGACTGTTTTACTTGTTCTAATACACACCTAGTCATTATATCCACATTATGATTATTTATAAAAGATCTCGTTGTGTTAATATTTCATGAAAGTACCGACAGTCACCCCAACATTTTTGTCACAATGTTAATATAAAAGTATCTAGTTTAAAAATATTGCAATATTCTAGCTTTTATGACATGCTTATGAGATTTCAAATGATTGAGATTTATATTGTGTATCATGAAATAGCCTAATAATAATGCAATCTTGTTTCGCATAGCCCTTTCTTCAAACAAAATATGATTTTATAAAAGTGATTATTTGTTCAGAAACTGATCAGACGTTCAGTTCTTGATGCTACAGAAACGTTGATGTGACTCCAGCAGGAGAAGAAGAGAGAAATCGACAGATAGATGTTATGGGCGGGAGGATTTCTGGAAAATGGTGTCGAAACTTGCGATAAAAACAACCAGACAGAATTGGGTGTTTTTTGGCCATTCCAGCAAATTACATATTTGACATACCAAAGTTCTTACAATATTTGCAATAATCGGTCCTGCTCATCCGTCTGGAACATTACTCACGATGGTCTAATACAACAAAAGGTAATGACAACATAAGCTAACGTTTCCCGGTATGTATCGTCATTATTGCCCAACCCGAAACCCAACGGTTCACTCTCTCTCCCATCAACAGGTGTGATTATGTAAGAAGGGAGCGTCACAGAAGAAAAAACTCTGAGACACGAGTGATGCAATGATTAGTATTATTGTTACCGGAAAACGAGACATTATTATGTTGGTGTCCTGGTATTTTTCCAATAGAGTTATGATAATGTCAGAGATACTGTGGTAATCTGTCCATGCATGTCATACAGTGATCTTACCTGCACTTTAGTAACCTGGTTTCTAGAAAATGTCTGCAGTAATCTCATTTCTTAAACTTAAAGTAAACTAAAAACCTTGTTTTCCGCAGCTAGATTTGTCCGAGAAAGCCGATTTCTTGTCATGGCAACGTGTTTGTAATGTTTTTTGCATGTAAGCACGTGCAGGACAAAACACAGACAGGGAGAGTATCGCTGTGACCGCAGAGTAGCTGGATAAAAGGAAAGATTTTAACATGTAAAGATACATCCTCTTATTCAGAATGAGTTAATTAGAGTCTGACTGAAGCTGAAACAGACTCTGAGTTACCTCTTGAAGTCTAATTTGGTTTCCACCACTTCCACATTTGACTGTAAAATTTAGACAAACTCAACTGGAGGGAAATCTTGTCCTCTCGCTGCAGCCTCTGTCCCAAACAAGTGTTTCACTAACACACATACAATAATCGAGGCTTTGTTCTAAATTAAAGTCAGGTGAGGAGAGAAATTTGACATGCAGCAGCTCGGTAAAATTAAATTCAGTGTTGATTGTTATGTTAACCAGGATACTTCAGTTTATGTAAACTCACTGTCTGGTGTCCTGTATAACATGATTTCTATGGAGGAACTCCAAAATCTCCTGATTAAGGCTGCAAAAAACAATTACTTTCATCATCGATTATCATGTTGATTATTTTTACGATTAATCGATTAGTTGTTTGGTCTAAAAAATTGTCAGAAGGGTTTTAATTGCTGATTAATTTTCCCCAAAGCACAAGATGACGGCCTCCAGTATTTTTTGTTTGTCCACATACCAAAGAAATTCAGTTTACTGTCATGGAGGAGTAAGGAAACAAGAAAATATTCATATTTAAGATGCTGGAATCTAAAATTTTTCTTTCTTTACCCCTTGATAAATTACTAAAAATACTTGGTGATTAATTTAATAGTTGACAGCTAATCGATTGATTGTTGCAGTTGTGGACGACGCTCGGATAAACGAGACCGACGAGTTTTCCCTTTGGCTGCACGCCTCAATGGCCATTTATTCACGCACTCTAAACTTCATTCACCAAAAAACACGGCACCATAGTTGCACTACAACAACTTAAAGAGGCGAGTCAATGCTTGATGATAGAAGTCCCATATTGCAGTGTTTGTGCAGAATACCCTGCAAACAGGTTCAGCAGAATTCTCAGGTAGATGGATGTTCACTGTTGTGTGTTATAACAGTTAATATATGTTAAGTATGGGGTTTGGATGTTCTTTGGACAAACAGAGACACTTGTCCCAACTTGCGGTCTGACGCAAATGTTCCCAGGCTAGTGTTGATGGCCTACTGCAGTTTTTGACTCACCCCAAACCGTCCAGGATGGATTTACTGTTCTTGTTCCACCGTGGGAAAACCGTGTCAGTAATTTGAGCCACCTCAGGAAAATCTGGGAGATGTTCCTCAATTGTCTGTCCAGTGTTTAAATTAAACTTCTCTTCTGTTGTTGCAGCTCTCCAGAGTTCTGCGCCTGCTCAAGTATCCTGCAGAGGACTCTGAAAACCCCCCACAGGTATGAGATATGTGCGTTGTGAAAAGCACCAAAGCATTTTACATTTTTTGCAATGTTTTAGAAAAACACCAACATAACACACAGGGTGTCAGCCCAGAGTAGACCACATTGTAACATTGTAAGATGAGGCATTTTTAGGACACTTTTGTTAATTTCTCATTGCATGGATCTTAATTAAAAAAAATCTGGTGTATTTTGGTGGCTGGTAACTATGAGTGAGTACAAAAGGAGGAGGTATGCGCTCTACTCAGTGCCACTCTAGTTTAATAAAACAACAAACACCTTACCAAATCAAATAATAATTTTAACCTATAAAAACAGTCTCACAGCTGCACAGTGTGATCCCACTCTGCACCTGAAAACACACAGATGTGAAACTGTTGAGCTGGTTTTGTAGGAAATAAACTAAAGCTGGCTCTGCTGTGTAAAAGTAGACAACAGAGGTGTCAGTCGTCTTGATAGTGTCTGTCAGACTGAAGCAGAAAACAGACGCTGAATGAGCTGTCGATGAGGTTTAAGCTCTGGTTCATACCTGTCAGCAGGGTTAAAATAGAAACTTAATTTAGTGTAATGGCTTTGTGCCACAGTACAATGCTCCATTTAGTCACAGCTCTGTTTATCGTCAGTGGAGCAGCTGCTGATTTTACATCCTGGTCAGATTAAAGACTCGGCACATACCCTGATCCAAATGTAAACCAAATTGTTGCCCCACCCCATCAGCAAATTCAAATTTACCTTTAGCTGCTCATCAGCTGCCATCACTCTGAAGCTGATTTACTGACTAACACTCCACAATAACCTCAGGTATTAACATTTTCTGTTTTCTGATCATTTGTAGACACGACAGGAAAACAGACTAGCATAACGTAACCTCTTTAAGATAATACAAATAACAATTTAGCATTAAAATGTTGAAAATGACAAACGACGAGACCTTTTCTTATATATTTTGTCGAGTTGTTTACTTCAATTATTACGAAACGTTTCCAACAATGTTCAAACCAGAGAAATGCACTCATAATTTTGTTCAAGCTAACGGTGCATTGCATTTAGTTGCCTGTCGCTCGAGAAGAAGTTGGTGAAGATGACTAAATAAAACAGGAATTTAAATTTAAAACATGTCGTCCTTGAACATTTTCATTGGAAGTGGTGGTTGTTTAACAATGGAAACAACAACTCCAATACATACTGTGTGTTGAATATATAAGAATTAACTTCCAAAGTATTTAATAATAAAAAAGAGAAAAGAAACACTGGGTGTGTGATTGAATTTGGGTTCACCACTGATTTCCCCATTTGATATCCGATTTAATTCGGTATTGATTCGGTTCGGGATACTTCAGTAACAATACTAACTTTGCTTGGATGTGAAAGAGATTCGGACAGAACTGATGCTGTAAAATGTGCATTGAACCCTCTCACATGATGCATTATTAAAAATATCAATGTTTACATTTGGATTTTGGAATATTCAAATAGTCGCTAAATTAGAAATATTCAAATATGACTGGTTTTCTCTGGGAAAGGGTTAGGATGGCATTATTATTACCAGGCTGTGGTAAAACATGTGTAGCACGGTCTGACACATGAAGTCAGTATAAACCTGTGCAGCTATGCTAAAGTACATGCAAACAGCTGATCTTCCAAAAATCCCTGAATAGTTCCCAGTGACTATCGAATAGCATATTTGCTTCAAATGCCCTATGGAGGAAAAATGGAGCGTCAGGATCCCAGAATGAACAAAAACACACGTGGTTACATTTAATGACGTTTGGTAGCTATCTATGTAGGAGGATGACTATATTCCTAATCTTGTCTACAAACCTCCTGAGTGTTCGATTGTTTGTCCAACAAGTGGAACTTCTGTCAACGAGAAGACTGAGATTGTGGGAGAGGTCTGCAGTCTGGCAAAATGCTCAGAGCAAACACAGTCAGATGGTGGTCAGCTGGTTATCCAGAATCACATGTTGGTTTATTTTTTTTTTTAGGGAAGCCAAATAACTGAACTGAGTTGACTGTGTTATTCTCTGAGCACAAAGAGAAGAAATGACTCCACTGCTCTGTCAACATGTGATGTCTTAGAACAGGATATACGACTTGGTGTTTACCTGTGTGTTTACCTACCTGCTGGTCTACAGGCTGAGACGCATATCCTGAACTGCTGCAGCACTGACGCCAGCCCATCTTTGTCTTTGATAATTATCAATAAGGATGATGTGATTTTCATTTACCATCACTGAGAGAGAGAGAGGGGGAGCGGGAAGGAGCAGAAAAATACTGCCCATCACCTGTTGTGTATATTTTTTCATGTGTGTGACATATTCAACAGATAAAGATATTAAAACTGTAGTGAAACGCTGGTACGGTGTCAGTATGTCTGTCCACTGATCGATTTCAGGTCTACTGTTGCAGAAAAGAAAGGCGAGACCCTGAATCTCACGGACCTCATGGGGCTTTATTTTAGAAAAAATTGTACAGTAGTCACTGGAGAGAGACAAATACACGTTTGATCCTGCTGGAAACCTGCCATGAGTCACATATATGATGTTTGTCAATTAAAAAGATCATTTTTCAAGTCAATAAAATCTTGACCGCTTACTCAACATGGCTGTTTAGTCTTTATAAGTACGTGCTTATATTTCATTAGTTTAATTACAAACTGCGACTTTCTTGAGTTGAAAAATTCTCTTTTTTAAATTGATAAACATCAAATGTGTAATTGATGGCACATATAAGTGAGGTCCCATGTATGCATGTGTGCGTCCCACCCATAACTGTGTTTGTCCTGCAGACAGTGGAGCAGGCCTACAGGCAGATTCAGAACATTGTTGACTTCAGCTCCAACGTGATGAGCAGCCTGCTGGGAGAGAAGTTCATCCACAGCGGAGTAAGTCCTTTTATCTTTTAAAAAACATATATATATTGGTTTTTATAATTATACATTAACATCCAGCACTCTGAACAACTTGAACATATGGCAGTAATGCACATAATGATGATAATAACACCTAAGAAGGACTAAAAACCCCACCAGTCAGTCACTAAATTACTGTGAAAAGAGTATTAAAATAAAAACAAATAATTAAATAAAGTTAAAAACCTGCTGTAGCGAATATTCAGCGACCTCAGCTGATGTTTTACCCCGTCAAAACACCTCCTTCGCCGGCGGAGCTCCGCGGACAGCTCCGGGAAGAACGTGATCTCTTGACCGCCGCACGTCGCTCTGCCCTCGGCCTCGGCTGCTCGCATCGCCCGGATCACACTCGCCTTTCTGGGTTAACTGTGTCCTCCACGTTGCTAACGCGCACTTCTGCTTCATCCATGCGTGGCGAAGTCATTTCTGATCCTGAATAACATCCGTGGTCTCCGGGTCATTCCCGGGCCCACGCCCCCTGCTCGGAGCACGGGGTTAGCATCGCCTGGAGAGTTAGCTTGGCTGTTAGCATCCGAGACGTCAGCGCCTTAACCACGCCCCCCGATAACCACGCCCCCCAGGAAGTTCATTTTTACACCTCTGATCACTTTTGTCTTTATTTAAAGGTGTAACATGTGAGAACTGTCCACCTGTTGAATTCAATACTCAAAACAACTTTTAAGTAACCGCTAACTGCAGCTGACGTTGGCTAGTTTGCAGAGTGTGTTGGTGTTTACATGTCACAGGACAGGGCGGGCTCGCTGGTTAGCATGCTTGAGTAGATATTTCTGCAACACGGACGTCAAAACATCAAAACTGCTGCTTCTGCACGCTCTGGGTTTTTGAATGTTTATCACCTGTAAGTTTTATCTTACTCCGCCAGTTTAGCATCGCACTCCTATAACATTATCAGAGTCACGGTGGACATAAAGGGTCAAAGTATTTTGTTGTTCCACACGTTCCTCTTCCTTGACACAATCTGGTGCCTTCATTACCCAGAATGCAAATCCGTCGCCAACAGTTCGGCCGTGATTTACTTCAATATACGCCTCCAGATTTATTTCACCTCCAAACTTATTGTCTAGTCTTTAGACCCAGCCGACGCTGACCAAACAGGTTTGTCGAGTCATTTCAGGTAGAGCTGAAAAAGCCAGTTTTCTTTAAAAAAAAATGCAACATAAATCAGGACACACTTCCTGACACACTGGTGGTATGTGAACAGGTGTCAATCATCAGGACACACCAATGACCTACATCCTGTTGTTAAAGCTCACCAACCCAGAAAAACACAGTTTTGTCTCACTGATCAGGGGATTAATCTTCTGTCCGAGTGACACATTAGACAAATGAGGCCAGTGCTCATTGATGTGTGTGTGTGTGTGTGTTTTAGTAGTGCTACATTTTCACAGATAAATCAAACTTCCGTTTTAAAATTAAAACTACCAGGTTGTAAATAATATCTTTGAATGAATCTGATTGTGAGTGTCTTTAAAATCAGAACAAGGAAAGTACTGTATCGAGGTGTTTTATTGAAGCTGATTTGGTTACAGCTGCTGTTTCTCGTAATAAACTGATGACGAGCACGCTGCCAGCAGATCACAGCACTTTATACTTCTGTTTCTGTTATCTAACGTATGTAAACATGATCTGTTCACAAACTGGTCGCAAGTTACTGACTTTATTTTCTCTACAGGAAGTGGTCAAACTGCCGCTAGAGTTTGTGCGACAACTGTCAATCAAAGTTCAACATCAAAGACCAGGTAAGACCAAAACATACGATATTAAACAGTTTGACATTTGCTTTCCTGCAGATGAGACGATTGAAACCCCTCAAATGTCTGAATGTGAGCATGAAGCTACAGACAGCAGTTCGTTTAGTTTAGCGTAAAGAGAAGAAACGGGGGAACTTCTAGCCTGGTTCTACCTGGAGGTAATAAAATCCACCTGTGATAAAGCTCGATAATTTACATGTTTCCCTGATATCGTGCCTGAGATATAACATTTCATTTTGGATGGAGAGATGAGAGAGTCGCTCATCTCATCTCACTCTGTGCACAACAAGAGTAGACACTTTAATACAGAGTGAACTTCCTGCTCGCCTCACTTTATATTGTTCCTGTCGGCATCAACATGATATCAGCTCTTGTCTCTTTTCACTGATATGAACTCATTTAACTTCTGAGTATACGTTTAGCTTTTTACTGTGAGGTTCATTTATAAACTCTGTTTACTTTCTTAGAGCTCTAATTCAACACAGATAACATTTTTTTTTTCAAATTCAGGAAACATTAGCAGTGTGTTGGATTTGACTAAATGATGATGTAGGGGCGGCAAAAAAATTGCTTAAATAAAGAATAAAATAAGTATTTCAATTAAAATACTTCCTTCCAGAGCTGCAACAATAAGTTGATTAATCAGCCAATGAAAAGTAAATCAGTATGCAGCCATTTTGATGTGGTTTGTGTTTTGGTGTGGTGTAAGAAAACGTTTAAATATAGATGGTGGTCAGTCTGTAGCTTGCCAGTAAATATTCAACACCAGGAAGGATTTTATCCACCTAAACAGAAGGTGAACTGACAGAAAACCCTGTGTGTGTGTGTGTGTGTGTGTGTGTGTGTGTGTGTGTCAGCCTGGCGTTGTGATAAGGTGATGGACATCTACAGTGGCTGCGCTCTCTGTCTGCCCAACCTGACCTCTCCAGTCCTCCACCAGCCAACACACACTCCTCCACTCTGCATCGAGATCAAGGTGAACAACACGCTGGAACACGCAGCCACATTTTCAGAAATATTTGCCAGTGATTCATTCTCGTTCCAGACAAACTGAGCAGAAACGGCAAATCACAAGAGTGTGACTGTGAGTGTTACTCAGCTGCTGTGTTTTTGTCTGTTTGTGTTTTTTTTTTAGCCTAAATGTGGCTTCCTGCCGTCCTCCAAACATGTCAGCAAAGACATCAAGACCAAAGTGTGCCGATTCTGCATGCACCAACACTACAAGGTAATTACAACCACAGTCATTCGGGGGTCGGGGATCCTTTCTTTACTTCTAGTGTTTTTTACTTCTTGGTGGAGGTAATGAACATTCTGGTATCAGTGTCTGTATCAATAGACTCCCAGTATTAAAAGCACCTGGATTGGGATCAGAATAAAAAGAAAGTTGATTCGTTCAACTATACAACACAAAGTCATGGAATTTCTATTACTTTCTGACTTTTCTTTGACGTTTCTTTCTTTATATTTTCTCTCTGTGTCTCAGGTGGCCAATGGGAAGTGGAAGAGACGCAGTCTGTACTGTCCTCTCGACCTGTTCTCAGGGTGAGATTTCTGCTGCCATCAACACGGCTGCATTTACTATTGTGGAACTCATGAAAAGTTATACTGTAGTAATGTATATACAATACAAACAAACAAAACACAACACCACAGAGCATCAGAAAACACTATACACAGTGTAATTTAGTCTAATACAACACACCAGCCTGTGTAGTGGTTTTGTTTATGTTTCTCAGAGCATTTCTTCTTTACCACTGCAGATTCAGACTCTTAACGAAGCTCTTCACTGTTCTTTAGCTGATGTTCTCTGGTTTCTCTCGTGTTGTTCAGGAACAGACAGAGAATGCACTTTGCCATCAGACACCTGATAGAAGAACCTCAGAACAACTTCAAAATCTTCAAGGTGAGACGCAGCCACACCCGCCTGTCTCTCCGCCACACCACATGATTTACAACCTCGTTTGTTTACTTAATGTGGGTTTTCAAACCAGTAGGATCGACCGTGTTGTTGACGCAGTTGGATGTTGTGATCCAAGTCCGTCCAAAAATGATAATCAGGTTTTCATTTGAACATTTAAACAAAATCAAATTGTGTTAAATCCAATTAAATACAAAATCAATCTGAATTAAATGTGGTGTATTTGCAGGAGAGTAAAGCAAAGAGATTCCTTCTGAAAGTAGTTTCAAAGGAAGACGAGGAGGAGAGAAGTCCACATTCTTCGCTCTGTGCAAAACAAAATCCAAAGTTCAACTGGAACTAATATGAAGCTTCACCAGTCTGAGGTTATAAAATCAATTAGATTTCTTCTGAAGTTACAGTTCAAAATCTCCACGTTGTTATCATCATGGAAACGCCGATGTGGAAGCACAAAGGCTGGATTTGTACTAAAAAGATCATAACTGTCAAAGATAACAACTCTGTGTCTAACTCAGACTGCTGGAGCCTCAGATTGGCTTCACATCGACTGAAGAATGTATTTCTGCTCAGAACCGGTCTGTGAATTTTGGGCCCCAGGAAGGAAATCACAGTTCACTTGGCTGATTCTTATCATTTCGTTCAGTTCGGTTGAACCAAAGCTGTGACAGATCTTCTGAGAAAAGCCTCCTCAAACGTCTCGAGCGTGTGGAAATTCAGTAGCAGCTGATAAAAATAAGAACATGAGATTCATCACATGACCTTGGTGTTTGTGTGGTTGTTTTTTTTAGGGCGGTCAGTGTATTTACAGCAGTAAGGAGGGCAGTGATGACTCGTTAGACCTGAACTCTCTGCTGCATCATCTCAGACCCTACTTCCTGTGTGGAAACAACAGAATCAACAGTCACATGACCAGCAAAGCCGTCCTGAACGACTTCATTCAGGTAAAACCAGCTCACACACAAATATGCAGCCACACAGTAAATGTAAGTAACTTATTGGACCAGAGTTTAATAGAAACAAGTTGTATTGACAAGAGGTACTGTTTGACTTAACTTTGTAATGTTAAAAAAAAGGAAGTAATCTATAATTTAAATTGTTCTGCACTTATTAATCTAAGATGAAGGATTTAGATCCTGAAACTGACACTGATCAACACAAAAACACGCGGTGGTGAAGCCAAGAAATCTCTCTCTCTCTGTAGGTTCTGGTGAACGCCCTGCTGAGTGGTGGAGGAGGAGATGGAGGGGTGATGACGGACAGACGAGAAGAAGGGCGAAGCTTCTGTGAAGCGAGTCTGTTCAACAAAGAAAGAATTCGCCATGGTGAGGACCCGCCTGTCTACATGTCTGTTTTTCCTTCCGACAGGATTTAGTGATTCCTTCGATCATTAAAAGCAACATTGTGTAACTTTTTACCTTAAAAAACAGCTTCTAAATCATTTTGAAGGTACAGTGTCTTGTAACAGGATGAATGGCGTCTCTGTCTCAGCCACGCCGCCCCCCTATCAAGTTTTCAACACACAACATTGTTATGATGTAATGAGTTTTGTTTGTCAGCACCTACGTTACCTCTGACTAATTGTTACATACCTGGAATTTGTACAACAACGACAACAGTTGTGTTGCACTCTAAAACTATTATAGCACCTATATTAGCACCAGTTTCTTGTCCTTATTAGAGTTGCAACAATAAATTGGTTAGTTGATCGACAGAAAGTTAATCTTTTTAATTTGATTAATCGCTATGATTTCCTAAAAATCTTTTTCTTGGTCTTGTAAACAGACATTTGAAGACCTCACCCAAGACTCTTGATGGACATTTTTTTAGAGACTAAACTATCAGTCGATTACTTAAGAAAATAATTGGCAGATTCATTAATATTTAAAATAAGCGTTAGTTGCAGCTCCAGTTCTAATCAATCACATTTAAAAGACTGCAGTTACCATCCTGAATCTGTTCCCCATTTGAAAGATCTTTTTCATTTTTACTTTATTCTTGTTTTGTCCCTGTTTTCTTTTCTCTCTCTCTTCATGACAACAGATTTTATTCTGGTGTGAATTTGAACTGTAACGCTGCAGTTTACAGATCTGTGTGCAGCCTGTCGGCCTGTTTTTCTTCTCTCACAAAGGTTTTTCTTGTGTCGCAGCCTCCTTCAGAAATGTTTGTGGTTTGAAAGAAGCATTTGTGTCATTTCAACACTTTGCTCATAACATCTGAATCTGATTATGTAAACATGTGAAACTGAAAAACAACTCATTAAATACTCCTACATTATATTTACACATCTTAAGTAAAAGTATAAACCAGAATGTTGACTTCTCCTCTCTAAACTGCTCTGTTTCTCTTTCTGTGTGTGCGTGTGTGTGTGTTTGTGTGTGTGTGTAGGCTCTCAGGGTTTACCCAGCGACAGTGTGTTGTTCAGGATTCTTCAGACTCAGATGTTGGACACGCAGGACATTGAAGGACTTTACCTTCTGTACCGTCGGGTGGAGCAACACCTGCAGGACTTCCCCAAGGAGAGGTAACACATCTGCAGTAACTGTGTCTGTGGAGAGTAATCTAATTAATCGATCACCTATTAGGGGCACTGTCTGGCCTCTGACGTCACTTCCTGTTTGTGTCTGTCAGAACTCGTCTTCAGATCGACGGACCGTACAACGAGGCCTTCTTGGAGAAGCTGCAGAAATGTCCGGCTGAGGATGACGGCTCTGTGGAGTACGCTGTCGCCAAGGTCAGTCTCGTTCCACAGTTTCCTTGAAACTCTCGTCAGGTTGACACTGCTTGAATTATCAGTACTCGGCACACTGAGCTGCCAAAGAAAAAGATCTAGAGCTGTGCCAAATGTCTTTTTATTTAATTGTTTTACATTCAAAGCTTCTATTGAGATTTTCAAATTAATTTTGAATGTCTACAAAAAACAAAAGTCAAACAAAATCGTCGGTTTGAATAAATCTTTCATGAACATAACTGAACCAAACTTCAACATCTTTCTGCAGTTGCTGGTATGAAATTGATGACGTCTTGATGGAGCACCAAGCCAGTGCAGATTCACAATATGATGTTTTTTTGTAACAACCTCAGTTATTTAATACAATAATGTCAGAGCCAAACTGATTTTTGTTATTGTAGTTGTGTGATGAAATTCATGGTGCTGTTAGATTTCCCCATTCATACAGGTGTGTGCATCGAGCAGGAGAGCCAACAGTTTCTTTAACACAGTAAAAATACACCTACAAATATGGAATAAAGCAGAATTTTCTTTTAGATAAAAACATACTGTGAATTTTGGAAATGATTACACCGGTCCTTTTTTTTTTTTTCAGGTAAATTTTGACCTACTGACTTTATAACGCTGTTGAGTTATTACGTAGGTTTGGATCAAACGAGTCGGAAACATTCCTACGCTGCAATCTAATTCTATAAATGATAGAATACTAATAATGTTAGTGAAGCCTGAACTTTATCTGCAGCTGTGCAGCAATAACAGGTTTTTAACAGATTGAATAGACGTGCAAAATAATGTTCGAACTTCTCGGTACAGCCTTGGAACAGTCTGCTTCACTGAAAATAAAACAAAGATATATATAAAGTCCCAGAGAGCAGTGCTGTCAAAAAATATCCAGGTCAGGAATTTGTTTCAGTTCATTGGCCGCAATGCAGTTAATCAGAAAATACTGACTTTATCAAGGAGGAAACAATCAGGGTCATTCAGTGATGTCACCGTCTAGCTCAAGCCTCATACTGAAGGCTGAAAGTAATGTACCAGTCCGTTAACAACAGTGGCTAATTACGTTTTTATCAATCATTGTTAAATGGGGCAGATTTCCTCTGAACATTATATGATGCCTATATTATCTCTGTTCAGGTGTTTACACACCTGAAGATGGCAGCACGTCTAACTTCTGTGTATTTTGACCTCAGGTCCATCAGTACTGTGTTGCCATGACTGCCAAGGACTGCTCCATCATGGTCGCCCTGGTGCCCAGCAGTGAGGAAGAGGAGGATGATGATGGGTAAGAGTTTTGAAAGTCATGTTGGTTATTAACAATTTGAGTATGAATGGGAATTTTAACATTTAATTTTCAATGAAAAAATACAAAAGTGATGAAGATGTGATTGTTGCTGTGGTCCAAACCGAACAATCATGTTCCTTTACTTCTGGAGAATAAGACTTCATGAAGTAAACCATTAATTAGAGTCAGTCTGTAGCGCCTGATGAAGTCCACCAGGTGGAGCCAGACATCAGCTCAACATGTTTTAAAACTGAACCATCACAGACTTCCCTCTCCCTGATCATTAATCCCCCTCATCTCCTCTCCTCCCCTCCAGTCAGAGGCGGCTCAGGGACTTCCTCTCCTCCAGACCTCCTGCTTTCTCTTACTCGGTCTCCATCTTGGATCTGGACCCAAAGCCGTTCGACAGCATCCCCCGCCAGCTGCGCCTGGACCAGAAGATTGTCTCCTGCTACCTAAGAACTGGCGGTGCCTTGCCAAAGGGCTCTCTGCCGCCGCTCCCCGGCATCTTCTCAGCTGCAGAGAGAGAGGACTGCACGCTGCTCTTCCACCCCGTCTGAACGCCCTGAAGACAAACTGATGCCACGCTGATGCCTCAAAGAGAGGAGGGATGCCATGTTGATGCAGAGGTCTAGAATCACTTAACACCAGAGTGGGTCATCGAGACTTTCCTGCAGCACCTTCTCTTTATTCATGTTAACCGTTACAAACTCCGACTGCTGCTGCTGCTCAGCTAAATTAAAATCTCCGGGCAGGAAGTCGCCACGAAATCACCACACGTCTGAGCGACTTTCCAGATATTTGTTACTGACTCCAGAGTGTTTGTGTGGTCGTTGTGAGCGACTCCTCGCTCCTATCAGGAGGTTAATCCCAACGTCACCGCTCTCTTCTGTCATAATTCATATTTATTAGAATACTTACAGGGAGCTTCGTTCTTTCTTTTGGTGACAACAGATTAACCTCCTGATGGGACTGTAGCAACGACCTCTGACCGCTCTCTGCTGACAGCGAAGCTCGAGCCGCATTTCCACACAAAGTAGTCCCAGAAAATACTTTTCAAGGAACTAAAGATTCTTTCAGCTTGTTGTAGTTTGCGCTAATTTAATTTAAATTAGGCAAATTAGTCTGACGCATGAAAAAGTGACTGCTGCGTTTGTGTGCAACTTGACGTTGACAGCAATGATCATCGTCGATTTTTGGGGCATATGCCGTACCGATATTGGGTTGTAAAAAAATTAGATATCAGGCAACGTATGCACATTTTTCACAGATAATGAAACATTTGTGGGTATTTCATTTTACTTTATTGTCTAAAATGAAATAATTGCACTGAAACAGTAAACTGTACAGGGAATTTAGTCATTCTAAATTGTCCCAAGCATCTTCGTCGGCATTATATTTTTCAAAAAAGGTTTCCATATCATACACAGCCATACGATATATCTGCAATAGGCTGATAATGTTGGTCAGGCTCTAAAAATAATAGACAGTTCCTGCAAAAGTTCCTGCGGTGGAAATGCGGCTCCTGGCAGAAAGAAATAAGGAAGGAGATTGAACGTGAAGAAGAGAAAAGCACGTCGTTGAGCTGTGATGTACGTATGATGTCACTTCCTGAATGTACGCAGGGCCTCTGGTAGATTTTGGCTGATCTGATCCTCAATCGGTCTGTGTGAGTCTCAGCAGCTGAATGGAGGAGATGTTTCTTGTTCCCATAATCCTTTGCAGACACATGGAGTTTCAGTTCTGTGCTGGACTCCATGGAAGGTTTCCTGTCCAAAATCTCCTTTTGTGTTGATTGAAGCAAATTATTTTAACAACTGTTGTCAGATTAAGATTTGTTTCAGTCGTTGTCTAACACTCCCTCGTTCACTTATCTGGCGATGCGTAGCTTTGTAAAAATATGGTTACACTTCCTGCAAATATCTGCTCCGTCTCCTGTTCACAAATGAGGCCCAAGACACAAATTCACCCACGGGTCCGACTTTACCTTTGATTTGTGATCAGCTGATCGATGACGGAAGTCACTTTCAACAGTGTCATCATCACATGAGCTGATGTGACCAGTCGTCCGTGGAGCAGAGGATTTTAAAGTGGTCGAAACAGAACAGGGACTTTGTCTCCTCACCAGAGGTCAGCATGTCGGCCCGCTGTAGATCAATCTGACCCACCAGAGCAAGGGCTGCTGGGTAACAGAGAGCAGTCCTCTTCAGACGGGCCGAGCTTCGTGCTGGTTTTTTGTGCCATAAGTGGCTTGTTGTGTGTTTGTACATGTGCCTAAATGTAGGGCTGGAGAAGGGTGTGTGTGTGCACGTGTGTGTGTGTGTGTGTGTTGAGAAAACTCACTCTGTTACAGGCTGCATTCACAGCCCGGATCTGAGACAAACCCACTCCAGTTTGTCTCTGTTCAGACTGACATCAGATCAGTTTCAGAGCTGCTGTGGACGCAGCTGTGAACTCTCAGTACCTCAAACTCCTGACGACCCGAACAGAAGCTCAACATGGTCGTCTGATGTTTGAAAAACGATGTGTTCAGGAGCGCTGCGAGGTTTCCGAGGACGACTGAGAGACTTGTGCCCAGTCTTTGTTACCATGAGCAGATGTTTGTGTTCGGATTGTTTTGGGACTCTGTGACTTCCTCTCATCGTGCTCTCAAACCAGCAGCGCTCACGGAGGCTTCAGATAAACTGGTAACACTTGACTTCAGTTCTTCTGCTCACTGTCCACTCTCCAACCTCCACGACCCCCATCAGCCAGTCAAACTCATGTAATCAAATCACACTACAAGACTGAAACAAGACAGAAAATCTGATCTCCCTTCATCAGGCATTGAAGAAACCTCAGCTGATGATGACGTCTGTCCACCCAGTCAGCAGCAGGGTGATGGGGTCAGTAGTTCTGTTAAATCCAAACACTAAAAAGGTTTGAAGCAAGACAGATTTCAGAAGACCAACTTCTCCCTAACACTTGACCTTTAACCAATCACATCACCCCTTCTCAACTGAAAGGCTGGAGAGTGGACAGCAGTGGAACTGAACCAACCACTGATCGTTCTAACTGTTGAAATGAAGACGCGACAGGCAGCATGACAGGAGAGCAGAGGCTCGTGGGAGGTGGAGGAAGGAGGGTGGGGATACCTCTGCAGTCGTAGCGTCGAAGATTTGATGTTACTACTAAATGAAAATACTAAATAGTTTAACAGCTACACAGACTTTACACCAAAGCATCCGATCACCATGTTGCAGCTACGTCTGAACAGAAAAGTTACTCATTAAAATGTCGTAGCTGTCACACGAGCGGGATTCTGATTTAATAATCTTGTCAGTGTGATCATGAGGACACGTAGCTGCAGTTTGTGTCTCATCACATTCAAGATAGAGCTGTGTTAACGCCACATTGGATGAACGATCGAGATGGAAAAACACCCATGTGTTTGATTTACAAGTGTTTGTTATCACATCAGCTCAGCTTAGGACAGTTGACCGCTGTGTCGGGTTAAAAATACGGTGCATTAATAACGTAACATAACCATTAAAGTAGTGATCAGGTATCTTTAACAGACACCTTTAGCTGACATGAGGCGTCCATCTTATTTAGAGCTGCAACTAACGATTTGTTTCATTGTCAATTAATCTGTGGATTATATTTGAAACATCTCAAAATTTAGACAATTCCTCATGAAAGCAGCACATTCTTAGATTTAAGAAGCTGGAAACAGCAAATGTTTGACATTTTTTGCTCAAAACATGACTGAATTGATTAATCAATTATCAAATTAATTGGCAACTAATTGTTTGTTTTTTTCAATCTGTAAGTTGTTGCAGCTCTGACGCTATCAGCTTTTCAGGTACTTCCGAGTTATTTGGTCAGATAGATCTCGGTTTCTGAGTTTGAAAACAGTACTTCTAGTTTGAAAACTGTTATTATGATAACTTAAGTACAACAATCTACATGTGAAGACAGAAAAATACCACACATGATATCTCATTACCAATTTAATTATGTTCTATGATGGACATGACGTTTCAACCACAAACATTCGTTCTGAGCTTGAAACTCTCACATCTATCACAGTCACTGATCGACTGTGATAGATGTGACAGTGATCAATTGATCTGGATAAAAAATATTCTTCAAAAAGTCTGTTATGATTTTTTAAAAAGTATATTTTTTCCCATTGTTTCCCAAGTTGCAACTTCATTTCTTAACCCAGACAAAGACACAAAAAAAACCCATTAACCAGTTATTGTGAATCCAAATATAAAATCATGAAAATGAACAGAAATACAAGATGAAATTCTCTTGTTTTGTTGTGGAGCTTTTACCTGTTTGACACATCGTCAGTAGATTGGGTTTGTTAGTTGTCAAAACAGGACGAGAAGTTGTAGAGGTGCTCAGAATCATGGAAAGTGATTCTGTCAAAAGCTCCAGAACAAGACGGTGACAGAACCCTGAGTTACAATTGTTCTGTCAGTTTTTCAAAGTGAAGCTCGCAGCATATAAATGAAGACATATTTAATATCCAGATACCATCTTTGTGTGGTTTAAGAAATAAAGTTGCAAGTTCAACAAAGATTTAAGTCGGCAGACAGAATATATTTCTATTCCACATGGTGATAGTCTGTAAATCGACCTCGCAGGCTTCTGAAACATTATCAGAGATGATTCAAGACACAAGACGGACACAAACTGTGGCGAAGCGCCGCACTGATAAGATTATCTTAAAGATTACACAACAGCTGTTTGTAATCACAAGAAAACAAACTTCGTCCTCACATTGAGTCGAAGCTCTGACAGGTGAGCTGGAGTCTGATTGGTCGTTTGCCTGCTGCCTGAGCGTCGGTGTGCAGAAACATCACGGCACTGTGATACTACAGACTTGTAATAACTGCGTGTGTGTAAATAGCTGAGAGAAGAAAACTATTTGAAAATACAAAGGCGACACTGCTGTCTGGCATTTTGTATTTAAATTATTTATTTTTGTAGATTTTGACCGATGAGCTCTGCTGTAACAGCCGTCACAGTCGTGCTCTTTATATTGAATAAAGATTTCTAAGAGACTAAACTGTTGACGTGTGTTTGCTTTATTTATCCATCAGCTCGGGTTTGACAGGTGAGAACATACAAAAGGTTCATGATTTACATTTTAGAGACAAAGATGTGAGTTATGTGTCCTGTGAGAGGCTGACTGCCATGATGACGGACTCGATGGCAGCTTCAGGTCCCAGAATCCTCAGCAGGCTCTGAAAGGCCTCAGCAGCGCCGCCTACAGGCTGAGAGGGGAACAACTGCAGCGCTGCAGACACAGAGGGAAAAAAATCAGCTCACATTGATCATTGAAGAACAAATCACAGCTTTTCTACCGTCAGTTTGACCTGTGATGTCATAAAGACAAGATTTTTAACATTAAGTGTGTTTTTTGGTCGTGATTTATTTTATGGTTTTAAGGTTAATTTGTGCACTTTCAATGAATCAAATCCAAATAATTTCTAGAAGTGTCGCAGCGATAAAAAACTTTGACAATATTGTCATTTTTAATGTGCTGGATCCAGATCCACAAAGGCAAAGTCTTGACACTATTATTTGTGATGTTTAACAGTAAACTGAAAATCAGTTTGGATTTTTCATTTTGGATTGAATAAAACAAACTATACATACAATACAATACATCAACTCTTTGCTGGTCAATATAAAATGTGTCAGCAGACACATTTATAAAATCAACAAAATGGACAATAACGCTGACAAAAATAAAAGAAAATCTAACAAATATTTGCTTGTATTGTGTATTAAGAAAATTCCTAAACTGTTTATAATTTAGGTCAGAGTTACATGTAGGAAACAGTTTATTGTGGGTTAAAAGTATTAGAAAATTCGAGAATTTTTTTTTTCTTGTGTGAAACAGTGAAAAAATGTTTTTTTCACGGGTGAACTTTTTTTTTTTCATGTGTCGAGCTGAGTGAAAAAACTTTATTTTTCATGGCCGAATTTTTTTTTTTTGTGTTGAGTAAATTCACTCATGATATATTTTTTTTCCATGTGTGTGAAACCCAGTGAAAAAAATATTTTTCCAGAAAATGAGTATTACAGAAAGAAACACTTGAGCCTTTGTTACTCTGGGAAAAAAAATTTTCACGAGTGAACTTTTTTTCCCCCCTTTAACACATGAAAAAAAAAAATTCACTTGTGAAAAAAACGTTTTGTCTCTCGGCTTAACACGGAAACATTTTTTTTCACTCGGATCAACACATCCAATTTTTTTTTCACTCTGTTTCACACATGAAAAAAAATATTTTAGAAATTAGAAAAAGGAGCACCAGAAACATTTTTTCTCTCTTTCCCCTCAGGGTTTCCGTAAAAAGCCACTAAAAAGTCTTAAATGTTTTATATCGTCTCGTGAGAATCAGGAGCAAAAACAATTTGTTTTTGTTGAGTGTGTGTCAGAACTGTGTCAACAAATCTTTGGTGTCTTTGTTTTAATTTAAAAAAAAGAAGTGTGAGAAAAAGCAGGTACATTTTACAGCGTCACTGCCTTCAGTCACTACTCAGGGCTACATCGTCTGCATGATGTTTATATGGAGGAAAATATTTAATCAATATTTTGATTTTCATATTTATTTTCTTAAAAAGATACAATAGAGTGAAAGATGCAGAAATAAGTAACAATGCTGTTTTTAGAAATACAGATTCAAAGTTAACTCATCAATTATCAGGTTCTCAAACTAATCATTAATGATAGACATTTACATGTAGTTTCAAATTTTTGTTGAAAATCCAACAACCAATTTCATCATCATGTGTTTTCTGCTCGATTTATTGACTTTAGTTGAAGATTCTCTGATTTCATTCTGTCTCACGTCTAAACTACGGCTGCAACTTACGATTACTTTCATTGTTGATTAATCTGTCAATTATTTCTCAATTAATCAAAGAGTTGTTTGGTTTGTAAAATGTCAGAAAATGGTAGAAAATGGTAGAAAATGTTGATTAGTGTTTTCCCTAAAACCCAGAGATACTCAGTTTTACTGTCACAGACGAGTAAATAAACCAGGAAAATTCACAGTGTTTGTATTGAGCCTCCTGTCTGTAGAGTTCAGGTAAACTATGGGAGAGTGGGACATCTCACCTCTCTCAGGGATCTTTGTCACCAGGTCAATCTTTGGAGTGACTCCGCCCTCTTTGGAAACCTCGACCGACCAATGAACGAACAAGACGCAGCTAAAAGCAATAAAAGCAGGCGGTCAGCGGTCAGCGGTCAGCGGAGGGGACTGGACAGATTTCAGATTTCTCACAGTTACTCTGATCCATCAGTATTTATTTACGCAGGAAGTTCAGGATGATTCAGGGTCATGACCTCTGACCTGCAGCCTCCAGGAAGACAGACGACAGACGGATACTTCCCCTGCAGAGAGACGGACAGACAGAGATATTCTCACTTAAAGGACACATTTAAACACTCACACACCCATATTTACATGTTTCAGATCTCTGCAACTTCCTCCAGTTCACATTACAGTGTGAGCAGAGCTGCAATTTTTCATTGTTGATTAATCTGTTGATTACTTTCTCGATTCATCGATTAGTTGTTTGGTCGATAAAATGTCAGAAAATGGAGAAAAAAAGTCAATCACTGTTTCCAAAAGTCCAGGAGGACGTCGTTAAATGTCTTGTTTTGTCCTCAACACAAAGATATTCAGTTCACAGTCATAGAGGAGGAAGGAAAACAGAAAATGTTCACATTTAATCAGAATTTTTACTTTAGTTTCTTTCAATTACTTACAGTTCAAATAACAATTTACAGAAGATAGAAATGGACATACAGCTAAAAACAGGGACAACAAAAATTGGTTAACACAAGACAGAGCTTTAGAGTTTTTAGTCCGAAAACCCAGAAATCAGTTCGCATTTTTGCACATCTGGTTCCCTCGTCTTAAAGTCTGAGATTTTTTAACTGGTTATTGGTTAAATGTCTGAACTAAGGACTGTGATTACCACAGGCTTAAAATATTTACACGTTTTGTTCTGTGACGTAAAATACACCATTAAATGTCCCACAATTGAATTATAAAGCTCTTACGCGTCTTAAAAACGGTGGTTGTTATTTAGTGTAATGAGACTACAGAGCACAGGGAACAGGCCGACTTTAGTTACAAACAATTCAAACTCTCTAATGATCAGTTTTTACCGACCAAACAACAACTTCCTTTCAGAGCAACAATATGTTCCCACATCTGCAGGAAAATGAACCCACCGTCAAAACCAGCAGCTGTCGTCTTGTTAAGTTGTGATTCTCTGACATATAAAAGTGTTGTCTTTTTCTCTTATTGTAAACACTTGTTATGCTGAAAATGTGCACTTAATATCACAGCAATAACCGGATAAATAATACTTTCATTCAGAACACTGAGTGACTGAGCTGGAAGTTGAAACATTTTGTACCAAATTATTCGTAAACTTACTCTTTTTCTCAAACAAACAAATTGCTTGTGATTCAATGTTAGTTTTTGCCAAACTGACATGTAAATATATCTCAATATCTCAATGAAACTGATGTTTTCCACCATTTTCAAGGTTGCATCAGTTAACCTGCGGGGGGCGCTACAACATCTGTTTAGTAACCTGAATGCTGAGGCCTCATTCATCAAAACAAAATACACAAGTCTGTACACGGAGACACAACATTAAACTGTAATAAGGAGTCAAGAAGACAGAGGGAGTGAATATCTGCAGTGAGGTCGTGTTTGAGATTCATCAACTTTAAATGATAAATGAAAATGCTGCTTCAGTTTCCGGTTACCAAAAAAAACAAAACAAAAAAAACCTCTTCTCTTTATTTTTCCATCAAGAAACAGTTTTGTGAAGTTTATGATCCGAAACAACGTTCAGAAGGAAGCGATCCATCTGTTCAGGGACGTGACGAGTCTGAAGTGAAATAATAAACCTGTTAATGTGATTTATTTTACAGCCTGGACACACACACACACTCACACAGTATACTTCATTCATTGTGGGCGTGTTCAACAGGTGAGGGGTGTGTCCAGGTGATTCAGCCTCGAGGCATTTGCAGCTGTGATGCGATGTGTGTGTGTGTATGTGTGTGTGTTAGCTGACGTCTATAATCAGATCCAGATTGCTGTCAGTTTTTACTCCTTGAATGAGTCCAGATCAGACCAGAATCAGGTCTTTATTGTCTTGTGTTTTTTTTTTTTACTGAGCAGTTTTGTTGGTCTCCTGTCTTTAATGAAAGCAGCAGATTATTGCCACATGAAGAAATCACAGTGACAGAAAAGAAAGTACATTCGTCATACTTGATATAAAAAACAAACATGTTCATTTTTCAGCAGCAGTGACTCCACCTCCACCCCACACACGTTTTTCTCTCTCCATTCTGTCCACGTTTGTCCGATTCTCACGGGATCATGTAACAGGATGAGGTGCATAAATGTCATGAAGTCTTCGTCCTGCTCATCAGAACTGAATCTCAAATAGAGCTGTCAACATATCAGATTTCCACTGCACGATTATTGTGATAATTACAGCGATATCTACCTGCACTACAGGTAAGGTGTCTGGCTCTCACACACTGTGGTAGTAGCGAGCTAGTTACTGCATTTTTCTTCTTTTTATTTGGTTTTACTCAAAGGCTTTTTTTAAAACCAGCGTGAAGGTGCATTACTGCCACCTACTGTGACAAAGTGAGAACGGAAAGCAACAGAAATGATTTAACAGGCACTGGATTGTTTACGCGATATTATCATCAACTGTTTTATTAACACAATATCATCATTTTATTTTTTACATATCACAATTACAACATTGGCATATTTCAACACCCCTCATCCCAAATCCAGGTTGATTTTGCTGACTTTCTCTGCCTCATTTTTGTCTTTATGTAGCAGCTTTTAATCTGACCTCATCTCACATGCATCGTATCTTTTATTGGCACAAATGCAGCTATAAGTCTGATTTCTCATTTTGTCAAATTAACAAAGTATGAAAAGCTGCTATCAACCTAAAACACAAGAAAAAAATGACACAGGTGCTTTTGAAAGTGTAAAAATCTTAAATCTAAACACAAACAGAAGAAAAATGCAAGAAATAAAACTACAACCCAGTCTTTTTACATGTGAAGTGATTTTATTCCAACCCGTCTTTGTGTCTTTTTTTCATTAAAACTTCACGTATGCCTGTAAATCACTGAAACTATTAATAATACAGTTTAAGAAATATCTTTAAACTAGGATTACTGCCTTGCTGCTGTATGCCTCGGTGCTCCAGTCGAGTTGCTGTTCTTGAGCTGTGGCGTTGAATAGTGACTGAAACATATTTCGCAGGAGTATTATGATGTCACAGTGCATTTAACCTCTGAGCTTTTGGATATCAAATGTCATAACTTCATAAGTTATCCTATTAGACAGTTGTGTAAAATGTTGTCGTAATTATCATATAAATTCTACAGTTATGGCCAAAAATGTGTTTTATGAGGTCAATCAGTTCATCCTTAAGTTCAAGTGGACATTTGTGCCAAATTTGAAGAAAGCTTGTCTCTACAAAACATAAATAAAGTTGTGTTAAAGTAAAAAAACAAACAAAAAAACTCAGTGTTCAGACATGAATAGACGTTCTCCAGAAGGTTAAACTCATTTCAGCGACTGACCAAATACAATAACTGGTTTTAGATATTTGGAAATTCTGCTGGAAACAATTGAATTGAATTGAATTGAATGAATATCTCTTATATTAAATAGCAACTTCATTAGTAACACTGATGGATTTGAATGCCTGTTAAGCTTCAACAGAAAATGGACGGGCGTCTGTGAGGTAACTGTGTTAAACACATGCAGCTCACTGTAAACGCAGACAAGCCGAGACAGAATCACCCGTCTCATTACATTACATAAGTCAATCTGACGAACCTGCAGGGTCTCGCTCGCATTATGTTTCTATCGGACAGGTGGACTGAGAGCTGATATCAAACAGCTGACACAAGGTGAACAAAATCTTTATTGAAATAATGACGAAAGCCCGGTCAGAGCCGAGTGACAGTAAAGAGGAACAAAAACTTCCTGCTGCCTCAAGCACTCTGTTTGATCAGTCATTTTAAATGTCGGACAGATGTTGTCATTAATGTGGATTTATGTTGATGTCAGACACTGATTAACTTTCATCAGTCTCAGCTGGGCTTCATCCTCAGGCATTACATTTAGTTTAATGTCAAATTAGCTCGCTAACATGCTAAAGTTATCATTGCTGGTGGTGGTACATGAAAATCACTCTGGTGCAAAGCGGTGTAAAATCACTTAGTTGTTCGTGAGCAGTTAACGGAGTTTTATTTACAACAACAAATAAAGTGCAAACTACAGACCTACAGTAGCAGACGTGCCGGCCAGGGGAACAAATATGCTGCTTTTAATGAGAGCTGATGTGTGTCGATGCTGGGAAACAGGACAGCGATGCATCTACAGCTGAAATGATTAGTTATTTAATCAATTAGTTGATCAACAGAACATTTTTCACACAAAAACAGTGAAAAAAGTTGATCATTCTCTGTTTGAATCTTCTCCAATGTCAGGATTTTGCTGCTCTTCTTTGACATTAATCCTTGTAAACAGAATATTTTTGGACTGTTTGTTGGACAAATTAGGACATTTAAAGAGGTTATTTATGAGCTCCAGGTGTGCCAGGTAGCAAATAGGAGTAATTTCAGAAACAAACACTTCTCAAATAGAATCATTCAGGTGTCATTTCACCTTAATTTCTGGGATTTTCTGAGACGTCAAGTCTTTCCAGAATGAGTCAAGTTGATGGTTTTATTACTGGAACTCACTAAAAGTTCACGATTGATTTCAAGTTCAAACCAACTGTGATTCATTTGTGTAAAATACTGAATCCTCTCTGGAACCAAGGTGAAATAAAAAAAGTAAGTAAACTGCTGCCTTTCTGTTAGTTATTTCTAATTATAAAACATAAAGTACAGTACAAGTCCATTCACAGTTTCACTGTAGCAGAAGTCTGCAACTAAATACTGAAATATTTGTACTTTTATCATATTTGTTAGGACCGCCATTGTCGTGGTGACGTTATGTTTCTTATTATTCTCTTACAATGTCAGAGTCAGGTAGACTAACGGTTTTGTGTCTGAACGCTTAATATTGAGCTTCCTCTTGAATTATTTCAAACTGTTTTATCACATTTACTCATTAAAAGGAAGCTGATTTTTTACTGTCATGTAGTTTCAGGGTTTGAATGACTTCAGGACTTTTGTCTTTTGGGGTTTCATTCTAACACGTTTCTGAGAAGTCTTTCTAGTTGACACTGGATTGGGATGTTTGGTCTTTGGTTGACCTCTGACCTATATGTAAACGTCACCTCTCCTTCACCTCCTCTGAGACCTTCCAGTTATTTCCCCTGCAGAACTGCAGCAGCCGTAATGTTTCATAATCTGTCTCAGCTTGTTTTAATAACCCTCCTCCCGTTTTCGTCCCCTTCACTGAGCAACATTTGAATATTTAACCTATGATGATTCGCTTCACTGTCTTTCTTCAATATCCTGCAGCGTGTTGGCCGTGTCCTCCTTCAGACAGATGTCAGACCTGTCTCTCTCTCTCTGTCTGTTTATTACTCTCTCTCTCACTCTCTCGTTTTGTCCCAGCTGCCGTACAAATCCTGGCTTTCCTCACAGCTCTATTAGCTCGCTCTGCTCCACACAACCGCTCCACGTTCTGAGACACACCAAGGACAAGACACACACACACACAGTTAGTCTCATCACACAGCGACACACACACACACCTCTCCTGGAGCTCCAGCAGAACCAGAGGAGGAGAAAAGAGGGTGGAAGAATTTGGCCTCAAGTCCTGCAGCCGCCTTCAAACTTCTGGTAAAGTAGAGTTAATGTCCTTCTGTCTGTCTGTCTTCAGCTCCTCCCTCCTGTGTGTTCATCTGTCTGTCTGTTGCTACGTCTGTCTGTTTGTCTGTCTGTCTGTCTGTCTGTCTGTCTGTGTTGCGATGATTTGTAATCAGTTGGTTCAGTTGCTGTAAATGATTTTCCTCACAGGTCCAAACAAAGAAAAGAAAATAATCTCCCGGTGACTCAAAGGATCTGAACAAAGCCTGATAAAGATTTGTTCATTTAAACGCAGACCAGACCTGAACCGAACCAGAACAGACCTCAAGGAAGCAGATTCTTAACTTTTAAAATGATCAGTATGTCTGTTCTCTTCCTGGTTTTGATGCAGCACTCTCAAACTTTCCTTTTAGCTCCCTGATGATGTTCTGTTGTTGTGTAAGAACATCAGACAATGAACAAGAAGGACATTCGAGGAGTGCAATAACTAAATCTTTGTTCAGGTTTTGCAAAAATAGCCTGGATCCTAATTTCTCAGTAATCATAACAAATAAAAACAGAATAATTTTTTAGATTTTTTCAAAAACATTCAACTGAAAATAATGACCTCATTCAACAGAGTGGCTTCCTCAAGGCTTTGGTCGTGTGCACGTTTACCAAAGCAAAGCAAAATGTTAGTCAGTCAGTTGCATTTTCTATGATGAGATCGTTGAATTAGATTCACAGCGCTGAAGAGTTCCTGAGTCTGATCTACACCCTCGTCTATGAGACATGACCGGACCAAACCCAAGTGCTTCTGTCAGATTTGATACATAAACCGACCTGAGACCCAAAGCTTTACAAAACAAAATGGCCCAAACACTTCGGCGCTGGTTCTTTGAGGTCTGCTTGGCCCTATCAGCCGTTTTCCACGACAGGAACATCACTTCTATCAGTTGTCTCTGCTTCTGTTCGCACTGTTCGCTGCTGGATTGGATGAGAAGATCCTGGAACTAAATTTGAGCTCTGCTCACTGGACATGATCCCTCAAGCAGATGTGACGTTACATCACAACAAAGACGACTACAACGAACACAAGAGTAATCACCTTCTCACTACGACTGCATTTATATGGAGCAGGACAAGCAGCCATTATGAAGAACACTGGACTAACATGTCGGGGAAGTCACTACTGTTTGTGGAGATGAAGTCAGATACGACACAAGGTTGATCAGAGCGGGAAATATTCAAAAGATGAAACAAGATGATAAAATACAGATCACAATGCTGCAGCAGAGCAAACTGAAACACTACAAAGTGGTTTAAAGGTCTTAACAGCAAACATCTCTGGAGATACTCAATTGTTAAACAAATCGCACATAAAACTGTTTAAAGGACTCATGACAGAAACTCTGTGTGTGAAGATACATGGGATAAACAGCAACTAAACTGTCCGCCTGTTACATGAAGAGCTAACGAACCTTGAAGAGGTTAATAGACTTATTTCAAACAAGCTTTTTCTTTCTCTAAGCGAGACTAAGTTCAGCTTCAGTGCAAGTTCATCAAAATCAAATCACTTTGCTTCACTGTTCTCTGTATCTTGTCTTCATCAGGGTGGTGCCCAAAAATGTGGGAGAACAGCAACATTTGAAACATCAATGACAAGAAGAATATGTGTGGAGTTGAAATTTAAAAATCTTAACTGTGAAGAAAATGTGCTAAAAGTGGAGTTTTGGGGCTTATTTTTGTCACTGACAAGTAAAACAAACACTCATATCTTGAGGAAGTTGGTGGTGTTCAGAAGTAATTTGAACTATTTCCTGGAATCCAGTTATTGAGTTAAATACTGAGGGAAGCAAACAGAAACAGCAGCAGAAGAAACTTCAACTTAAAATCTGTCTTGGTTTCGTTTAACAGAGTCCAGGTTATTTTTATCCTCTGTGTTCCTGCTGGAAGTCTCTCCGTCTGAGCCTGCTCATCCAGAAACTGAACTGCTGAATATTTTCCATTTCTATCCCCTCCCTCCTGTTTTCTTTCCTCTTTCTCAGGACTGGATCTCTCTCTGTCCCCAGTCAGCATTGAGTTCTGGTTTCTTATTGGCTGGTGCTGAGTTGAGGGGGTCGGGTCTCAGAGCCAGCTGACGTTGTGCTCAGACCTCCAGTCTGTGGAGCTGCAGACTTTAGTTTTGTTTTCATCCACGAAGAAAATGTGAATGATTAATGTGATGACAGTGTAGGGGGATGTCATGGACCCTGACATGTGATATGTGCACTGCTCTTAATGTAATGGTTGACAACTAATAACTAACTAATAGATTGATCGTTGCAGCTCTACTCTACTCTGGCCCAGAAGGTGGTGGTAATGCACCTGAAGCTGTTTGGTAACTTCCAAAAACACTAGAAGGCAGACTAGTAGTACTGTAGGTGTTTGCTGTTTGGGTCATTGTTGATGTTTGGAGTTGGATTACAGCAAGTTTTAGTTGAAGGCTGATGTCAGCACCATCAACTGATCTGAGACCAGTTATTACAGTCTGTTGTGGATAATTTCATGTGCTTTAATTTTATTTAAAGGTCTGAGTGCAGAGTCAGGACCAGACACAGGATCTAGGATTATGTGGAAATGTGCTCTGAGAGTGAAATATATAACAATAAAAATAGTAAACTGAGGCTCAGCCTGTTATTAAACTGTATCAACACAAAGGTTACAGGTTACATACAGGTTATTTTTATATATCTTAACTATTGTTTTTATGTTTTTATGGATTAGGTTATGAGGAAAACATTTTCTCTCTCACATGATCAGACATTTGTGGAGAACAGAAAAACAATAGAAGAAGAATAAAAACAACCATAGATAAGATTAAAGTCGCCTGACAGAAATAACAAATCTTAAACGGACATGTCTTTGATCAACATGATCTGAGGGGACGTCATCTCACTGATATCAACTTATAACATTATTATGGTAAACGCAAACTGCTGCCACTGCTACTTCTACATCCATCAGACACAGAGCAACATTATCATCTTATTGAAATTGTATTTGTGTCCTATGCACTGTATGAAGTCCAACATTTACTCATTCTTTAGCTCTGGTTTGGTCTCCACCAACTCTTAAGAAAACTAGCTGGGAGAGAATTATCTTTAGGTGACAAAATATGATTTTGTTGTTGTTGTTGTAGAGGCTTATATAGAGAAAGAGTTCAATCTGCTGCATCCAGAGGGAGAATCATACAGAAGACAAACTATCAGGTGTGTGAAGGTGTGTGCTAGCTTCAGATAACTGCAGTAATAATGACAGGACTGTTGTGTATAGACTAGTCATTACACACACACATACACACACCCACAGGGAACCGTCCATTAGGACCCTAGCAGAGAGCTATATGAGTGTCAGCGACAGCAATAACAGCTCTTTTTGTCTGAGAGCTGCTGCAGGTAAAATCTCTGTTTGTCTTCTGTCTATTGTTCTGCAGGTGGAGAATCAATGTGGATCTGTATGTTTGGTTCCAGTCATTTTAGCTTTTGTTATACTAATAACAAAAGGAAACATGAAAACCAATCTTTCCTCTTCAGGATTTTATGCTTTTATTGAGAGATGACAGGAAACGACGAAAAAGAGAGGGAACGACAGGAAGTAAAGGTCTCCGGTCGGAATCAAATCCTGGATATATTGGTTCCTGGTCAGCGCCTCGAACCCAACGCCACGGGGTGCCCCTACGTTTCTGAATGTTTAATATCCAACCATGACCATCGGAAGAGTTAATTGTTTTACATGTTCCTTTTGTCTGATTAACCTGCTGGTCTCCTTCTGATGTGTTTGTAGCATCGGGTATTAAAAACTGCATCTCTGCTTGAGTTTGAATTACATTTAACATTTGAGAACTCTGGCTTTTGGTTTCGTGGAAAAACTTGTCTGAGGTACTGAAAAAAGTAGATTTGTAAAGATCAGTACATAGAGGTATTGTATCGATACTAGTATTAAAAAAACTTTCTATCATTACTGCAGGGATGAGGTGGTGGCTGGTGGTGGCCAGTCTGTGGCTGGTGGTGACCCTGACCGTCCCGGACGCCCAGGCCAGGAACAGACCTCGCAACCAGGACGCGACTCGCCGGGGGAAGAGGAGGAAGGACGGACATGGTAAAACTTTGCTTCTTCTTGTTAGCCATTGTGCAGTTATTTGAGAAGATTGTTTTCAGTTTCATATCAGTGTCCAGTACGGATATAGGATGTGTTTAGCCAGGACAAAGACGGGAAGGAGAAAACGCTAGCAGAGCTCCATTGAAAGTGAAAAAACTGCCTTCCAACAACTCAAAGAACAACCTTGTTTTCTTGCTGAAAATGTATTTTTAAATGCCTGATTCAACTTTTTGCTTTGGCTTTGCATAAAAATGGGAATACATTATCATCAGTCTCAAGAGAGAAATTCAGTCCCATCAAGAACGGCTTGTAGACGTTGTGACTTCATTTGGCTGAGACAGAATTTATTTATTTATTTTTACTTGAAACCTGGGACAAACAAGGACAAAATGTATCTGTAAACTACCCACTGAGAAGGCAACGTCTGTGGACGTCAAAAACAGGTTGATATCATGTCCGTCGGGCCAGGCCATGATCTGGACGTCCATTGACAGCCAGAATTAGTCGATAAATGACGTTAAGAAAAGACGTTCAGTCAGGCCATAATCTAGACATCCACTGACATCCAGAATTAGTTGAGAATAGACGTTCATACTGGCTATGATCTGGACTTCCACTGACAGCCAGAGTTAGTCGACAAACGACATATAAACGTCTATACAACGTCCAGAAAAGACATATAAAAAAACTTTCATTCTGGCTCCCCAGAGGACGTCTTTTAGACGTCTCGGATGTCCATAAATGACGTCTAAAAGACGTGATCTAGACCACTTTTTGCTCACTGGGTAATAACAAGACCATCCCTTGAATCTTGCGACTATCTGTCTGCCGTGTTGCAGTTTCTTGATTGATAAAAATTGATGTGACTGTGTTGCAGGTCAGGGGAAGACCAAAGCGGGGCACTCTAGACCACTGAAGATTAAACTTTTTCCTGGTCCCGGCATCCCAGTGGAGCCTGGGAAAAACCAAGGAAAGTCTTTGTACCTGGAGCACCTGCAAGAACAGCACTCCAGCTACAACGTTATCCCAGGTCAGTGGGACCAATACCTGAGCCCAGTGAGACCAGTAACTACTACAGATGCTCTCGTCAGACTTTTTAGGGTTAATACCAATTACAGTTTAATGTCACTTTGACATCCTGACCATGTTGTAGTTTCTTAAACATTTCTTAGCCTGCAGAAACCATGCCTATTTCTCTGTCATTAGATGGTTTACACACCTGCTAAAAGTGAAAACCTAGGGATGACCACAGTTTGCTTTGCCATTGATCCACCTATCATTATGAAGATCCCATTTTGCTCTGTTGGTTTTTGTGGTCACATTACTGGATGAGAAACCTGAAGTGTTGTTTTGTGTAGGAATTATACTTCAACACATGTTAACGTTACTACAGATATTTGGGTAGACGGGTCGTATGAATAACATTCCTCCCAAACAGAGCTGCAACAATGACTGCTTTCAATAATATCATTTCCAGTTAATCCTAAAAAATAGGGGACGTATCCTTCCCAATTTCCAGTCCAAGGTTCTTTCTTCAAATCTGACCAACCCAAAGGTTCAATTTACAGTTATATAACACAGAGAAAATAAGCCAAACCTTTATACGTGATGGCTGGAACCATCAAATATTTGTCATTTTTGCTTGATAAATGATTTAGTCTGTTAATTAAAGTTGCTGCAGGTCATTTTTCTGTTGACAGGGCAATCGATTTCTCAAAAATAGTTTATAACAACACACTGCTACAAATCAAACAAGCTGACTGATCCAACTCCCTGTCAAGGCAAGTTGGACTGAAAAGAGCCTGAAATGGAACAATGGAAATTAAGTGGATATATTAATGTTACACCCAAAGTATAAAAGAAAATAATCATGTGAAAGTTTGTTGAGTAACACCAGTGTGAGTCTGTTTATGTGCAAATGGAGAAGCGTGTTCCTGACTTTACTCTGTGTACAGATTAAATCTTTGATAGCTCCAACAATAATCCTCCAAAAGCCTGTTTTAATCAAGGAAATAAAAACATGCTTTAAACTTTGGACATTCAATTAGATTAAATTGTGCAGTTTTAAAACACAATTTAACAAGGTTTTCTCAGTATTCGTATGATCTTAATGTGTAAACCAACATGGAAAAAAATACAGATTGTATATTTGCATTTCACACTTTTAAGTGGTACATCACATGAGAGTTTTCTAGCCAATAAAATCTTAATACAAGAAAATAAAATCTTTAATGGAATAAAAAACAGGACATTTCATTTAAACAGGATGTGTGAGCGCAGTGGGAGAACAGCTGAGCTCTGAGGCTTCGTCTTGTTCTCATAATGAGGCTGCTTGTTATTGCAGCTCAGTAATGTAATGACAAATCATCACATTCCAACATGAACAGAAGGGAAAACCATCTGTGGGAAAAGCACGTAGAAAATAAGTCCTAAAAAATATCCAACGCAGAGATGAGGACAGAGACTCCAAAGAGGAACCTCAAAGCCACGTGGAAGCCCTTCAGCTTCCAACAATAAAGTCAGCATTATGTGATTAGAGGAGAAGGTGGTGTTGGTGGATGTCTGTTGTTTGGAGCTGCAGGGGGATTTTCTTTTCATGTAGATGTAAACCACTTGGCTCAGTTTTCGCTGTTGTTTGGGATATGAGAACATGCCTCTGTGTTCAGACAAGCTGGCAAAACTGACGTAACAACAACCAAACAGACCACAGACCAGTTTACAGAAAGTTACAGATGTCGGATCAACATGACAAGCGACCGTCTTTTTAAGCAAATAATTAAAGCTGCTCAGGTCGGCACACTTGTCAACCCCAGATTATTGGAAAATTTGACCATCATATTGTGAATTACAGTTTCACTGCTGTTGTTGAAGTAATAACTACCTAATTCTCCATGCGGAGCTGCAGTGAAAACTGACAGCCAGCAGACAACACGTGCATGCTGTATTTCTCTGAGGCGCAATTACTGGGTGGAGCATCCGTTCCAGTAATCACTTTCGTCTCTGTGGAGTAGGGATGTCATGATTTCTTTACTTTTGTTTGGCCCTTTAATGGTGTCATTTGAAGGACAGTACAGGCGATGAGCGACAGGAAACAGGGAAAGAGCCACATGTAGGAATTGAAACCCAGGGTCGCTGCTACGAGGACACAGCTTCTACACATGGGTTCATTGTTCATTGGGGGTGTCACGATTTTTCATTCTAAATCGAAAATCGATCAAAACCAGCTTTCAATTTCGACTATCTAATTCAAAATTTTGCTGGTCAACCTACTAGTCTTTCACCGTAGCTTTCAACCTCATCTTACAGTCTGACAGGTGATTGTAAAGAAAGCGTCATTATTATCCCTGCCAGCTGCAAAAAAAAAAAAAGCTAGTAAGTGGACCTGATTGGTCATTAATACTTGAACTACAATCAGACTACAAACAGAAACCAGAACTTGTCCAATACAAAAATCCTCTGTATTCATATGCAGATATCTAATTATAGAGATTAAGTTACAGGGTACATTTTTGTTGGCAATTTAGTTTGCGTTTCCACCATCTTCTACCTAAATTATTATTTACTGGAAATACCTATTATCATCATTCTCTGCATCAGACCTCAGCTAAGTTAAGATGAGATTTTTCCCTAAATTGTAATTGTAGATTACATCATCCACACAAGATAATAAAAAAACAATCTCGGCACTCCTTTATTTTGCAGAGCCCAAGATGTCATCTTCAAATGTCTTGCTTTGTCTGACAAACAGTGTAAAACCCAAAGATTTTTACAGCGATATAAAACAGAAACAAGCAGAAAATCCTCTCACTGGAGATGCTGGGAGCTGGAATGATTGATGTTTGTGCTTGAAAATCATTCAAAGATTATCAAAACTGCTTTCAGTTCATTGTTTGCCACTCAATCAACTAATTGTTTCACTGCTAGTAAAAACACATAAAAAATGAAGTTAAGACAATAGAAAGATGGTGCCAGAGGAGAGTCTGATGGTTGCTGTATTATTTATATAAAACCCTACAATTACTCGACAATGAAGAGAGAAAAGAAAAGCTCTAAAGTATGATGCTGTGTGTGCTCCAGCAGAGATGACAGGGTGACAGTCTCAGTAAAAAGGACAGAGATAAAGGAGACCGTATTTAAGAGAAATAACCTGAGCCTCTTAACTACCTGTGTTTCTATGGACGTAACAAAGAGCATACCATTAGAAAGGATAGATGACAGGCAGGGCAGACCTAAAATAGACACAAACAGCCTCTTCCTGCTGTATCATAGTGGTTTACGGTCTTTTCTACTGACTCACTACCAGTCACAGCCTCGTCCTGTTAGAAGGTGGAGTTAATGCAGAGGGAGGAGTGGAAATGCTACAAACCACTGCTTTGTCTGGTTCTGATGATAAAGTACAGGCTTCAGATTTGACTATACGCACACAGCAATTAGTTCAGCAGGGCCTGTTGTTGCTGCTGCTGAGGGGGATGACAAGGGTCGACATGTAAGGTGTGACCCACCCGCTGATGGGTTGAATTTGCCTTGTTTGAGACATCTGAACATTGACTGGTCTAAGCAAAATGTTCTCAAGGCAGCCAGAGGATGACCCCAGTTTTATTTTTGTTGTGTGTCTTAATCCCCCTCTGACTCCCCTCGTCATCTGGGGGAAAAACTTGATTCTGCCAGAAACGATTTTAGCCACTTTTAACCAGTTTAGCTGTTCTCAGCCAGCTAAATGTGAGGATTAAACACGACTCAAAACAGTGGTTGGCCAGCTTAATAATTATAAAATAAAATCTAAGTATTTGGACTTAGATGTAGCAGCTTTGATGGGTTTTTCTTCTTGCTGTAGTACAACTACAGTAGGGCTAGGCTAATAACAAGACCTACATCTATGAAATAAAACTTTGTTCAAGATCAGCACTTAATAGGACCATTGTTGGCATCCACTGTCCGTGTCTTTTTTGAGTATATGAAGCTCTGTAAACAGTTTTTAAATCTTTGTTGTGTTTCAGATTTTACCCACATCAGGTTGGCCCCACTGCCATATTACTGATGTTTAATTTGTTTGCATCTTAATCGTATAGACAGAAATAAAAAAAATTATCCTGCAGTCCTAAATCCTAAATTAAAAACGTTTTGAACTACTGTAAACTGCTGAAGTGAAGTGTAATGTGTGTGTGTGTTGTTTCAGGTAAGGAGGGCCAGTGTGTGTACCAGGGCCTGACCATGTTCGACCTGGCCGTCTGGTCTCCAAAGCCCTGTGTGACTTGTCTGTGTGCTGGAGGGCGGGTTGTTTGTGATGAGATCACCTGTCCCATAACGCACTGCCATTTTCCCTTCACCCCCGCCGGGGAGTGCTGCCCCGTCTGCATGGAGTCAGGTAGAAACACAACATGTGGCAATGCCATGGTGCAACATCGAGAGGCTACAGAGATGAGCAATGTTTCTGACAATCAGTACCAGCATTTGAAGGGTTTCATTCAACACCTGACATCATAATAACGTTGAAATTTAATGGTTAGATTGTTCAGTCACCTCCTGGAAAAAAATCAAAGGACCAGTCTCCATCTCTGAGGCCTCAGCATGTTGCTTCCTGTTTCCATCATGGCTTTAAAAAAATGTGTATAGCACATTTTGGGTCAGATCAACACACATGTTGTGAAAGATTTAACATGTCTGTATGTTGGGAGATACCACATGTTGTTTTCAAAATGTCCAGAGTTGGTTTCACTTTACTGTCAATTCAATCTCAGCAAAATTAAGACTGGATGTACACCTGAATCTGAAAAGACGTATAGAAAGGTTGAAGAGCAACATTACAGTGAGATGTGTGCACATGCTGGAGGCAGAAAACAAACCAAAATCAGTGTGAGTTTATGGGGACGTTAACACCAAAAGTTGTTTTGTGCTATGATCCGCACAAATGACAAAGTAATTGCCCGCTATTCCAAGAAGGAAACCCCCATGTTAGCTCAGAGTGGATAATAGCTATTATCATCTCATAATCTATCGCCCACCTTAAGTCCAGGGCTCTGACCTTGGACTTTAATAAGATGGTAGATTGTTTTGTACAAAACCAGGTGAAGAAGAAACACCTGTTTTACAGTCAGACAGCTCATACTGTTACTCTGTGTTTATGGCTGTGTAGGAGCTGAGCAGTGCAAACGTTAGTCAGCCTCTGTTTTATACGTTTAATGTTTCACTGTGGGGCTTCCTGACAGCTGATAGAGGTGGCAGACTGATGGTTTTGGATAGAAAATGCATTACGTCCTCATAGAAAAACATCACCAACAGGTGTGTAGAGTTCATTACCCCAGTCATCTAACCTTCTGGGTTTTTGCATTAAGACATCTGGCATAATTTGATGGGGAAAAGCAGGAACTTCATTTAATTTCTCACTACTTGTTTTACATATAAATTTTCCTCCAAATAGTTTTTGAATACTGCAATTTTCCATTTTTAACCAATCATGACTTGCTGGCACTGACTTTTCTCCCTCCTTGCTGTGCGTGCATCCTTTATTGTAAACAGGAAACCTGTCTGTACACCCACTGTGAAGTTATCGGAATAAATTACAGCAGTTGAATTGACAGTAACTGACTCATTGCTCACAGTCATACACTGCACAGTCACTATGTGCATGTATGGAGGTGAAGCAGGAGAGAACCTCAAAATCATTTTGTTGAGGACTTATCACTGTATGTTGATAATTACAGCATTAACCTGATGGCATTAACCATAGAAACAAATACGTATCTGTAAACTGTTCACTGTGTATAAATGATGTTTGTGTATGTATGGAGTTAACTGTAAAGGTAAAACACTAAAAGTTGTTTTATACTCAGAAAGATTTGTTTATTAAGTGACACTGAGGTATTCTGTCAGGAAACAACTTTGCGAAAGGACCTCTGAACCACTGCTCACATCTCTGATTTGTTCAGTTATTCAATTAGGTCTGTCCTTCTGCTCTTTGACAGTCGTTTTACCAGTTGAAAAAACAATCGCGCCAATCAGAGTTTTGTAGGTGAAATTAAGAATCACCAAGGAAGTAAGAAAAAGTTCAGCAAAGCAATGAAGCATGCTTATGACCTTACAATATCCATAGATGTAATATAGAACTAGGGCCAGGGCACCAAAGTTTCACAAATACAAAACCTCCATGGATCAAAAATATAATATAAGTAAGACATTCATGAAAGACGAGACAAGTTCAGTGTTTTTCGTGTAATATTTACTGGACGTCCGTGTTGGGACATATTTCTATGAGTATAAAACAGCATTTGGTGAGACACGTGAGCTAAAGTTGGTCCAAATTCAATCAAATAAATATCAAATTTACGTTCAATATCAGATGTTAAAAAACATGGGCAAACAAAAAGACCAACTTTACCTGACTGTGCTCATAATAGTGTTCAATGGGATCTAGTCCAGACTGGTCTACAGCAGCAGTCCGCTCTGTAGCTACAACAAGCTGGTCTTGTGCCTGTCTGTCTACAACGCTAACACAAAGCCGTCTCTGTCTGTCCACCTCTTGTCTGTCTGTCTGTCCTCACCAACCTCCATCTCTGTCCTCAATCACTTTCTTTTAGCTTTCTTTATTTTTCCTCTCCTTTTTCTTGCTTCTCCCTCTGTCATTTTCTCTACTCGCTTATTTCTATCCCCTTTCCTGTCTTCCATCTTTCTACACTGTCACCTTTTTCTTTCCACTTGACCACCTCCTGCCCCCTGATTGGCTGCTCCCACATCACCCTACTACACCCACCCCAGACCCTGACCTCAGCCTTGACATTTCTGGTGACTCCCCAGTTCACAACGACCCTGACAAGTCCGTGATTCCACTGACCCAAGAGGAGATCCAGCAGATCCTCTGGCGAGAGGAAGTGGAGCACCACGAGGAGGAGGCGCGCCTGAGGAGGAAGGATGAGGCGAGGAAAAAGAGGAGGAAGCAAAGGAAGGAGCAGGCAGACAGACAAAGGAAAATAGTAGAGGAGAAGAGGAGGGAGGAGGAGGAAGCACTGAGGCTGCAGGTGGTTAAAGAGGAGGAGGAGTGGAGGAGGCAGATTGAGGAGCTGGAGAGGAAGAGACTGGAGGAGGAAGACAGAAGGCGAAAGGAGGCAGCAGAGAGACAAGCATGGGAGCAGGAAAGGAAGCTAGAGGAGGAAAGGAGGAGGCAGGAGGAGATATTGAGGGAAGGGTTACTGGCTTTCGTCGAAGAGGAGGACGAGGAGTGGTTGGAGGAGGTAGAGAAGAGGCGGGAGGAGGTAGAGGAGCTGCTTGAGGAGGTAGAGGAGCGGCAGGAGGACTGGCTGGAGGAGGTAGAGGAGCGCCAGGAGGAGGTAGATGAGCAGCTGGAGGACCGGCTGGAGGGGGTAGAGGAGCGGCAGGAGGAGGTAGATGAGCAGCTGGAGGACCGGCTGGAGGAGGTAGAGGAGCGGCAGGAGCAGGTAGATGAGCAGCTGGAGGACCGGCAGGAGGACTTAGAGAAGTGGCAGGAGGAGCGGCTGGAGGAGGTAGAGGAGTGGCAGGAGGAGCGGCTGGAGGAGGTAGAGGAGCGGCAGGAGGAGCGGCTGGAGGAGGTAGAGGAGCAGTTGGAGGAGCGGCAGGAGGAGGAGGAAGAGGTGTGGCTGAGAGGAGATGTGTTTCAGATGCCCACAAAAGAACTTGAAGAACCTGAGGAACCAGACTTCCTCCCTGCTCCGATCCCAAGACCTCCTGCTTCGACTGAGGACGAGTTGAGGGAGACAGAGGCAGAGGAGGCAGAGGAGGTGGAGGAGGATGGGGATGAGGACAGAAGAGGCCTCCCTCCAGGCTGCGACATCTCTGATGTCACTTTGACATGTGACAACGCCAAACTAATCTACTTTCCTCCTCTGGCCATACCTGAGCTCAAATCTCTCAGTCTGGAGGGTAAGTTAAGACAGCGACAAGACGAGCTGGAGAGAGCTCCACCCAGTGTATGAAGAATATTTAGCACTTTAACACATACACCAGTAGTGTGAGGGTACATATTAATCATTAACTAGATAAGGTCTGCACAATTAATCGAAATATTATCAAATCAAGTGCAATATCCAAATTGCCAAAACAGTATGATGAAGAACTACTTTAATGCTGCAGAGATGCCCTCGCATAAAAATCTTGTTCACAAATAAAAAAACAAAACAAGTTTTTTTGGTACAGACCCCAACAAATGTCAAATCATGATTGTTTGAATGATCATTACTTATCAGACCGGACCAAACTAAAAATTTGTTAGATCTGCAGCTTACCAAATTTAGGCATTTTAACTACCTGGAATCAGAATTATAAAAAAAATACTGAGGCAAAATCCTATAATAAACACGAACCAACTGAGAAACACAGTCAATGATTTGAAACACATATGAGGCACGGAAAATTTTACTGCTCTTAGTGTTAACTGACTAAGTTTCTTCTAACCTGCAGGAAACAACATCAGCAGCATCCCAGCTGAAGCCTTTAATGGCATCCCCAACCTGGAATGGATCAACCTGAAGAAAAACAAACTCACCTCTGCCGGCATTGATGCCAGAGCCTTTAAAGTAAGACATAAAAGCCAACTTTTACACGATTAATGAAGAAACAGAAACTTTGCACACACAACCATTAAATACTTTCCAGTATCACCAGTATCTGTGTGTATGTGTGTGTGTCAGCCTCTGAAGATGCTAAGGCGTCTGTACTTGGACGGGAACCTTCTAGAAGCCGTGCCTTCAGGCCTTCCACCCACCATCCAGGAGCTGAAGATCAATGAGAACAAACTGAGAAAAATAAAAAAAACCAGCTTCCGAGGTACCACAGCATCCCATAATACACCAACATACTGACATCAGCTTTAAGGTCACAAAACACTCAGCCAAGCTGCCAGTCATTAACACTTAACAAAACCTGTCTCAAAATGACATGACATAATCCCCTTTTTATAGACTCAGAACTCGGTTGGTCTTTCTGAACTGTTTACAGTTCACTTGATTTTTGCAAACGTCTAAATGAAACACATCAGTGTGTCTTTCTACAGGAAACCCTATTGGTCCAAGTGCAGGACAGACAGCAGGCAGAGACATTAACCAGACGACGCTAGGGAGTTTAATTTTTTAGTTTGGCCAACTCCCTGAGATAATGTTAATTAAGTACAGCTGACTAAAGTTGGCAGTGACAATCATTATTTCATCTGGTCTATATCCCAGGTTGTCAACTAAAATCTTGCTCTCTTAAGATGAAAAGGCCTGATTATAATCATGGTTCTTGATATTTGAAAATTGCAAATGTTCAAAGTGTAATTTCAACATCGAACCAATTAGGACCTCTATGTGTGATCAGCAGTAGAATAGCTTTGTTTTTCTCTGGAGAGAAACTGGTGGCAGCTCTACTTTCAGCGCTGCTGGAACTGTGCACCTCAAAGTTTTGCTAAAAGCTCGATCAGTTTCAACTTTGTCATTTGGTTGAAGGCTTTGGAAACCCTGTGTTGGGCATTTTTTGTTTTTGGGTGAAAAACAAACTCGACAAGATCAACTTTGATCTTGTTTGTTGGTGACCTTTCAATGCACAACCAATAAAATGACAGCTGTCTGTGAAGAAACATGTAGGAGACCCATGATGGATGAAGCCCAAACGCTCCTTGATCTTCAGGCTTTTACTCTTCAATCATCTTTTGTGTTACGTAACTCACAAATGGTCGTTTTCTGTGCATTGTTTTGTTCATCAAATACATTTGATACAAATACATCTGAACTGTTCAGCTCTACACAATGAAATGAGAATCTGCAGGTCTGTTTGACGGATCAGCTGTTTGACTATTACAGTCTAACAGATGTGTCTTGGCTGCACTGACAAGTTTCCAGTTGTGTGACAGTGACATTTATTTATTTTCAATCTTTCAGATTTGAGCAGCCTCGTGATTCTGGAGTTGGAGGCAAATCTGCTGAGTGAGGGGAATGTAGATCCTCTGGCCTTCTCTCCCCTCATCGAGCTCTCTTACCTCCGACTGGGCAGAAACCACTTCCGGACCATACCACAGGGCCTTCCCATGACATTGCTGGTATGAACTGTATCTCTCTGGCTCTTATACATCCACCCCCAACATATAGACTTGAATAAAATCTATCAGGCATTCAGTCACATTATCAGAGGCCTCCTGAGCAGCAGTTAGTCATTCAGTCAGGAATTTAGGTTTGCTGATGCGTTAGTATTTTCCTTTTGGCTCTGATGTTTAAGACTTCACCACTGAGTAAACTCTGCCTTTACCTGTGGGAAACCAGTCCACCCAACTTGTAATTACGGCCTCTGGTTAACCACAAAACGTGGAGAACACCAGCGACATGCTGCTGCTGTAAATCCACCCTAAAAACCAACCTTACATTATGACCTTGAAGAGTTTCTACACACACCCTGTAAATCTAAAACTTTTCTTGTCAGCAGTAGTTTAAGTGAAGTCCTAATTAGGTCTTGGATTTCAGGATTTATTGGACTGTAAAGCCCACAGTGATAATGATCATGATTTAAGGATGATTTAGAGTAACACCCACAATGTCTCAGTATGTGTCTGGTGTTCATTCCCAGCCTGTCTGTTGATTAGGTTACCAGTTTTAACAAAGACAGGTAGAACAAACGTGAATTTAGTTTTGAGGTGGATTACAGGTTTACAACCTGAAACAGTCCCAACAAACCACTGACTTGTCCGCCAAGATCTCTTAACCAAAAGCACTCAGTTAACACAACTGTTAAATGACAAACTCGTAACCTCCCACTATTGCTTTCATTAAAAAGTAAAAACGTACAACACTTTGGGAACAATTCCATTCTAGTAATTGTCCACGAGTTTCCACAAATCCTAACATTTTTCTTGCCTCGCATGATATCAAACATTTGGTTTCTTTTTTCTGCTCTGGCTGTCTTTCAGGAGCTGTACTTGGAGAACAACCTGATTGAGGAAATCTCAGAGACAGTTTTCAATCAGACCCAAAGTCTGAACGTAGTTTCTCTGAGACACAACAGGCTGGATGAGACCAGGATTGCCCCGATGGCCTGGTTCAACCACAGGTCAGTCAAAAAGAGAGCTGTCACTATCACCCATCATTCTTCAGGGTTACAGAAATTTACCAACAATTTAACAATCACTATGTATGTTCTCATTTCTATTTCTAATAAATCCCACCTTCCCTTATCTTTTTGCTTCTGTACAGAAATCTGGAGTCCATCGACCTTTCACATAATCACCTTTACCTGGTTCCATCCTACCTACCCAGATCTCTGGTGCATCTGGTGCTGGTGGGAAACAACATAGAGAGGATACCAGGTAAAGGAAGTGTTGATACGTAGCAAATGGGAGGGGTTTAAATGTTGGAGGACTTCTTCAACAACTTTTGGGCCCAAACAAAATTCCATCTGCACATCAAGTAGTAGTTGATAGACAGGACAATTATAACAATATAACATAACTTTTATTAAGTACTCACTTTCTTTGATTCTGTTTTTGTTTCCACTGTTCTCTGCATGCTTTCGGATGGGTTCCTCCTAGAACTAAATTTGGGCACTAAACTCAAGTTCAAGGTACTTTCTGGAGTTGGCTGCTGAGCTGTTGACTGTGATTGGTTGAGCTGATACGATGTCACTTCACAAGACAACGATGACTCCAACAACACAGCACTTACTACAGTTTACGGACCAATTTTTAAGAGGAACAACAGAAAATGCCAGTTGGGGAACTAGCATTTTCATCTTCTTAATTAACAGGAAAGAAGGTCATTCAGAACTGGCCAAGTCTGAGTCAGAAGATTGAAGAGGAAGATAATGAGAAGATTTCTTATCGTCTTGTAGAAATGGGGAAATACAGTCAAACAGCACAAGAAACATTATAAATATTAAAAAAAAGATTATAGGAAAATAACAAATCAGAGTGCAGTGGAGCAAACAATGTGAGTTGAAAAGCTGGACACAGTTTTTAGAAACTGACTGGCTTTTTCCAGGCCCAGGGGGAACTGGCTTCTCTGTCAGACATCATATCTCATTTTCATGCAATGTGAAAGATAATTATCAACAATATCAGTTCCATCATCTTTGTCCCAAAATCTCTTACTTCAATAGCCCATCAATCAGATGATCAAATCAATTGCTGGCAGACAGTACAAAAACACACATGTAGTGAAATTGTTTCCTTCCATCCCTCCGCAGGTTATGTTTTTGCCCACATGGACCCCGGTATAGAGTACCTCTACCTCTCCTACAATAAACTGGATGGAGAGGGAATCGAACCCGAGTCGTTTTTCGGCTCGTACAACTCCATGGTGGAACTGTGTCTGGATCACAACCAGCTGATCACTGTGCCGTCTGGCATCAACGAGATGACCAACCTACACTTTCTCAGACTCAACAATAACAAGATCAGGTATGAAGTCACCATCCACAAATATCCATCTAACAGACAAAAGTTCTTCTTCCAGGCAAGATATCAAGACTAAAATTTCCATGTTCCTGCATGTAGATTATGATGATAATTTCTGGGAAATATCAGGATCTCAGTTTACGTATTTTTCATCCATCACATTTTCCAACCCACATATCCTGTTCATGGTCACAGGGATTGAAGTCCATCCCAACACACAGGCACTGTAGTTTCTGTGAATGTCATCAACCTATCACAGGGGATCCACAACTCAAGGATAATTCCAAATTTATCAGAACTTGAAGCCCATTTTCACATTTCCATGATTTCTACTAGTTATCATAATATGCACAAGACACGTGTCTCAGGATAGAGATTTTCATATGTTGTACAGATTGTATAAGAAGAAGAAGAACATTTCTGATTAGTGATTTTGGTTGTATAAGTGATGGCTTGATTTGACCAAATTAATAGCTGAGATCTGGGATCATACTGTATTCATAAATCTCATGTATTAACTTGATCTTAATCAGTATAATAGTATCACTGCAAGTTAATTGGTAGTTAATTAGTAATAAACAGGTCAGGAATTATCAATAAACATATCAAACAAAAATGTAAATATTGGTATATCTTATTTATTTATTGCACAATGAGAATAAGGGCAGAAATGTTCTCCCTCAGACTCAAAAGACAAGAATAAAAAAAAGGACCTTGCCTTTGATTTAAGTAGCAGAAGCCTCATACAGAAAAACAATAAAACCAGGTGATGAAAGACAGAAGACAAGGAACAACCAAGAGTCCCACAACAGACCAGAGCCTGACCAGACGACTGACTCATTCATCACAGTCCGCCAGACAATATTAAAGCTGAAAGTTCACTGGACGGAGAGTTGTCTTGACAACGAGGAATCAAAACACGTTGATTCATATTTCCACCTGAGAGTCACCCTGAATCACCTCTTACTCACTCACAGGTCCATGTGTGGTACACACAGCGGTCCAGGTTGTAGCAGGGGTTTATGTCAAAGCAGTTTTACAATTTAAACACTGCACTAAGCTCCATCTGCGCTGCCAAGTTGGCCATCTCTTCAGGTAGTAAACTAACCAGCCACTGAGCTAATTCTGCAGATCATTTTAACATATGTTGTACAGTACAAAACAGGAACAATAACCTACAGTGTATAGGAAAAATAAATGAGTGGCAAAGAATAAAAACTTGAAAGTAAGATTAAGCAGGGTTAAACAGCCTTGAAATTATTTTTATAAAATACCAATGCAATTCTTTTCATGTAGGAAACATTAGGATTTTCTAAAAGAAAGCAGTGGAAGAGAGTCCGAGAGTTCTGATTCAAACATTCATTGAAAAAGTAATCAAACACATACAAGGAGATGATAAAACAAAGTATAAGGTAATGTAACACCTCAAAACAAGAAGGATGGCTTTACAATCTGTTCTAAAAAATACAGCCACTGCACAACCTGTAGGGAATTATGAACACATTTTGGAGTGTGTTGTCTAATTCTTGAATGCTACTGACTGATTTTAGGTAGTTTGGTAAAAAGAGGATTGAAGTAATCTATGACTTGTAATAAAAGCAGCTATCAGCATTTCAGTGTCATTATGACATAAAAGTCACAGATGTTTTTGTGACCTTTCTAAAATATATAAAATATATAAGTCCAAATCATTTCAGATCAGTAATTTGTGTCTTAATCTGTGTTGACAGATAGCCAAACCTACAGTGCAGAATATCTCTTTCTGTTTTCCGTTAAACAAGTAGAATTTCTGTCTTAGTCATTTATTTTTATTTTTTCACATCCAAATATTAATATCAGTGAGAGGCAATAAGAGCTGGGGTTATAAATGATATGAATGAATGAATGGCATTATGTTGACTGATAATGTTGTCTGGAACTCCATCATCAGTATTAACTGTCTGCGATACAAAATTGGCTAGATTGATAAACAAATGTTGCTCCTGACAAGAATAATTCTGATTGAATTTTAAAATTCATTAGCTGAGGCTGTAGTCTTAGATAGAACTGAAAGGATTAGTCAGATAGTCATTCAAGACACAATCAATGCCAACTACTATGATAATCAATTAATAGCTTGAATCATTTTTCAAGCAAAAAAAGCCAAACATTACTTTGTTACAGCTTTTCAAATGTGAAGTTTTTCTTGTCTTATGTGATTGTATACTGAACACATTTGGACACTGTTGACAGAAAATGCAATCTAAAGAGATTCACATAATTATGACTGATTCTTGACAATTTTCTGACATTTTATAGACCAAATGATTAATTGATCATTTGAAATAATAACTAATTCTAGATATAATAACAAAAATGTATATCTAACTTCATCCTGATACTGTGTCTTCCAGGAGTATCCCTGACGAAAGCATCTGCGACCCGAACCACAGTGGAGACGCCAGTCTGGTGGCCCTGAGGCTGGAAAACAACTACATCGACCCGCAGAAGATCTCACCGACAGCCTTTTCCTGTGTACGCTCTTCCTCAAGTGTGATCTTAAAACCCCAGAAAACCAAGTGACCTGAGTTCACACGAAACGCAAAAATAAAAGACACTTGAAACCATCAGAAACATGAGGACAAAGATTTTGGTTTTTAATGTGCCAAGAAAAGTCAAATCCTAGAAGATATATTTTTTCTCACTAGCCTCTCCTCAAATGTTATGTTTTTTAAATCACACTAAAAAAAAAGAGGCTCTCACGTGTCTGATGTAAAGGTTAAACATGGAAAAAAAAAAAAGAGGAATTAAACTGTCAAAACACAGTTTCTGCTGATGTAATACGCCTTATGGGAATGTACTGCAGTGTCATATCCTTGGACTGAACCATTAAGAGCTTCATAAAGTAAGACTTTATCTTCTCTAGCCCCAGTACACCGTTTAAGGTCTGGTAAGTAGTTTTGCAGTGTTGCCTGGCCCAAGTTAAACTGGTGTGAAGGTGACAGAACACCTTCAGACTTCAAAATTAAACACATCTGTCTTCTTTAATGAAATGTTAAACTCTCTAAAACGGAAAGAATTCCAGCACCATACGAAGTAAAATGAAAATGCTAATAAAGAAATGGAAAGAATTCTATGAAGTGAGACCGCAAGCCCAACACATTATTTTTAACAACCTCACTACCTTTATGTTCCATTTCTCAGCTCTGTTTCTTCCAGCGCTTTCTTTCACCCTGACACGAAAAGGACTGTAAGTAGTGAGATTGCATGTGACACATCGTTCAAGGACTTTGTGTTAAAGATTAAAACCAGCTAAAGGAGAGTTGTTGGCAAGTTCATCCCTCTTACAGTTGAAGAGACCGAAAATGATAGGGCTGGCAAAATTTGCCAAAAATGAAGCTCATTTATTCCTTTTAAAGAAACCCACTGGTTTGAACCATTTGAATATCTTTTAATGCGTATAATGTCTTTAAAAGGCAAACAAAAAAAAAAGGTTTTATACCGTTAAACTTAATTTACTGACCATAGACATATCTCTCTTTGGACCGTAGTTGGTGCAACAGTGAGTCTCTTGGAGTGAGATCAAATTGTATATGTTATTCTATAGATTAATCTGCACTTTTACATTTCTAACTAGCTTCTGTCTACTTGTGTACACAAGTAACTTCCTCTGGCGCAATAACACAGATTTATTCCTGATGCAAGGGGGTCTCACTATATGGCGTAGGTTTTTCTTTAAAGTACAGTGTCATATTTTACCTATTAATGGCTCCACAACAATAAATGCAGGTATCGGACTTGTATGATCAGGTCATACTCACTTGGTAATATACTGTAGAGTGACGGTGGGCCACACATACTTGAATAACTATTACATTCAGCTGACATCTATTTCGCTTCGCCTCATTACTGAATAAAAAACAGACGATTTCTGTGCAGCTGGTGTGTTTACGTGGATTACGTGCATTGTTGAGTGGGGATCCCAGTTAGCAGAAAGTTTGCTATAGAGTTATTGGAGGTGAGTATAGCTGCAGTATGTGGACTATGAGGTCTGAGGAAAAGAAAAATTCTGGGAGAACTCTCTAACAAACGCCTTTTATAGTGAAGGTCTTTCCAAGAACTCTCCTCATGCAGAACAGAGGTGAGCTGAGGGAGGAACCACTGGCTCTGGAAGTATTTTCACTACTATAAATTCCCATTTTAAAAGTTTTCTTTCAATTATCTGCTCCATATACCTCAACACAGAAACATAATTTAACCAGACTGTGGCTCAATCAACCTGTGTAACAACCTGTGTAACTGTAGTGGCATGTATTATTAAGTCAACATCAGCACTGACAGTGGATGAAAGAAGGCTTCTGCAGCTTGGGAGAGTAAATTCTTTATGTATGTGCAGAGATGTTGATTAAATGCTCCTTCAGTACTTACAGATTATACTATTGCTTTAAAGAGTATTGACTAGAGGTACAGCTTGCCCAAAAATCTAAGTTAAATTTACATTGAAGAACTTTTTTTTTGTTTTATGACAAATACCAAAAATGACTTGAAAACATGAATTTGAACTTTTGAATTGAAATACATCTGCCCTTCACTTTGCTCTTGGCTGGCCAACAAGCATAAATCATACGAAAGAATGTTTATCTGATTTTATATACACTATGGATTATCACAATGTTACAGTGCAAAACTCAAATAAACTTTACAATGTTCCTTTTACTGCCTTATTGATGAAGTCTCACTCTCTACATTCATTATCCATTTGAATAGAAACACTTCAGGATTAACACGTCACATTTTCTGGTCACTATAATACTAAGATAAAAGTATAATCGGGACACGCACGTCATGTTCATTATGTTTCAAATGGCATTACCATGTAAACTCAAATATAAAGCAACAAGGCATCCTTGTAACTGGGAGGGTCTGCAAGGGCATCTATGCAGTAACTGGGACTGTACGTGTCTACCTGCGATCAACTGCGTATGAGCTCCTTCTTGTTGTTGAGAAGTCCATTTTGATTTGCCGTGCATCTGAGTGGAACATAAGTAAAGCTCAACCATAACTCGGTTTTTGAGGCTGAATACAGATACTGATGCTTGGAAACTCTGATTGACATGTTGTGTCGATATAAATTTGTAAAAATAAATGCATACTGGGACCAACATATGTAGTTAGCAGGACATTTTACAGTGTAATGATGAACTTGTCAGTGCTCTCTGGTGGACAAATTAAGTACATAATTTTTTCTGATAAATTTATTTATGACCTATACTGTACATTACTGTCCAACTGACAACATTTACAAACTGGTAACTCCTTTTGTCCTTTGATCTGCTTGCATAGAGAACTGAAGTCACGTTCCTTCCTGTTTCCCTCATGGGACCTTATTTCAGAAAAACTGTAACCTGTGACTTAAACATTATAAAGCTTCTCCTATATATTAGCATCTTACAGGACTGACTAACTCTCCTTTCACTTAACTGCAGTTGTCAATATGACTAGATTTACTGTGATTTTCATCTTTGTTTGGTACCTTTTCTGTGCCGAGTTGGCGGTCATGTTGGTGTTGGTGACGTATGTCGAGTGAGACGACATAGTTCACTGAGCGGTTTAATACAACAATAGATGGTATTTTACTTTATTTATGACAAACTGTGACTTTCTTGACTTGGAAAATGATCTTTTAAATTGACAAACGTGTGTGATTCATGGCACAACTCAAACGGGATCAAAAAATAATTTGTCTCTCTCCATTCACTATTATACAAAGTCTCCTGAAATAAGGTCCCATGAGGTCCACCAGAAGGGGCGTGACTTCTGCTCTCTGTTCCCCGTTTCTTTTCTGCCAATCAGTGGTCTGCAGTGTTTTAATTCCACCCCTTAGTTTCAGGACAGTGTGCTTGGTACCTCAACAGAAGGCTGATGAAAAACAGGACGGCACAGAACGACTCTTTTATCACCATCCACAACTTTTGATAATAGAAATGACAATATAACCATTGTAATGTGTAATGTGTAATGAGCTGAAGTAGATTGCTTGGTGGAAACAAGGCTACACTGTATGACTGTGATAGACGGATTTATTGGACAGCTTTAGCTCCTGTGAATTCAATTTCAGCAGCTGCTCAGGTTCTAACCTAAAATTTATGACAATAGGCCTACACCTACACGCATTAGGAGGGTTCTTCTTGTTGTAGGTCAACATTTTGATTTCTAGTGTGAGTAAAACATACACAGACAGCCAAAATAGTACAGAACCACTGCTTTCTGAGTCCATTTTGAAATAAATCGAGTAGCAGTCATAAAAACTCCACAGGTGTTTATGATCACACAATCAAACTGATTCAATCACTGCTGCCCCCAATAAGATAAGTTGATGTACTATTAGAGCAGTAATAGCTACTTTATAAATCGTATTGTCTTGAAATTTTATTTTTCTTTACAACAAAAATGTAGGATTTCATGAATCATGAATCGTAGAAGCCACAGTTTGATAATCTGGGAACTGCTGTCAATGATCACAACGCCAGACTCCTCTTTGAATTGATGAAAAATTCAGAGTGATGATTCAGAGGTCTGGAATCAGACTACACAAGCCTCATGTTCCCATCTGGAACACTGTACAACTTCTTGAGGCTTTTTAGGATTAGACACATGCAGACAACGAATGGGAATATTCAACCTGTGAGGTGTACAGTATGAGTCACAAATCCAAACAAGAATTTCGGTTGTATTCCTCTGGTTTCCCTGATCCCCTTTCACTGCCAGCACATGTAGCACGTTGAGGAGTTCATTCATTTGCTTTTGTGTTATCAAATTAGCACCTCAGTCCTCAGGGCGATGGTGGAGCCATAATGACTATTTAAGAATGAGTCACGATAAAATGTGGTCTTTGCATCACATGTCGTCTACCCTTATGCAACACATATTCAGTGAAAGCTGTTATTATCAGAGCTGTAAGCCAACTTTATCATAATATTTTCCCCTGAAAGCCGGAGGTTGAGGATCATTTACTTCAGTAGCAGACGGATCTAAAGGACGACTGGAACAGAAAAGCTAAAATGTGAAGAGGACCAAAACCTCAGCTCTGTCTTTGGTAAGACAAATTGGAAATATTAGGTAATTAAATGCAGACAAAAATAAACCTAAAAGTAGAAAAGCAATAAAAACAACAATCAGTATGTCTGTACAGTTTCTAGTAGCTGGCAATCATCGTCTCATCATACTTCAGCTGGAAAACTTTCAATGAGCCGAAGATCAGAGATCAAAGTTTTTCCTGTTGAAAAGAGAGAATTCTTCTCGGCTGCCAACATGTACAGCTGCTGCAGTCATCAGTCTTACAAAGCAAACACAGGAAGGAGCAATCTAATAGTCATTAGTCACGTGACCTCCTCAGTGCTCCTCAGGATGAGGACATGTCGCTGATAAATTCACTCAAAACTTCAGGTCCAGTGTGTAGGATTTAGGGAGGTTTATGGTGCAGAAAAGAAATTCATTAGTGTATAATCACCTGTAATTAAGGTGAATCATTGCGTTTTCTTTACCTTAGAATGATCCTTATATATCTACAGAGGGCACGTGTCCTCCTCCATGGAGTCTGCCATGTTGCACCACCGTGTTTCTACAGTAGTCCAGAACAGACAAACAAAACATTGGCTCTAGAGAGGGCCACTCACGTTTTTAGCGGTTTTTGCTGGCCGCATTGGAGAGGATGAGGTGGGGAGTATTCAGGTGGTTGCAATCTGCAACCTCACTTTTAGATGCCACTAAATCCTACATACTGAACCTTCAAGTGCTCAGCAGATATTTCATCAGGTAGAGATAATTGGTCTAAGGCTGGAACTTCATTCACTTTCAAAACAGGATGAATTATTTCAGGATAAAAGTCAGTATATTATAACATGGGTGTTATTATTGTAATTTTAGTGACATCACTTAAATGAATGAGAAATGAAAAAAAAAAAGTATTTATTTATTTTATTTTCAGTTGTTGCTTTGATCTTGGATGCAGTGGATTATCTTACTTTAGCAGCCCTCTGAAAGGTATTCAAATAAAACAGTGACCATGAACCACAAGTAGAACTATATTTTAAGGAGTCACAAGCTAAAAAGGTTGGAAACCACTGATCTTATTCATTTTTTTGAGGGTAAAAAAAACTGAGGGCCCTTAACACTGCAATCCTAACTTTATCTAATGAGTTGTTAAGGAGGTGTAGGATTATGCATGTTGAGAGGAATAGTGTGCTTGTTTAATGTATAATCACAGAGCAATTTAAGTACAAAATGCAAAAAAAGGCAAAAAAAAACAACTACTTATGTAACTTACATAACATTACTATTCTACCAATAATTTATGATATTGCTGTGGGTGCACATAGTTATCTGTGGGCACTCAAGCTCCCCAGCACTCAAGGAATCCAAGCCTATGTTGAAATATTTATAAATTATCAGATTTTTTCAATGTTGGAATCAGCCTCAAAAGTTCCTGCATCAGGTAGACTCATGCTGAGGTGAGGTCATGGACAAGTCTGAGGATGGTGAACACTCCCAGCAGCAGGTAACATGTTGAGTTGTGACCCTGTCACAGCTCTATTAAAATGTTTCCTGGAATCAAGATGTTCCTGTGGCACTAAACCAACAGCAGCGCTGAGGCAACTCTTTGGCACCGTCGCCTTGCAAGTTGCCCCGGTGACTCACAGCTTTAAAAGGCTCAGCTGGAGGAATTCTCCTCTACATAAGAGTACAACAAGCTCCAGACGGTGCAGAGCCGTCACAGACGTTTGATGGGTTGGAAAGTATGAGGCTTTGAGAGACAAGAGACATCCTGACCGCCTCCCATCAGGAACGCAGACCAGCTCCCATCAGGAAATAATCTCTAACATTTAATTTGCAGTTTGAATACTGGAATACTGTAATTCAAACAATTACGCCATATATTTTTTTCACAACCACAAAGCAATTTCCCTCTTTGGACTATTGAAGCAACTGAATTAAATCTCTCTGTGGCAGACCAGTCAGCTGAGGTTTTCATGCACAAGGAAAGAAGAGAAGATGACGGCACAACAAAGGTCCACAACAACAAAAGTTCAACATTTTAAAGGATGCTTTTGTACTTGATGGACACATAGTGAGACAAAAGACAATCAGGCTATACTATATGCATAATACAATAGGATTCACGGTTAGATTTGTGGAAGAACAAAGACTGTGTCCTCTCAAAGTTCACAGAAAGCATAAAACTCTCAAGCAAGTTTACATCAGGGTCTAATCAGATCCCTGCAATGTTTGCGAAAATGGTATGCTTTAATCTCAAAAATCTGGCTCATAACAGAGTATTGTTTCAGCAGAGCTATGAAACCGTGATTACGAGGCACTGGAAACTAACCCTGAGGTTTTTAACGAGAGAACCATAAATGTGGCTTTGCTTACATATCAGACAATTAGTAGCTTACACTGGACTTGATGTAAAGCTCAGCTCAGTGTTGAAATTCAGCAACAGTGCAGTGCTTTTCAAACTTTAGCTGCGACTGGTAAGATGTCTGAATCATCAGGTAAACAACTAAAACCATGTCTGTCTTTGTTGGTGACCAAGCAGCTCACTTACAAAGATGTGCTGAGGTGTTCATGGTCACTTGTTGATGGCGTTTGAGACCTTTATGACTCATGATATCATCTCAGACTTTGGATATTGTTTTATGGTTATATGGCATAAGTGACAATGTGTGTCACTGCCATTGCCTGAATGCAGGTACACACTGAGAATATACTTTGCATGCTGGAACAGGACATTCCCAGAGCCCAGCATTAGGCAGAAAGTAGTAAAAAAATATGTTTTTTCGCTTAGAGGGAGAAGGCTTTGTTATATACATGGATACATACAAATGGAATATTACCTTCAGTTATTTCACAAGCTGTAGAACATGAGTCATCTAAGAATGATTCCTAAATATTTGCCTGAGGAGACATATTCAATAGTTTTGCTGTGGTATGGAACAATAAATGGGTGAAACAATAGTCAATGTTACAACAGTCGTTTAGTAAACACAAGTCTGTAAATGAAATTCAATCTGAACCAAATATTGTACTTGAAATACTATACGTTTTCTAGGACAGTTGGAAAGTGCTGGTGAGAAAAACTAATTTAAGATGCTTTAAAAAATGGGAAACTTCAAAGAGTATGTTGAACATGGGAGAGTTCAGCAGGCTTCTTGTTGATGAGATGATCATCTAACCAGATCTCTGTCGGTTTGGAAAATATGATTTCCCCAACACAAAGATGCATTAAAACCAGAACACAGACCCGCTCCCAGCTTGGTTGGTCTGCCTGCCAAACCAGGGCATATTTGGATGGTCTGGCTCTGCCATAAGTTGTGCCTCAGAATGCAGTTCTAGCTCAGCTCAGCAGAAAATACCAGCACTGGATGGAAAAAGGAAAAGTTTAACACGTGAACCCCTGAGGGAGCAAGCTCCTGTTAGCTTTTCCATTCTTGGGAGGTATTTCTCATTTCTGCCTCAGACGTAAAGCTTCAGGCTTTCCTGCTGTGCCTTGTTAGGATACACATCATGCAGAACACAACACTAAACATACAGTGATGACTGGATGTTGCACAGCATCACTTCTGTTTATCCTCCGTCTCTCCTGTCTCTGCTTTCCATTTAAAGAAGCCATCTATAACACAAGATAACATTTATCATCCTGTGTGATAATGCCAGTTATTCCTAGTTGGGTAATAAGACTTTTCTAGAAATAAGTGTCAATATTTTGAAACACGATCTGAGATTAGATGGAGGTGTAACTTAAATGTTGCAGGTTTGTATTTCAAAAAGAAGTTCCTAAGCTGTAGTTTATGCACACCTGAGGGCAAGAATGTAGTGAGCAAAGATGGATGATTTAATAGTCCATAGCTCTAATCAGATTTATTGGGGTAAAACTCTTTTTCCCTCCTCTCTGAACACTCTGAACAGTCATGTTGTCTTTCTTTGAAACTGCAAAGAACTTCCATACGGACCATGACTTGTTTGGCTCTGTGGTCTTCAACACGTGGCTTCTTCGCTTTCTTCTTGTTCTTCGTCTTCTTCTTCTTCTGCCTAATCTTTGTATTCTTCTTCTCCTTCATTTTCTTCTTCTTCTCCATTTTTTTTTCTTCTTTGTCTTTTTTCTTAGTCTTCTTCATTTTCTTCTGCCTCTTCCTCTTCTTTGACATTTGGTGAATCAAAAACCAACTTTAAAAGGTACATACCACCACCTACTGTATCAGAGCGTGTAGATGCTGCACTTGTTGAGTCAATGAAAGCAATTTGGCTTTGTAGTAGCGGGTGTATTTATGAGCTAAAATGTCATTATTGGCCAATAATAGCCGATAATATAAACTTCCCATTATCTGGCCGATCATCAGCCATATATATATATAAATATAAATAGAGCATCTCTACTCTTAACCATGAAGATCAACTGCTACCTTAGGACAAGCATCACTACATCTCAAACATCCCCCTGCTGATCATTTCACTGATATCCATCCAAATGTACTGTGGGTCAACACGGCAGCCTTGGCTTTTTGTTTGGGGAATTCAGTTATTATGGAGCTGCCAGATGAAGGAATTCCTCAAACAAAACGACGGATCATCATCCATAAAATCCCTGGCAGGGTCGGCTCACCTCTATCCTGTTGATGTTTCACTGAGAAAACCCAGACAGCTTGAGCAGCTGTATGGTCCCACTATCCTTGCTTAACCCAGTGCCAATAGGCCTTAATATAGGATCCATTCATGTTGATGTAAAATATTTAATATGGCAGTCTGCCGTGTAGAGAGAGAGGAGGTGACAGACCTATCATTATGTTCTATATAAAGACTTGAGCATTAAGGAGTCTGAAGCTAACTATCCTGGCATCACTTTAAAGCTCCTGATGAAAAGCACATGACTAATGTCCTAACGATGCCTTTTCAATCCTACTGTAGCCTCGGAGACGTACACATGGTGTGATCACACAAAGAGTCGAGAACTCCTAACTGAAACTGAACCTCTCACCCTAACAGAAGAGGTTTTTCCGTTGGTGGGGGTGTTCTGGGGTCTGGTTTTTTTTTTCTGGAGAGAGAGAGAGAGAGAGTGACGCTGTTCTCCGTTCACTGGGAATGTATTGACTGAGGATCCAACTCTCAGCCTTCCAGCTGGACCCTGCTGCTGCTCTGCTCACTGCGTGGGGTTTAAACCAGGACACAAACACACCTGACGGCTGAGGTAGGACACACCCTGGATTTATTTGCAAAACATCTACCTTGACTTTTTAAGTTTTTCAACTAGTGGATCTGGCATGTTTTATTTTCAGAGAATGCAGAATATCATGTGTCTTTAGGTCAGTTTACATGACTTCTGCTGAACACCTCCACAGGTAGTGGAGCAACAGGACTAGGCTGCAAATTTTAGCCTGAAAAACTCCCCTTTACCAGCAGATCTGGGTCTTAATTGTCAGGAAAACTGATGGATTTTAAGAAGGTCCAATTGTTTGTGAGTGAGTTAGATTTGCATGCAAATTGCTGAACACAACAAGACCATTTTTTTAGGAATGTTCATAAGTCTTTGGCTCACATTTTAAGTTAACTACATAATGAGCATAATCTGAAAGGAAGTTGATGTTTAATGGTGGGGTTTTATGTTAAATGCTGTGGTCATTTATGTGTTACTGTCTTGGAGTCTTGGTTCAAGTTTATCTCATTTGACAAAAATGTTAAGTAATTTTCCATGGAGTTCAGTCAGAACAAACTTGTAAATACAAACAGGTGAGGGAAATTATCTGAATCACCCCAAATTTTAAAAATTACTTCAACAAAGCAGACAGATGTTACACTAGTGTGAGTGTTGAAACAATTAATTGATTAGTTGATCAACAGAAAAGTATAATTTTGATGGTTCCAGGTGCCTAATGTGAGGATTCACTGTTTTTCTTATCATTGTAAACTGAATATTGTGAGACACTGTTTGAGCTGTTGGTAAATAAAGCATTTCCTCTTGAGCTGAAAATGAAATGAGGACACATTTTGCACCATGTTCTGACAATAACTTATCCTCAGTAATTCTAAAACAATAACTGACAGATTATTTAATGACAATGATGTGTACTGTAAGTTAGTCCCGATGGAGACAGTAGGGATGAGCTGGGGATAAATGCTGGTGACATCCCTCGTTTGGATGTTTTATGAGCTTGAACTTCTAGAGAACTGAATATATTTAAGACTGTGAACAAAAGACTTTAACAGCACCAGTCTGACTGGAGTGAAGTCAGATTGACTGGATCGCATTGCAAGGCTTGTTTGATTACATGAAAGGAACACACAATAATAGCAGAATGATCTCCAACTTACCACCAAGTTGCAAAAAAAACTTCAAGAAAACAGCCTTTTCTCTGCACATGTGGAACAAAAGGCAGTGTGGGTGCAGAGGAAGGGTCTTTGCTGTGTGATATTTTGCTGTCGCAGCAGGATGTGCGACCACCACCACATATTTGTGGGTGGACCAACTGCTCAAGTGGAGGACTCAGACTCCATCAAGATTGCCAGAGGCACGCAACCAGACGATCTCAGCCTCTCTGCTGGCTGTTTGAATGTGTAACGGAGGAAGATATATAAATCATTTTGTGAATCACCACAGATGCTGAATAGGTGAGCGCTGGAGAAACATTTATGTTGGCTACAAGAACTCCTTTCCAGTAGAGGTTTTCAGAGCCTCATGGAAACACTGATAGAAAAAAGAGCAGCACTAACTGAAACCAATCACTCCAGGAACTCTGTATGCCCTTTCACCATGCACTGTTTTAGCAATATCTTCCTAAATCAGGCTAATTTGGGGCTGTCAAACTGAAACTCGTGGAGCACTAAGAACAGTTTTTGTGGGTCTGAGGTGGCACTGTTGAGCATAAAGGTTGCTATAGTTTTACATAAAACCAATCAAAAAGTTTATTTACAATTGTTTCCAGGTAGAAAACCCTGCATTGTGCATCAGCTTACATACTATTTAATTGTCTTTTTCATGACGTTATCTCAAAGTCTATACATCTCATTCATCTAAAAATGCATGTTTGATGCTTTCATATTTAATGTAAATGTTGTACCCACCTTCACTGAAGTAAGGTTGGAGATCTAATTGTCTGTTGGGCCACAGACTAAAGAAAACGACAGCTTAAATTTACCTAAAACTAGCAATTAATCCAAGATGTCGCTGTTGGGTAGATATCAAAGATACCAGCAAAGCAATGCAGTACATGAAGTAAGCATAGCAGAAACGTCAGATAGGTCGGACCACTGTGTTTGATAAATCTTTAAAGGTTACAGTTACAGCTAAAAATGACAGTGGAAATAAACAAGTTTGCTGATTGCACATAAAGTATCTCCACAATGCAAATCAACCACCAGTTGTCTAACCGGAAGTGGTGTGGTGGTTGTTACTGAGTTGACTACATGGAAAATCACTGCTGAAATGTTTGCATGATGTAACCACTGTAACCACCAGTGGTGGAAAGTCATTATATTTATTCAAGTATTGCACTTAGTACTGAGGTACTTGTACTTTACTTGTGTATTTCCATTTCATGGTAGTTTATACTTCTTCTCCACAACATTTATTTGGCAGCTGTAGTTACTAGTTAGTAACTACCTTTCAGGTGAAGACTACACAAGCAAAACATCTGAATAATTATGTAACATAAGCTAATGCATTATTGAAGATTATTCCCAAAGTATATGAAGCAGTTATTATCAGCTCCATCTCAACCGACTACAACATTAAATATTACATGATTACATGGTAATGCATCAATATTGACTAGAGAATGCAATTTCTGAGGAAATTGCAGTGGGACTAACTTTAAATGAAGGAGCTGCTGAAGAACTATGAAGAATTGGCAATATTAGAAAAGGGATAAAAGGTTTAAAATATAGTGTAAGCAATGAAACGTGTTAAAATTACAGCTTTAGTGTAACCACTTACATGAGCTTAAGCATACGGAGAAAGAGCTGAGGTGTCATTAAAGTCTCTCAGTTGGAATGAGGGTAAAACAGCAGAGATAAGCCCTACGGGTACTGCAATGAGCTGCTGTGCAGGAGAATGAGTTGAGTTGCGTGTGTGTTTGTGTGTTGGTGGCTGTGTGTGGTAAAAAAGTATTGGACATTAAGGAATGTTTAATTTATGGATTAAGATGGTCGTTAAACTGTGAGTGCTTCACACTAGGCATACTTTGGGTGTCCGGAGGTTAACTAACTGTTAACAGTTAACTGCCGAGGGACTCCTGGGACAGGCTGGTTATTTACTAGAGATTCACATAAAGGTGGACTTGTAAACTACAACTTTACGAAAGATGGTACGGAGGGGCATCATGGGAAATGTTGGATCCAGTGTTTTCGATATGTCAGCCTCTGCTGCGCTATTCTTTCGTTAATCTGTGTCTCATATGCTGATATGATATTACACATCAAATTTGACCAACTTCCACATTCACCATTTCTATAAAGTGCCATTTTACGTCACAGCAAATGAACTTTAAACTATCATAACCTTTTCACTTGTGCAACCATTACAATGGGTCATTCATGAAGACGATGTAAACTGAGGTAAACTACAGGTTCTGCGCATCTGTCCTGTTATGTTGAAGTTGGACTAAAACCGCAGGGAAAAACAAACCAGAAAACATTCCACTGCTTGGACAGGTTATTTCCTCAGTGACATCACAGTCTAGCTCTGTCTATTAGTTTTAGAGCTGACCTAACATCTGTGTTTTCCTACAGCTCTGCCTGGTTGCCGTTTCACTGCTCAGTCCTCTGTTAAACCATGAGGGTCTTCCTCCTGCTCTGCCTGCTGGCACTAGGCAATGCCAAACCCTACCAGCCAATCAATGTCATGGACTTCATGAAAAACTTTGACATCATGATGGCTGATGCGGGTGATGATGATGACGATGACGATGACGACGACAAAGACGATGACGACGATGATTATGACGATGAGAACTGTCCAGCTGGTTGCCGTTGCTCACCCGGAGTGGTGCAGTGCTCTGACCAGGGTTAGAAATACACATACATAGTATGAGCACATCTGGATTCACACATTACTGTAAACACAGTGTGTTTAAAGACATCCGCTATGTGAGGTTCATCATTTAAGATTAGTAAATATGTTTGGTGTTATTCTACAGTGTTTTTCTTCTCCATAAAAAAAACCCTAAAACTAACAACATGTTATTCTGTCTCTTAATACTATTATTTCATACACAACTACCTGACTACCCATGTTAGAAAGTGATGATATGAATGTTAGAAACCGCCAGGATTGAAAGCTAGAATTGCTTGATGCATCTTATGTCAAATACAATGTGAAGGACCATCCCTCACTGAATGACTGACTTAATAAAACTCTCTTTGTTGCAACAGTATACTGAGAGAATATATCAGTCAAGTCATGTATGACCATGTATGTTCTCCTGAATTAGATAATCACTGATGCATCATTATTTAAGATCTGAGAAGGCAGAGTGAGTCAGAAAGATAGCAATGACTTCTTCACCTCTGCATCTCAGTATTTGATATATAACTCATAGGTGTTGTCTGTGTTCTGATTTTCATCACCTTTGGTCCATCTCTGGTCTTTAATCAGGCATTTGTGTTTCTGTCAACAGGGCAGATCTCTGTGCCTGAGAAGATTCCTGAGGACACTCTGCTCCTAGACCTCCAAAACAATGACATCACTGAGATCAAGGAGGACGACTTTAAAGGCCTGAACAGGCTTTATGTAAGAGAAAAATCTAAACTGGTTTACGTTGCACATTAGTAATCAACAACACAAACAGACCTCAACATCTGGCATATCAAGTGAAGAATAGCATCAGTTCATCTCATGAAAACAATCTAAGTGAGCAAATATGCTCCAGTCACGTGTCCAATTTCAAGCTTGAGTAATGTTGATGGTATTTTATCAGTCTGAACATGTACTGGGAGTGCCAGTCTTCTCCAAATCTGACCAAATCCAAACCACTAAGGAAATCTTGGCCATATACCACAGAACAAGAAGTGGCTAGTTGAAGACCTGAGAGAATGACTTCTTCAAGCTTAAACAGGATGGATACATGAGAAATACATTTTGATTTTATTGTTACCAAGAAGACTTACACCGAGTCTACACAGCAAGCATATGAAAGCAGCATGTTGGCAGTTGGCATTTGGTCTTCACATGTAGATTCAAATATTATTCAATTAGCAAATGCTTTTGTCCAAAGCAACATAAAAGTGAGGTACAACACAAGCCACAGTGGGGCAAGGAGAAACCTCTGAGAATAAGTGTCTAAAAGGCACGCTTCAAGTGTGCAGATCTTTTGAAATGAAACTCAAGCAAGTTAATTTCTCCACCCGAGAAGACAGAGAAAGACAGAGACATCTAGACATCTCAGAAACAGAAAACAGCATGCTCGCATCCACCATTTGTTCTACAGCACGATTGTTAATACTTTCAGGGGAAAATATGAGATAGAGATCAACCAATGAATTCCTACTAAAGGAACAAAATGCCTGGACTGCAATCAGAACATTAAATTAGTCGCATTCAGACTATAATGACATTATCATGTTTTAGCTTGTAAAGTTAGCAGATGAGAGGAAACAGCTCAGTAATGTCAGTCTAAATTCAGCCTGCAGTCTTACAAGATGGAAGTCTCTGTATACAAAACTCCCAGTTGAGGAGTAGAGGCAGTAACAGAAGTTCTGTCTTTGATTGAGCTGATGTTTTCCCAGCTGGGAAGGCCTAAAAAACTGGTTTACACTGTTCCATATCAAAGCAAACAAGCAGAACAATCTGTAGCCTCAACTCGATGCTAATACAGTGGCTTGTCAACGTGTGTTAAATGGTGCAACCATTCCACTCTTACACCTACCTTAAGAAAGGCAGCAAAACTCAGTTTGAATCTACTAATGTTTCCCACAACAGGGCCTGTTCCTGATCAACAACAAGATCTCCAAGATTCACCCCAGGGCCTTCAGAAACATGGACCGTCTCAAACTGCTGTACCTCTCCTACAACCTGCTGACCGAGATCCCTGCAAACTTGCCTCCTAATGTCATCGAGCTCCGCTTCCATGAAAACAAGATCAACAAAATCCAGAAGGATGCATTTAAAGGCCTGAGGAAGCTCCATGTGCTGGGTAAGACCTGGTTTCCGTTTTTTGTATCAGATTAGCAATGATCAGTATACTCGAAGGTCAGAGGGAGGAGTAATGAATCAACTGCTACACTGTAGTCTTTGGATTGAATGGTGAACTGCAGACTTATCCAGGGCCAACAAGTCCTTAAATCTGATCTGCCACCACTGTAGTGAGAGAGCCAAACTACTTATGGCTTGAGAAAGATGGTGGTAATGGTTAAATGAAACAACACTGAGTGTTGTTAGGAGACGGGATGGAAATCTTCGTCTCCAGTGTCAGACTGATTAAAGAAAAGGTCATGGTTAAAGGAATATCAATCATGTGGTGACAAAGTCGCACAATCATCCACACTGACATCTTACTTTTAAGATTTGGTTATACTGTAACAAAGTCCGACGACTTCTATCTATGAGGAAAAAAGTTGTTATTCCCTCAACCATTGGAGATCCACAACACTGTGCTTTCCATCTCTGTGAGGGTCTGCATGACAGAAATTTCCTCTGGTCATGTCTACAAGGGATTACATGAGGAATGTGCAGACAACTGTATATGTATGGGAACATATGCACATACATGCTATATGTACAGAACTACATGTGCTTCTGCCCTGCTGTCCAACGTCATCTGACATCTGATTTTGAGTATTTTTCAGGGATTTAACAGGTTTATGCTAGAGTATATTCTAATTAATCATTGGCTAAAAGGCCTTCTAAAGCATTTCTTCACATGCAAAAGCATTGGGAGTTTTTCCTCATTAACAAAACAATGTTGAATCACATTCAAATGACTAATGGAAACAAAGACGTGTATCACAGATAGCATTGACAGAATATCAGACTGAATATCTTTTCTCAATCCAGCCAAGGTTTACTTGTTATCAATAAATCATTTAAATTACTTTTGTCAAGTTTTTCTACTATAATTTACTTGATGTATGTTCTCTACTGTAATCAGAAGATATAATGGATCATTAATAATAAAACCAGATGTTTTGTGCTTTTCCAAACAGAACTGGGCGCCAACCCTCTGGCCAACAGTGGGATTGAGCTGGGAGCTTTTAACGGCTTGTCAAGCCTGTATGTCGGTATGGCAGAGGCCAAACTAACCGCTGTGCCAAAAGGTAGAAAATCACTCACCTTATGTTACACTGATTCAAACAAATGAATGGTAAACTTTTCTTTCTCCTCCAGTCACACAACTACAGTTTTACTACATTGGACCTCAACTGTACAACTAAATAGACATACACACTGCTAATGTCTTGCTACTTTATGGTGCTTTATTTTCCAATACTCTAACCTTTCTTTACATTGGTCATGTTTGGTGTATTTTTTTTTATCTCTCAGACCTCCCAACTGCCATCACAGAGCTGAACCTGGACTACAACAAGATCTCTAAAGTGGAAGTAGAAGATTTCATCAGATATAAAAATCTGCTCAGGTGAAAACCAGCCACATTTCATCTTGGAAATTTATGATCTCATATAAGCCAACATTTTGCCCAGGGTGTTTGCAGGTAAAACTCAACTACAGAATATTATAAAAAGGTGTCACATTGTATCTCTATGTTAACATTATTTGTATTTAAACTGTCATCTAGCTTTAAACAAAAATCTCCAATTCATATAAGCTCTCTTTTTTTATCTCCATCATCATGCAGCTGCACTGTTCATGTGGAAGTTAGAATGGGAAGTTTAAATATAGTTGTGTTTGTTAATTTGATGTGTATATTTGTTTTCTGTCAGTTCTTAATTTGTTGATGATTGTTAGTGTAAGTGGTGAAACCTGTCAAATATCCTTTGTCAATTTTTGCAGGCTAAGACTGGGTTTTAACCAGATCAAGTCTGTAGAAAATGGGAGCTTTGTCAGTGTCCCAAGTGTCCGTGAGATCCACCTGGACAACAACCGTCTGAGAAAGGTCCCACCAGGCCTCAACTCCCTGCGCTACCTCCAGGTGAGTTACAGACACTGTAACAAATCTGGCACTGTGATCTGTATCAGTAAAGTGCCTGTCACAAAACTGACAGTACTAGAGTTAAGACAGGGCTCAAAGCTGGCAACCCCACCATGAGGGCAGGGACATCTGAGATGCTGTGTGCAGTTACTGCGACCAGTGGTTTTTGATCGACAAGTAGCTCCGAGCAAGCTTTTCAACACATTCTCATTTCTACAAGTCCGACAGCTTAAGGGGTAGATTTTTTCTTTTTGTGCTGAGCTAAGCTAAACATGACCTGGACCCCCAGTATCACTGTATGGAAATCAAACTGGAATTACAGAAGCACTGGCAGAAGGTTTAACAAGGTAAGCAGCCCAGACGTCCTTCTGCTTGGCCAGGTCCTTCAGCTCATCCCAGAGTTTCCTGAGGTTTCCATGTGCTAGGCCAAACCTCCACAGTGAGGCATCCTAATCATCTGATTGAACCACCTCAAATGGCCTCTCTTAATCAGGCTTCCTCTCACTGAGGAGGAGCAGCTGTTTTACTCCAAGCTCCGTCCAGATGTCTGAGCTCAGAAACCATATAAAGAAAAGAGATTTTGGCTGCTTTTATCCATTAAAGTACATCATCCTTTTGGTCGCTACCCAAAGTAAATCATCATAGATGAGGGTTGGAAGATAAATCGGTTGCTAAGTCAAGATTTTTGTCTTAAAGTGCAGCTCCCTTTTTACAACCTAAGTCTAGTACAGCATCTGCATCACTTCCGTTGCTGCTCCAATCCACCTGTCAACCTCATGCTCCATCTTACTCAAAGATAAAGTTTTTTTACCTTCCCCAAATCTCTTAATGTAGCTGAAGGCTTAATCCCATTTCCAATTTTCATTCTCGTTTTCAAGTCAACTCATTCACAACTTCACACTATCAATCAAGTCACCAAATAAAAAAAGAGCACTGCTTCATTGCTTGGCCAATAGTGGTGCTTTATAGGCTACCATTTGCAACCCTTGCTCCTACCTTGCCAGTACATTGAAATGACAGAGACTATCCATAATTATCGGTTTCAAATGTGCATCTGGGCCATGCAGCCCTGACACTTCACCCTTCTCCTCTATCCCAACAAGAATTGGAAGACCCTTCTCCTTGGCATGAATGTGCACAGGGAGGGGTAGAGCTAAGCAATAGGGGCAAGGGTTGTATTGGGATTGGGCCTAACTTAGACTATTCCAGCAATAAAGGTAACAATTAAGTTGTTATAATAAAAACCATAAAACCATAAAATTACTTCCAAACTTTCGCCTTGTAACTCAGACCTTTCCAGTCTTTTTTTTTTGTCTAAAGGTTGTGATTTTGAGTTTCCAGAGTAGCAGTTAAGCATCATTAGAACAGATTTCCCAGTCACGATAGGTTTACTGCCAAGAAAAGAAAAATAGCTGATTAAAGTAAATCTTCTCTGTCTGTTTAGGTGATTTTCCTCCATGGCAACAAAATCAGCAGCGTTGGAGTGAACGACTTCTGTCCCATCAGGGCCAGTGTCAAGAAGAACCTGTACACAGGGATCAGTCTGTTTGCCAACCCTGTTAAATATTGGGACGTCCAGCCAGCCACCTTTCGCTGTGTGACCGGGCGGAGGGGCGTCCAGCTCGGAAACTTCAGAAAATAGAAGCATTAAGTGAAAATGGTGCATTCCAGACAGCTCAGAAATAGAGAACTGCCAATATCCTCGTTACAGCATGAGGAACGAGCTGGAAATAATTCTGACAGATAAAACAAGATGAAACTGCATTCCTAAGATGTTAGCTGTTCAGGGAATGAGAGAAAATGCCATTATATTGATGTATATTAGAAACTGTAGTACATGTTGTTAAATGCTGGTACAATTTACACATAAAAGTTCTCAGCCAGAGGAACCTGTCTGGTTGTATGTACGGAAAAAGAATATTAAGTCATAAGCTACAACACCAAGACAATGTTTTCAGTCAGTAAAGTTGGGGTGGATATAATAACATTAACAGCTGTACATTACAATGAAATTCAAGATAAGAGCCCTGCATACCTTTGTGAGGTGCATTCTCAAAGGTTACCTTACACTTTGTCTTTCTTTTGCTGTGCAAACTTTCCCAGGACTAAAGCGCCTCCTTCTGGTCAGTTTTGGAGCAATACAACCCAATGACTTGACTTGAGCAGCATTAAATGCTGATGCCTTTTTAATTCTTTCCTTTCTCATTTAAAAATAAAATCACATTGAATGAGATACAGCAGAAAAATGTCTAAGTTTAAGTTGTCTTTGTAACACAGTGTTTTCCCCTCATTTCCTTTCATATTATATTTACGTCTTTGTAAAGTTGAGACATTGTCATTATCATAGAAGAGTCACTATAGGCCATATCTGTAACATAACAGGAGCTTTAAAACCTTTTCCTCCCAGCAGAAGTCTGTGTAAAGTTAATTAATGATGGTGGCATTATTTAGTGCAATAAGTCACTTCTATCCTGATGTCTGTCCTGATGTTTTATATTATCTCATTGCATGTCTGTATTGTCTTTATTTAGTAGCTGAAAGCTACATGTGAGACTGGATTACACATCGTCCTTGATGTAAACCTGAAAAATCACATTGTTTTATGAATTATAGCAACCAAGTGAACTACAGTTATCACTGAAATTAAAAGCAGGTAATGTAATTCCCAACCCTGAAAGCAACTTCCTTACAAACATGTTCCTGTTTCCTCCAGTGATCTCTCCTCTGAAATGGTGCTATATTTATTTAGTATGTCTTTAAATAAAACCTGGAACACCTCCCCATTTATGTCTTCAATTTGTTGAAAATTAAAGTGGATTTTGTGTTGGAAGCATTTCAGCTATTATGGTCATGCTCTTGTCATCTGGGAAAAACTTGTGATTTTGGGCTGTTTGAATAAATTTGACTTAACACGGCAGACATTGCTTGAATAAAACAAAGTATCTGCAAAAAATCATTTGGCAAGGTCTTGATTGTAAAGACATTAGCAGGGAGAAAAAAACAAAAGGTTGATTACCAAAGACTAAATCCCCAACCCTGTAGACATAGTTGCATGAATTGTTTTTAAAAAGGCAAAATGTATATGTTCAAATAACTTTAAATCTCTAACCAAATAGAGAGAGAAAAATACTGGGATTATTTAGAGGATTAGATAACTTAATGGTTATAAATAACATTGAAAAATGTCAACCAAAAGTTGATAAAGCATGCCAGAAAATCCTCATATTGAAGAAGGAACCAACCCATGTTAAGCATTTTTGCACGAAAAATGAAATTAACCACAAAAAGATTATTACAATTATTGTCAACTGCTTTTTTTGATCAACTAATCAACTTATGTCTCAGTACTAATTCTAGGTAATGTTTCTTCTTGATAATTACTTTGCACTTGCTGTCGGGGTAGAGCTGTGATATCGTTCTGAGGATTACCTTGTGTAGTTTTTTAAGAAATATTTTATGTTTTAAACCCAGAAAAAAAAGTGACTTTTCCACTCTCACTCCAGCTAAATGTTGTTACTGGGACCAATGTTGGTTTCCCTGGCAGGAGGCAGATAAAAAAAAAACAGTGGAGCTATTCCTTTCTCCACCAGCAGATGTCACTGCATGCTAAAGAGTTACAGATACATCTCTTGGTGTCACAGGACGTCCTAAGATTGAGTGAGAACAATGAAGTGATTGGTTCAAGTCTCTAGTATTAAGAAACTTTGACTTCATGGGTGACTGTTCCAGACTTATTTGGAAAAGTATTGGGAAGGTGACAGATGCAACACTTTATTAATACTGTAGGATATGGGGGGGATGGATATGACCCGAGGCCTATAATCATTATTCATTCCAAACAAGAGGAGAAATCCTGCACCTTGTTTGATTTTATATGGTTGGTATCGACTTTTGAGGAATAGTTAAACAATCTGTGCTTTGTTCGCTTTCTTGTTGAGCGTCACATTTTTTCTTGACCCTACAGGAGACCATATTCAGAGCACATGATGCCGCATGTCATAACAGGTTTTCCAAACGGCTGGAAAGACAAAGCAAAAGGTGTTTCCTGACTCAATGATGCATTGGAAATTGAATTTACAAACTTAAGAAAGCACTCTGCATGCTCTACCACAATCACAACATATCCACAAACACAATTAAGCGTCCATGTAGACTGATTTTTAATGAACAGATGGCGCACATGACTCACCCAGACCATGTCGTCGTGATCTGTTCAGACTAATCAATAAAAAGCAGATCAAGCTGGACATTCTTTTGCGTGATCATAAGTATTTGTACGCTATAGGATTTTACAAAAATGACTTATGTCCCGCATATTTTGATTCATTAAGTAAGACACTACAGGGCAGGTGGTGAACAGTGAGTTTATCGGAGCAGAGATTTGCTGAAAACAGCTGGCTGCTGTTAAAAAAAATTAGGCGTTTCAGAGTACTGACGGTGAAACACAATAGTTAACGTGCAAGTGATACCAAAACAATAAGCAGAGAGAAGCCAAAACAATCTGGAGAGTTGATTGATGATAGTTCTTTGTGGTTTTATCACCAGGGGACGTATGAGGTATCACCACTTCCAGGAATATTGTTCCTGTTGAAAAAGGGTATTAGTGTGATATACATTGGTGAGGGATCCATCTTGTGTAAAACATGGGCGTGTCAGTTATTGAGAGAAAGGTGATTTCCAGTAAATTCAGGGGCCCATTAAATTCTGGGAGTTAATGCTGGACCCAAACAGGTCTTCATTCTTGCATGGCTGGTTAAAACAATTCAAACAGTGACTCACACACACACACACACACACACACACACACACACACACACACACACACACACACAGGAATGATGAATGTGATGAAACCAATGTGAAAACGTGATGCTGTGTGTGTTTTCTTTGCCCTCTCAGTCTCTCTGGGAGGCCCCTGTCAAACAGCAGCCAGCGCCCTGCAGACTCCCAGAAACCCAACACCTGCAGGCTGCCTCTGTCAGATCCATCTTTACCTGAAACTGATATCTACAGTCCGCATTAAATGAGACCGAGCTGCAGTACAGTACAACGACGTAGTGCTGCGGATGGGTTGCTTCTCAACTGTTTTGTCTTTTTAAATGAAGACTCGTTGTACTGTGGGTGGGGTGGTGGGAAGCTGCCTCTCTTTCTCCAGGAAACATATGGAATAGATCTGCCGGCTGGCCAGGCCTCGTTCTGCCACGTCTCACAGCCACACACACTCACACAGAAAATGGTCCTAACTTCGGGGCTTTTACCTCTCTTCACCCTCTGCTTTTTCTTCTCTTACCCTTTTCTATCTTCTACTTAACCCTTGTCACTTCCCACCCGTCTTCCACCTTGTCCTCCATCCAAGACTCCTCTCGCTTTCTGTCCTGATGAGTCTTCAGCTACTTAAGGTCATCAACAAAGAGCTAATCAAAGATGAGGAAGCTCTACATGTTAACATAGGGCATGTGTTAACTGTCCCAAGTCAGCTGCCGCCTCCTTCAAAGTGTGAACAAATAGGGTCATATCAGCTTAAAGGTTAAACATAAACATTCACTGCTACTAGATATTGCTCTAGAGCAAGAGCATCTCAGACCAAAACAAATGCGTGCGTCGCTCACTCAAAAAAGAAAAAAAAGAAAGTGGCATCTGAATTCACTCTGCAGGTCAGTTCAAAGAACTGTATACAAATATTTTTTTACACCAACTGGTTGTTTAGACAGTTGCCTTTGAACATGTGCCTTATTTTGTCTGCGTACAGCAGGATTTTGTGGCCATGTAGAACATGTGCATTGCATGTCTGTGTGTTTGTGCATGTGTGAGACCGCGCCCTGTACTGCTCCTAAGTTCCTTGTAAGCAAATGAGGGAAATAGTGAGACATTACAACCTTCAAACACAGTCTCTTAATTTTTAATTGGGCTGTTGATTATTTTTCCATCATGAAATGTGCTGCGGTGCCCGGTACACCTGTCTCTGGGCCAGAAAGGCCCACCGACATCACTGGCGGAAGAAACCCTTCACCCAGTCCAAGGATGCCTTATCTCAATAAATAATTGAAGTCAGTGCAACCAGTGAAAAAGTTAGTCTGGAGCCCTGATGAATCAAGATTCTGACACTGCTTTGCACTTTCCTCACTTAAAATGTTTTAGGAACATGCATACTTTACTTTAGCTGTAATATGAGAAAGTTTCTTACTAGGCCAGAGGGCTGGTGTGACGCTTCGACATAATCGATTATGTAAATACGTTGATTTACGTAACGTGCGTCGATGCGTTGGGTATAAGCAGTACTACCACCATGCTCGAGCACTTAAAGCGGAGGCTGGATTCACACTGGATTCGGCGATGCAGCGTAACGCCGTAGGTTGGTGCGGCGGTGTGGGAGTGTCACTCCATGGTCCGCGTGAGTGATGTGTTGGGAACTCATGCCAATCAGTTTGCCGAAATGCCCTGCTACTGACCCGTTCTACTCCACTTATGATCTGTAGTCAAGCCTCTGCCACAGTAGGTTAAACATGCTGGTTACTAGTTACTACTACTACTAGTTACTTTTTACCCCCACCCAAATGTAATATATATTAGGATTACACACTTTACCAGTTAAGACTGGGCTATTTTTTGTGGAGAATAATGCCCTGCAGTGCATACTTTGTCATATTTGTTTGTTGATGATTGAAGATGATTGAATAAAATATTTAAATATAAATGAAAAGTTTTAAAATGTTATGGGTAAATTTGTTGTGATATTAATTGAGTAATAAAAAAATATGTTGAAAATGGATGTGGGGAGGACAGAACATCAACGCTCATATGCACACATGGCCATGCCGGCTACTAAAACAAAGACCAGACAAGCTCAGGCACAGGTGTGTCTCATTTCAAGAGCTGAGAGCAACGGCTCAATTTGCACGACACAGTTCGTGTATTCTCATTGTAACAATCAGTATTGTTTACTTTCCGACAATCCAGATAGTGCCAGTCAATATGCAGTCAGTCGTTGTAAAATAAGAAACAGGGTTTCCCACAGTGTTATATGATGGAGTCTCCACACATCACCTGAAATGACACATATGCTAACATCATTATAATGTTATGTCCTAATTCACACAGTGAAAGCCACAAATTAAAGGGTTTTGATTGAGCCATCATCTAGCTACTACATTTAGAGATGAGATGAGATGCATCAGTATCTTTCTGATTCAGCTCAGCAGGTAACTGACTGAAGATCACATTGTAAGTTACTATTATTACAGTATTTGCCATATTTAATCAGAGCAGCACATCGCAACATTTACAAGTTGGGGGAAAAATCAAGACATATGGCTCAATCGGCTGGGGATGTGTGAGGAAAGACTCACAGCTGCACTGCAGGTCAGACAGCAAACTGTGAAGTTAGTTTGTTTATCACCAGCACATTTAGAGCTGAATTTAATTTAAAGTTCACAATGACCGCCTGGATTTGTATCATTAATGGTTAAAAACTTAGAAGAAAAAAAAAAACAGTATACTAAATCATAATTGGGATATTTCCATGAAAAAGTCACCTACATCTTTCATTCCTCATCCATGCATATTTCTTGACATAATTATGTGTTGTTGTGATGATGTAATATGTAATATATTCTGTCGCCAACTCCTCACATGGCATCAATATGTTCTTTCAGGTGAAAAGCTGCTGGATACTTTTCAGTCTCTTTTTTTCTCTTGGTAAAAACTGTAAATCTGTGATATGTATAAAATTTATTGTGCCTTCTCAGCAATGCATCTATTTTAAAAGCTGTTTAACTGTCTGGGGAGATAAATCAGCTGTCCCTCTCTGCAGTTCACATATTTTAAATCCAAAAACAACAAATTCAGAACACTTTCCTAAGCTTCTGTCCTGTCCTCCTCTTTCCTCCTAGGCAGCCTCCCTTACCTATCAAAACCACCTCAGATGATGAACTGTAGATGAGTTGTAAGCTCCAACTGCTCCACGGGTGGACTGCATCGACATAATTTATGTAGTTCCATTGCATCAAAGATATTTAAGTCGTCTAAAATCAACATCGTTATATTCAAACATTTTTTAAAATCCTAGTTTAGTGCTCTTTAAATCTAGATTACTGTCAGACGTGCTGTTCACAAAATTCATAATCCAATCCGACTTGTCATAATGAATTGTCTTTACGCTGACAGTTGAAGGGGTTTCATTTTCAAACTTGGCTGCATTTTTGAGGCGGTTGGAGCAAAATGGGACTAAATCTTGCTCAACTCGATTTTGATGATGATTGGGTCTTTGATGCCCAGAGTGTCAGAAATATTTTCCATCAAAGAAACGCTGAGAGAAACATTGGGATTATACGGTTTGCCATTTCTAACATTATCTTTGACATGTTTGTCTTCAGATGAAGTGAGTGACCTTGGTTTTACTGTGAGCCTGGAAGAAGCTGGTTAGAGGCCAACAAAAGAGGCACATATGGAGCTCAGGTTTCCAGAGTATGAACTGAGGACAAAGTGGGCAATGGTAGAGTCATTAAGCAGCAGAGGGCCACCGCTTTCAGCCGCTCCTCTGATTGGAGACCCAAAGACCTCATCAATCACTTCACAACTCACTGATGAATTCAAAGCTACTGAAAAATCCCTCTGCCTTCTGATTCTCATTAACTTTCCAGCAAGAAGAATTTCAGTGCTCTCAAATCTGATGCTCCATCTTTTTAAAAGACTTTAAAAGACCACCACAAATCTGCACAAGTTCACCTAACTCTGCTTCTTCCTGCCATCTCAAGCTTGATCTTAAGCTTCAGAATATTGTGCCACTGAACCATTTTAAAGTTAAGATGAAATCCAGTCCAAGTTGCCTGTGTGCAAATGTTTTATCTGATTATTTTTGTGTATTTCTCTGTAATTTACTGTTGTTACTCTGTGGTGTTGCCATTCTTGGCCAGGTCTCCCTTGTATCTGGGTGAGGAAAGTAAAAAAGTGAAAGTGAAAAGCGTTGTTACCCCTCCCTCGTTACCACTACTGAGGTGCCCTTGAGCAAGGCCACCTCAATTGCTCCAGTGGAGCTGCTCAGTGGTCAGTTGTACTCAGTTGTACAACTGTGGGAATGTGATCAGGGTGTTCCTGGAAAAGAGAGCATTGCTCTCAGTTAAATAAATAAATACAATTTAATAAAGCTACAGATTCTCCGAGGACTTAAGTTTGGTCATACTTATGCAGAAATTGGTCTGTCAACTGGAATGAATAATTTTAACCTTTCAACTTTGTTTTCTCTTCCAAATACGCTTATCTAATCCATCAGACTGTCTGAATGCCAATGTCTACTGACCTGTCAGACTTTTTGTGGAAAACAGGACTCATTGTTATAAAACATAATTGCTCAGTACCAGCATTGACTTGGATTAATTAGAAGAAATAATAAAATCAGAAATCATTTCAATGCGTACCCATATCCATCATTCATGTATTCAAAAAGTTTCTGCTCCAAGCCTACGATAATGAGAGTACTTCAGCACTAAACCAGCTACATATGAAAACACTTCATTTTATCTCCTCTTTGGCGCTCTGTCCACACTAAGCTGTTTCTGAAAAGGCCTCAAGTGTTTTAAAAATTGCGTCTTGCAGACAAAAACTGTAGATAAGATAGTCAGGATTCAGTTTATTTTTATAAAATTACATGAGGAGTTGAGCTATGGTCATGAAAGTGAGTCCCTTGTCGTTTTTAGCCTTGCACATTTCCTGCTAAGTTAACAGCTACAGGTCTACGCATCAAAACATAATTATCACAAATCGTCATTAATATATATCAGAGGCTCGTCCAATCAGAGCCTTTCTCAACCAGCACATCATCGTTTTTTAGTGCAGGACAAATCCTGCATGGTTACTGCCAACAGACCCAAACAACTAATGAGGCACACAGTTTTCCCAGACTGCAGCGGACGCTTTCAGAGAGGAATCAAACACTTGAAGATGCCAAAATCACCGCAAAAAAAACTCTTGAAAGTTGGAGAAAATTGGACATTTAGTCTGTCAGCGCTCATTCAACACACATTCACTGTCCAAAAGCACACACACAAAACTAAAACATACACCATCAACTCATCCAGAGCAGAGCCAAGGCAAAACGAGGCCAATGAAATTAAAATGTTTAGAGGCGAAGACTGAATGGCCTGTTTGTTCATGGGAGAGAATCCCAGCAGTGATGCTTTCTGCAGGGAAAAGACTGACATGAAAAATGAGCAACAGGGACACCGAGCCAATTGCTGTCTGGTTCTGGAGTGGAAAAACCTGGCCTATGATGAATGTGTGTGAGAAAAGGAGAGAGTAGATGTAACTGGGAGCATCAGAATAGACAAGTGAAAGTAGAAACGCAAAAACCATATCTGTTAACAAATAAAAAACCTGTTGCTTTACAAGTTGATTCCAAACTCGAGTTTAGAATGACGGTGCATCATTCAGGTAAAAGTGGAGGGAAAGAAAATGCACGACGAGAGACAGAATTAAAATAAAAATTAAAAATAAAAACACTGACACAACACATTTATCTGTCTAAAATAACCTCATTGTTGCATAAAGTATTTAGTTATGGAAAAGATAAATATTTCGAGTTTGTATTTTTACCTCATTGATATTGTACATATTAAAATTCTGAGTTGGAATTTCTTCTCCAAAACTACATAGTGCCCCTTTAAGTAAATTAAGCATTAAATCTTACTGCATTTAGTATTAAAAAAAAAACTTGAATCATCCCTGATGATCCTGTTAGCTCATGTTACCGGAGCTCTGTTGCAATTAATCTTTTTCACAGTAAAGAATTAAGAGAGTTAAGTAAGCAAGGGTTTTCTTTGCTGTTACAGTTGAGTGAATCAGCTTGTTGGCCTTCACTGATTTTATATCTTCTACCAAGGTGCACACCTGTAAAATCAATAAACTACAATAGAAATCGAGCAAGAACTGTGATATATAAACAATCTTTTTCTGATCCCTAGTGCCAAACAAAGGATGATTTGAGGTATCTGGTGTTTAACTTAAGGACAAAACTACAGTAAAAACTGTGTTAATGGTATGCTCTAACATTATTAATGGCACAGAGACAGACAGGAGACTAGAAACGAGAGAGATGGACAAAGTATAGAGATGGACAGTCATAGCCAGAATCATAGACACACTGTTATTTTAGCCAGTAGTGATCTTAAAGCAAGAGCTTTTGAAGAGCAGTCCAATAAAATGAGACTTTATCCAGATGGAGTCTACTGCTGAGGACGCAGTCGTGTTCTCCTCATCAAAATTAGCACCAGAGGGAAACATTCAAGACCACAATGTCCCATTAAACAGACATAATTACATTAACATGGGAACTTCCCAGAATTCCCCTGCCTTCACAAACACATGAAAAACGCATTGACTTTGACCACAAACAATAATATAGATTAACTGTAACTGCAGTAGGGAGAAGACAGAGTAGGCTACTGTACCACTGGACCGTCGATGATTCATTGACTGAAAAAAAAGAAAGACCACATACCATTTTTACAGGCCAATACTGTACTGCACATCAGTCTGCCTCAAACCTTAAATGGGAGGCAGAGGTACTGTGCTGAGGCAAACATTCTTGTTTTGAAGAGTAAACTTATTTAGCCTTGTATTTATTTTTCAATGCAGTTGCATATGAGCCATGTGCATAAATCTGTTGTGCAGGATTTTTACATATAAATGAACCTCAGTTACAGTCAATCCCTTTCTAAACCAGTTCCCACAATGCTGTTTAAGCCCATCACTGCCAGGTAAATCTCTATGTATTTTTGAATATTCCTCATACTGTTTGCATGAAGACAATATTAACTGCACTGAACATTTTTTCATTAAATAGTCTCCCTCTGAGCCGAGGGAGAAAATCGCGATGTCGATTCTAAGTCGAAAAAAATGTGTTTCTAAATGAAACCTACTTGCAGTGTGGCAATAGAACCTGATAGTGAGTGACCCTGTAACAACAGTACCAGCACTAAGGACCAGTATGATCCAGTTTTATCAGTCTTATCCAACCGTCTGTCTGGGCAAAGTCAAACAGCAGAAATGGCTGGATAGAAAAAATCTGCAGTCTTTCGAGAACAGAGAACAACTATCCTGTACCACCAAACACTGGAACACACTCAACAAATAACACTCTCCATATGCCCCATTATGCTTTGGTCTTCACACTTGTGTAGATCACAGGCCTTCAATTAGTCCCATCATACTGCACCTGTCACTAAAGACTGTCAGACAGCCAATAGTGGGGCTCATTAGTTGTAATGAGGAGCGCTGACAATGTTCAAGCAGGTCATTTTGGGTAACCAAAGAGACAAGTTGACAATTTTTACTAAATACTGTGGTACAAAATTAAGCCAAATGGCACAGGCTACATATTTGCTATCTAAATTGGAAAGTAGAAAGGGAAGTAACTGTGGTGGAAAGATTTAATTTAATCATGAATTGGTAATCGTCGAGATTTTATTGTTTAAAAAAGAGAAACCCCCTGCTGTTTAATGTCACAAGCAATTATTTCACATGGATGAGTAAAAGATGTCGCAATCAAAATCATTCACCTTTACCGAGATCTTATCAACTTAAACCCTTTAACTCTGAATCATTCCATCGAAACAGTTTTCATTTTCAGCAGCCTCAGGTCCAACAATGATGAATGGTACCTAGAAACACATGTTGACTCTGAGGCTCCCTCTGTTTTTATATCTCTTAGCAGGATCCAAATCACACAAAGTGCCTTGTAGCTGTAAGCAAGTCTTTATTCTCTAAATGATAAAGATGGTAAATGCTCAGCTGGGACAGACAACCTGAAGACAAATAAATCACTATGTGGAGGCTTTAAATTTACTAGAATAACAAAGATTTTGATTGTGTCTGATATCCAGTATTTCAACAGTTTCAAATTCAGCATGAATCACTTCAGAGCCAACGTTTACCGTCTCTCAGTTTCTGTCTGGAATGCTTGGATAACCAATCCAGTAGTCATTAGAGAACAGTGAGCAACCAATCCAATACCACCGCACACTGGAACCCAGTCAACCAGTAATACACTCCATATGTCTCATACTGGTTTAATCCAAACCGTCATGTCTTAGTTGACAGTCTAATCAGAGTCAGTTTCTTGTCCAGTACCAACAGAGACTGTCATCAAGACACAACACAGCACAAAGACAAAAAATAAAAGAGTTGATCAGAAGGAGCGAAAGCACTTGTTTCACTTGTTTAACTTCTGCATGATTTTGCTATCTATCTATCTATCTATCTATCTATCTATCTATCTATCTATCTAAATTTTGGTATCTATGTGGTGTAACATTTCAATTAGGTGATGCATCCGTCTTGAATCATGACTAGGTCAAGTTGATTGAAAACTTGGAACGACTGACTCTTAGCCATGTATTTATCAAGCTTTGTTAATCCCCCCTGGGCATCATGTTGAAAGTTTAATTAGCACTAAAACCTACCTCAAATTAGGACTGTCGGTTTCTTACACTGACTTTCAGTAGGAGAAGGCTTTAACCTGGTAGACACTAAGAAGTTTTCAGATCGTTTCAGTTCAAAATATTGATCAGTGGTAATGTTTGAAATGCAGAAATTGCAACATTCTTTTTATACATAGGCTTTAACTGTGTCGGCTAATAATTAGTCATGCTTATTATTACAAATATATATGAAAATGAATAGATAACTTTTCATTTCGTGAAGATATTTATCAGTTGCATATGAAGATTTTAAGTGAACAACAGCAAGCCACTTGTGTAGCTAAAAAATTATGTATATATTTTAGAACTATACCATAAAAGCACTGCATCGTACATATTGTGCAGTAGTGCACACAAAGTAATTCTCTTTGTAGGCTGTGGCAATCTCATTTTGCTGCCTTCAATGCAAAGGATGGTTCAGTTGTTTGCAAGTAGGTGGAGGTCGGGAATTACTGTTTTTTTTTACAGGAACATACCCTAAAAATGGTTAAAAACATTTACAAGAAATGTGTGAGAGCCTATTTACCCATCTTAACTCTACATTAACACCCCAGGGGATCTGCTTCAAACACTTTGTGGGGATTGTGAAAGATTGTGAAGCATTTAAATGCCTTTACCCAACAATCCTCCCATTAAGCTTAAAAGATACCAAAGACCAATGAGTTTATTCGGACTCTGCAGGTACCTTGGCATCCTTTATATCACAAAGTAGGGGTGGGCGATTTGACCCACAGCTAATATCACAGTATTTCAGGGCATTTCTGTGGTAATGACATTCTTAATGATATGAAAAAATACTGGAAAATATTTTCGGTTGAGAACTCACAATAGCTGTTAGGATTTTTGGCTCTTCTCATAACCAACCAAAAAGTCGCTCCCTTTTATACAGACTCCGCCATCGTGGAGCTGGTATAAATTTTACTTTTTTTGCTGTGCAAAACATTATGAAGTCATTATGTCAACAAGTCTGAATACTGCCATTAACACAATATGATTTTTTTCATTTTAAAAATTACACAGATACTATCATGAACAATATGATATGGCACAACCCTGTCACAAAGGATGTGTATTTTTACATTCAGTATCTAAAGATTCAAGGTCTGTGAGGTAAAACCTAAACTACAACAACAGTAACAACATATACCTGGCAGTGGCCACCCATCCCACTCACCCCTGGTGGAAAAACTACTAGAAGACCCTCCTCCCTGGGTGCTCTGGTGTTTTGTTGGAGCAGAGAGCTAACAGTAAACCTCATGCTGAGATAAGAGCTTCCAGGCTTTGAGAACCATGAAGTGCTCTTTACAGTAAACAGTAAGAGGAAGAAAACAGACAGCAGACCCTGAGATGTCCATATCATGACATGAACCAAAGATCCAGATCCAGTTTAATTCACCACAGCTGAATTCAGTGTCTCGATGAAGTCTATGTGAATAAACAAGAACTCTATCCTCAACTCGATTTCTACCCTGAGACTGCTAGGCCCTGCTTGGGCCTGAACACAATGATAAAAAATAAATAAATAAATAAACAAAAACACCTACTATTCCTGAAGGCAAATAAATAACTTGAGCTGACCATAAAAAATAAACAAAACAGAAAAGAGTACACATTAAACTCAACATTCAAAATTCAAACAAGCTCAATATTCTGGCATGGCATCCCCGTCATATCAATCTTATTGGGAGGTAATTGGAAACATACTCCAGTCCAGGTCTGACATCAATTCCTGAACCTACACTAGTTTCAACTTAACAGCAATTTATCAGATGTCTTATAGAGATATTGTGTTGCATGACAGAGTCGTAACAACAACGAACTTTAAATCCTTGCCTTCCTCTCAGTGCATCCCTAACATCTGCTCTGCATCTGGCTCTGACAACAGGAACCATACGTAGACAGTGGGCATACTGCAGTTCCCAGCAGCAGCTCTACAATACTTATGGGTGATACTTCGGGAGTGTGTCAGAACTTGCATAGGTAACAAAGTATCATTATAACTGACACACCGGCAGTGCTTTTAAGGCTTTAATAGCATTAGCCAAGTGGGCTAAGCAATAATAACAATGTTAGAAGTATTCACTCGATAAAGCTGCTAACTTATATCTCCATGTATGAATGATACACTGTACCAACAGTTCTACGAAAGAGGATTAGCATCCTGTTATCATGGAAAAGAGCTGGTTACGGTTAAGTGACCAGATGAGCCGAAAGGTATTGTGGGGCTAGGAATACAGTAGATAAACAACAAGCAAACAAGCCTTCAAAGCAATCATCAACAAAAAACATCTATTAATTTTTCCCCCATATTAATTTGGATCTAAACAAAAGAACTGCATTCATAGTTTCAATTCCCGTTCTTTTAAAATACTTGTAATAGGTTATTTGTATCATTTCGGACAGGAATGAATCTTAGGTTACACCTACAACTAGTGTTTAATAGGTGTTATCTAAGGAGTTCAAAATGCTCATTTGAGTATAAACCCCCATCTGAAATAAGCAGCAAATGGCAGACTTTTACCCACAGTAAACACCTGGTGAGTCAGACTTTCCTTCATTAAAATGAGCAGTGTTCCATTTCCTGTAAATCGGAGGATTTTGACAAATTAATTTCAATATTCTCACTGCTACGAGAAACTACAACAACATCCTCCGAGCTAGCAACCTACACGCTGAAAATGTCACCCTAACCCTACCTAGACGTTAATGGTAAGAACTTGAATGAGCTAACAGCTGTTATTTTTACTTTTGCAGGGGTTTAGCCATTTTAATGCCAGGGCTCATCACCCCATGTGCAAATGTTCTACAAAAGGAAATTCCCCTGACTCTATTTTGCAGGTGCAACGTCCCTGCATCCTTGTTTTATTTTTGCTCCCCAAGACGATTGTGATTGGTTTAAAAGAAATACAAACAGGCCTGAGTGTTTTTTATAGCAGAATTATAATGGGTGGTGCCAGACCTTTCTTAAGCGCTGACACAGCGCTGTGGAGATAGGTCCGGCCATGCCAGACTGAATGAGAAATGATGCCAGAGATAGAAAGCTGAAACTATTCCTTTCCCGTTTACAAAACACTGCCTGATAGATATTTGATGGTATAAAGATATACTGTTGAAGAGGCGGTTCAAATAAGCAGAAAACAATACAGCCTTTGTCTTAAACCCTTGAGTTCTGGAAAAAATGTTGTAGAAATTAAAAACTAACCTGTTGTTTCTAAAACCAAGGTGGTGGTCTCCCTGTGGAGGCTGCACTCATTCTGTTTTAACAATCAGGTCGTTCTCAGATCCTCTGGGACTGAATTCCAAGGCTGAATGCCAGTATTCGAACCAAAGCTCGGCATGAGGAAAACCACTCACTTCTACGGTAAATAGTCAGAGGGAATACTTCTCCTGGACAGGGGCTTACTTTGAAACGATTACAGGGAAAAAAGAACAGACTTACAGTAACACAGACCAAAGAACTAATTTCAATTAACATCGTAGGACAGGCAACTTCATTTGTGGAGCATTTGAGGGATGACTGTCACACAAGAGAAATGTCCGTATGAAAAGTAAAGATAAAAGGTGAAAGTCATACTGCAGTCATGTCCAGGACAGGTTGCATATCTGAACATCCAGCCAAGACCACTTCTGATAAATCAATTCTACATGTCCGACATTTGGAAATGTCTCAAAGTTTAAAGGCCATTTTTTTGCTAAGCAATGATGAGTAGCTCAAGCAGTGATCCCTCAGTCTGGTATTTTCCAGACTTTGAAATTCCTTATCTGTCTGGTATTTTGGTCCCCAGTGCACACAGTGAACAGGTAGGAGGTTCAGTCAAATGAAGAAGTGAAATACCAGTTGTTGGTAAAATGGTAGAAACTGGGTCTTCGACATTGTTCTAAGAATAGACATCCCAGAACCATCTGTTTCTGGTAACAAGTACTTCCATTGCCAGTGTGGTAATTTTGTAGTGACGTTTCATGTCTTTAACAAAAGAAGCTTTTCATGTTTTATACTTCTAATAAATTACAGTAAAAATTCTAGTTGGAAAGACACAGCTCATCTAAAAGTAGGGTTGTCCTGATCAAATTAATTTTTTCCTGATCCTTTTCAAAGTCTTCTGTATCTGTCGAAGCAATCCAGTATTTGCTTTTGTTGTTTTTCCT